>NC_070608.1:25465625-26077812 GCF_027172205.1 Podarcis raffonei | reverse complement strand
TGTGGGGGACTTTTGGTCACATGGGAAAGGCCCACTCAGAGCTGGCATTGACCTCCCCGACTCCCTATATTGTCATAATGTGTTGCTCAACCTTCATCCTCCCTCCTCTCTCTTCCCTCCCACCCCATCTTTTCTCAGGCTTTGGGTTCAACAAAGATGTTCTTTACATTGGGTAGCTTCACATTTTAAACTCTGGATCAGTTTTGGGTGAGCTAGCTTGAACCGCACAATGGCTCCTGAGTTGTTCTGACAAGAGCGAACACTCTAGAGACAGGCCAGAGAGCCTTCATCATCAGGGAAATTATGAATAGCTATAACGTAACTGTCATACACTCATGACAGCATGATCCTAACCATCCTTACTCAGATAAACATCTGACTGAGCTTAAAAGAACTTACTATTTACTATTTACTAAATAATTTAGTAATGATACTAAATTATATTAGTAGTAGTAGTAGTGGTAGTAGTAGTAGTGGTATAGTGTATTTGAAACTGCAGCCTCCATTTCTTAATTGATGTCATATTTCCATTTATATCCTGTCTTTCCTCCAAAGAGGTTAAGGTGTCCTGCATGGTTCCACCATCTCATGCTCACATGAACCCTGAAATGTAGGTTAGATTGAGTGATAGCGACCTCTTCTCTATCTGTTTTACCACACTGACTCTTAATTTGAAAGAAAAGCTCTTGAATGTAGTCTCTTTAACATAATTTAGTATCCGTTTGATATTTGTTCTCATCACTTGGATATGAACCATTTTAACCACAGAATTGTTCGTTTTGGTTTAGACTACTTATTGAGCAAAGTTCCTTTTCTCATTTAGCATCATTACACCCATTAATATTTTTCTAGAAAAGGAGGTGCCAGAGCTCACCATGAACACCTTGTTCTCTTATAATGGCAATGGTGCCCACCTGAGAGGTGTTGGAACTGAGATCCAGTGAGTCCTACCTGGGGGGGGGGAACCCTGATTACACCTCTCTTTTCTGAATTTAATGCAAGATTTAATTGTGAACCACAGGACGGTTATTTTGTCATAAAATCAGTTTCTGAAGGCTGTAACTGTTGCTTCTGCAGCCAGCCTTCTCTCTTTTCATGTCACTCAGATGTGCAACCTGTATGCTTTGAAATATTGGCAAATCTATTCATTTTATTAGACAGCATCTTAAAAAGCAGAGACATCACCTTGCCAACAAAGGTCCATATAGTTAAAGCTATGGTTTTCCCAGTAGTGATGTACGGAAGTGAGAGCTGGACCATAAAGAAGGCTGATCACTGAAGAATTGATGCTTTTGAATTATGGTGCTGGAGGAGACTCTTGAGAGTCCCATGGACTGCAAGAAGATCAAACTTCTCCATTCTTAAGGAAATCAGCCCTGAGCGCTCACTGGAAGGACAGATCGTGAAGCTGAGGCTCCAATACTTTGGCCACCTCATGAGAAGAGAAGACTCCCTGGAAAAGACCCTGATGTTGGGAAAGATTGAGGGCACAAGGAGAAGGGGATGACAGAGGATGAGATGGTTGGATAGTGTTCTCGAAGCTACCAGCATGAGTTTGACTAAACTGCGGGAGGCAGTGGAAGAGTGCCTGGCGTGCTCTGGTCCATGGGGTCACGAAGAGTCGGACACGACTAAACGACTAAACAACAACAACAACATTCATTTTATACGGGTCTGATTTGTCACCCAGAGTATGCTGAGATAGCAGCTAGGCTCCAAAGTGGGAACAAATGTGACAGCCAAAAATGGGAAAGATCATGGGTTGTCTTCTCCCATATATAGGCCTACTCATCAATTCAGGGTACCTGTAGAGGCTCTCCTGCACCAAGGGGTTCCATCACTGGAAGAGTAGGTGGTGGTGCAGGAAAGGATCTTTTTCATTCCATCAAGCTACGGAACTCCTTTCCCAGCAACAAAACAGTTAATAATAATGTAACATTAAGCAACAGTGGGAAAACAGCATCCCAGAACATGGCTCTGCAACTAAATCACAAATGGAGTCTTTTAGTTATTTGCATGGATTGCATGTCAAAGGTTAAAAAAAAAATCTTGGATAAACAACTCAGTTGTTTTTAAATGTCAGCGAGCAAACCTTGCAGCTAGTTTGGAAAGAATTTTATTACTTTTCCCCCAAACAATTTGAGATCCCATATTTTTTTGCAAAAACTGCAGGCAGTCAAGCACCTTCTGAGCAGTTAATAATAGATTAAGCATTGCATGCGCATTATAGATTTTTTTCTGTGAGACTGGGCAAGTTGTGGTAATAAGCTTGTGGAGTAAGGAGATTAGCATGCCATTTGGATGATATCAGGCATTTCAAAATTAACAAACAAAAAGTGTCAGGCTGGATATGCAAATGAAATTCCTTTAAAATAATTTAGAACAGCCATGCATTGACAGAAATAAAATAAACAACAAACATAAACATATGTATATGTTTCCAGAGGGGAACTGTGTTAGTTTGTTAATGCAAAAAAACCACACAGAGTCTTATAGTACCTTAAAGACTAACAAATTTTGGATGGCATATAAGCTTTCATGACCTGCTGTCCACTTCGTCCGATGTGTCTATATGTTGTTGGCATCCATCTGTCTTGAGAGACAATGGAGTGTGCCACCAGGGGTGAAGTTAAACCACTGTGTTAGCAGCACCAAAGTGACGTCCTTGGGACACAATCCTGGGTAGTGTGTATGGAGGTTCTGGGCTGCCCAGATGACAAGACCCTCTTGGCCTCACTGTTGTGGTCCAAAGGAAAGCAGAGCAGGACATTTGGCAACAGCTTGGCTACAGGAGTTGCTGGAAGGAGGCGTACAAAGCACCATTGAACCATCTTAGGGATTCCACTCCAGATTTGTGTAGAGTTTACTCCATAGCCTTGTGTTTACCCAAAGATATCAGCATTTCTCCTAGCTGGGATATCTTCCCAGGTTGATGAGCTCCATCTGCTCCTCATCTATATGTCCAACATGGGTATAAATATATTACTACTGAGCCAAAATAGGTTGAAAAGTTGGGGGATTACTAGTAAGTGGCGGGCAGTAGAGGTGATATCTCTTTTTTCCTAGAAGCAATTCAGCCTAATCATTCAGGGATGCAGATTCCAGGGAAGTCACGTAAGGGAGGAGCACTCAGTGTCAGGGCCAGGAGGAAAGGAGGACCAAATAGGGCACATATACGTACATGTGGTCTATATGTGGTCTATACCACACCAACTGCTGACCCATGGCCCTCAGAGGGATGGAGCTCAAGCGGAAAAAGATTAGCACTCCATTATTTTTCTTAGGTGAGAAATGCCAGCTGGGTCCACTGTATTCAGCTTAAGTTCATCCCCAAAATTTCAGGGCAGACCAAAAAAGTGCTCCCTCACACAGCGCATATGGAGGTAACTTTTGTACAATAGGCTACACTCCAAGCACACACAATCCCCAACACACACAGCCATCTCTCCACCGCCCAGTCAGACAAATAAGAGGTATTGTCGCCATTCAATGACACATTCCAGCCAGACAAAGGCACTTGGAGGAGAGCGTGGAGGGCCAGTGGGAAGGAGGTGCCCTGGGGAGAGGAAGTGAGGCCTGGGTCTGGGTCAAACGGGCCATAGAGAGATGCTGGGGAGGGTGGCACATCTGGTCCCCGGGACCAAGGCTGCCCACCTCTAGTTTAAATATTATAATATTTAAACCATTTGATTTTACTGACTGCATTGGAAACCCCTTTGTGGCCTCTTCGTGACGAAAAGTGCTATATAACTGTTGAACATAAATACATGAGCGCTATGGAATTCTAGCTGCACAACACATGTTCCTCTCAATGGGACATAAAGAGGAGTCCAACCAAAGGTCCATTGGTGAACGTGGAAATATATACATATGAGATCTGATTTAGCATGCTCCCCCAAAATCAGATCCAGGGGGCAGAATTGGATAAACTAACGGGAAGAATTCGAAACCTGCAGGACCAGAGATTCACAGAAGACTGGTGTAAATTTATGGACTATTTGAAAAGTAATTGTGATGACCAGACTACGTTTGTAAGTTTGCAAGAAGTTTTGTGAGGTAAACTATTTGAATTATTGCAAAAAGGTTAAAGAGGTGGATTGTGAGTTAAGATAATTAAAGGCAATAGGAATTTAAGAAATGTAGAAGAAATGATAAAATTGGTGGATCATCAGAGGTGCTGATGGAAGCCCAAAAAGACTGTATAAGATGTGAAGTTCTGTGGAATGTATAATAATTGGTATGTTGAAATTAATAAAAACTATATACATATTTTAAAAAATCAGATCCATGGGGCTAGGAACCCTCTGGAGCAGATTTTGAGGGTTCATAAAAGGGACGAGAGAAGAGAAACCAGAATTGCTGTTGCGCAAGTAGATTTCCGTTGCACAAGCTGGTGGACATCAGTGGTTGTTGCCCCATTTCTCTGGAGGTTGCATGGCCAAATCAATTTATCAGGTTGACTTTACCTGTGTTAGTCAAACAAATCCACTGTTGTTGTTTTATAAATTGCGGAGCTTTTAACTGATTGCCACGTATAGTGAAAGATTATCTGGTTCCCCTTTGATGCATATCAATCAACATATCCCTATTGATGCTGACTTGCGCTGGTGAAGTAAATTGTCTCACAGAGCGTTTAGTTGTCACGTACAATGCTTCCCTCCCCTTTTTCTTTTACACATAACTGCTTATCAGGCTAAATGTGCACTCAATAATGAATTGTGTTTATAGAGAGATAACCGTCACACTGTTTGTTCAAGGGGTATCATCAAGGATCTGGCTAGGTTTTGCCGACAGATGCACCTCTTGCATGTCAGTCATAACAAGTATCCTTTGCAGCTTTGCATTTTTATCTAGTCAGCAAAAGAAATCATGTTGCTGCAGCTCCGGATCAATATTAAATACACCAACAGAATCTCTAGCTGAGTATCTCTTGGTGGGGAAAGTCTGGAAGATTAGGGGAAGAGATAACAATTTTGCATTGAGCTCTCAGTAGAAAGACGGGATTAAAAAAAGAATTTAACAAAAAAAATTGATACTATTTCCCCTCTCTCTCTCTCTCTCTCTCTCTCTCTCTCTCTCTCTCTCTCTCTCTTTAAAGTGGCAACAATAACAGTACAAATGAAACACCATTACAAGCCACAACAGTTTTGAATTCATGTTGCTGAATATATTGACTTTTACAGCCTATTCTCCTGGGATACGCTACAAAATGAAACTGAAACTTGATGGGCCAACTGTACTCCATTAAAAGAATTTAAGAAAAAAATATTTTAGAGGATCACATTCCCCTCCCCCAATGGATCTGGTAGAAATGAATAGTTCCAAAAACCACAGTTCTAACCCCCCACCATCCCACCATGCACACATTAAACCTTAATGTTTAAGGTCAATCCAAAGTCAACATTAAAAAAAAAAAAACATTCCTTGCCCAAGATTATGAATGATGCAAAAATTTATGGAGCATACAATTTATTACCATGCTAATGGAGGCCTTTGTTTATATCCTGCAACATATGCTCAGAATCGCTAGGAAATGGCTATGTTTTTAAAGAATAGAGTGAGAAGCAATTAGAGGCATTAGGTTTAATTATTGTGGAAAACCTTTGCAATGCATGCACACACGTGTGTGTGTGTGTGTGTGTGTGTGTGAGAGAGAGAGAGAGAGAGAGAGAGAGAGAGAGAGAGTGGTGCTTGTGTGTTCACGTATGTGTGTCTTGTTTAAGATACTCAGTGTAGCCTTAAGAAGTCAGGATTTCTCATGAGGAAAAGAAAAATCACACTACTTCTGTAGCTGCAGCTATTAGCAATGCTTTATATTTATTACATGGCATAGCACCCAAAATTAATCTCCAGCCTGCCATGCTTCTTGTTACATTTGCTTTCTGCCTAACCGGAACCTGTGTGTTTTACTTAAGGCATAAGACAGATCTATGTCAGTAACAGTCAAGCTTTATGTTTTCAGAAATATCAGTCAGACACTGCATCTTCATCCCAGAATCCTGGGGCAAAAACATGATACTTACAAGTATCTAGCAGAGACTACTCAAGCCAGCATTTAGACTGAGTCTAAATACTGATCTCAAAGCTTCAGCATCCGGCCTATTTTTTGTAAGTTTTTGTAAGTCCTGATTCACACCCCCTCCAAGCCATCAGACTCTGAAGTTAGTGGCACAGGTTAATCTCACAGTGGGGTGGGGGGAGGAGGTAAAGGACCCTGGATGGTTAAGTCCAGTCCAAGGCAACTATGGGGTGTTCAATCATCTTTCTTTTCAGGCCGAGGGAGCTGGTGTTTGTCTACAGACAGCTTTCCAGGTCATGTGGCCAGCATGACTAAACTGCTTCTGGCACAATGGGACACCCAGAGCACCCGGAAACACAGTTTACCTTCCTGCCGCAGCGGTATCTATTTATCTACTTGCACTGGTGTACTTTTGAACTGCAAGGTTGGCAGAAGTTGGGGCAGAGCAATGGGAGCTCACTCCATCACGCAGATTTGAACCGCCAACCTGCCAATCGGGAAGCCCAAGAGGCTCAGTGGTTAAGACAAACAATACGAACAAATTCTTGTCATATCCTTATTTTTCTAAACATTGTTAAGTTGACTTCCCCAAGTCCCACCTATCTGATTTTCTTTTTACTTCATCTTTAGCAGTTTACATATATCATAATTTCTAATCATCTTTTTTTAAAATCATACTTAAAATAACTTCACATTTTATCACTTACAAATAATACTATTTTAAAATACCCTATCTTCTACCTCTAATCCTACAGCCTATATCCACTTCCAAAGCTATTCTAAGGTTTAAATATTAACATATTTTTTCAAATATTCCTTAAACTTCTTCCAATCTTCTTCCACCGTCTCTTCTCTCTGGTCTCTCTGTGTTTTTTATTTGTGTTATAAAATGAATAAAAAAAATGGGGGGGGAGAGGCTCAGTGGTTATACCACAGCACCCCCCACGTCCCTAACCTCAGTAGTGCTCCACACCCTTTCCGTGAGTTACAGAACCTTGTGTACAAATCTCTGGAATCACTAATCATTTGAAAAGCATCTCAGAGTACTCACCCTTTTCTGTCACCTTCTCTCCTTTCTCTCACACGCACCTGCCACAGAAGGACAGATATCCACATACTGTAGGAGTGAATTGCAATTTCACTGTACTTCCATTTCTCTGTTCTGAATCTTCCAGCATTTGGCATCATCAGAGGGCCCTGGGCCCTAGTACTGTATTAGGAGAGAGGGAGAAAACCTTCATACACTTTCTGTGCACCATGCATAATGCTATTCAGCTCCATCATGTCTCCCTTACTCACCTTTTCTCTAAAGTAAGAAGGCCCCTATGTTGCAACCTTTGCTCATAGGAGAGTTGCAGCCTCTTCTTATGTGGGAAGGCAGGCCAGTTGCCTGCTCAGGTACGTGCATCGCTTTTTCCTCCATAGGCAAAACCTAAACCATTCAGGGTTTGGCCTGGAAACAAATGTTTTGAAAAACTGCAACAACCTGCAGAATGTGCCATTTGCTTTGGGAGTACACCGAGCTGTAGAAAGCTATATATGAGCCTGAGAGCCCTATGGGGTACTGAAAGGCCCTCCCAGCATGTGGAGCGTGCAAGCAGATGGGTATGCCATGAAATTATGAAGGACTTGATGACCAGTCTGGACATTCCTGCAAAGGTATGATCAAACCATCTGTTCTGTATTCATGAGCTTGTTTATTGCTCGTAATTTCAAGAACTATTTTGAAAACTGGATAGATGAAAATGAGCAAAGGAGTGAATCAGCTAACATATTGCTGTAGAATCCACAGGACCAATTCTATTGTCTCTGGTTTAGGGGTTTGGTGTGTGAAAGAGAGAGAGAGAGAGAGAGAGAGAGAGAGAGAGAGAGAGAGAGACCTTGAAAGGATCCCAGGGCTACTTGCTTCTATTGTTGTCATGTAGTGATTGTTTTATTATGAATACTGTACAGTGGTACCCTGGGTTACAGACGCTTCAGGTTACAGATGCTTCAGGTTACAGACCCCACTAACCCAGAAATAGTACCTCAGGTTAAGAACTTTGTTTCAGGATGAGAACAAAAATTGCGTGGTGGGAGCAGGAGGCCCCATTAGCTAAAGTGGTACCTCAGGTTAAGCACAGTTTCAGGTTAAGAATGGACCTCCAGAACAAATTAAGTTCTTAACCCGAGGTACCTGGTGCTATTTACTTAGGATATGTATAGGGAACCTTCCTAAGCCTGAGGGCCACATAGCCTCAGGAGCATGTTTTTGGGGGCCACATGATAGTGGTGGGTGGGGCCAGATGCAAAAGCTGCTGTGGCAGTGCATTTGAGAGCTGACTACATTTCAACAGTGCAAAATCTCCGTTCCTACATACACAAACACACAACCTCCATCCAGGGAAGCAAGAGCAATTATTAAAGTTGAAGCAGACATCCTAAGCACTTGAGCAGGGCCAGGGCCAGAGCAGACTTTGGTAATATTTTGTTATATAGCTTCCTGTGCAAGGCCAAAATTTGGTACCCCCAAATGAATCTTCTCAGTTATGGGTCTTCTCAGTCTTGATCTCCCTTGGCTCAGCACCCTATGCAGAGGAACAGCCCTGAATCCTAAACCTGGTGGTGGCCTGAGGAGAGCTTTGAGGGCTAGATAAATATGCCTGGAGGGCTACATTTAGCCCCTGGGCTTGTGGCTTCTCACCCCTGACCAGCTGCATAAGAAGACAGGCCTCATGCCCATTTTAATGGCTGTGTAGAAGGAAGAATCCAATCAGGTGTAACTTGCCATGCAGATTCCCTCTTTTGCCCGACAATTAAAACATGCAGGAGCTCCATTTTCTCTTTTGCAGCTGGCCACCCTATATAATTTACCACATGTCACTGGAAGGCCGATTGAAAACTAAAGCTCTCTGAGGGGTGATTCGTATATTGTTCTGGAAGCACGGCATGAATTATTCAAAAGCTCCAACCTGACAGCGTGAGCTTTTCTCCTTTTTTTATGACTGGGTACCAGCTACGTGGCTGCAACATTCCTGAGGAACAGAACAGTGAGGTACTCAAAGCCCCTCCAGTGGATAAGAAAGGGGTGCATAGACTTCACATACACTTTAGGTATCCCTATTTCGGTCGTTAAACAGGCATCTTTAGGACCAGTTTGGATGTAAATATGTGGTAGGGTGGAGGCAGTTCCTGAGGGTTTTAAGCACTCCAGTGAAACTTGGGTAGTTCAGGGCTTGCCCAATTTTTCCTGACCATTTCTCATCAATCAACAAGAAAAGAAATGCCATGTGAAAATTATCAAAGGGGAGAACAAATTCTGAGAACATTCAGCTGAGTTGGGTGCAGGGGTGTGTTGTTTTTTTCATGATTACCTCACATTTGCAAATCGGCTCACCCATGCTCTGCACTCCACAGCCTTCCCAGGTGCCCATCATGAAGGCATTGTGAAATAACTCTCTCTTTTCCTTTTTCTTTTTAGACCAAGAAGTGTGGGGAGCCAGGAAGGCTGCAGAGAGCTGGAGAAATGGTTACTGGAAAGAAACACAAGCAACACTCTTGGATACTTAGCGACAATAAAGTAAGCTCAGAACCCTGCAGCCAAACAAAATTCTAAAGAAATGATAGGTAAAGGGACCCCTGACCTTTAGGTCCAGTTGCAGACGACTCTGGGGTTGCAGCACTCATCTTGCTTTATTGGCCGAGGGAGCCAGCGTACAGCTTCCGGGTCATGTGGCCAACAGGACTAAGCTGCTTCTGGCGAACCAGAGCAGCACACGGAAACGCCATTTACCTTCCCGCTGGAGCGGTACCTATTTATCTACTTGCACTTTGATGTGCTTTCGAACTGCTAGGTTGGCAGGAGCAGGGACCAAGCAGCAGGAGCTCACCCCGTCGCGGGGATTCGAACCGCCAACCTTCTGATTGGCAAGTCCTAGGCTCTGTGGTTTATGCCAAAAAATGATAGGGTGCCCTAAAAATGGGAGCCTCTTTCACTGACTCTTCTGCACATACTTTTTTAAAAAAGAAAGATACATGTGGAAGGGTAGCGCTATGCAGTCTAGCCCCACACATTGCCATCAATTCCAGTCTCTCCTGACATTGGCATGTTCAATGAATGGTGGAAATAGTTATCTGCATATGCAGATGTATGCAGGTAGAGACTATACCCAATCCTGTGTGTGGGTAGAGAATCTACCCAATCAGGGTCCTGGTGTGGGCTACCCATGCAGTGGTGGTAGGCGGGACTAGACTGAATGGCTCTGCAATCCCTCCACTCTACATGTTTTCAGTATGGAAAGGTATTCATGAGAATTATTCTCTAGTGCACTTCATGAACTCTGCTCCTACTCCAGGACTTTTACCTGTACAACTATGCTAGCTCTTAATGCCACAAACAGCTGCTCCCTCCCACTGTAGTTAATGGGAAAGCCCACTGAGCTCTGTGCAACCGAGGTGATGAAACAGAGCCATGGTCTGGTAGAAAATCACATTCTGCTAATTCATGCACAACACACAGGGGAGGGGGTGGTGCAGAGACCCAGTCTGAGTCCCTTTCTAAGGGCAAATCTTTCTCTTGCCTGAACATTTCTCAGGTATGCGCACCCATGTTTCTCACTGGTTGTTTTCTGCACTCAGCATTCTGTCCTAGAAACTCTGAGTTTATTAGACATCCATTACAATTGACACATTGTTGCAGCGAGGGGTGAATAGATGCATTAGACAGATGATCTTAATTGGCTTTCATCCAAGAGAAATTAAAAAAGAAGAGAGAGAAAGGGAGACAGCTGAATTTGATTCACATTTTCAATTAGTAAAACTTTCTTTCATTATTATTATGCCTGCTCAAATAGCAGCCACATCATGGTGACAAATCCCGTTATCATGCTTTCTTTAATTGTCTTCCAAAAAGGCTTCTATTGAAAGCTTTGTCTGGACTTGTGTATAATGCTGACAATCAAGTTCCGTTCAAAGAGATGGGGAGGGGGAGTGTAGCGGCTCTGACTGAGGCACGTTATAATAACACATTTTTTTCCTTGCTGGTGGTTCTTCAGTGTGCGATTCTTGTTTTAGGTCACCATGCTATGATGACAGACGATGTGTGCTAACAAGATCAGTCACCAAGCATTAGTGGGATTCTGAAGCTTCCCACTTATTTCAAGCTTTTGGGGGTTTTTTATTTTTAAAAAAATTGATCCTCTGCAGGTGTTGTTTGCTTGCAACATTATTACACAGCAAACGTGGTTCCTTTTTTTCCTTTAGGCAGCTAAACTCATGCAGCAGGCAACCAGTTCATCTAAAGATGAATTCTAAAAGGAATATAACTAGATAGAAAGACAGACACACAGAGTTCCCTTTCAGGGCTTAAATGGACAAGTAAATTGTTTTCTTGTACTAGGAAAAGGAAACACAGGACAGAGACTCTACATCATGACTGGGGAGTGATGTTTCACTGATGGCTTCAGCCCCATCATTGGGTACATCACTGTCTTCTCCCCCCAGGTTGTCCATGTATTGATGGGGATGTCCATATGAGCAGTTGGTCACACACAGATGTCTTTCCTGTAGACTTTCACACCAATTCATGGGTACCCAGGGGCTAGAGCCCAATGGGCTAGAGCTTGATGCTGAAAGTGGTCCAGCAGCACAGCTCCACTCCTCAGTCATCTCATGGGAAGACCCCTACATGCACTTAACACATGAAGGGGATCATGTCAGATGTGTCCCTGTTCGTTGGTCCTTTTCCACAGTTCCTACCTCTTGGCAAGTGCAGGATCTTGCAGCCTAATCATATGACTTGCACAGAGGAGAACATGTGTCAGACTTTGGGGAAGTGGCTTCCTCCCTCCCTTTGGTTTTTTTCCAAAAAATGTTATTCATTTTATAACACAAATAAAAAACACAAACAGAAAAGACAAACAAATTCTTGTCATATCCTTATTTTTCTAAACATTGTTAAGTGGGCTTCCCCAAGTCCCCACCTATCTGATTTTCATTTTACTTCATCTTTAGCAGTTTACATATATCATAATTTCTAACCATCTTTTTTTTTAATCACACTTAAAATAACTTCACATTTTATCACTTACAAATAATACTGTTTTAAAATACCCTATCTTCTACTTCTAACCCTACAGCCTATATCCACTTCCAAAGCTATTCTAACATTTAAATATTAACATTTTTTTTCAAATATTCCTTAAGCTTCTTCTAGTCTTCTTCCACCGTCTCTTCTCTCTGGTCTCGGAGTCTCCCGGTCAGTTCGGCAAGTTCCATATAGTCCATCATCTTCATCTGCCATTCTTCGATAGTTGGTAAATCTTGTTTCTTCCAATTGTTCCCCCCTCCCTCCCTTTGGCTGTGGCTAAGCAGAACAAAGCAAAAAATATGACCACAGAGAAAGAACAAAGAGTCCATTCTCAGAGTAAAGGTGCTCCCAATTAAGGTTTCCACCCACTTCCCTCCTGAGTCACCCAAGTCACTTCCTCGTCTTGCAACCTGGTCTTGCAACCACTGTGCCTTCTGTGCAGCTACCTTATCTAATCTCTGTGACCTTGGACTGATTGGCTGGACACTTTCCAGCAAGCCAGAGTCTGTTAACTCTCTCCTGGTTCTTCTTCTCCTAGCTGTTCACCACCCAGTTCTTCCCAACTTTTGTCTTCTGAACTATGTCCCTCTGCGAACCACTGTTCCAAATCTATACTGTTCCACTGCTCCTGGGAAGATTCAGGATCCTGATCAGGAGCAGAGGGAGGGGGAGGCTCCCACCATTCCTTATCTGTGCAGCCCTCCTCAACATGGTCCCTGACATCCTGCTACTGTGGTGCAACTCCACAAAACAGGGTGTCATGCTGGCCTGCATGGAAAGCAGGTAAAGTGGTGTTGGGTGTGTGGGATTGTTTCCCTAGCATTACTTTGCTTGCAGTAGTTGGGTTGGTTGTAGTAGAGAGGTGGAGCTATCATGATGCAAAACAAGTCATCTTAGGAAGCTGAACAAGAGATGGAACAAAACAGTAGTGCTGGGATGGTGCCGATCACTTTACCTCCTTTTTTTGGGGAGGAGACTATCTACAAAGAATTTGAAAATAGAAATTCTCACTTCAGAAATGAAGCCCATGTTCATTTCTATTTTCTGTTTCTTCATAGGCTTCACATTTCATTTTAATTTCTCTTCTTCCTCTCACATGCATTTCCAAATGTCAGACACACCACGGTCCTCTGGGCAAGCTGAGTGCTAGTTCCCCATGCCCCCAAACACCACCTGTTTACTTCTGCACCTTTCTGCCCACCTGCCTCATAAGGATTAATTAAAACATTTTTTTACAAAAACTGATGATGCCGTGGCTCCAGAAAAGCTAGATAACATGACTCTTGGTCATGTTGGAAAGATTCCCCCCCCCCCCCCGCCTATTTGGAAAACAATATAGAACAAGAAAGAAAGAGGAAGAGTCATCTTTACAGTGCTACACATAAAAGCACACAATCATGCAGAAGTCAGCCATAAATTAAGATTCATTGAAAATAGTGGAGCAGAAATGAGCAGCCTGATCCATTGCATGCTCACTCAGAAGTGAGTGCCTTGGGACATACTCCCGAGTAAGTGTACATAACAGAGGCCTGAAATCTCAGACATACTTACTAGGAAGTAGCAATGCAATAATATACACATCTACTCAAAAGTAAGTCCCATTGAGTTTAACAGGTCTTGCTCCCAGGTAAGGGGGAAACCCCACTTTCCTGGGAGTAAGCCCCACTGAATTCAATATGACTTACATCTGAATAGATATGGTTAGGACTGCAGGCACAGCCATGTGTGATGTTAAGTCCCATATATTCCAAAGGGACTTAGTCGTGACTAACTTTTTTGTGTTATTGTTCCTGTTTTCTTTAACAGGCCCAGAGTGCTGCTATAATGAAAAGAACCAAAGGCTTCAAGTTACAAGAAAGGAGAGTCTGAATAAACATCAGCAGTAACTTTATGGCAGTAAGAGTTGTTCAACAGTGGAACAAACTCCCCACAAGAGGTGGTGGACTCTCCTTCCTTGGAGGTTTTCAAGCAGAGGTTGGTTGGCCATCTGTCATGGATGCTTCAGTTGAGATTCCTGCATTGCAGGAGGTTGGACTAGATAACCCTCAGGGTCCCTTCTAACTCTACAATTCTATGATTCTATGGAGGTGAGACACACACAGAAGCCCTGAGAGATCAAAATGTTGGCAACTCGTGAAGATAGAGTGAACCTAGCTTCTGTGTCTCCAGTTGGTGCTGCCTGCCCCAACTTCCACTGAAGTCCCTCCTTCAGCTGCTCCCCCCCCCACCAGTAACTGCCTCATTCCCCTCACCCACCATGTCTGTTTATGACATCACAAGGAGTCCATAGCCAATGGCAACAGCTGGGGAATCATCTGCACAGCTTCCATTATCTATCCTGGGATGGGTGGAAGGTGCAGCCAAACACTGCTTAGATTTATTTAGAAAGTCATTTATTTAGAAATAAAAAGAAGCTTGCTTAAGCCCTGCAATTATCTTCATTACCTTCACAAGTGGTCTTGGGAAAGATCTCGCTGGCTTCAGACATCCCTGAAAGGCAAACCCAGGAATGCTAAAGGGGGTGGCTACCATCCGACATCATCACACAGGCACCTCCACTGGCTTCTGTATGGCAACTTGATCCCTGACATCAGCTTCCACCCATGAATATCCATTCACGAGTTCATCCATTCCCCCTATGACTGGAGGGCGACTTCCACCACAACCTGAAAGCATAATTCCCAGGCACGCTGTGTCTGGAGAGCCAGATAGAGTGGCTTGGGGAGCTGCTTTTGGCCCACAGGCTAGAGATTCCCCACCCCGGTCATAAATGATTAAAAAGAGTGTTTCCAACATTAGTCATACTCAGAGTAGAGCCATGGACTGAGACAGAGGGGGAGATAGCTAACAGGTCGGGCCAAGCCCCTGGACCAGTTGAAAGAAGGCAAACAGGTGAGGGACTGGCTAAGTAAAAACTTGAGTTTGGTGGAGCAGAGCCCCCATTTACTCTACTACACCAGCCTCCACTGAATTGGATAAATGGCTTTTCACAAGTGAATAATAGCAGGTGCAGGAGCCTGGTGGATCAGGACCTTGGTGAGGAATAGGGAGCCTTGGATTGGAGCCAATGTATACCAGCAATTCCGTTGAGAGAGAAAAGCTTCCATTGGTGCAATTGGGAGTTTTTCTTCTAATACAAATGACAGGCACGAGAGTCCACAATCTGGATCGACACCCTAGCAAGGAGTAGAGAACCACACACCCTCCCCTGCTATATGCAGCAGAAGAAAAGCTTCCATTGGCAAAACTGTGAGCTTTTCAGGGAGGTTTGTCTGGCACCTTCATTATATATATTTTTAGGTGCCAAGCGAAAACAGTTCCTCTTCAACCAGGCCTTGGGCTGATTAACATTCTACAGTCTTTTAGATGTATTTGTGAGAGGGCGGGTGTTTGTTTTGTTGTTTCTGTTTTAACTATTTATTTGAGCTTTTTTGTTGTATTTTCATCTTGTGAACCACTCTAAGATAAGGTCACCAGATTTTTTTCAATGAATCCGGGGACACTTTTCAACTTCCTACTAAATAGATAGATTTTGACAGGGGACTGATTTGTAAATCTAGGGACTGTCCCCAGGAAACAGGGACATCTGATAACCTTTTGATGAAGGGTGGTATATAAATCTAATAATAAAATAACTTCCTTCAAATATAGAAAACAGGCACCGGACCTCCGATCCAGATCAGGACTGGAGCACGTGTGTTCGGGTTCTTCCATATGCCCCGTGGGGATAAATCCCTCTGCAGCATTCCCAACCCAGTTCTAGAGAAATTAATCTTTCCAGCAATATTTCTCATTTGAAATATTCTCATTTTAAATATAGAGGCATTTCCTCGGGCCCGTTAATCATGCTTGCGGAATATAATGCACTAGGGGTCTACGTTTTACTGCCATGTTTGAGTAAAGAGACAATAACCATGAACATAATTTTGGTTATTAGTTCCAATAAACCAATAATCTTCACTGTTCATTAAAAGTAAGAGAGATGTGAGCCAAGATGAAGTGAAATTGCTCAGTATCTGCTAGCAGGAATTGTTTTGCATTCAGGGCCCTTTCTCATATGCATTTCACATAGGAGCTGATTTGAGTTTTATGTGCTTTAAATACGTTACCAGAAATAGGAGCTTCCAATGTGCGTTTGGGTCCATTCTGAGAAACAGTATGTACCCCGAGAAATTGTGAAGTTTGGTGCGGCAAAAGAATGGACAATGCTGCCCTTTTTCATTCAGTTCTACATCCTTGACAGGTGGGAATTGGAGCATTTGGAATGCAATTTATTCAGTGGCCTCACCTGTCTGTTTGCTCTTCATTCCATCCCTGTGAGAGTCTTCATGTACAGATATCTCCCCACATACACAGGGGTCACATTCCCAGGTACCGTGTGTATATGTGAAATTGCATTCAGTGGGGAACGCCATCTAAGAAACCTGTAAGCACCCTCTAAATCTCTGGAAACCCTTGGAAACACCTTTTAAAAAGCAGCAGCACTTAGAAGACTCCACTACAATCACTCCTTCCAAACCTCCTTTCTCAAACTCCAACTCTCCACAGGCCTCAAATGTCGGTGCAAAGGCTCCTAGAATTGCAGTTGCAAAGGCTTCTGGGGTTGCTAGCCATTTCCCCACTCTTTTCATGCCATTTTTTGCTGTTTTCCTGCCATTGTTTGCCCCTTTCACGCCTTTTTGCAGATTAAATCAATTTATTTAATCCTTTCCCGGTGCCGCAAATATACTCGGTCACACACAAGTCAAATGCGCTTAACTGGGGAGGCACCTGTAGTTGCAAGATGTCCAAATATGCACCATACATTTTAAAACATGTTTACACTACTTTAATGGTCATGGCTTCCTTCAAAGAATCCGGGGAAACAGAGTTTGTTAATGGTGTTGAGCGTTGTTAGGGGACACCACTCCTCTCAGAGAGCTACAATTCCCAGTGTGGTTTAAAAATCACTCCTTCTTTGCAAGGAACTCTGGGAATGGTACCTCTGTGAGGGGGATCAGTACTTTTTACCCCTTTCTCATACTCCAAGGACTCAGCTACATTAGTCAAAAAACAGTGTTTTGAATGCGTTATAAACATGCAAAACCAGATGGCTCTGGAGGGGGGGGGAAATTCTATGCAATTTTCCATAGTGTTCCCCCCCCCCTTTTGTTATAACGATTTAATTTTTGACTTATTTATACCATTTTTCTGTGGAGTTTGGAGCTGACAGGGTCAGAACTCCGTGGTGTCCTGTGTCTGGGAAGAGGAGGAGGAGCTTGTCGCAGAGCAGTGACGCACAGCGTCTCTCTGCTTCCAGACTGACTTTCACTTCTCACTAAGCAGCAGAAGCTGCGGATGTGCTTTTGGAGCACCGCTGAGAATGTCACCGAGTTCTGATGGAGTGTGACTGTTTTATGGCTTGTAAATAAACGCTTCTAGAGATAAGAACCGAACTGTCTCTGGACTTGATTTATCCCTTATCTCACACGGACCCAGGACCGCTGCAGCTCTGCTCTTCGGCCAGGTCAGCTTCCAGCAGAGCAACGCAGGGAGCGTGACTGGACGCCGGGGTTTTATTACACGCAGAGGTTATGGGAGTTACGTGTTTCCTGACAAGTGTGAGAAGGGAGAAGGCTGCCAGCGGTGATTTGCAGTGATCTCCTGCCAGAAGGGAGATGCCGGAGAGCGGAGCCAAGAGCCAGGAGGAACGGCTGCTTCGAGAGTCCGGCGCGCTGGCAAACTTGTGAGTACGCTGAAGCCCCGGGGGGGAGGAAGAATGGCTGCTGCACAGGCACAGCAGAGCCAAGAGAGCTACCCCGGTGAGAGGCTGAATGGGGCCAACTGGGAGGCCTGGTCAAGAGGAGCAAGGGGGTGGTTTGTGGCCACAGGGCTCTGGAGTCCAGTCCAGAAGGAGCCGGCCCCACCCATGCATGCTACTGCTCTGCTGAGTGAGAGAGAGCAGAAGGAGCTCTGCCTGCTGAAAGCAAGTGTGGACGCTTTGCTGTTGCCCCACCTGGAGGGCGCGAAAACGGCTCAGGCCGCTTGGCAGGTGCTGAGGAGTTTGTGCGAAAGCTCAGCAGGAGCCAAGGGCCGGGAGGAAGCCGAGGGCCAAGGGAGCGAGCCCTGGGTCGCGTGGCAGGCACTGAAGACGGCACGTCAGGCCGCAGTGGGAGCCAGACCAGAGGGGGCTGTTCCGGGAAGCTGTTTCCATGCTTCGACACGTCTGTGTGATGGTGCAGGAGAGAGGCTGAGAGCTGTGGAAGAGGGCACAGGCTGCACCCCAAGAGGCAGTGGGGGGGCAGGCCAGGCAGGCCAGTCCAAGAGCTCTGAGAAAGCGAAAGGCTCTGAAAGTTGTTTGTGCTTTGAGGCGACGTCCAACAGCGCTGGGAAGCATCCGCTAGAGGCCCAGGCTGCCAAGGACACCGGCCGGCGTGGAATGTCAACAAAGCAGGTTCCCAGGACCGGTTCCCAGCAGAGACGTGGGAAAGCAGCAGGCCAGGAGAAAAACAAAGACGAGGCGTCTTATCACCTCACAGCTGCGATGGCGTCTCTGAGAAAAGGCAAGAGCCCTAGCCCGGGAGAGACTGTGGCCATGGCAACCGATGGGAGTGCGAGAAACGCCACGGCATCTTTGCAAAACAGCCAGAGACACTCTTTATCTCTCGTGATCGATTCAGGCGCGTCGCATTGTCTTGTGACCTCTGCTGGGCTTTTGAGGAACTGCAAGACAGTTAAAACTGGACGCTATGTTACTTTAGCTGATGGGTCTCAAAGACCACTGACTGAATCTGGTGATTTGTATTGTTCTTTCATAGATCACTGGGTGCAAGCTTTTGTGGTACCAGAGCTTGCTCACTCTCTTTTAAGTGTGCCAGCCCTTATGGCTGCTGGGTTTGATGTTTTGTTTTCTAACAATGTGTGTTCCTTTTTCAGGGATGGGAAGAAGGTCTACAGTGTCCAGAGAAAAGGCACGCTCTTCCTGGTAGAGATGCCCATTGAAGATGGGGCTGGTGGGAAAATGGGGCTGGTGGAAAATGGGGCTAGTGGAGAGTCCATTGAAGAAGCCCAAGGGCAGTGTGCTAATATCCCACCACACCATGATTGTTTACACTTATGGCATCGGAGGTTTGGACACGCAGGGTGGTCATATGTGAGGAAGGCCGCAGGCAACACCATTGGGTGCAGGTTCAAAGCATGTGACAAATACCTAGATTGTCAAGCCTGTAAGCAGTCAAAGGTCACGACTTGCTCATACCCCAGGTCTGAGAGGAAAACCAGTAAACCCTTTGAACTTGTCCATGCAGATTTGTCGGGCCCCATGCCGACACCTTCGTTAGCTGGATCTAAGTGGGTTCTGCTTCTGGTTGACGATTTTATAAAACATTCGTGGATATTTGCGCTGCAACAGAAGTCAGAGGCAGCTGCACTGATCAGGGATTGGATCACAGCAGTAGAGCTACGGTTCTCTACTAAAGTCGTTTCCTTTCAGTCTGATCGTGGGGGGGAGTTTACAGGTTCTGCGCTGCAATCGTTCTTCAGGCAGAAGGGTATCAGTCACCGACTGACGGCCCCCCACTCTCCGCAACAGAATGGGGTTGCAGAGAGAAAGTTTCGCACGCTACAGGAGTCAGCGAATGCTATGTTGGCAGACTCGGGTCTGCCACAGCGCTTTTGGGCCGAGAGTTTTAGGACAGCATGTTTCCTGCAGAATAGAGTGTTCAATTCCAGTGTAGGAGACACACCGTATTTTCTGCTTCATGGAAAAAAGCCCAAAGTACATTTTCTGCGCACTTTTGGGTCTACAGCTTGGGTTCTGATTCCAAAGGCCATGCGCAGAAAAGGTGAGCCAAGATCCAGGAAGATGATCTTTGTGGGCTATGAGCCGGGTTCAAAGGCGTGGCGCTTTGCATACCCTGCTGGCAACCAGACCAAGCTGCTTATTAGCGGCAGTGCTGAGTTTTGCGAGCAGAGTGGGTGGAAGCGTCTTCACGGAAATCCGGATGTTTTGGTAGACTCAGATGAGGAAGAGGAAGAGGGTGAGGCTGAACCTGTTGCTGAGGTGCACAGTCCACAGCCACAGAGTCCAGAGCCGGGATCACCAAGGGAGAGACTCCGTATCTCTCCAAAAGGGAGTCCCAGGACCCCTCCACAAGTCTCTGTCAAGTCTGAGCCAAGGAGTGAACCATCCTCGCCAGCAGAACCAGCTGTTCGCCCTAAACGGCGCAGCAGGTCAGAGGGGGATGATTCTGACACAGAGGATAGGAGGGTTGATCCAGGTGAATCAGGCGCAGTTCCAGAATTCACGCTGAGGAGGTCAGCAAGATCAACCAAAGGGAAACCACCTGAAAGGTATGAAGCCACGAGTGTCTGGGTTGGTGTGGCTAGATGTGAACCTGAATCCTTTGAGGATGTTCAGAAGTTGCCTCGGGAAGAAGCCAGCAAATGGCATGAGGCAATGCAGAAGGAGATGAACTCCATGGAGTCTCTTGGAGTGTTCTCACTCACACAGCTGCCGGCTAACCAGCAAGCTGTTGGCTGCAGATGGGTTTACCGTCTTAAACCCACAGAAGCAGGCGAACCTCAGTACAAAGCGAGGTTAGTGGCCCGTGGATTCACACAGAGGAGGGGTGTCCACTTCACAGAGGTTTATTCGCCGACCTCAAGGGCGGAGACTTTGAGAATGCTTTTGGCAATAGCAGCACAGAGAGGTTGGAAGGTGAACCATTTTGATGTAGATGTCGCCTACCTGAACTCAGATCTCCAGGAGGAGTTGTACATGCTTCCTCCTCCAGGGTTTGAGGTCAGTGAGCCAGGCGTCGTGTGGCGGTTGCACAAATCCATCTATGGGTTGCGCCAATCTGCCAGGAATTGGAATATGTGCCTACATGAAGCCTTAGAAGAGCTAGGTTTTAAGAGATCTCTTGCAGACAGTTGTCTTTACATTAGAGATTCAGGCTTGCAACAGCAAGTGGCCCAGGTGTTTGTTGATGACATCTTGTTGATGGCAAGGACAAGTGAACAGGTGGAAAAGTTTGCTAAAGAGCTTGGTAAGCGGTTCAAGCTGAAGCAACTTGGAGATGTCAAGTCCTATCTAGGCGTAGAGATCACAAGAGCAAGTGATGGAAGCTTTTTGCTTCGCCAGAAAGGTAAGATTGAGCAGTTGCTTGAGAAGTTCAGGATGTCTGATTGTGCAGGTGCCAGATCACCCATGGAGGCCGGGTACGTGAAGGAGTGTCAGCAAGTAGAACGCGTGGTGTTCGAAAACACTGAACTCTTTCAGTCAGCTCTGGGTGGTCTGTTGTATCTGTCACAGTGGAGCAGACCAGACATAGCGTTTGCTGTCAATCTGCTCAGCAGAGAGGCTTCAAGTCCTAGTGTGCAGGCCTGGAATGGTGTTAAGCGGGTGCTACGTTACCTGCAAGATACCAAAGACTTTTGCCTCAAGATGTCAGCTGAGGGTGATGTTAAGCTGACCGCCTGGGTGGATTCGGATTGGGCTAACCTTGAGGACCGCAAATCAGTGTCAGGCCTAGTGGTAAAGTTTGGGGACTCAGTGATTGGGTGGAGGTCCCGGAAGCAAAGTCTCATAGCGCTTTCATCTACTGAAGCTGAGTTCAGTGCGCTATCAGAGGTTTGCAGAGAACTGGAGTTCTATGTGTGTTTGGTCGAGGAAATCTGTGGAGAGAATTGTCTGCCCGTTGTGGTGCATGAAGACAACCAACCATGCCTTAAATTAGCTGAGACAGGGCAATTCAAGGCGAGGACCAAACATTTGGACATACGTTTCCAGAATGTATGTCAGAGCGTTCATGAGGGGCTAGTTGCTCTGAAATACTGTCCCTCAACCAAGAACCTCGCTGATGGTTTCACAAAACCATTAACCTTCCAGAAGCACGAGGAGTTCTGTGAGGGTCTGTGTATGGGGAAAGCATTGTTGGCTACTGTCTCCAGACGCAGGACAAGAGGGGGTGTGGAGTTTGGAGCTGACAGGGTCAGAACTCCGTGGTGTCCTGTGTCTGGGAAGAGGAGGAGGAGCTTGTCGCAGAGCAGTGACGCACAGCATCTCTCTGCTTCCAGACTGACTTTCACTTCTCACTAAGCAGCAGAAGCTGCGGATGTGCTTTTGGAGCACCGCTGAGAATGTCACCGAGTTCTGATGGAGTGTGACTGTTTTATGGCTTGTAAATAAACGCTTCTAGAGATAAGAACCGAACTGTCTCTGGACTTGATTTATCCCTTATCTCACACGGACCCAGGACCGCTGCAGCTCTGCTCTTCGGCCAGGTCAGCTTCCAGCAGAGCAACGCAGGGAGCGTGACTGGACGCCGGGGTTTTATTACACGCAGATTTTCCACCTTTGTGTAGATCCACCCCAAATCAGCCTCCCACATCCTGGTGCCCTCCAGATCTTTTGGACTACAAATTTCACCATCCCTGAATGTTAGATATGGCTGCTAGAGTTGATGGAATTTGTAGGCCAAAACCTCTGAAGGGCACCAGGTTGTGGGAAGGCTGTTATTGTTCATTGTTCATCTTTATCCTCTTAGCAAGCTAAAGGGGACCCTGTGAGATTGACGAAAGAGGGGATCTACAGGCACCGTAGTCATTTTATTGAAGCAGAGATGAAAAGATGATGGTCTACAGATTTTTGCATTAGTCTGGCTATGTGGGTGATAGAGCTTTAAATCAAAGGATTAGGGCCGATAATATTGTTAGGACTGTCTGGCCTTCCAACCTTGTAGCTCTATGGTTAGTCAGCTTCCACCACTGCAGCCAGACACATCTATCCACAACATGATTGCTTTCTTGACACTTTGTACAGAAGGCACATTGCATGAAATTCCTCCTGGATAGTGCTGGCTTAGGAGTCTCTTCAGAGATGTAAAAGTAACCAAAGAGATAATTCTGTAGTCTTGCCTTAAAGGCACAGAGAAAAATCGTCAGAAGAACCATCATAGCATTTCAGCTTCCTGGGCTCTCTGGCCATTATGCCCAAGGCAATAAATTTCTCCTCTACCTTATAAAATAGGGAAGGTGGCTTTTAGAAAGTAATGTGTCATGCTGTATATTACGTGAAATAAAATATCCTTGCCCAGTGCACAGAGAGCATTCAGCAGATGCGATAAAATACATCTGCAAGCCTGTTGGGATAAACATATAAGCAACATTGCTTTATTTATGTCTCAGCTCAAAAAGTCAGTTTTGTGCTTCATTTGTGGGAGGTGCTAGAAATCAAAATCAAAAATAAAAGCTCTAGACTTCTGTTCTACACATATGTATGTCACAGTGACTTACTTCTGAGTAGACAGGTACAGGATTGCACTGTTAAGAAGTCACTTCAAAGCACATGCAGAAGACAACATAGCATTTTTCTTTTTCTCATCTTCAAAAGGAATCTCTTTTCATTTTAAGCTTGCTGGCGTAGAATCATATTATGGTAGAGTTGAAAGGGACCCAGAGGGTCATCTAGTCCAACTCCCTGTGATTCAGGAATCTCATCTAAAGCACCCATGACAGGTGGCCATCCAATCTCTGCTGAAAAATCTCCAAGGAAGAAGGGTCCACAATCTCCCAAGGGATTCCATTCCACCATCAAATAGCTCTTATCGTCAGAAACTTCTTCCTTATGCTTTGCAAACTGCTTAGATGTCTATTTTGGCATTCGATGATAAACCTATAAATAAAACAGCAGCTACTGATGAATAATACGATGGACTTTCAGAAGGCTAAAGTGGGGCAGCCGTTCCTTATTCTCAGTTCATAAACCTTATTGAATGGCACTTTCAGCCTTTGTTAAGGACAGCTTTGACAAAAGCAGAGAGGTGGAGGAAAGAACTTCGTTCAGGCCCCGAGGCACCCTCACTGCCCCATTCCTCAGCCTCTTTTCCCACAATGCTCCTTCCCATCTCCTTTTGGCTTCAGGGTGGGTTCTGATGTCTACATTTCAGAGAGCTGAAAATAATGCCAATATATTTCATATCTGGCAACCAATGATCCTCTTTGGTTTCAGAAAGTACATGGGTTGTTGTTGTTTAGTCGTCTTAGTCGTGATCGACTCTCCGTGACCCCATGATCCAGAGCATGCCTTGGAAACTCTCACTTTTTTCTCAAAGCTTCTCCTTTTTTATGTCCATGGAGTTTTCTTGGCAGAATACTGGAGTGGTTTGCCAGTTCCTTCTCCAGGTTGATCACATTTAGTCTAAACTCTCGGCTATGACCTGTCCATCTTGGGTGGCCCTGCACGGCATAGCTCATAGATTCTTGGAGTTATCCAAACCCCTTTGCCGTGACAAGGCAGTGATCCATGAAGGGGAGTACATGGGTAGACAAGTCCAAAAAGCCCGGGACACAAATTTTTAGTGGACGTATCGACTCATTTACCCGAAGTAATGTATGGAAGTGTATACTTGAATCTGTCCAAACTAAGCCTCCTATAATCTTTCCGCCAATATCAATATAAGTAGTTTATAGTCACTATGCAGCAAGGAGATAGGTTCATATTTGTTTACTGGAGTCACATCTGGAGCAATCCTAACCATGTCTACTCAGAAGCAAGTCCTATTTAATTTCTCAGGTAGATGTAAATAGGATTACAGCCTCAGTTCTTCCTTGATTTTTCATCACTAGACATCTCGCTTGGCTTCCAGATAATTCTGTTAAGTTTTCCACCAGTCAAGATGCAGTTTTTCTGCATTTCAAGCCAAGGAAAACAGCTGGGCTTATAAATATTAACTAGGACTGCCTTACTGAAGCAAACTTTGTTCTCAAAATAGAGGACATAATTTTGGCCACAGGGTCTCTCTCCCTCTCTTACTGTGTCCAAGAGCAAAGTGTGTTCAGTTGCTTGTGATGCTGTATATTTGAAATCTCTAAGGAGATCACTGACTGACAGATGTTTTTATTTCTTATTGATTTTTTTCTATTCTGTTAACTGCTGGTAAAATTCCCATGAAGAGCCTGATACAAAACCTGCTGCTATCAGCATAAATTCTTTAATTTTCTTGGATCAGCTCATAAGCTGATGGCTGAGACTTGCACCTCAATGAATGTTTTCAGCAAGAATGGTGTATTTCATAGCCCTCACTTATTGACCCACCAAGCTCAGAAGGAAGCAGTGTCTGCGTACACTCCCTATATCTAAAACACATTTCACCCCAAAGAATCATGGGAACTGTAGTTTCTTAAGGGTGCTGGGTATTGTAACTGTGAGGAGTAAACTACAATTCCCAGGATTCTTGGAGGTAGGGGCGGTGTTTTAGATATACAGTGTTTCCAGAAATTAGAACAATACATTTGTAAAGATGGAGGTAGTTGCTGAGGGAGGGGAATTAGGAAGAGAATCTAATCTATAGCTACTTCCACACTGGGCATTTAGTGTGGAATAGCCACATTTCGTTCACTTATTTTTTACAGGGCAACCATGAATAAAGCTTCTATATTTTTCCCATTCAGCTTTCTCTCCACTCACTCAAAAAATCCATCTTTTTAAAACAGAAAGGAGCAGCTGTGCAACATCCCCAGACCTCCTTCCATAACAGCCTTGTACATAACCCCATCCTTGTTGTAGAACTAAATCAAGCAGTGACTCTCGGGGCCAACCAATGAAGCAGACTGCAAACGGAGATTTCCAGCAGCTTCACAAGAAAGTGTAAGAAAATGCCCTCAGACCCTCCAAGTGTCTCTGTTTTTAAGGGACAGCCTCGGATTTACAGAAGTCATTCCAGTTTCTGATTTGATCCCAGAACATCCCACTTTTCATTAGGACCTACCAATTTCATCAGAGAAATGTTGGAGGGTATGGAGTTGTGTGACCCTTGAGCCAAGGAGATAAGTAACTATACAACCTTTAGAAGACATCTGAAGGTAGCACTGTATAGGGTAGTTTATTTTAATGTTTAATGTTTTATTATGTCTTTATATATGTTGGAAGCTGCCTAGAATGCCTGGGGCAACCCAGTCAGACAGGTGGGATATTATTATTACTATTACTATTATTATTATTATTACTATTATTATCATCACCATCATCATTAAATAAGATGTCCCTATTTTCATCGGAGAAATGTTGGCGGGTACGTGCTCTGGGACAGTAGTGCTGGTGAAAGGTGAGGTGGGAGATTCAAAATGGGGAAACTGAGGCAGTCTTCTAGATGTCTGCGAAAATTGCCTCGTGATCATCCTATTTAACACTTCTCCCGATACCCTTTGTGCAGTTTCATTGAGATTCCCGAGGTGGGTAGTTTTGATCCCATCTTGAACTTTCCAGAAGAACATATTCCTACTTTTATGGGGGAATGCCTGTGAGGCACAGTTAAACCTCTGCCTTCACAATCTGCATTCTCAAGAGATGCATTTAGTGTAACTCCGATACCTTCAAAAGCACCAGAGAATGTGGGAAATAAAAGGGGGGAAAGCTGCATCGTAGCCGCAATAAAGAGAACAGCATATGTGGTTTTAACTGAATTTGTCTGGAGTCCAATTAAGCGATAAGACACTATAGGGTGTGTCGTATTACTAAGCCATTAATGCAAGCCTCTGGAGAACTGTGAGCATAAGGCCAAAAAGAGGAGCCTTAATGGCCCAGAAATGCATGCCTTGTCATGTCCCATTGTTATTACAACAGGAACTACTCACCCTTTAAAAAAAGTCAATAGGAAAGTCTGTAAACTAACTTACGAGGACTTCAAACACATGGCTATGTGGGTGATTAACTTGTTCCTTCTCCCGTCCCCCCAAGTAGTGTCCCTAACCAGCTGGACAAGGGAAGGAAATAATCATTGCTGGAGTAATCCCTTAAATAAGAATAAACTAGGTGCCGAAAGCCACCGCTGCAGCTGATTGAGAGCGCTGCCACTAGCTCACTGAGAACCCAGAAGCCTCTGAGCTTCGGGAAACAATGTCAACAGCAGGCAAATGGACCTTGTACTGCTATCTGCAGGGAGATGTGCACGCAATGAAAATCACCGTCGCTGCCAGCTGCCTGGGACCCTGGAGCCCAGAGGGCATGTAGCAGGCAGGGCCGTCAGCAGCTGCTAGCGGAGCGGCTCAGGATGGGGAGGAGGGGGCAATTCATGTAACACTTTGCTGTGTCTTCCCAGCCTGTGCACATTTAACTTCTTGCCAGCGCTAGGCAAATACTATCTATCATCTATCTATCTATCTATCTATCTATCTATCTATCTATCATCTATCTATCTATCCAGCTATCTATCTATCTATCTAATCTTCTCCAAGGACTTTTAAGATAATTCAATAGTTTAACTATTGTGTGAAGAAGAGCTTTCGTTTCTCTCCCTTGACTCCAGCATTAAGCTTCAATGGATGTTCCCATGTTCTCGTCTTACGAGAGAGGAAGGAAAACTTTGCACTATCCGCTTTCTCAATGCCATGCATCATTTTATGAACTTCTATCGTGTCCCCTCTTACTTGCCTTTTCTCTGAAGTAACGAGTGCCTGGAGAATCTATATTATGACATCTATGAGTTGGACTAATAAATGTCAATACATAATCAGTTTCAGGCAGCAGAACGTCTTGGGTCAGCCCAGCAATTAGATTGAAAAATATTTAAGGCATCCTGAAAAGATGAAGGCAGCGACAAATATCATCAGTGATATCACTAGGGACAGGTACCAGAGAACACCAGGGAAGGGACGCAGCTCAGTGGTACAGCTTCTTCATGTTGCCTCTTTGTTTGTATTTGCAAGTGTGTGTGTCTGTCTATCTGTCTGTCTGTCTGTCTGTCTGTCTATCTATGATTTCTGTGTGAGAGCAGGGTGAATGCATAGGCTAGCCTCTTTGGAAACCACTATGGTTGAAAAGGAACATACATATATTGTGAACAAAACAACCACAACCCAAAATAAATACTGTAGAAGGGATGATTCTCTCTCCCTCTCTTGGTCTCTCCCTCTCCTTCCTTCCTTCCTTCCTTCCTTTCTTTCTTTCTTTCTTTCTTTCTTTCTTTCTTTCTTTCTTTCTCTTTCTCTTTCTTTCTTTCTTTCTTTCTTTCTTTCCAGGCCATGGTTTTCTTCAGTTCCTCACCGCCTACTGTATTGGGCATGTGTGATAGATTTCAGTTGCACCCCTGAAGAAACTTGATGTAAAATATTAAAATTCAAAACTGTTTTCCTGGGAATATTAAGACCTGTACATCACCAAGAAGAAACATCTGCCTCGATCTGGGATCTCGCCACTGTTCCTTTGCTTTCCTTGTTTAAATCTGGTTGGGATTTTACAGTCAAAAGCCTTCAGGCAAATTAAACTCGTCATGTTCACCCTAAGGGAAAGGAGACTTGAGTTACAGAGGTCTCATATCAGTTGGTGCCTACCAGACGAACTCTAGGAGATTAATGAGTCTCCATAATTAAAGAGCAGCTAATTGAAATGTAGCAACTGGGCTATTGGAAATCTCACAGTTAATCTTCTGAATCTGGCTTCCTAATGCACCATCGTTTACTTAAGAACTTATAGCGCAGTCCTGTACATCAATACTCAGAATTAAGTCTTGTTGAGTTTAATAGGGCTTATTGCCAGGTAACAGGATATATGATTAGTGTACTTCTATAGGAGTGAGCCACCAGTTCATTATCAGCTATGATTTACAAGTTCAAAAACTTGTAATTGTGCCAAAAACACTAGCCAGTTTGTAGCAGTAGCTTCATCAAATCACATATTCATGCAATACATGTTGAAATGCAGGCAGAGTGGGCACACACTGATGTGGGGTGAAAGATTTTCCATTAAATATTTGCCATAGCTATATTTTTCTGCAGGAAAAAATGCCTACTTATAGAAATGCATTGCATCACACACAAAAATATTAATTAACATAAGGAATGAACACAATACAAGTCAATCTGGTCAACTGGGGTAGATACAATACCAATCAAATCTAAAATCAAAGTTGTAATTAACTTTTTTCAGGAGTTTATCCCTAGAAATCAAATACTGTACATTTTATGTACACAACCCTTCAGCCATGCTAAAATGAGTACATTAGTCGTTTTCAATGCCATTTCTCCCCTTTAAATCTGTGGATGACATCCATGACACCATCAGAAATAACAAGCCCTTCCATTCCTCTCCTCCATCTTGAAAACCTTCCCCTCCCCCAACCTGGCCCAGAGGGTCCTCCCAGCTCCATAGCAGATTTTGGGGCATTTGGAAAGGATGCAGGGAAGAGGAGAAGGAGTCCCATTTGAGCCAGTGTAAGTTTGTTGTGCATGTGGGACACCAGAATTGGATATCCACCTAGATCAGCCTTCCTCCAGATGTTTTGGACTACAACTTCCACCAGCCCCAGTCAACACTGATCCAGAGCATCTGGAAGTCACCAGCTGGCAAAGCTTGTCCTAAATAGTGCCAGGGAAATGCAAGCTATTGGGTTCTCAAAAATGTAAAAGTATTCCAATAGAAGTAATTTCCATATTAAATTATTTGTTAATTTGTTTGAAAATATATTACATTTAAATCACATTAATTAAATGGAGTGTTAGGGGAAGGGGTAGTACCTCTGGCAGGAGACACATTATTTTCCTTCTGGGATAGTTTGTCCACCTTTGGTCCCCATCCTGTTCAGGGAAACACATCAAGTACAGTGGTACCTCGGGTTACATACACTTCAGGTTACATACACTTCAGGTTACAGACTCCACTAACCCAGAAACAGTGCTTCAGGTTAAGAACTTTGCTTCAGGATGAGAACAGAAATTGTGCTCCGGCAGTGCAGCAGCAGGAGGAGGCTCCATTAGCTAAAGTGGTGCTTCAGGTTAAGAACAGTTTCAGGTTAAGTACCGACCTCCGGAACGAATTAAGTACTTAACCTGAGGTACCATTGTAACAGGTATCGGGGGGAAATGCCTTACCTCTTCTGTGGTGTGTACAGCAATGTAAAAAGGCAACTGAAAACAACCACACTGTGTTTTAAGCTGCCTATGGATGTGTAATTTTACTCACACGAGAACAGCCTTTTGCCTAACATAACTATGGAAAGCAGCTTGAGAACATATGAGTGTTTGTATCAAGTACATCCATTTGCTATGGCTGCATTATATAGTGATAGCGTTGTAGATGCCAAAGTGTTTTGAAGGTCATCATTTCCAGCCTTCTGAGTGAGACAAGTCCTCTTATAATTGGCAGATTAGCCCACTGTAAGGTTTCCCACACTCTTTAGGCGTTTCAATTCTGAGAAAATATGCACACGAAAATTCAGGTGTGGGATTTCAGAGCTTAACACAATTGCCTTTGCTAGACGGAAGCATGAATTGTACTCATGCATGCTCTCTCTTCACATGGAGATAGATCAGTGCATTAGCTTACCTGGATAGCTCAGTCGGTTAACGGTATAGTGCTGATAACACTAAGGTTGCAGGTTCAATTCCTGTAAGGGACAGCTGCAGATCCATGCATTGCAAGGGGCTGGACTGGATGATCCTCAGGGACCCTTCCAATTCTACAATTCTGTGAATCTAAGATTCTATGACTGAGTGGCTATGGATTTCCTGGCGGAGGCGTACATGTGTACAAAGGGTGGCAACATGTCCAATGACATCCACTATCACACCACACCCACTGATATGAATGAAATTTAGCATGACGTGGCAGTGGTACTGATAAAAAAGCCACAGTTCCATAACACAGTGGGCAACGCATTGTAAAAGGAACATTAGAAACCAGGACAGAGGTGCCAGAAGTATAACCAGGAAAACTAACACAATAATCCCCACTTCTGAATGCACCCTCTGTCTCTTTTTTCTCTAAGATACCCATTTCTTTTCCGACTTGCTCAGATTCGGTAGTAATGTTTCTAGCAGATAAATATGCAGAAGTGTATCTCAGTAATCCTACAACATGCAGAGCCGGCTGCCTGCTTCGGAACATCCCCTCCAGTGAAACTGAACCAACAGGACTGTGACAGAGTAGAAGGACCCAGAAATTGTAGTCACATGAGGAATGGGCACTGAAATAGGATTTGCATCAAGGTTCTAGAGAAGCCTGGGCCAATTCAAGTCCTATTTGACAGACTCAGAATAGACCCACCTTTTTGGTGTGTGCATCTGCACCACATCTATTACTTTAGCCTACTGATTTGATTTAAGAACATGCATTACACATGACCATCCAGTCAACAGTACCTTCCACAATCTTACAATCAGACATTAACTGATATATTTCTCGATGCCATGGATTTGCTTTCTAGACCCGGATATTTATTAATCTGTCACATCGCAAGAAAGCATCAACCCCTCGTATAAGCACACACATACCCTGTCCCTAATATCGCGTCCATAACGGAGGTTGCACAATGATCTCACTTTTTCCAAGGCCTCTGGTTGTTAGGTCAGGAACATCTCATCCTGTATCAGCATACATTCCCCTTTCCAAAGCTTCTAGTTAATGGGTTAGTTACTCTCTTACTGAATAGCTCAGTTGGACAGAGCATGGTGCTGATAATGCTAAGGTTGCAGGTTTGATCCCCATATGAGACAGCTGCATATTCCTGTGTTGCAGTGATCCTCAGGGAACCTTGCAACTCTATGATTCTATGCCCATAGCACAACTGATTTTCTTGATGGCTGGCATTTTTTATTTCTCTTTCCCTTCACAACTACATCTCCAGTGCATATGCCAATCCAGTTTTAGTCTGGCATCGCAGTGCAATGGTCTTTGCGCAAGCTCTCTATAAAAGGCAGTTCCTTAGATCCTTCCATAAAATGAAATCAGCCATTTTGAGCACGTTAACATTGTGCTTTCAGTCTGTTGTCATTTTCTTTTAGGCCTAGTAGGACCAAATCATCCAGTCGCTTTTACGTGTATCGCATCTGCTCTGGGGCATGTTTAATTATGTGGTGTGTGTCTGTGTATCAGATTCACCTAGGTTACTTGAGAATTGCTTTGCAGAAGTGTTAAAATTACAGCTTTTACAGAATCATTAGAGAAGGGCAAAGGAGATCTTGCCTACCTGCTGTTTCACACCCCAAATCACTTGTTCCATGTGCCAATCAAATTGAAGACTGTTGTGTGTTTCTCATTCCAGGCATTTTTTTGCCAAAACCAGATTTGAAACTAGTGTTTTCAGCAAAAGGGGATGGTTCTCCAGGAAAGGTAGCTGAACCAAATGTTCCAGAACTGATTTATTTTTATATTAAAGTTAGCACTCATTGGTCTTTATAAACTATATATAAAAACATATCCCCTCATAGCTATTTGTTACTCAAGTCTCAGATAAATGCACTCCATGGTCCTGAACCAAATACACATATATACATGTTTTCACACTACCTGCTCTTATGATTCCCAACCCAATGTTAGGAACAGCTATCCAGTCCTAAATGTGAGATGTGGAAATTCATCTCCGGAAGCCTAGTCTGTTTCAATCTTTTATGCATGGCTTCTTATACAGCAGAAAAGATATGTGTGGAGCCCTGTCCCCCTTGGCGTTGGGGACATTAAGAGGACAAAAACACAAAAATATGCGTTGAAATCATTTTGATTCCTGCTGACTTTTCCACCACCTTCAGTTCATCTCGGCCAGGTATGAGGAACCTGTGAGCCTCTGGTTGCTACAGGACCAACATCTGCCATGGTAAAGGTAAAGGACCCCTGGACAGTTAAAACCAGTCGAAGGTGACTATGGGATTGCAGTGCTCATCTCGCTTTCAGGCTGAAGGAGCTGGCATTTGTTCACAGCTTTCCGGGTCACATGGCCAGCATGACTAAACCGCTTCTGGTGCAACGTAACACTGTGATGGAAGCCAGAGCACATGGAAATGCCGTTTACCTTCCCGCCACAGTGGTACCTATTTATCTACTCACACTGGCGTGCTTTCGAACTGCTAGGTTGGCAGGAGCTGGGGCAGAGCAACGGGAGCTCAGCCCATTGCAGGGATTTGAACCAGCGACCTTCTGATTGGCAAGCCCAAGAGGCTCAGTGGTTTAGACCACAGCGTCACCCACATCCTATCTGCCATGGATGGCCATCTGTTATGGATGCTTTAGTTGAGATTCTTGCATTGCGGGGGGTTGAACTAGATGAACCTTGGAGACTCTTCCAGTTCTACAATTCTATGATTCTAACTACCTTCACTGTAAGAGGCAGTATGCTGTTGCTTTCCCCAAAGAGTCCTGGGAACTGTAGTTTGTTAAGGGTGCTAGGAACTGTAGCTTTGTGAGGGTGAAGTTACCTTTCCCATGATTCTTTGGGGGAAGCCATTACTTTTGAAGTGGTATGATTATGCTTAAAAGTATGGTGTGAGTGTGACCTATGGGTGTCATTCCAGAGCAGTTTGGAAGATGATAAAAGGCAGCTAGTGGAAACAAAGGGCCACCACCAGGAGCCACCAATGTCTTCTCCTGCCACTGCTTCCCACCCTTCTTCTGATGGGAAGCCAGAGGAATGTATACATGGACCTAACTTTAACTGTATCCACTAAGCCCAGGATCAGAAGAGGAAGAGCAAGCTAAGTTGCAGCAATGAGAGAAAAAGACATGAGCTTTAGTAAACCCAGAGTAAAAGTAAACGTATCGCCTAATAATTTAAAAAAATCTCTAAGTGGCCTACATAAAATAATACAAAACATTTTTGGGGAAATATCGATAAAATCAACAGACACAATAAAATCATTAAATCTACAGTTTTTTAAATAAAAAATAATTCTAATGGAATCACGTATTTGGGTAGGATTGCCTACACAAAAAGGTTTTTTTTAGCAGGCATTGAAAACAGTAAAAAAAAAAAAAGGACACCTGCCTAATAGGAATAGAAAAGGTGTCCCCACTAAAAGAACACCGAATGAACATGATATGCCATTTGTGAAATAAATACACGACAGCTTTTATTTCAGTCGCACCAGTGAGGGTGGGCAAAATCAACTCCATTGTTCTACGAGTCTGGAGCAAAGATGAAATAACAAGGGTGGGGTTCCTGTTCTCTTCACACTTTCACAGAATCGGGAATTTTGGCTCCTTGCCACATCACGGTGTACCAAGGTTGAACAAAGCTGCCTCTGCCCCCGGTCTCTCTTGTGTGCAGCTATTGAAGGTACACGAGGCTCCTTGTTTCCCTGCATCTGGTCACCCTCCCTTCAGGCGGACGTGGGCCCTGGCGTATCTGCGGGGACTCGAGGCAGCGAGGCGAGGCCATGCGGAGGCGCTCGTCGTCGAGCTGCCACGAGGCGCCTTCCTCGTTATCCCCCTGCACTTAGTATGCAAAATTCCTCCCAACCATCATTTTGCATTTCCATCTTTTGACAGAGCGCTCGGCAAATAGAAAAAAATTAAAAAGTAATGAGGAGAGTTCCCAACTGCTTTTTTGAGAAGATTCCACATATGTGCTAATTAGCGATTCTGTCTGAAAATATTCCCTGGAAGCTGTATGGGTAGCGCAGCCTGGGATAAATAATGCAAATGCCCCATGGCACTGTCACAAACACCACAATCAGTGCTTCTGCGATTTTGGTGAGACTCTCCGAGTGGTGCACCTGAGACTAAAATATTAATGAAGTAAAACTGTAGTAAACAAACCTTCATTCCTCCCTCCCCTCCCTCAAACCATCACACAGAGACACATTTACACCTCTTTCTCCCTCGTTCCCTCTCTGCCTTCCCATTTCTTAGAGCAGGTTGAATACCAGGCTATTAAGATGGAAACAGATCTGAAACTATTTCCTTTCTACATCCAGCTATTGCTCCTTGCCCACGAGCGGTGAGGGGGGAAACACAGTTCCATTTGCATTCTTATAAGAAACTACCTAATTTGCACACCTCAAATTGAAACAGAATTAGCCTTCAAAACTCAAATGCCTCCAAAATTTGGCAATAATAATAATAATAATAATAATAATAATAATATGCCACCCATCTTTCAAGAAGTGAAAATCAGGACAATAAAGTTTTATCTTTTTTGCGAAGTTGTTGAACTTTCTTTAGATTCGCCAAAATTGACACTGCCGACATAGGTTGCTATACGTCCAGATTTTCCCTGATATTTTCACCATTCTGCCTATGTCTGGAAAGTTCCAGATATATGGCAGCCCTACCCCAGAGATGTTCTCCAACAAGTTTGTATTAAAAAATGCATTATGTTAGTGCTGCAACAACTGAATTTGACTGAGGGGGGGGACCACAGTCAAACTGCAACAAAAGCTATATGGTGGCATTCTGTAAGATCACATTGTCTTCCTGTGGATCAGCTGCCTCATGTCCAGATTTTTTCACACACACACACAAAAGAGCAGTTGCACATGTATCACAAATGGTTCCCAAAATATGGTTGTTATTACTATTATTTCATCTATTTACAAAGCACTTCATATCAATATAAATATGATATAAATATAACATTTATATACCACTTCATGCCATGACAATTAAAAAGAAGAAGAAGCAAACAGTATGGGCAGTATCTAAGTAACTCATTCCATCAGCACAAGGATTTCCATTTGAGGAATGGGATTTTCCCTTCTCTCCATGTGTGCTTTGCACTATTCTTATTAACATTTATTTATTTATAGCAGCATGAATGTGCATGGTGCTGTTGTTGGCATTTGTCTGTCTCAAGAGAAAGAATGGAGTGCGCCTCTGGTGGTGAAGCCAAATTGTTGCATTAGCAGCACCTCCAGGGGTTGCAAGTCTGGGCAGTGTGTATGGAGGTCCTGGGCTGCCCAGATGACAAGACTTCTCTGTTGACCTCACATGTGGTCCACATGTGGTCCAATGGAAAGCTGGGGGCACTGTTATACAGTGGTTCCGCTCCTTCCTCCTGGGCCGTGTTCAGAAAGTAGTGTTGGGGGATGAGTGTTCAGACCGCTGGGCTATCACTTGTGGGGTATCTCAGGGTTCTGTCCTCTCCCCCATGCTTTTTAACATCTACATGCAACTGCTGGGAGAGATGATCAGGGGGTTTGGGCTGGGTGTTCATCAGTATGCGGATGATAGCCAGCTGTACCTCTCTTTCAAATCGGAACCAGTGAAGGTGGTGAAGGTCCTGTGTGAGTGTCTGGAGGCGGTTGGAGGATGCATGGTGGCTAACAGATTGAGGTTGAATCCTGACAAGACAGAAGCACTGTTTTGGGGGGACAGGAGGCGGGCAGGTGTGTAGGACTCCCTGGTCCTGAATGGGGTAACTGTGCCCCTGAAGGACCAGGTATGCAGCCTGGGAGTCATTTTGGACTCGCAGCTGTCCATGGAGGTGCAGGTCAATTCTGTGACTAGGGTAGCTGTTTACCAGCTCCATCTGGTATGCAGGCTGAGACCCTATTTCCCAAGGACTATCTCCCCAGAGTGGTGCATGCTCTAGTTATCTCTCGCTTGGACTACTGCAACGCACTCTACATGTGGCTACCTTTGAAGGGGACCCGGAAACTACAACTAATCTAGAATGCGGCAGCTAGACTGGTGACTGGGAGCGGCCGCCGAGACCACATAACACCGGTCTTGAAAGACCTACATTGACTCCTAGTACATTTCCGGGCACAATTCAAAGTGTTGGTGCTGACCTTTAAAGCCCTAAACAGCCTCAGTCCAGTATACCTGAAGGAGCATCTTCACCCTCATCATTCTGCCCAGACACTGAGGTCCAGCACCGAGGGCCTTCTGGTGATTCCCTCACTATGAGAAGCCAAGTTACAGGGAACCAGGCAGAGGGCCTTCTCGGTAGTGGCACCCGCCCTGTGGAACACCCTCCCACCAGATGTCAAAGAGAAAAACAACCACCAGACTTTTAGAAGACATCTGAAGGCAGCCCTGTTTAGGGAAGCTTTTAATATTTGATGGACTATTGTATTTTAATATTTTGTTGGAAGCTGCCCAGAGTGGGTGGGGAAACCCAGCCAGATGGGCGGGTATAAATAAATTATTATTATTATTATTATTATTATTATTATTATTATTATTATTAGAAACCTAGACAGCATCTTAAAAAGCAGAGACATCACCTTGCCAACAAAGGTCTGTATAGCTATGGTTTTCCCAGTAGTGATGTATGGAAGTGAGAGCTGGACCATAAAGAAGGCTGATCGCCAAAGAATTGATGCTTTTGAGTTATGGTACTGGAGGAGACTCTTGAGAGTCCCATGGACTGAAGAAGATCAAACCTCTCCATTCTTAAGGAAATCAGCCCTGAGCGCTCACTGGAAGGACAGATCCTGAAGCTGAGGCTCCAATACTTTGGCCGTCTCATGAGAAGAGAAGAGTCCCTGGAAAAGACCCTGATGTTGGGAAAGATTGAGGGCACAAGGAGAAGGGGACGACAGAGGATGAGATGGTTGGACAGTGTTCTCGAAGCTACCAGCATGAGTTTGACCAAACTGTGGGAGGCAGTGGAAGACAGGAGTGCCTGGTGTGCTCTGGTCCATGGGGTCATGAAGAGTCGGACACGACCAAACGACTAAACAACAGCAACTGTTGTTGTTGTTGTTGTTGCAAAACAATATGTCTGGCACCAGCTTAGCTGCAGGAGTTGCTCAATTGGAACAAGTGTCAATCAAGGTTCCTGCAAATTGATGTTTCAGCAGTAAACAGAGGGTTTTCCCAGGGAGAGCAGAGGGGCAAAAGCATAGGAACCACCTCCTAGGGACCCAAGACCATTGCCCCCTCCCCAATAAAATATTTGTGCTCCCCCCATGTTGACAACCCGGGGGTTGGCACAGCAACCTCTGAGCAGCTTCTGGCTGGGGAAGGCAGAGGGGGGAGGCAGCAGGGAGCTGGTGGGTGGGGCTGCTCTGCTTAGCCCCAGCCCAGCTTGTGATTCAAGGCATTTATTGTTGGAGTTCTCTAGCAACACTAGAGAACCACAAGTTCCCTGTCTCTGCTGAACACCAATATAGGAAATGGTAATATCCATGATCGCAGCATAGGTTTGTTTCCTCCCCCCACCAGCTGCTACGATAGCAGGGATTTCAGCATATGTATCTGTGTACAACACAGTTCACACTCACATCTCCACATCTGAACTGTGTAGTTCAGGACTAATGTTCTGGGAGAAGTGACTGTATAATGAATCAGCTCTTAAACCTGGGGACTGGGAATATGACTTTGATATGGAAAATGACAGTGAGCCTCTGAAGAGACTTACAGAGTAGGGTGATATATAATCCATAGTGATAGAAGTGGAAATTGTTTCCAGAGGAGGCATTTAGCACTAACTTAATGGGAGGAATAGGGCTAGACAGGAAGAGTGGAGGCTGTTAAGACAAAAGATGAACTGGATTTTGTGTGAGATGTGCTGAATGAAAAGGTGCTGGAAATGCTGGAAATGAAGAAACAAGGGGGAGCCATGAAGACTTTTGAATTTAAGACTTCAAGGGTAATTCTCAGAAATAAAGCAATTTATTTCTGGGCTGGGCCCAAAGGTCTCAGAAAATAATTTTCTGACAAATTTTGGGAAATGTTCTTTTTCGAAGAGCTTTCTGAACTGTTGGAGAAGGTCCTTCATGGAAAACATTCAGCAAAATGCCTCTTCCTCCTCTGCCTGCCTGGAAATTCATCATTCATAAATTTTGGGTTCCACTATGGCCCCAGTTTTAATCCTGCTGAATGTTGTTTTAATATTGTTGAAGGGAATAATAGGTTTGCCTCCTCCTCCTACAAACAACCCTCCTCTCTTGAACTAACAACAGAATTACATTCAATGTCATCTGAGCCAAAATGTCCCAGAAGAGAATTTTCCAAGAAAAACTGTCAGAGCATTTCACTTCTCTCTGCCCTGCACTCAAGAATATTCAAAACCTCCTCTTCCCAATGTTACCATGTTCCCAATATTCAAAACCTCCTCTTCCCAATGTTACCATGTGGAAATAGCATGGTGAATTTTGGAAGCCGTATTCACTTAGACCTGGGTTAAACTTATATGAGGCTCCATTTTTCACTATACTTTTAAAGAGGTATCATACCACTTTAAACGGTCATGGCTTCCCCCCAAAGAATTATGGGAATTGTAGTTTGTTGAGGGTACTGAGAGTGCTTAGGAGATCCCTTCTCCCCTCACCACTACCAAATATGCCAGGGTTTGGAAGTGTTTTGAGTATCTCAAAAAGGGATAGGCGAATGTGTCCATTTTGGTTTCTCCACATTTCCGCATCAGTTTGTCCATTAAAAAAAAATTTTATCATGGAAATCCTCCTACCATTTCTCATATCATACACATTTTTATATGCAATTTTGCCTAATATACACATTTTCTGCAGTGCCTCCGCCTTCTGGAATGCCCTCCCCAGGAAGGCTCTCCTGTCACCTTCATTGCATATATTTAGACACCAGGTAATAACATTCCTCATCTCCCAGGTCTTTGTCTAATTAAACAATCTATGACCTTTTAAACTGTGGGGTGTTACTGGTGTCGCTTGTTATTATGGTACGAATTTTTGTGTTTTTAGATTGCTAACTGCCCTGTGATCCTCAGATGAAGGGCAATACAGAAATTTTAATAATAATAATAATAATAATAATAATAATAATAATTATTATTATTATTATTATTATTATTATTATTATTATTATTAAAGCAATTCCCCAAACTTAATGCTTTTTAGTGTCATTTTCACTAACATATCAATATTTATACACAAATTTGTATATGCAATTGTCTACACCTTATTTGGCTGAAGAACCGCATTCAAAAATCCAGATAAGTGTGAATTTCTGTGTTTCACAGAAATGTAAAAGGAATCAAATTTCTCCCTTGCTCCTACCAGTCAGTAGTTGCTCTCCAGCAGCTGCCTGATAAAACTGACCTCTAACGCCTGTGCAATACCACTTAGCTCTGCCACGTCTCCCCACACCCTTTTACAGATTTTTGACATTTTGGGCCATCTCTCAAACTTTGCAAGTGCCCCTTCATTTTTTTAAAAAAGGCTTTTGCTGCTCCCCACCCAAAGGCAACAAAAATATCACAGTTGAACTCAAACTCTTGTGCTCATGCAGCCTGACATTTACTGCCTCCTAGCTATTGCATTGTGGCCGCTCCACCCCATTCCTGATTTAACTGAGAGCAGAATCCGTCTAATGACTATTCACAAACCATTGCCCAAGTTACGGATAAGCATTAACCTGTGCACTTGTATGTTAGCCTACAGCTTCAAACTGCAAATCATTTACTCCTAGATTACAGGGAGTGCAGGCTCTGGAAGCTCTCTTTTTATGAAATAACAGCCCTGCTGTTTTAGCCCTCTGTTACAATACATGTCCACATTCCCTAACACAATTCAGCACTGCAAAGTGGACTATAAATGTCAGCAGTTGAATAGCATCCAGTAAAGCCAGTGGGGAAAAAATAGCGCAAGCTAGTTTGATAAATGAGGGGTAAATAACACCATTAAGATAATTTCTAGCTTTAAAGCTCTTTGCTCAGAATGTTAAAATTTGAAGAAGGCTTTAGGTTACAAGTGTGTATCTAGCAACTCCAGCATGGCTTAGAACTTTTAAATGGTGGCTGTAAGAGGGGGAAGTAGGGGGAATCTAAAGGCAGGAGTGACTGTATTTCTTTCTCTGCTTTGATCAAGGCTTCCAAGAAATTTCATCTTGTTATTATATTATTATTATAATATCCCACCTTTTCCCCAAACTGGGACGGCTACCTGAAGTGTGTTTAGATATGAAACCTAGTGAAATGTATTAAAGCATGTACACAATCATGCATAAGCTATCAGGCTAAACATTTGCAACCAGTGCCATGTTTTGTATCTATTTCCTTGATAGACTTTTGAGGGGAATTTTTTAAGGGTGAGAAAGCAAACTGCTTCTGGCCCCAAATAGGTTTTATTCAAAACATAGAACTAGATACGGTGTGAGTCATCTGATTCATCCTTATAAATGATAATTAAAATTCCCCCTAACCCAAATACAACTGATATTATTTGGGTGTGTCTTTCTTTTCTACCTACCGTATTGACCCGAATATAAGCTGCACCCACAAATAGGCTGCACCTTTAAAATTGGGGAGAGAGAGAGAGAGAGAGCCACACGGCTTTGCCGGTGGCATAAGGTTGTGAATATAAGCCAAACTTTAACTTTTCACAGTCAGAATTGGGGGGGGGGAGTGTGGCTTATATTCAGGCCAATACAATATATATTTTGACATTATAGTTTTCAAGTAAAATCAAATGAAAACAAAGCTTTCTGTGAAGCACTAGGTCAGGTGTGGGGGACTTGCAATTTCTGTCAGCCTCAGCCAGCGGCCAGGGATGATGGGAGGTGTTGTCCTGCAACCTCTGGAGAGTCACAGGTTCTCCACCTTTGCACAAGGTCTTCCCTGTCCCTTCCCTTCCTACAATGTTCCAACAATGCTGTCTGCACTTCAGCTCCCTGCCTGGCTCCTACAAGCACCCCTGTGCCACTTTTAATATCCCTCCCTCCATCCCCAGTTTGGTGGAACCACAGCAGTTGGGGAATTGCAATACTGCTCATCACTTTTTCCAGCCATGTGAAATCTTTGAGCCTTATGAGCCTTATTGGCATTATGATTGATGGGAAATTTGGGCACCACTTTATTCAGAGTGCTGTTGGGAACTACCACAAAACAGAAATCTCATTGTATATCTCCAGTTTCCAAAACAGCTTGTCCTAGGCCCTGTCTTGTTTATATTCATTTGTTATTGAGAACAGACACACGCACACGCACACGCACACACCCGGATTTCACCTCTATATAAGTAAGAAACGTGGCTAGAGAGACTGGAAACATCCTTGGTGCAGATTTATAATTCATTGTGATTCTGTTTTCCAAGCTGCCCACACAGAAATGAATTCATCCTGGCTGGGAAACAGGTGATTTATACATAGCAATTCAGCATTCATACAAAGAATTTTATATTATATGTTTTTGAAAAACCTATGTGATTCTGTCCTACACATGTCAAGAACAGCTCTATCATATCCCCTGAGCATATTGTATTTTGAATTGGGAGGGAAGTGTCTACTCCTTGGATAATTTAATTCTAGTTATTATCAGACAGGCACTAAAGTTTTCATCCCTCAAGACTCTCACTTCTTGGTATAACAAAGGTCAGTTCATCCAGCAAGCAGAATTGATCTGTGCTGTCAGCACCTTGCACCAGTGCTTTAACTTTCAAATACTCAAGGGTCCGGCCATAAAGACAATTCTAAACAGGACTCAACTAGTGGCATTTCCCTCCTCTGACGGCAATACAAAACAATACAAAAAAAATTACTATCACATGTTCAAAATCAAATGTTTGAAAACAAAAGTGAGTCTTTAAAGAAGCACATTTTTTAATGGCACTCCAACACACTGCAGTATACTTCACAGGTGCAGAGGGCAGCTCTTTAATAAAAATTAACCTTGTTAATTTGGAGTCTTGTTGTGGGTCTTGTTCACTTGAGGGATATGAGATGATCCATTGGAGAGGGCTGAGGAACTCCTGTGCTTATTGATTGTGGTCCTTTGCTTTTCTAGAACACTCTTGAGAAAGCAAAGCCATAAAATTGATATGGCCTACACATAGCGTCTCATCTCTTCTCTGAGTAGGAATAGCTCAAGGCACATTACATAGAAAAAAGAATGAGAGAGGTAACATTAAAGTACATAATCTCCCCCACACATCCACTTAATATTTCCCCTACAGGTGAAAGTATGGCAAGGTTTTTGCCCAACTATGAGTTTAAAATTAGTATAGTTAAGGTCAAACTAAAATATAGACTTGATAGGACCAAAGATATTCTCTCTCTCTCTCTCTCTCTCTCTCACACACACACACACACACACACACACTTTCTCTCTCACATAAATCATTCGTTTTAATTCTGGTGTTCTAAGCATTCTGACAGACACAATCAAAAAGTTCAAAAACCAACTTCTGGAATGTTTTGGGGGGGGTTAATTATTATTGGTACTGTTAGGAGAAGATGTTATATCCTGAACTCTTAGCAGAAGTGACATCTGTCAGGCAGGTAATTATTCATCCTTCTTAATGCTTCTTTCTAAAATTACTCATAAAATGTCAGCTACTTCCCCCTGCCCCAGTCAGAACCTTGATGAAATCAATAACCATTGTGCCTCTCAGGTCACACACAAGTAGATAATTCTCTGCCTTTCTAACAAGACAATGGCCATTAAATTCCCAGTTTGTAAACTAGACTAATTAGAGGTCATGAGGTCTTGTCACATTATGTAATTAATCAATGTCTTTTCTTCAGAATCTATGATAGGGATGGAACCTGACTGGAATATTTGCAAGTCCCCATGTATAAAAAATATAGCAGCCTTCTCCACAACGTATTAGCATTGAAGGGGACACTTTCCAACATACAGTGTGTCTGTGTTCATCTGGTCACACTGACCCATCACAGAGCTGAACCATGCACCTTTAGACCAGCTGTAAGACAATACACAGGGCAATGGGAGTTTTCACACATGTTTAAATTGCCTTTGAACCTCTCTTCTGCTGTTTATAGTAGTTTATGCAAAAGAGAATTTGCATTTAAAACCCTTAATGTCTTGGGCCTCAAATTTTTGAAATACCGTCTCCTTCCCTACAGACCCTCTGAGGTATTAAGATCAGCAGAAGGGGCCCTTTTTGTAGTTCCCCCTCAGTTTCATGCTGACTTCTCCCTTTGAAGTTCATTTGTTTGTAATTGGATAGTTCGGTCGGTAGAGCATGTGACGCTTGATCTCAGGATGGTGTGTTTGAGCCCAACATTGGACAAAAAGATTCCTGCATTGCAGGGGGTTGGACTAGATGACCCTCGTGGTCCCTTCCAACTGTACAATTCTATGAGTCTATGACCACTTTAAGATCAATTCTGGAATGCCCTGGGAGTTGGAAGCACTTTCTGTGATTCCTGAATATTGTTCTCATTCTGGCGTCAAGTTTGTCCACAAAAACCTGTGCCACCATTTGCCAACTTGGTGTCCTCCAAATGTTTTAGACTACAACCCCCATAAGCCCCAGTGAGCATGACAATAGGATTCATAGTCCAAAACTTTTGGAGGCCACAAACTTGGAAAAGACAGGCTTATGCTGCAATGAATTTGATAGTGTTCAAGGTCCCACAACATTCCTGGCCATTTTTTCCTGCAAAAGACTTGTATAGCCTACCTTCTTGAAATTATTAGAATACTAGGTGTGTTAAGTTGTGGGTGAACATATTAGATGACACAGCAATTCTTCAAACAGCTCTTGTTTATTTACAGGCCAGAACAGAACTGAACTGAAGGGTTTAGCCAGCCTGCTTATATAAAGCTGCACTACAACGCAACAGTAACCACTTTCTGTAACTATCCAATCACTGAACGTCACTTTCAATCCCTTATTTGCATATGTGGACCTGAGTGAAAACTATCTACAGTAATCCCTGCTGGTCCAGGGTGAAAACTTCAGTACATAACAAGGTGCAATATAAATAATGGAGAAAAAAGAGGACAGATTGGTCAATAGAGATATAAAGAGATAGATAAGTGCTTGAAGGAAACCTAGAGCAGGCAGCCTTCCCCAACCTGATCACCTCCTGACGTTTTGGTCTACAACAACTGACATCCACCCCAACCAGTACAGCCAATGGTCAGGGATGAATGGAGTTGTGGTCCCAAGCATCTGAATGGCATCAGGTTAGGGAAGGGTTCCCTACAGGATCAAAATGTAGATGCTTGGTTCATGGATACGTCAGCATCAGTAGTGGACTAGGGGAAAGAATACATACACTTTCCTGTATTTCATTGGAACTCTGAAGGAACAGAAGGATCTGCCAGTTTTGATTCTCTCTCTTTCTTGTTTTTCCAGTCTTAAATTTGCTTCTCCAAATTTCTGAAGCAATTTACAAATCTTATTTGTAAAAATCACCACGGAAATTTTCCTGGCATAATAAGCTCATTTTATATTTTGACCAGCGTACACATTTTTGCAAGCAATTTCTCCCAATACAATGCATTTTTTAAATTTTCACTAACATGTTCATTTGTGCACACTTGTACCTAACATATGCCTTTTGTAATACATGTACAGTGGTACCTCAGGTTAAGTACTTAATTCGTTCCGGAGGTCCGTACTTAACCTGAAACTGTTCTTAACCTGAAGCACCACTTTAGCTAATGGGGCCTCCTGCTGCTGCCGTGCCGTCGAAGCACAATTTCTGTTCTCATCCTGAAGCAAAGTTCTTAACCTGAAGCACTATTTCTGGGTTAGCAGAGTCTGTAACCTGAAGCGTATGTAACCTGAAGCGTATGTAACCCAAGGTACCACTGTATTGGTTGTTGTATGCATACATCCATTGGCTGGAGAATTGTGTTGTGAAGTTCAGATAAGTGCTAATTTCAAAAAGTGGCTACGTTTCGCTTCTTGTATTGCTTTCGAAAGTGTGAATGTGAATAACTTGTCTTCAAATATGAACTGAATCAAATTCCTCCCTCATCCCAACTCCATTTTCAACCAAGACATCCAGCAGTAGTAGTGGAAAGGATCTTTGGTCTTCTTCTGGAAGCATCTATGCCTCTTTTGAATAGCTTGTCTGTCACTTTGAATGTTGTTGTTTAGTCATTTAGTCATGTCCAACTCTTCATGACCCCATGGACCAGAGCACGCCAGGCACCCCTGTCCTCCACCGCCTCCTGCAGCTTGGTCAAACTTTGAATACCACTGCTCTGTTCTAATTCATTCACATTCAGACTACTGCTGTTCCAGCAAGGACAAAGTATTATTCCTGTGGCGTCATCCTTTAGCACTAAATTTCTGCCCTTTTTGTAAAAAAAACCATTTACTCATAGCTCTGCTCAAGTAAATGAATGAATAAATAAAAAGCCCAGGACATCCACATAGTAACACCACATTCCCTAAGGGAGTGCTGAGAGTTTGCCGAGAGATCTTCATGGAAAGATGATGGGGGGAGAGGAAAGGAGAGGAATGGAGGGCAGTAGGGAAAAGATCTCATTGTGACAGATACTTAGAAGGGCTGAAAGGCAATGGATGTATCTAGTGTAAATTTGGATCTGTTCCAGAAAGAAATTTCACTGGGTGGAGGAGGTGAATTAAGAGAAGGAAAGTCAATTTTCCAAAAGAGAATCTGCTTCTCACTTGTAGTCCCCCTCCTTTATTTTTCTCGATCCATATTGCTAAGACTTACTTGCTGCTGTGCCTTATTAATTTTTCACTTGAAGCCACACTTTAAAAAAAAAGTTAATTATTGAAAATGCATCTCATGCCTGATGGTGAAAGGCTGTCTCTTTCAAACAGGTGACTCGTTCAGATAACCCCGGAAGGCACTTCTGGGTCTTCTAAAGCCTTGATCAAAAATTTCTTTTTTAATTTGATAAGAACAGAGGTGATTAAAAGTGGAGATGATGGCAAGCCTAATGAAAGCTTCCTTCTTATGTCCCCCAAGAGCCAAAATAATTGTTTTATTCCATTTTCCCCCTCCCTCAAAAAAACCTTCTTCTCCTTCTTCTTTATGAATATCTTCAATGCCTGCCTCCTGCTAGCTCTCTATGACCATCTAGATCACTGTAGCAGTCGAGTGTGCGGATAATATTACTCCCTGCATTGTGGTAGTTCAAAGACTGGAATGTCCAGACTAAATACACAGCGAAGAGATCAGCTCTTTAACATTTCAATAAGACAGGAACATGAAACAACAGACCAGTGACTTCAGAGCTCAAAAATTAAACAACCAGTCTGAGACACTACACAGAGCAGGCACTGAAATTAATTATGCCTTTGTCATTAAAAAAAGAAGTCCAGATCACATCTCTGGGCAATGGCCTAGTTTCCTCTTCTAGTGGCACTGTAAAATATCCAGTCTATCAACAAACTTGTTACTTATGGCCACTGGGGATCCAGTCTGAAGGCCTTTCCCCCAAGGTTTGTTCCCGTTCAGAGCAAAAGCTACACTGCAATGGTCTTCCTCAGGCAACGGTGGGGGGGGTGAGGCGTGGACCAGCAAGAGAATCCTTCGTAGACTTTTCTACAGTTTTGTTTTGCTGCATAGAAAGAAGATTGGTTATTCTCTACAAACATTCTAACGATTCATCTCAAAAACAAAAATCTCTGCACCCACACCCCACAAAATACTATAACTCACATTTATTTGGAATACATTTTATCTCATGTGCATGTTTTGTTCCCAATCACAGGTATATGGGAGGTTGGCAACTAGCAAATACAGTGGTACCTCGGGGTACATACGCTTCAGGTTACAGACTCTGCTAACCCAGAAATAGTACCTTGGGTTAAGAACTTTGCTTCAGGATGAGAACAGAAATCGTGCTCCAGCAGTGCGGCAGCAGCGGGAGGCCCCATTAGCTAAAGTGGTGCTTCAGGTTAAGAACAGTTTCAGGTTAAGAACAGACCTCCGGAACGAATTAAGTACTTAACCTGAGGTACCACTGTACTGGTGGTCAACAGTTGTTTCTTTCCAGCCAGAACTCACAGGAACTCAATTCTAGCACCTCTCAGGTGGGCACCATTGCCATTATAAGAGAACAAGGGAGGGATTCATGTTGAGTTCTGGCACCTCTTTTTCTAGAAAAATAGTGCTGGTGGCCTGTCTCCACACTTACAAACATGGAGTGTTGGAGTCTGCCGTTTCCATATCATCTTCCAGCGATGAGGAAGACTGAGAGCCACCGTTCATGCCAGTCTGGTAAGTGCTGCTGGTTTTTTTTTAAAGGGGTTTCTAGAGCTCTAGAGCTTTTAGATGGCAATCCTCACTATAAGCATACAGCGTATTTCACATATATGTGTGGTACCCAGGAATATAAGCCCCGTGTAAGTGGGGAGACACCTGCAATAACCCTGAATTCCATCCTCAGTGTTCCTTTGTGAAACTACAGATAATTCATTGGATCTTCTGAGCACATTAGAAAAAACCAGTGTCGTTCTGATGTCCAGGATATACCTTTCAGAAGTGAAAGTTTCTGCAGTATTTCAGCTCCATTTCATAAACTGAAATGGATATATTTGCAACCACAGACAAAGCATTAGAGATCCTAGAGGAAATATTTCTGGCCGAGGGTATTCACACAGACACATAGTCTAAGAATTTCTTTCATGTGGGAACAGGGGAATTGGGTTTGAGAGACAAATAATAAGATAAGAAAGCGAATAGTCTCATTGTTCTGGGCTATGTACTGAGCTGGATTAATCAGCTTGCGAAGGAAAGAAAGTGAACAGATAATATTGTCAGTTTGTCCGTGGTGGTGTTTGCAAGTTTTTCAGGAACCTGCCTCCCCTCCCAGAGTGGAGTTATATATTCTTATGCATAAAGAAGCCATATTTCACTAAGATTGCATGCAGGATATTTACATCCACAGGGCTGGAATGCTACTTCACAATATTTGTTTCCATCATTGGGGCTCTTTATCATGCATAACATTAATGCATGGGGTCCCCACCATCTAGGCTTCGGACCGCAGCTGTCTGAGAACAAATGGGTAGCCTTCCATTGTCTATGTGTTTGTGTGTACAGTGGTACCTCGGGTTAAGTACTTAATTCGTTCCGGAGGTCTGTTCTTAACCTGAAACTGTTCTTAACCTGAAGCACCACTTTAGCTAATGGGGCCTCCTGCCGCTGCCACGCTGCCGGAGCACGATTTCTGTTCTCATCCTGAAGCAAAGTTCTTAACCCGAGGTACTATTTCTGGGTTAGCGGAGTCTGTAACCTGAAGCGTCTGTAACCTGAAGCGTATGTAACCCGAGGTACCACTGTATATGTAGAATACACTAAAGTCAGAAAGAGACTGGGTTGTATCCAATGTAGCACTAAGGAACTTGTTCTGTCACTGCAAAGATTCGTGCTTGCACAGTGGAACTGCCCACCCCCTGCTCCCCCTGGGTGCCCCCTAAATCTGTTCTGAGAACATTCCCCAATTTTCTAGAGCAGATCTTGGAGGAGATGTGTTGCAAAAGCATAAATATTTATGCAAATTGAACGAGTGCTGCAGTCCTAACACTACTTACCTGTGAACAGACCACACTGAATGCAGTAGAACATGGGTAGGCAAACTAAGACCCACGGTCCGGATCCGGCCCAATCACTTCTAAATTCGGCCCACGGACAGTCCGGGAAGCAGCGTGTTTTTACATGAGTAGAATGTGTCCTTTTATTTAAAATGCACCTCTTGGTTATTTGTGGGGCCTGCCTGGTGTTTTTACATGAGTAGAATGTGTGCTTTTATTTAAAATGCATCTCTGGGTTATTTGTGGGGCATAGGAATCAGTTCTTTTTTTTTTCAAAATCTAGTCTGGCCCCCTGCAAGGTCTGAGGGACAGTGGACCGGCCCCTAGCTGAAAAAGTTTGCTGACCCCTGCAGTAGGATATGCTCAGTAGACATTGTTAGGATTGTGCTGTTAGTCTAGTTTAAGGGAGATCCAATGGGAAATAAGTTAGTCATGTCTAGTTTAAGAAAATAAAAAGAATGTGCTGGATCAGGCCAATGGCCCACCTAGTCCAACATCCTGTTCTCACAGTGGCCAACCAGATGCCTGTGGGAAACGCACAAGCAGGATTCGAGCCCAAGAGCCCTCTCCCCTGCCCCCAACTGTGGAGTCAAAACATAGGAAGCCTGGTAGCCATTGATAGCCTTTCCCTTCATGAACTTGTCTAACCCCATCCAAATTGGGAGCCATCACTGCCTCTTGTGGGAGTGAATTCAATAATTTAACTATACACCATATGAAGAAGTGTTTTCTTTCTCTTGATTTTAACATGGGATGTCCATGTCTTCTAGAGTTATGAAAGAGGAAGAAAAACTTTCTACATCCACTTTCTCTATGCCATGCATAATTTTATAAACTTCTACCCTGTTGCCCCTCACAGTTTCTTTCCTAATGAACCCTGGCATGGAAACTTCCCTTTTCACAGCTGCTACACATTGGGCCAACATTTTCATTGAGATCTCCACGATGACCCCAAAGTCTTGCTTCCGGTCGGTCACTGCCAGTTTAGAGCATATATGTGAAATTAAGATGATGATTATTTTGCCCTGTTATGCATCACTTTACATTTATGCACAATGAGTTGCATTTGGCAAAAGCTAAAGGTAAAAGACCCCTGGACAGTTACGTCCAGTCAAAGGCGACTATGGGGTACAGCACTCATCTTGCTTTTCAGGCCAAGGGAGTCGGCGTTTGTCCACAGACAGCTTTCCAGGTCATGTGGCCAGCATGACTGAACCGCTTCTGGCACAATGGGACACCATGACGAGTTCCAGAGCGCACAGAAACGCCGTTTACCTTCCCACTGCAGTGGTACCTATTTATCTACTTGCACTGGTGTGCTTTCGAACTACTAGGTTGGCAGAAGCTGGGACAGAGCAATGTAGCTCACCCAGTCATGTGGATTCAAACCGCTGACCTTTTTTTTAATTTTTAATTTTATTTGCTCATCACACAACAACAACAAGACAAATTACATCATAATAAGAATATCATCAGTCACGCATTACATAAAGAATTAACATAAATTTCATAATCCATAAACTGTAATGGTCTCTTCCTTTTAAATCCGACTTCCCATCTACTCCATAAATCTAATTACCATTCTTTGCTGCCAATACATGTTATTGCTATCATCTCAAATCGCTTCAGAATATGTTATATCATATAACTAGTGAACGATATTGCTGGTATTATTCAAAAACGGATTTTAAGTCAGTATTATTAATTTTCAAATACATTTTAAATGCTTCCCATTTTGAAATAAATTCTTTCCTTGGTTTGTTCTTTAATTTTTCGGATAGGCTGTCTAATTCAGCATAGTCAATCATTTTTTGGACCCACTCTTGTCTTGGGGGAGCTTTTTCACTTTTCCACATTGTGGCTATAAGAACCCTCGCTGCCACCGTTGCATAGAGAAAAATATCCTTAAATTTATTAGGAAAGTCCATATCAATAAAATTCAATAAGTATGCCTCTGGTTTGAAGTTAAAGGAGATTCTTAACATCTTTTCAAGTTCTAAATGGATATCCTCCCAGATTATTTTAATTTTATTGCATTGCCACCATACATGATAAAAGATCCTGGTTGTACTCCACAACCACCGACTTTCTGATCAGCAAGCCCAAGAGGCTCAGTGGTTTAGACCACAGTGCCACCAGCGTCCACCCATTTACTCACTCAGAGAGCTTAGTTTGGAGCTTTTCAGAATCCCTTTTTGTTTTAATGACCTTGAACCATTTAATAGCATCTGCAAACCAAGGGAAAAGGTTAAGAAGCACAGTTCCCAATACTGATCCTTAGGGTATTCCACTTCCTACATCCTTCCATTAGGAAAATTTAAGTCCCATTTATTTCAGTGGGTATACTCTAGGTGTGTCTGGATCCAACCATACGTCTCACTGCCCCTACCTATATAAGGGATTTTCTGTTGGAATCAAGGAGAAAGGCAGGCTTAAGGACCTGGTGTCAAGGACTAGTCCAGTGTTACAGGTCTGGGAAAATGTAAGTGAGAATAGGCATTAAAGTGTTATCTTTTCAACTTGATTCCATGAGATGCTCACCACAATCTGAGGGGAAGATGCGCCGAAGCGAGATGAATTTGAGCTGGCTGTCAGGCCTTTGCTGCAGACAAAAGTGCCAACTTGATAGTAATAATTAATAATCTTCTACTGCCACTGGGATAAACAAGGAAGGAAGAAAAAAGGAGAGAGTGAGATGAAACGAAAAATGTACAAAAAGTTCAAAGGGGGCACAAAGGAGAATGTATGGAGTGACAGGCCTTTCAACAAGGGACAGGCAGGCAGCAAGTAAGCAAGCCTACCGCCAAACAATTTAACCCAGAGGGGACACAAGGTGACCTGAAAGGAGGATGAACAAACAAAATGCAAGACCTAGACAAAGGCGAGATCGAAATTACAGAGGCTGTAAAATTAGTGCAAGACATCAGACAAATATAAATACATAAACTGAATAAACAAATAAATAAAATAAGAAGATCCAGCTGGTCAAGGCAGCCCATCTAGTTCTCACAGTGGTCAGCCAGCTGCCTATGGTGTCTCCTGACATCGCACTGGCCAGTGCAGCTTTTCAGTAAGCCACACCGGTCCCTGCGGAGTCTCCTGACGCTGTGTAGGCCAGTGTAGCTGTCTGGTAGGCCACGCCCGGTGAAATATACTCGGAGTCGAGAGTGGATTTCATGCTCTTTATTCAGCTCATAGTGGTGAGGAGGAATGCAAGTTCCCCCAGGATGTCTGCTTTATATACATTATTTACACGATAGGCCCCACGTGATTGGCTAATTCCGGGATTCACCTATAGGCCAATCAGGTTGCGGATTGACTTCTACCTGGAGCTGGATTGGGTGGCTCCTGTGAACCAATCAGACTGTTGCATTCTGGATCCTATTGCTTTAGGACCAATCGGACTGCTGCATTTTTGCTCCTATTCAACTCAGTACATAACACCCGGCCTCCTCAACATTGAGGGGGCGGGCCCCCTTCACATAAATATTGAGAGGGCTGAAGACACCTTGGCCTCCTAGAATTGTTGTGCCTGTTCAGAAGGATGCTGCCTCCGACCGCGGAGACAGAGCTTAGCCATCATGGCTATTAAGCACTAATGGTGCCTGAATTGAGAAATGTTCTGTGGCTGTAGTTACACTCCATATGTAATCTCATGGTCCTCCAATCAGTAAATGTCAGAGTTATGAGCAGGTGCACAGAGACAGCAGTTTAATGGCACTTTTTGCTTTCCTCCCTTGTATTTAATGCCTAAAATTCTGGCATTCTGATCTTGTAAGAGTACAGCTGATTAGAAAAGGAACTGTGCGTCTGCCTTTGCTGTGGCGAACTTGGTTATTGTGATGAAATTTTGTCTGCGGCTAATGAATGTTGTCGTGGGCAGTACTTTGACTCAGTACCATTGCCCCATAGTCCAGGGGTCAGCAAACTTTTCAACAGGGGGCTGGTCCACTGTCCATCAGACCTTGTGGGGTGCCGGACTCTATTTTGGGGAAAAAATAATGAACGAATTCCTATGGCCCACAAATAACCCAGAGATGCATTTTAAATAAAAGCACTCATTCTGCTCTTGTAAAAACACCAGACAGGCCCCACAAATAACCCAGAGGTGCATTTTAAATAAAAGGACACATTCTACTCATGTAAAAACACGCTGATTCCCGGAGCATCTGCGGGCCGGATTTAGAAGGCAGTTGGGCCAGATCCGGGCCCCGGGCCTTAGTTTGCCTACCCATGGCCTATACCTTCCATATCTCTCCTCTGTACCAAGCTGACAAACTGACAGCTTGCACCAGTCAGATGGAAGTGAGATGGAACACATGCCCCATTAAAACCACACCCACCAACCCTCCACAGAGGAACCAGGAATGCTGCCTGTACGTACCCCACACAAATGAAAATATTGAGGATCTGTTCCTGATCTTTCACAAAAGTTGGATTTTGGGGGACAGAAGAAAAAGAGGTTTCCCAGGTAGATTATTCCAGAATATCAACTGAATGATGATATGGCATGGCAGCATGCCAAAAAATCTACAAAAAAAACCTCTAGCAACTATACCACTCTAAATGTTAAGAGCAGGAAGGCCCTGGCTCTCTGTATAGTCTCCTGGCCTTACCAGCTACTGAAGTTAATTGCAGGAGGAATTGAAAATCTCACATTCAGAACTACCATTTGGAGTTTGTGCCACTGAGAATCAGCCCCTACCTCCCCAAAGCTATCTGTTCTGACAACCCTTCCGTGAGAAAAACAATGCAAACTTACATGCCTGTTTTTAGAGGCATGTAAATTTAACTGTGTCCAATCACCCCTGCTTTCTTCCACAAACACCGGTAATTTTCTCAGACCTCCTGCATGGTTCGGACACTTCCCCACAAAAGCAAACGTACGGTGTTCACGTTGGGAACGTGTGAATTGTGGGTATTTACAGCATCCCTGAGAACGTAATCCATCTTCCAAGTCCCAAATGGAATATCGAACCGTCACTAAAGTGGTGTGTAGACAGACACAGCAGGAACTGAAGGACCTAAATCAGAGAGTCGTCATCATCCCTCCAGGTAAGTTTTTAAACAACAGACTCTTCTGTCACACCGTAATAAAAGCATAAGGCTGCACTTCTAGGCCAAAGCTTTTTATTTCAAACACATGGCTCGAAACTAATTTGAGGACCCGAGTGAAATGATTCCAAATATCCTGCACATTGTAAGCCACCTCACAACCTCTAACAGCCACAATTCCGCACAGTTAGTATTCAATTAGGCAAGGCCAGAGATTAAGACATCATGGAGACGGTATGATCCCACCCCAGCAGGAATGAGGTTGTTTCATCTCTTCAGTTGTGTAGGTGATGGAGCGACAAATGGCAACGAACTTGGAAGAGCGTATCCGGTTTGCTTTCTCAGGCCATGGAGCCAACAGTCCCCATTTATGCCAGAAAAGTTGCATTGATTTTTGAAAGAATTATTCTGGAACAGAACACACTGCAGTTTGCTTCTAAAGAAAGATTGCATTTCAGTGTGTCTTTTGCTCCGAAAGAAAAAGTGAATTGCTAGCTGTTTTCTAGGTGAAATATGCAGAGAGGCCAAACTACGTATTTCTTTCGAGAGAAATATGTGCAAATATTACTTGCAAAGAGACAAAGATCTCCACAGTGTATCAGTCTCTGTCATCTTTCAAAGGCTGAAGATAAACATAGAATTCACATCTATTGCTTAGCCTGTTGAACTACTCACATGAATCTCGCTGTGTACCTGTGTGTATTTTATTCTTCTCTCCACCCTGCCCCCAGGAAAATCAGCTTCTTAATTCTTTGTCATCTGCTTAGTATACTTTGTTCCATATTTCAGATGCACCCTCAGTTGAGTTTGTTTTTTAAAAATAAATAAATAACCCTTAAACTTCTTGGTTGTTATTTTCTCTTAACAGCATCCCATTTATTTTCTTTACATTGATGTATCCAGGTTAAAAGGACCCTGGAGGTAGAGAATTCATTTCAAGGGGCTCCCAGGGAGATGGCAGCAGTAAATTTACAGGTTCTTGCCAGACACAAGGTGTAGAATTAGCAAATTCAGAAAACTGGTGCAATATATATATATACACACACACATTATATATATATATATAATATAAATACACACACACACACACACACATATATGTGTGTATATGTGTATATATATATATAATTAAAACAATACCAGTTGTGGTCCCAAATTCTGAATCTGACCACTGTTGCTGCATATTATTAATAGGAGTATGACAAACAGACGGTGCAAGACTGGAACAAGTGGTAATGAGGGCTGTGGATCCTTAGGGGCACAAGTATTGGACTGGTTATTTGTCTTGAATGGAGGGGGGAGGAGAGAAATTTGATTCAGTTTGAATTTAAAGGCCAGCCTGTTAAATTTGTAAGTTTCTGGAACAGTATGCAAACTGAGGCATTGCCATTCTTCAAAATTCCCACTTTTCTGAATTTTGCAGTGCGGTCCTGCAGCCAAGTAATGAGTACAAAAATCCATATACCAGGGTAAAGTGTGCATATAAATGTAGATATTAGTGAAAATAGCATATAGAAATGCCTTATACTGGGGAAAGAATGCATACAAAAATGTGTATATTAGGAGAAATTTACACAAAAATGCTGATGCATTTTCATGAGGACTTTTTTTAGAGCAATTCACAAACTGATGTAGAAATGTGGATAACCAAGCTTAAGGCTGGGGAAAAAGAGAAACTGAGAGAAACCCAAACTGACATTCTCACCCATCCCTAATCTTGAGCAGTGGCCCTGAATGATGCACTAGCTGATCAGACCCCACAGCCCTCTCTTCCGCCTTGGTTTCCCTCTTCTTTCACAGCCGTTTTTGTCCATTTCATTGTGAGTAGCAGAAACTCCATCCTTGGAGCTCTGGCCTGAGTTCAGTCTCCTTCTTTCGCCATCTTCGTCTTCTCATTTAGCATTCATTTTCCTACAATCTCAGTCCTAATGAGATGGCGATCAATGCTTCCTAAATTGCCCCCTGTCTACGTGTCTTCAATCATAACTCCTTCTAATCTACTCCATTCTCCTTTCTGTCAACCAATTCATGTTTGCTTAAGAAAACTGAAAAGCAATCTTTTCCAGATCCACCTATATGTCTCGAGCTTCATTAGTTTTTCTCTCCAACTTATTATAATCCAGCTCACTCCAGCAATTAACTCTCTCCTTATGGATAGCCCACACTGCTTGTACAAGTTTTGCATATTTATTTTCCCAGGCTCCAAACCTATCTTATCTTAATGCCTGTTTTTACTGCATTTTATGATTGCAGTTTATGCATTAAAAAAAGAGAAAAAACAGTTCTGAGGGTGAAGATAGATAGATGGATAGATGATAGATAGATGATGATAGATGAGAGATGATAGATAGATAGATAGATAGATAGATAGATAGATAGATGATAGATAGATAGATAGAGAGATATAGATAGATGTTAGATAGATAAATGATAGATAGATGTGTAAATACACACACGTGTGTGTAGACACACACATATATGGGGATATGTGGTGGAAGGGGTAGTATCTCTGGTAACTACTCTATTCCGAACTTAAAAATGGAAAGCATGCTGGTGGTCAACAAAAGAGGTTTAAAAACTCTCTCAAGGCAAATCTTAAAAAATGTAGTATAAGCACCAACAACTGGAAAACACTGGCCTGCGAGTGCTCCAGTTGGAGAACGGCCTTTACCAAAGGTGTCATGGGCTTTGAAGGCGTTTGAACACAGGACAAAAGGGAGAAACGTGTTAAGAGGAAGGCACGCTTGGCAAACCCTGACCATGATCAGGAAACCTATATCCCAACTGTGGAAGGATGTGTGGATCCAGAACTGGCCTCCACAGTCACTTACGGACCCACGGTTTAAACCATGTTTATGGAAGACAATCTTACTCGGCTACGAGTGATCGCCAAAGAAGAGTACCTCTGGTGGGGGTGGCCCATCTAGGAGAAGGAAAACTGTGGTCCTAAACCTCCACTGTCTTGTGGGATATCTTCAGGAGAATAAAAGGCTAAGGATCACATCAGCAAGGCCAAGAGGGGGATCTTGCCATCTGGACAGCCCAGAACCTTCCTGCAAAGGGTGCTTGGCCTGTAACAGAAAGGCAGTAATCTGCTTCCATATGTTTGCTTTCCATTGCATTCTTGGATTATAACTGCCATCAGTCCCAGGCGGCATGGCCTATAGCCGTGGATGTTGGAAGTCATAGGTCAACAAGATCTGGAGTGCCTCAGGTTGCACATCCCTGGTATATAGGATTGCAGCCTAAGGCACCCTGTCACATACATCCACTTCTCCATGCGCTTTAGAGGAGGGCAGCCCCTTCAGCAGCATCCCTCATTTCTTGGCCAATAGGCAGTGACACCATCAGGAAAGGAACTCACAATACAGCAGGATTTCCTTGCACAGCCTTTGTTGGAGTAGACACATGTTGGGAAACCCAAGAAGCACCACCATTGTTCAATAAGCTTCCTGAACCCTGAGTCACTGGGGAGGTAGGAGGCTGGAAGGCAACATTAACAGATCTGTGGTGAAGTTGCATTGACTGTTGCTCTGGGCATTGATAAAGAAACATCTATCTTCTGTCTCTTTTTGACTATGAAATGAAATTTGCATTTGATTTTAACCCAAGACCAAAAGTTTAGGCTGTGTTACTCCAGGCCCTAGAGCTTTTTAAGGTGCCGTGTATATGCTGAGTTAACTGAGAACACCAGTGACCGCCTTGGAGATGGAAACTTGCTTGGATATAGGGGGAAAGAGAAGGGAACCCCAGGGATGGGAACAGCAGCTTTCATTGGGAGGGAAAGATATTCTTAATCCAGATATCTGGATCATTCTAATGCAATGCATACACTTGTATTCCTAACCTTAAAAGCTTCTCAGATACAGGGAAGCAAGCATGTGACACTTTATTTGTTTATTTATCTCTTTCTTGTTTATCTTTTTCTTTCTTTTCTTTCTCTTTCTTTCTTTCTTTCTTTCTTTCTCTCCTTCCCTGCCTCCCTTTCTGCCCCCTCCTCCATCCTTTTCTCTCAGACACAGAGGTTTTAATTACGAAGAAGCTAGTTCCTGACACAATGGTAATGACCTCATTTCTATTTCAGTTAAAATGAGCTTATTGCTATTGACTTTTGCCTTCTCTAAATGGTTCACCAATCACCCATCAATATCTAGGGAAAGCTGCTCTTAAGAACATCTGCTGGAAGCCTCTCAACAGAGTCCCCGTCAAAGATCTACTTCTTTGGCTGCAGTCCGGGGGACAATGACTAGGAATGAGCTCCATGGAAGTCAACAGGACTTTGACCGTACTATTCATAAAAAAGAAGAAAGTATGTCGCGTTCCAGTCAGTTTCATCTGCTGTGAACCTCATGCTCTTTTCTGGGTGTCTTTGCATGTGATTCTGCCACCATTGCCCTTGTCACGTAGTGTAACCTCAACTGAAATGTGCGAGAAACATTGGGAAAGTCATCAATGAGCACACCCAGGAACTTTCTGCAAATGTGGCAGATATACCGTAATGCAAAGAACAACTTGTTCCTGCGCCGCTGATGAATTCCTGCTATCAGCAATCAGTTGAATTATTTTAGCCTCCCCATGTAAAAAATAAATACATGCAAAATAAATGAAAGCCCATTCCATTCCATTCCCTGGGGTTTAATCCACCGTTCACTCTTAGAATCAGCCAATGCTCATTGTGATCAGAAAGGGACGTCTTGAGCTATCGTGCATCGTTCATTTATTTATTTATCTACCTATCTATCTGTGCTTATTATTCTGTTTGATGCATTTAAAGCTTGGAGGTCAACGTGGAACATATTCGGCCGGGCTGGCGCAAACTGTGCAGGAATCTAATAGAAAGCAATATTGTTGAAAATGGATATCAATTGAAAACAGAGAGCAGTGTCAACTATTCCCCACTGGGAGCAGACAACAATAAAACCAGCCAAGCATTACACAGTTGAGCCTGCCAAATGTCATTAGAGTGTAGGGCGGGCGGGGAGGTGCGCGGGGGGAGTAAAAGCCTCTACTATGGCTGAGCAAGGAGAAGAGGGGGCTGAGGGAGGGGGAGCTCACACACTCCTCTATTTCTTTTCCCTACCAAAGCTGGAAACAGAGATTATAAAATTAGATAGCCAAAACTCCCTGGGACAGTGCAGCCTTGTGAGGGTTTGGTAGGTGGTGTTGCTGAACTGTCCCATTGTGGACAAGAGAGAGAGAGAGAAATGAAATGAAAAGCAATAAAGCTGAAAATGTTTGAGACTGGGATTTTTTTAATATAAAAAAACCAGCAATGCAAAGACAGCCTCTTTAAAAAAAATTAAAAATGCAAATTATTAGAGTCTGGTGGAGGTTTGTTGTCTGATGAATCTATATAGAATACAGATATATGCATGCATATATATATATATATATATATATATATATATATATATATATATGACATACACATACAGCCCTGTCTTCCCTTTTCAGGGAAATACTTTTTTTCCCTGCTTCTAGCAGAGTGGAGTGGGGGCGGAATCCATATTTAATCCAACCCCTGATTAAGAAGAGAATGATTTGCAGTTTAACACAGCCAAGTCTGGTGGCAACTGTAGCACTGGAAGGGAGTGTATCATTTAACACACAAATGATCAAATTATTGCTATCTAGGAAAGTAATTGGCGGGATGGAGAATGGGAAAAACATGGGTGCTCACACAATTGGCAATCTGCAAGCAGGTTCCATGTGCCAATGCTTTGCTAATGCCCTCAACTTCTCCCATTGTCATTTTCGCTGATGATTTGTAAATTGTCAAACAAAGGAAATTTGTCTCTCAGACAATGGGGGGAAGCAGCTGATTCTGGTGCTTCAAACAGCCATCCTAGAGCTCCACCTAGTGAAGACACAGATACGTCTGCAGAAGCGGTTGCTTGACAGAATGAGGAGGCCGAGTCTGATAAACAACATGTTGGAGTGTCTTGTGTTTGCTGTTGTTTTCCTGGGGTCTTCCTCTTCTGGCTTGGAAAACATGGAACCTCCTAATGTCCCTGCTTGATTTACTGCTATATCTGCCTAATGTTGAAAGCAGTGAGACAGAGATCACGCCCGTGGTAAAACATAGGTGATCTGGGATCCATTTTAGCGCACAGATTATAGGGGAGAAATTGTATTCAGTTTGCATTTAAAGGCGCACCTGCATAGTTTGCCCTTTTTTTGAAACAATGCATGAACCGAAACGCAGCCCTCCTTCAAAACCTGTGCATCTGTGAATTCTACAAGGCGGTTCTCCAGCTGAGTAACGTGTACAAAAATGCACATATTCATGAAAACAAAATACGAAAATGCATTATATCAGAGAAAAGTGCTTTGCAAAAATGTTGTATGTTAGGCATCGTTGCAGGCTTAAAAATGTGCACACTGTATTAGGAGAAATTCACATGAAAACGCTGGTCGGTTTTCATGAGGACCAACTAAAAAGAACAATTTGCATACTGATATAGAAATACGGACAGCTGAACATTAGACTGGGAAATTCAGAAAGAGAAACTGAAATTGACTGAGTCACCCATTCCTAACATTTTTGACCACTGTTATCTTAACTAAGCTCTGGACCCACATTTTGTGATATGGGGTTTTTTGCTACCATATGGGTCATCTTGATTCTTTCCCCAATTCTGGTTCTGAGGAAGTGAAGTGGTAGGTCTAAATGTGATGCTTACCTGGGCCAAAGAGCCTGTTCCCATTGCGCATGGGGAGGACGTGCCTCCCATCTCTCCCTCCACAATGTTCGTATGAACTCCTGATAATTCAGTTATTATTCACTTATTATTTCAGAATAATTCACTTATTATTTCAGTTTCTATTCCACTTTTATACAGATAGCACCAAAGAGCACTGACATTATTACCACTAGCAACAGTTTTTTCCCCCAAACCCACCATTTTAAAAAAAGTTATAATTGTAGCATTAAAAAAGAAAGAGCGGTTAAAAACTTAATCTGGCCCAAATATGCTCCCACATCCACTTTTGCAGGCTCATTTGCCTTCAACCCCACCCTCAAAATAGTCATGAATTTCAGGAGCAAATTTTAAGCTCTGAGGAGGTCTTGTTTTGAGATGCAAGGTAACCAATGGGTTTTTTCCTTCTTTTTTTTACAAGCCCCCCCCTTTTTTTTTACTAGCTCCTTTTCCAAAAAAAGGGGGGGGCTGGCCTCTGCTTGAAGGGCTGGCATGGTTCCTTGTATGCATTCTTGAGACAATACAAGCCTAGGAGCAATACAGTGTTCTCACTTTTCATTTTCATGCTCCGTTATAGGTTGTTATTGTTGTTTCGGATAAGATGTTGGAAAAGGCTTTCTTTCTTTTCAAGGTAAGGAGGGAACCCAGCCTCCTCATCACATTTGAAGGTAACACCTGCCACCACCCCAGAAATATTAACCACCCCAATATGTGGGTGATATGTTTACACTGACGTAAAACTTCCCCAAAAAGCTCTGTGTTGAATTCATTAACCATGATGAGATTGTTCTGAGCCAGATCTTTAGCCAAACTCCATTTATTTCCCAAACAGATCAAGCAGCTCATCAGCACTGGTGAGCTTGAGTCACGCCAATGTGTTCAATGTGTGAGAGAAACATGGAGCATTATCACCACATCCAACAAGTGCTGGCTCTCCTAACCCAGTCAACCAGATAATCCATTTAATGTTAGATGGACTAGAGTTATTCAGTATGAAACTGAGGGTGGATGCAGATGATCCACTCAGCCCATCAGGAAGTACGTTGGAGTGATCCATCTTGTTGATAAAGTGGGCTCAGAAGCTCTCTGATGCAAAAACAAATCTTCAGTGAACTTGATTTCCTAGCTCATGTAAGGTTATTTAGACACCATTAGGAGCAGACAGTCATTTTGACCATTAGACCTGAAAGTCAGGAAACCAAAGACAGGCAGGAGGAAACTGTTGTCCTCCTGAACTTCACCTGTTGCCATCCTGGACTCCAGCTGTTGGACTCCAACCCCCATCAACCCTAGCCAGCAAGGCCAATGGTCAGAGGTGATGGGAGTTATAGTAGTCCAACAACATCATCTGCAGGGCCACAGGTCCCCTGTTCCTGATGCAAAGGCACCTGACATCCCAAAAGAAGAGGAAAAGACCTGATCACTTCTATCAGAGATGGGTTTAGGACAGTACAGCCATCTCTGCTGCACTGGGTGCTGAGCCGAGGGGGCAATGCAGGGTGCCACAACTATGACATAGTGAATTGAGCAGAACAGAAGGCAGTAGGTGGGGGCACCAAATTTTGGACTCACACAGGGCGCCGTTGAAATGTGAAAAACCCAAGTCCATCCCTGCTTCCATTGATTTATACATGATACATAAAAGAATACTATTTGCTCACAAAGCTGAAAACTATTTGAGGCTGAAAACTCAGCTGGCAGATTTCCATTTTTCCTATTTCTTTCAGTCACTTTTGGAACCAAGTTTACGTTTCACTGACTGCACAATGAATTTAAATAAAAGCCCAGGATGGCTAGAACAGAACATTGTTCTTTATTGCATTTCATCCTTTCTTACTACCATGTGTGTCACGCATTACACAGTCTATCCCCCTGATAGACCAACCAGCTCCTGTTGGGTATGTCTAATCTCTTTTTATAAATAATTGCTGGCAATGACTAAGAAATATTTGTGGCAAAAGCTGTATTCTGTGGCTCTTTTCCTCTTGGCTTACGGCTTTGAAACAAACCTAATAGATGAGAGACGGCGCCTGAAATCTGTGCTGGCCACAGGCAATCATTTTTAAGGGAGATGAAAGCCACTTATGAGAGGCATTGCTTCTCATAGGGAGAGTCCCTGTTTTTTCATGCAGAAGGTCCCAGGACTATGAGTTTGATCCTCAGCGTCTCCAGACGTAAACTACCTCTGCCAAAGACCATAGAGAAGAAGCAGGAAGGAAGTAAAGTCTGAATGGAAGTAATCTACTGGACCAACATGTACCATATTTTTCCATCTATAAGACGCCCCCATCTATAAGATGCCCCCTATTTTGGGGGACTCCAATTTAAGAAAATGGGGGGAGATCTCTCCATGTATAAGACACCCCAAATTTTGGACATTATTTTTTAGGAGGGAACTAGTCTTATACATGGAAAAATACCTCGGGTTACAGACGCTTCAGGTTACAGACATTTCAGGTTACAGACTCTGCTAACCCAGAAATAGTAACTCGGGTTAAGAACTTTACCTCAGGATGAGAACAGAAATCGTGCACCAGTGACATGGCGGCAGCAGGAGGCCCCATTAGCTAAAGTGGTACTTCAGGTTAAGAACAGTTTCAGGTTAAGAACAGACCTCCGGAACGAATTCAGTTCTTAGCCCGAGGTACCACTGTAGTTACTAAAAGAGAAAGGATCTGTGAGGAGGAGGAGCAAGCTGTATTTCTGTCTATCATCCTGTACTGGTTCAGGTACCTTATTGCAACCACTGTTGTAATAACCTCCCAACCTTTTTTGCAGTTCAGAAAGTGACAGGAAAATGCACTGAGAAGTGTGGCACGAATGATCAACAGGAAAAAAATATATGTAAGCACCCTGCAAGCAAACATGGATGAATGTGCACCATCGCATGAGTGAATCAAAACTCAATGCTCAACCAAACATTGCCGCAAGAACCACGCAAATTTTGGCAAGCAAACCAACATGAATGCTGAAGAAGGAGGTTGCAGGAAGCAGCACTCATCTACTGTGACCCTCTAAAAGCTTTCTCCATTCTCCACTGTTGTCTCCCATACCTGCAATTCCCTCCCTAAAAATTTCCTCTCTCTTCCTTCCTTCAGATCTTTCCTTAAAACCTACCTTTTTCATGATGCCATTGGCTAAACGGACTAGTTTCCATTCTTAACAGGAATTGATTTAGGTTTTTTTCTATTTATTAAAATGTATGTACCACTTGGTTGTAAAAAAAAAAATCCTCAAAGCGGTTTACAAAAAGAAGACAATCATGTAATTATCAGTTTTAAAAAACCAGTTAAAAACAACTGCTTAAAACATTCAAAAAAATTAATTGAAATCAATGAAAAGCTAAAAACCAGATGAAAACACATGTCAACATTCTCTGTATCTGGGTAGACTTGCCTAAACAAAAATGTTTTTGGCAGTGCTGGACAGAGTACCGGGAAGGCATCTACCTGAGGTCAATAGACAAAAGATATGTGGCATCACACTAAAGGATTGAGTATTATGTGGTACATGCAGTGCCAGTTCTGCAGATTGAAGTGGTTCAGAGGGCATATATTGGGTAAGGCACAGAGCCCAAGTGTGTGAAAAAGAATCGACTCACATTCATCTCTTGTTATTCTTGCCCCCCCTCCACCTCCTCCTCTTCTTTAGCATCTCTCCCACTGTCAAAATTTGATTTGGAAGGTCCTTGGGGCAGGGAACTGTCCTTTTTTAAAAAACTTACTTTGTAAAGCAAAATAAATGTACATTGAAAATGATGTTTCTAAACTCCATGAAATGGCCCACTTTGCCCTGTGGAAATACTGGCTTCGAAGAAGGAGCCGTTGTTAAAATGCAGGAAGAAGTTCAGGGGTGCTCCTTTCCTGGCTGCCAACATCAGTTTTATAGATGCTGCTGCTGCCTCAACCTTTCACAGCGCCTGGCGACAGCAACATGCTGTGCAAAGCAGCAGTAGATTCCGTGAAATGTCATCGGCACCAGAAAGAGATCATTACAGCCTACTCTGCTCAAAACCTCTTCTAAGCATTCAGTTGAAAGCCTCAACTATGACCTGGCTTTTTGTTTTACTATTTGTGTGTTAGGGTGTGTGCCTCTTTGTGAGTGTGTCTTTCCCCATAGCCCATTTCCATGGTAAAATATTTAACAACGGAGTGAGCCACAATTCGGAGATTCTTTGATCTTCTTCTAGCCTTTGAGGCAGAAGAAAACAAACAGAACGGACTGCAGTACGTGGATAATTCAAACTATGACTTACTAGCTGAAAGTACCTGGCATTGCTTGGGAATTCTAAGAAACCACAAAACCCCTGAAATTCAGACTATAATTTGTGGTCAGGGAGTACCTGACCAGAATCTGTCCCCAAATCAATTTGGGGTGGGACTAAGGGTGATGTGGGAAGAAAGTCTCCTCTTCTCCCCACCTTCCTGACCACACTACAGAGAGCAGTGGGGTTCAGTTCTGCTGGGGACTGCTTTACCAGCTGTTCCCTGTGGGGAACATGGTGGCGAAGCAGACCCTTATAGCCAGCAGGATTGCACCCTTGATGGGTAGCTCTTGCACTGCTGCTGTGCATGCTTGGCTGCCAAGCCAGGTCTGCTTGCCCTCCCCTCTCTGCCACCACCTCCTCCCACTCCATGGCTCCCCCATGCCAAATCATGATATCTTCGGAGGCATCCAAATTGAAAGCCCATGCACTAACCTCCAGCCCGAAAAGAAGAGGCATGACACAACAATGTTTGGGATAAATTAGGTCACAACTTTATCGATTTCAGATGTAGGAAACCTTGACTTAGGCTCTGGACGGCATCCATCTCAGCCCCATTTTGGTCTGAGGATACGCAGGGCTGACACGTGTTGTGAGGGAGACTGCAAAATGTGAATTTACACAGCGGGGGGCCCACTTCACCAATGTAGGCAGTTTGACCTTACACCGCTGCTCAGGGCCAGCGACTCCTACAGTCAACCCTTTAATGGGCCCTGCAAGCGCCACCGAATAGGGGTGCATAATAATGCTACCCCCCATTCTGAAGAGAAACTATAGGATACCGTCCAAGGCCTAAAACTGCCAAAGTTGTGACAATTGCTATGGGGAAGGCAAAACCTGCAGAGCAGGGGAAAATCCTTCCCGGCTCTGGGAAACATCAACCATTGTGTGACCGTAGCAACGCCCACAGACCTAGGAAGGAAAGGTTAGCCTGCAAGAAAACCACGTTAAAAGAGGGGAGGTGATGCTCCAATGGCCGACAGGAGATGGACAGCTGGAGCCTGTCCTACCAGGCCCTTGCTCTGCCCCCCCCCCAGCCAGCTGCTGATTGGCCAGCTGAGTAGTGGGGTGGAGCAACAGCCAGCCAGAGATGGGGGTATCACCCAGGCTTAGGAAATCTGCGTCAGGTCACAAACCCCACCCACTGCTTGACTGGTGAGTGGTAATTGCTGCAATTTGGAGCTGTCACACTAAACTGGGCAAAGCCATACCTAAGTTACTTTTCAGTGCACCATCTTGATTCAAAATGACATCCAGCATCCAAACATACACAATAAATGGATCCTCCAACTCAGAAGCCATCACACCAAACTGGTTTCTAAATGCATAGGGAGCAGACAGACAAAGCAGTTTCCAAAATATATAGCAGATAAGATAAGAAGAACCATGCTGGATCCAGACCCACCAACCGTCCTGTTTTTACTGGGAAATCCCAGATCACAGATGCCAATCCTGGCTTCTGTTTTGATCCCCAAATGTCCCTTTTTCAGTCCAGGGCTCTGGCACGAGTGCCGGACCCAAAGAAGCTCACTCGGGTGATTGTCAGCAGCATCACAGCAAAGCACCTTCCCGCCCAGTGCTGCCGTGCGACTCTGCTGATCTCCAGAATACTGGGCGAGAGTGGGTGACTGGAGCGAACGAGCAATAAGAGTGGGTAGGGTGGTGAAGTGAAAGCTGGACCATAAAGAAGGCTGATCGCCGAAGAATAGAGGTTTTTGAATTATGGTGCTGGTGGCAGTGGAAGACAGGAGTGCCTGGCGTGCTCTGGTCCATGGGGTCACGAAGAGTCGGACATGACTAAACGACTAAACAACAACAACAAGGGTGGCGAGAGCAGGCAAGAGCAGGCGGGGGAGCAGCATGGAGCAGTTAGGAAAAATTGGGGCGTATGTGAATCAAACCAAAGGCCTATTTACTCTGGCATCCTGTGTCCTTCAGTGGCCCACCAGATGCCTTCAGGAAGCCCACAAGTAGGACATAAGTGTGATAGTCCTCTCTCACTCTCTCTCCAGCAGCTAGTACTCAGAGAAGAAGACTGCCTCTCCTACTGGAGGAGGCATACAGCCATCATGACTAAAATCTTTCATTTTATTTTAAGGAAGTTTGGGGTGAGGTTAACCAGGCAAAACATGGAAACAAGTAAATAAAAATAAAAGAATGTCTCAATATTATTATTTTTAATAGACATGTTGCTAGTTTTTTTTAATTATTGGGGTTTGAACTCCTTATGCTTGATCTGAAAAATGCTGTGCTTTTGACAAATTGACTCAAAAGGCATTGTGTATTTTCTTGTTAGCCTGCATGCTTGTATTGCTTCAGTCTTTTTTGCCCAAACCATCTGCATTCTCTAGATATTTTAATCTCTTTCTTTCTTTCTTTCTTTCTTTCTTTCACCCAAACATCACCACCCCCACAGTGGGAACATCAATACATGAGAACAGTTGTTTACCACGATATAATAAGTGACAACAGTCTCACTCTTGGGGAGGCTTTCTTACTTCTAAATCATATTCCTTCCCCCAACTGCAGCCCTCCCCTGTTAGAAGGTGATCTCTATCCCCCTCTTTGCCCCAGTCCCTCCCTTTCTTTTTGCAAAAAGAAAAAAGAAAGCAGAGAAATTTATAGGCCAAACCCCTGTTCAGATAACATTACAGGGTACATCTTTTCTAAAGCATTGCATGGGTTTTAGCCACACATCTCCCACTGACTTTAATGGGATTTGCATGGCTAAAAGTCTGTGCAGCACTTTGAAAATGTACCCCTAAGGGTCTGACATGAATTCATAAAACCCTACAATTTCTGAGTTAATACCAAAACACACTACTGGATGGATTTAGATGCTCATTAGTTAGCACTTTTCTAATTAAAACACAGCTTACTGAGCATTAGATCTTTTTGGGAGGGAGCTGGTGGGGTTACGCACATGTATGTGTAATCTAAAGAGCTGAGTTATTTATGACAAGAAGCATGGTTGCCGAGAGCACGCTAGCTAATTTTCATAACACTTTTATTACACCCTATGCATTAAGCCCGAGACAATGGGAAGGAAACGGCACATATTTCTTCCTTAGAGACTCCGAATATTTCTAAGGAATAAACTCACGGTTAATGGCAAGTTGCTTATTATTAGTATATATGCACAATACTTATTCATCTCTCTGTGTGTGTTTATTTCAAGATGAAGAAAGCCAGATAGCTTGAAGAAAGCTAAATGTCTGGCAGTCTTACGAAATCAAGGTTGATCTGGTGAGAGGGACACTTCTGTTTGATCAGCATGCCTCTCGTGACAAGAGACCTCCAGATGAGTAAAAGAATAAAATTCATAAATCAGCTGAATGGAAAGGCTAGTCCTCAACTGCTTCCTTTCATAATGCCTCAAGGAATTTCAGATATATTCAGACTCACATACCAAACATACTTACACCTTTTTTCTCTTTCAGAGGAAATCCTACACATAAATTATAATGTTACACACAAGCATGAAGAGTCTCCTAAATGCAGCTATCTGTTGCTCCATGAAAATATATGAGAATCCTGTCTGAAACCATATTCCTGGGTCCTGGACTTCTGTCCATACCCTAACACAAATGACGACAGAGACAATCACATGTGATCTGCATTGTAGATACATAAATAGGCCAGAGTCTTTCTCTTGCCCTGCTTATCTCCAATGCAATGTAGTACAAGGATGGAGAAGGTTTGGGCCTGCAGAAATTGTTAAACTACTAATCCCATCATCCCTGACCGTTGGCCATGATGGCTTGGCCTGATGAGAGTTGGGAGTCCAAGAACTTCTGAACAACCACAGTTTCCTCATCCCTGGTACAGTAGATATGAGTGTTTGACCAAGATTGGGTTCAAATCTCCACTAAGTCATGAAGCTCAATGGGTGACCTTTTGACCAGACACTTTCTCTCAGCCTAACCTAACTCACAAGGTTTCTTCTGATGATATAATTAGGGGGGCTGGTGGGGGGAAAATGTATGGGATAATAATTCCTGAAATGGTATGGAAAACATGGATATTCCAATGAGGAGGCAGGGTGTATTAAGCAAATATTCATTGTATGCTGAGAAACATCCAAATTTGACTGGATAGACTTGTTCTCTCGGGCTGTGAATCCATCACACCACAGAGTTTGGGGGTGTTGTAAGTCATCCAGACCAGTAGCCAGCTTTCTAGCTTGTACTTGAAGACCTGCAATAAGGGAGACCTAGACCTAGTAAAATGGTTCATGGCTTGAGGGTACTCCTGGGTGAAATGTTGTCATTGGAGATTCAGGGAGCCTCAGTGGCTAGGAGGGGCTATTTCCAGCTCTGGTTGGTTTGCCAGCTATGCTCTAATCATTTCCAGATTGGATTACCGCAATGTGTTCTACATGGGGCTGCCCTTGAAGTACTCCTTCAGGTAACCGAGTCCTAAGTTATTTAGAGTTACCATCTTGAAGCAGGCTCCTTGGCATACAGTACGGCTATTCCATACTGACTTTATATGTGCTCAACAAGAAAAGCCAGGCTAGTACTCTCGAGACAGAGACAGCATTCCGCTGCAGCTACAGCTCCCATACTGTTTTCAAGGGCAGCTCCATGTCTAATGCATTGCAGCAATTTTATTTGGAGCTTTGCCCACTGGAGTCAAGCTATCCCTGTCCTGGAACAATCATAGCAGGCAATTTGGGCTCTGAGCCATGATGCCACTTGGGCTTCCAATGACAAAGATGAATCCAAAATGAGTCTGAGCTCCTGGTACAATAAAACAATAATGAGCTTCTGACCATAGTGCAAGATATGGGGAGCATAAGGGCAATTAAATCAAATCATACAATATACAGTACTCAGTCATTACCAGAACACAGGAATCAAGGTGGTCTCTTTACTACCAGTTCAGAATGCTGGGGTCCAGTATCACACGCTCCTCCAGAATCCAAACTAACAAACTTAATTGTTACCCCCCTCAAACTTCTTTGGGAGAGACGTACAAGACAAACTTTTACATGTTTATTGAGCAGTAAGGCTGGAATTCTAAATACATTTACAGTGGTACCTCTGGTTATGAACTTAATTCGTTCTGGAGATCCACTTTAGCTAATGGGGCCTCCCGCTGCCGCTGCGTGATTTCTGTTCTCATCCTGAGGTAAAGTTCTTAACCCGAGGTACTACTTTAGCGGAGTCTGTAACCCGAAGTGTTTGTAACCCAAGGTACCACTGTACTAGAGAGTAAGCAGTGGGTCTTATGTCTGAGTAAACATGCATAGGATTGTGTCCCAAGTCCCACTATCTACAGTGGAGCTTACTCCCAAGTTACTATCTAGGACTGTGGTCTTTAGGTCAGGTTCTGAATGCCATACAACTCCAAACCCCCAGGAAAGTTCACAATTCGTTTTAGGTACTGATGTCAACAATCTAAAAATAAAAGGAGGGCCAGAGATTATAATTATTTTTAAAAGCCATAGTAATGGACCACTGTAAAGAAATCAAATGAGATTTATATGGATGCCAGAAATGACTCCATGGGAATCAAGTTTTTAACCATAAACTCTAGCAAAGTGTGGAAGTCTTTCACTTTTGCTTTGTGTTTTCTTTTTATGTATGTACACTAAGCAGAAAAAAAAGCATTAAACCAGAATGTCCTCTGACCACTGTTTCCATTTTATCCAATCTTCTGGATACGCTTATAAAATAAAGATAAAACTTTTCCAAATACTTTTATCTGCTTTGAAGTCTGCAGAATAGCTTTCCGCCGTCTCCCCACTCCGCCATTCACGAAATGCTATTTTCATCTGAGTGAATTTCTCTCGTAATGTCTTTCACTTAGCAATATGGAATGAACAGACGACGAGGCAGCTAAGAGATGTGTGTGCCTTTATATAAATCTGCTCTCAACAACACACAATCATTCTCACCACTTAGGCTGCCTCAAAGAAAAGGAAAGGAGGCCTGTCATCTAATACCATTCCTTGGCTGGCCAGCTCAGATCCACAGCTCTGCTTTCTTTCCTAAATATTCCAAGTCAAACCCGCAGTGTTCCAGCATTTGGACATGGACATCACATGCATTGTTAAATGTTGGGAAGATGCTACTTGATTGCTCTCCTTTCATTCCACAATTGGTAAATTACACCTTGAGGAATTAATTTATTTTATTGTGATGTTTCTGACTCGCCCTTCAGCATAAGGTCTCACAGCAGATTGCAACAATTATTTATGTTTTATTTTTTTAAAATAATCTTTATTACTTTTAAGACTTACAAGAAAAGAAAAAAGAAGAAAAAAGGCGAGAGAAAAAGACAAAATAGAGCAGGAAAAAAAGAAAAAACAATACAATAAACAATACAAAACACAACCTTAACACACTAAACTGAACAAAACAAAACAACAATTTAAAAACATATACCATACCATTTCATTACTCTATCTTTCATTCCCTTATTTCATCGACCTCCTCTCACCTCCCTTTTTGTATCCCACTTCTGTTACTTGTTTCAGCAATTCCTTTCCATCTTTCTCTATTTTTATCATTATGATTATCTTAACATATTTTTTACCTTATTTTCCATTAATACTAAAGTACTTATTTATACTTAACTCCTTATAACATTTCTGCTAAAGCCATAAAGTTTCATTCCAACAATTTTCTAACACTCATTAATTTTACAATATTTCTATATATAAACTTTAAACTTTCCCAGTCTTCTACCACCATCTCTTCTCCCTGGTCTCGGATTCTGCCAGTCATTTCCGTCCATTCCATATAGTTCATCAACCTGGAGATCTTCTGTCCGAGGCTCTTAAATCTTTTCCAAGTCCCTTCTGCAGTTTTTCTTCATATTCTTTGATGCTGAAGATGCTGAGGAGCAGGTCTCGGGGGGGCCCCCGACCCAACCATACCCCCATTCCCTCTCGACAGGCCAGCCAACTCTCCACAGCTAGAACCAAGGTCCATACAATACCTCAAATCATGTTTCAAGGCTCCTCCAGATCCAAAGGCCCCCACAACTCCAATCACCTCCTGACCCAGATTCAGGACCCAAAGGTCAGTAAATCCCTGCATGAAAGAGTCTATCCAACCTTCCTTCTCCAGTCCAAGCAGGGCTCCAATCTTCAAATTCTGACTTTTTCTATATTCATTCATAAAAGGCCTCCACTTATAGTCCTCGATTTGCCTCTGTAAGGCTGGGGCTTCCACTTGTATTACTTTAGGTTCAACAACAACAACTTTCTCCTTCGTCTTCTCCCCAGTTTGTCCTGTCAAAGTAGGTTCCTGTGTCAAATCCTGAACAATTTCTGTATTGATAATCACTTTTTGTCCCAAATTAATCACTTTTTGCCCCAAGTCCTCAAGTTTGGTAGTCATAGCATCCGTCTTCTTGTGGAGCTGTTCCAACGAATAGCTTATCTTACATAATACAGTCACTAAGGCTCCTTCTATCGACATTCTTAAAATCCAAGGTCAATCTCTGATTCTCACAGTTCTTATCTTGCAGCTGGAAAAACCCCAGCTCCACTCTTGTAACAGTTTCAAAAGCTCCCTCTAGAGGGAAACAGTCTCCACTTGTATCAATCCTTTCAAACACAATTTAAACTATAAAGTTAGTTTCAATTTTCAGTTACTTTTCCTCCTTTTTAAACGCAGAATAGGACAATGGAAACAATATATTTCTCTTATTTAGTCATCTGTCAACATACTTTCTGTTCACAGTCAATGAACTCTCCCAAGACGTCAATCTTACTGGCAGCCCGTTTCCAGGTTCAGAGCAGTGGTAATTTGATTTTTCACTCTCTCCTGCAGGCTCGCTAGATCCAAAGTTTTCCCCCTCTTCTCCTGCTTCCAAGGGGGGTTTAATAGTTTTAACCGATGGAGATTTAATCCTTTACAAAAGACTTTCCAAGGCTTTAACTTGCAACGTCTTTGCTTCAATCTATTTACAAAAGAGGAAGGCGGACTTCCTGTTTAAAACCTTCCCGTTTCGATGCCAAATTAATGGATTTAAAGATCCAATTTTCCATTCTACTCACGGGTAGTTGTTTAAAGTCCAATTGTCCACAGGAAAAAGTCAGCGCTCTCCAGCAACAGCGATGCGGCTTCACTCCGTGAAAGAAGCAGTCAATTCGAAGCACCGCGCCGCTCACCCCACTTCGCTCCGGATCCCCAAATCAGGGTTTCCCGCGAGTAGGGGAGGCGCAAATGGTGCCAGCTGAATCCCAGGTTCACAAGCTTCTCCCGCCTGTGATTTCAGTGGGTCTCCGACTTCGCCGTGGCGGTCAGACCCTGATTTCCACGGAGCAAATTCCTCCCGATCGGAGGAACTCCGACATTGCCTGGAGGCGCCAACCCGGAAGTAATTATTTATGTTTTTATTGCATTCATTTCCCACCTTTATCTTTAAGGAGCTCAAGGTGGTGTACATGGTTCTTGACTTCCTCATTTAATCCACACAACAACCCTGTGAAGTAGGTTAGGCCGAGAGCCAAAGACTGTCCCACAGTCACCGAGTAAGTCATTGTGTGGGGTATTGAACCCTGATCTCGCATATCTTAGGCTGAACTCTAACCACTATGCCACACTGGCTCTCATAGAATATCCCATTATAAAAGAGATCAAATTATAAAGTGTGTTGGTCCCGTGGGTTACCTGAGAGGCGAGGTCCAAATCCGGTCCATGGTCAAAGGCACAACGTGGAGGCAGTCTGTAGTAGCTGAAGCTGGGTGCAGGGCAGGGAGTCGGGTGAAGTCAGGAACAGACATGCAAGCAGGACAATGGAGGAGTGCGCCTTCAGGGGTGAAGTCAAACCGTGGGAGAGTTACAACGCCTGTTGTAGCTGTAGAGACTGATGCAGGACAGACATGTTTTGTTGCAGCTGGGGCAGATGAATGTGTCTGGTTGTGCTGATGCAGACGCACCATGACATTTTTTCTCTCTGCACTCCTCCCAGTGGTTACAACTATAGATACATGACCTGGCTGGCTGTCTCAGTATATGATGAAAGCTATACAGTTAAGGTGCTGGAGGGGGTTCCAGAACTGAACCCAACAGAAATGATAGCTCATTGGTCATTGGTGACCATTGGCCATGTTGTCTGGGGCTGATGGGAACTGGAGTCCATCAATCACTGGAGGCCAGCAACAGCTCTCCAGAGTTGCAAACTATTTCCCTGACCTACCTAGAAATTTAACCTGAGAATTCCTGCACCCCAAGCCTGTGTTCTACCACTGAGCTACAGCTGTGCTGGTCCAGATGGATGTGACATAGTCCAAAACCTCACAAAAGAACCAGACTGGGGAGCTTGAACTAGATGGCCCAATAACTTGTTTCTACATGTTTCATATTCCTATTTTCTGCAGTGAAGCGTAATTTGAACCATCCATTTGGCTTCTCTGCATATTACAGTTTCAACAGTGTGAAAGACAGCATCAACTGCAAGCACTGGCTGCAGAGAGCAATTGCGTTCATCATTGTCAAACATCTCCATATTGATAAATTTATTTCTGAGCTTCTTGCAAAGGATAGACTTTGTCAGGGATGGGGTGGGAAGGAACGCATGCTTTGCACCTGAGATCTCTTACATTTGAGCTACGTTACTGCCTTACTGGTGTGTGTTGGGGGCGATGGAGAGTTCTTCCTATCATATTGAGAGATACTGATTCTTGCATGGATACAGCCATTTCCCCCTTGTAGAGATATTAGTCATCTGCTCACAACAATAAGGCCGCATTTTGATCAAGCATATTAGATGTGAACGTTTTGCATTGTGGCAAGGTTTCCCTAAGACCCCATTGAAGGGGTCCCATCCGCCATAATCAAGTTTGCAGAGACATGGCTCAGTTCTCACTGTTGTCTCCGATCAGCACAAGTGTCAGTCACTGGACAATGCATTGCCCACAGCCCTCTGTCCTCATTTTTTCATGGCGGGATGCATGTTGTCCTTTCAGGACAATTTCCTTTCGCCTGCCTTCCCTGCATGCCTGGCCCTGACAGGTCTGCCCTGGTTATGGCATTCACCATATGGCTAGCTTTGGCTCCGCCCCATCTCTTAGTAATACTGTCCAAGACGCAGGACTTTCACTGGAGGGATTTCCGAATCTAGAATAGAACCATTGATTTGCACTAGCTTGCCCATGTCGAATCAAAGTTTCTTCGCATCTTTTGCCCACGTGATGATAGACCCCAATGTGACCTTTTTGGATTTATGCCTCATCTCATCTTCTTTACATAGAGTTGATTACGGAATAGGAGAGCGTGGACAATACAGATTCAATTTATTGCCATATAGCAAGATGTTCTTATGATTAACTGCCACGACTTAACACAATTCCAAAAGACAGTTAGTATGCTGTCAGAGGCATACCTAGGGGTTGGCGAAACTGACCACCGCTGGGGCCACAGGAGAAAAACAAAAAGTGGGCTTTCTATCCAAGGTCTGGGCAGCATCTCAAGTGGAATGGCTGGATATGTGTGGAAAAGGGAAAGATTGTAGGGGAGTGAGGATCTTAATTTCAAATCATCACTACCCCACATGATGTTGCATTCTCTTAAGAGCATCGCCATCCAACACTCTAGAGCTAGCCTGCATTCCTGTGTTCCCTCCACTGGAAGTGAGCTCCGATGAGCACAGTGAGACTAATTTGGGAGTAAAAAATGCATAGGATTGTACTGCTAACATTGCAAAGCATGTAAATCCAAATCAGTTTTGCACAGATTTATACAGTTCTATACAGATTTCTATGCTTTCTCAACCCTGTTATATGGGCAATGGAAAGTCCACTGGGAGTGAATTAGAGAATCTTTTTAAATAATAATAATAATAATAATAATAATAATAATAATAATAATAATGGTGGTGGTAGTGGTGTCTGCCTAAGAAAGAGAGCGACCTTGGTAAAATATGCCATGAAATAAGAAAAATCCAGGTAGAAATATAATAGTTGCCACCAAGAGAAAGCTGTTGATGCCAAGCTGTTGATGTTCATTGACACAATGAATATTAATAAATCTCATAGTCTCCCTAGGGCAGCAGCATCCCAAACAGCAAAGCGGTGGGCCTACCTCCAGTAATGAGAATGACAACAACAGAACACTTTCTATGCTTGTTGACAAATTATTTTATTTAGTGGACAAGTTGTTGTTCTTCATACTTTTTGTTTCGGTTGTGGTTTTATACGTGTATTTGTTCCATGGAATCTTCTAATGTACTTCAGATGGGCAGGGTATAAGTAATAATAAGTTGTTGTTGTTGTTGTTGTACTGCTCTGAGAATTTTCTCTCGGGGAGAGGAATAGGGTCTCCTAACCATTCTCAGCACCCTTAACAAACTACACTTCCCAGAATTCTTGGGGAGAAGCCATGTTTGTGGTCATATCGTAAGGCCTTTAAATGCATGGTGTGAACGTGGTCTTAAGCAGTTAGGATTACTAAATAGAATCTCCATATTCAGCCTCAGAGGCAGAATACCTCAGAATACAAAAAACTGGGGGTAAACTGGGAAAGGGCTATTGCAGGCTTCTCATTGGCACCTGATTGGAGACAGGATACAGGGCTGGTTGGGTCACCCACCTCATGTCCTACTTGTAAGCTTTCCCTGTGGCATCTAACTAGCCACTGTTGGAGAGGGAATGTCGGAAGAGAAGGTTCTTTCTTCTGCTCTTCTTGTGTTACTGGCACCACCCCGTTAGAACAAAGCATTGCTGAGTATACAGTTAACCCAATTAGAGACTTTTAATTGTTGTTGCATCTAGTTTGGTGGGGGTTCACTCTGTATATAATCATCTCTGGTTTACTTTATGCAGCACAATGATTTCATTACAGAATATAATGATATTATTGTACGTTTTTTAATTTGTTAAAGTTTGCCTTCATTCATCTTAATTTACACGCAAATTATTGGCTTCTAATTTGTCAAACACATCCTGTCTTTGAGACTCTTGAAATCAGATACAGAGCTTAGTACTTCCAGATGGGGACAAACATACAAATTAATAATACAGAAGAACAGAACCCACTTTTGACTCACTGGCACATTTCACAGAGGAGAATTTATAAACACTTCTGGGTTTCAGTTTCATCTGAGTCTGACGTCCAGTCCTATGGATGCTTACGAGGAAGTAAATCCCACTGAAGTCAGTGACTTGCTTCTGGATTAGGGATGGATGAATCCATTTCAAGTCTTTGTCACTTTTGTGCGCTTTTACTCATAATTCCTTCCACTCCACATTAGTCTGCAGCTTTAAAAAAGTCCCCTCAAAATATGTATTTAAATGCATGTCTTGATACTTAAACTGTTTGGAACTGTGTCACAGCATTCAAAGAATAGTGAAATCCAGTGGATACAGATTACACATTAGTCCAAAGGTGCAGGTTGTTGGGACTTGGTTTCCAGCAACATCATAGATTCCTTATCCCTGCTATAAAGTAATTCCCAAAGATCAAATTATTCAAACATCCCTACTCTGAGTAAACATGCACAGAATTGCACTGTGTGGAATGATTCTAAGAAGAGACAAAGGCTTCTGGCCTATGCCAGAGTATACTCAAACTTAAACGAATGAAGTAAGTGGATTGACCCCAGGGCAAAAAAAGAGAGCATTTTTGGCCTACATTGCTATCATCACTAAATTACATGTGCAACAATTAATTTCAACAACCGTATTCATTTATCAAGCTTTAATGTTACCAACAGACACAGGCTGTTACAATGAAGAATTAATTGACATATTCATTACATTAGCTGTTATGTTAATTTCACCGGGCTTGGACAGCTACAGTCAATTCTGCCCAATCTGTAATTACATTTATTATCATTGCCCAGACTGGGAGAAAAATTATGAATGCGCACAAAAATACTGACCACAATCTCTAAAACGGAGCAAATGGAAGGGCACTTGAGCTGTTCTCTCCCCGCTGCAGATTCCATTTCACAATGCTGTGATCACTAAATATAATTGGTTTCTCCTCGTGTCATGTTTAAAGTCAAAACTTATAGCTAACAAGTTAGTCTAGCATTTCGATTCCATGCGACCAATAAAATGTGAGTCTGGTTTCATCTTCCACACAATGCCTTTTCACACAGCTTCTTTCTTTCACACGCCTAGATTTGCTTGCCTTGACATTTTAAAATATCTGCAGGTGTTAATGCCATTACCTACCTAGCCCAATGGTGCGTACTTAACATCATTCCAGTCGGTCTAGAAAATGCATGACTAAGTGCAGTGATCTGCACTGAGAGTAAGCAGAACCAGAGCATGGGACACTCCCCACTAGCAATTCCCAGCTGCTGGTATGCAGAAGCATACTGTCTCCAATGGGATGAGGATGGCGCAGTGGTCTAAACCACTGAGCCTCTTGGGCTTGGCGATTGAAAGGTCAGCAGTTCAAATCCACATGACGGGGTGAGCTCCCATTGCTCTGTCCCAGCTTCTGACAAATGAAATGAGCACTGCACCCCATAGTCACCTTTGACTGAACTGTCCAGGGGTCCTTTACCTTACCTTTACTGCCTCCAACACTGAAAACAGAACATAGCCATTCTGACACAGCCATTGATAGTCTTGTCTAACCCTCTTTTAAAGCTATCCAAGTTGGTGTTCATCTGTCATGCGGAGGAAAAACTTAGAACACATTGAAGGATTCCCAAAAAATAGACCAGGTACAATTAATATTTCATCCAGCAGAGCTTTACTGCTACTGAAGGCAAATGAGCATAATGGTCACAAATCCAATACATTCAAGATTGGCACTGTCCATAAGAAATCCAGCTGCAGCAGACTTAACTTCAACTTACAATAACACAATACTAAACTTTAACGCTAAGCATACAGAACACCACACCAGAAGGAAAAGAGATAGAAAAAGAAAGTGAGCTCAGACTCCTTCTGGACTTACTATTATAGTCAGCATGACTTTGACAGAAGAGATTACAGAACCATTTTAAACCAGCTATACTCTGTTTCTCTAAATCAGGCATGGCCAAACTGGGCCCTCCAGATGTTTTGGGACTACAACTCCCATCATCCCTAGCTAACAGGACCAGTGGTCAGGGGGGATGGGAATTGTAGTCCCAAAACATCTGGAGGGGCAAGTTTGGCCATGCTTGCTCTAAAGTAGTAACCCAAACATCATGAATCTTCTTTCACACAGAGAAGCTTCTTGAAGCTTCCAGAACCCTCTTGAATGAAGCAGAACACATCAGATCAATTCTTTCAGTGCTAAGAAATGCAAACTGACATCGTCCCTGCCTATTTCGGGAGCAAATTCTGAAGTTTAATTATGTGCTATGTAAAGAATTGCTTTCTTTTGCCTGTCCTGAATCATCCAACATTCAGCTTCACTGGGTACCCCCAATATTAGGTTTACCCACTTTTTCCACACCTGCCCCACTCTGGAGCCTGAGAAGGGTGAGGGCTTTTCTTGGACTGACCTCACATTGACTTTGAAAAGGCCCAGAAAGCAACAGTGCATCTCACTATTCTTCAAAGCTCACTATAACAGAATTGAATACACACACCATCCTTCTTGGAGTTGGTCAACATGGGAACATGCCCCCTGTGGTCACTCAAAGACTTGCAGGCTCTTAGTAGGCCTCCAAGTCTCGGTATGTGACAAGATCTCAACCCATCCCCTCTAAAAGGGGGGGAATTAATGGACTTTTGTCCATACAACCTTTTCAAGACACACACAAATAAACAAACAACTAATGATAGCTGAATGGGGGAAATATACAGTCTGTTTCAGGTTTGCAGCCAATGTAAGTTCCTGTTTATATATAACACCATGTATATATATGGTGAGTCATTAAGATAAAACCACAGAGATTGTGCATTTCAGGCTTGGATTTTGAATTTGTGGCATTTGGAGGATAAATGAGAATACCCGAGTGCTTCTTGATGGTGTCAGTAAGTCATTGTCTTTTAAAATGCGTGCTTCCCCTTCTGTTTAATTGAATAATGTCAGAGGCAATATAGGAAGGCAAGTACACAAAGGCAGCCCAATATATTTTTTTTCTCTCTCCCTGGTTGTTCAGAGATAGAATCCATCCCCTTAACTACAACTACGGCTGCCTCACCTGAGCTCCGCTTTACCAGAACAGGTAATTGCAATAAATCATTTATGGTCCCACTCCTGGCATTGTAAAGAAGATTAATGCTGCCAAACACTAGAACTGCCTGCTGGGAAGATTTCTATGGTGGTTTAAGGGACGTGTGATAAAACGCTACACACAGGGAGTATAATAAAGTGTTTGGAGAGAAGCAGAGGTCCTCTTCCATAACATGGGGACTGCCCCGCTCCTCACCAACAGATCAGGATATGTTTAGCCTGGGGATCAGAAGGCCGATCAAGAATATGCTAGCACTCTTCAAACACCTGAGCACAGCGCTCTTCCGGAGTGTTGCTATTTTCAGGGAGGATTCAGTTACATCTCAGCAAAATTGGGTCATGCAACTGAAGTTGATTTGGCACTCTTGCACAATACACCCACTTCATTAAAAAAAATATGGAATCTTTGCAATAAGGTAAGTGCTGAGAAGGACGCGGGTGGTGCTGTGGGTTAAACCACAGAGCCTAGGACTTGCTGATCAGAAGGTCGGCAGTTCGAATCCCCACGACGGGGTGAGCTCCCGTTGCTCGGTCCCTGCTCCTGCTAACCTAGCAGTTTGAAAGCACGTCAAAGTGCAAGTACATAAATAGGCGGGAAGGTAAACGGCGTTTCTGTGCGCTGCTCTGGTTTGACAGAAGCGGCTTAGTCATGCTGGCCACCTGACCCGGAAGCTGTACGCTGGCTCCCTCAGCCAATAAAGCGAGATGAGCACCGGAACCCCAGAGTCGGACACAACTGGACCTAATGGTCAGGGGTCCCTTTACCTTTACCTTAAGTGATGAGAAAACCCCCTGGAAAGTGTGAGATAACAGTTGTTTGGCGCAACTCCAGTCACATCCACACCATACATTTAAAGCACTCTTTAACAGTCCTGGAGAATCTCATTAAGGGTGCTGGGAATTGTAGCTCTGTGAAGCCAACACCTTTAACCAATTACAGTTCCCAGGATTCTCCCTCATAGCTGAAATCGTAGAAGAGTGTGATGTCATGCGCAAGGGACGTGTGAGGCATCACATCATCGTGAAGAGGCTGAGCATGGAGCCCAGCACTGTGAGGCTTCAGTGCCCAGTGGCTCCTCCTCTCTTGTGCTCAGGAGGAGCCAGCCATTGAAGACACGCCGCAATTGGCCTCCTCTGCCCCCTCAACACTGCGGGAGCCCCCCCACACACACACACACAAATATTGGGGGGGCAAACCCCTTGGCCCCATAGAGTTGGCATGCCTGGTGTCTACACAGTATTACTTAGAACCACAGAACCTGTAGCAGGGTGATGGCTCCTCAGATAGACTGTTCCCCCAAAGTGGGCAGAGGGAAAATCCTGATCTTCTTTCTGACATCTCATTTCCTATGTGCAGGGCTATTCTTTCATTTTCTGGCATGAAGGAGCACTCCGTTATATATGTCCCCATCTTACACAGGGTTACCGCCTCCTACATTGTTTGTGAGAATGATGTTGTTGAGATGCACCAGACTGTGGTAGTATTAGGTGGAATATCACATGGGGAGGGGTAGGAAATAGTAACCATAGAGTAATGTCAAGATATCATGCTGGCGTGTCACATGCCATGGGTAATGAATAATTGGGCAATGACCACTTTCTGATAAGGAGGAAGGCAAGGGAAGTGATATTGCACCAGACTAAGAGTAATTGGCCACACTTGATTTGTAGGCTCCAAAGGCCCTGCTGTCAGTCTCTTTGACTGAGAGACAGAGATCGGTGTCAGAAGCAGCTCTCCCAGAAGGAAATTTATTACACCAATTCATCTGAGTTTGCTTTGTTTCGAAGGGGGATGTTGTTAGGGGAAAGTGATGAAAGAGGCCCTGTTTGCAATGCATCACAGTGCAGAGCGTAAAAGGATGGGACATTTTAATGTTACTGATATTTCTGCTATTGTTTGCTCTTTAATGGGGCTACTGTAATAATCCTGGTGGCTGGAATACCTGAAATTCACCTACCTATCTGTTTGTTCAACTCCCTGTCCATAAAAAGCAAGGTGCTCATGGCCTTCTTCAAAGGGGTGTTGTGAGAAATGAAAAATAAGCAACAGCACAATCCTAATTCAGGATAAGTTCCATTGAGTCCAAGTGGACACAGAACTGCAACCAAGGTATCTGGTTGGCCCCCTGTGAAAACAGGATGTTGGATTAGATGAGCTTTGGACCTGATCCATAAGACCCCTCTTACGTTACTAAGAATTATAAACCCTTTTGAGGAACACAAGTACTAAAGTTCATTCATAATGGTCTTCATGAGTGAAGAAGAAATTTTGTTGGAGGAAACGTTTTCAACCCAAGGGCCACAATATTTTCTGGACCGCATACCAGTGGTGGACAGGACCAGTGGCAAAAGTTGGCAGATGAGGTTAAATGTGTAATTATTGTAGGTTTATGGTTATATAAGCATAGAATTGTATGTCATCTAGTCCAGGCCCCCTACTATGCAAATCTTTTGGTTATCTCCTTTTGGCACATTATAAGTACCGTCGTTTGGATGTACTTTTTTAATATAATCACAAAAACTCTGGTCCAGCTGTAAGGAATTAGCCATGTAAAAACTGGTGGGCCCAGATGGTGCCAGTTCAGCACAGCTCAGCTCAAGTGAGAAGTTGGATTCAGATGGGTGTTTTGTTTTTATGTGGGGCTTTGGGGGGTTTTTAAGTAGCTGCCTTTCTGTGAATTGAGATTGCTTACAAGAGGTATCAAAACAGATAAAATTAATAGTCAGAATCTCCAAGAAAAGCAAAATGAAAAAGAAAATGCCAGCCTTTTCTTAGCTTAAAAATAATCAAGGCAAAGTCTTTTTGGATCTCTGCTGCAAACCATTAAGGAGGGGAAAACATACAAGTCGGAGGGACAAGATCATTCCCACAGCCTTGAAGCGAGTGAGGTAAAGGCCTTGTTTCATAACCCAGAACCAACGTTCTGGACTTATTTTTAATAATAATAATTTATTATTTATACCCTGCCCATCTGGCTGGGTTTCCCCAGCCACTCTGGGCAGCTTCCAACTGAATATTAAAAACAATACAGCATTTTTGTTGGTTTGCTTGTTTGTTTTATTTGTATCCCACCCTCTTTTTTTCTCCCAAAGTACTTTTATTACACTTTGGTAATGAAATACACTTAAAAATAAAATATTTAAAATATTTAGGGTGGGACTCATCTGATGACCCCCATCAAGGAAAGCCACACAAGGCAAGGAGTTCTGCTTGAACAACAAGGCTTTGCCCTCTCTGTCTTTTGCAGAGAAGTATATCTGTGGCCCCTGAAATCGACTTGTGGGGGTGGGAGAACCTGCAGGACAGCATGCAGCGGGAGGAGGGGGGAGGTTGCACCACCTGGGAAGCTGAAACGCTTACACTGATGGAACGTTCAAAACAGGGTGACGTTGAATTCCTCCCTTAAAAACTGCTGGGGGGGAATTAAACACACGACAACATCTGAAGCACATCTAAGAAGAGATGCCACCAAATCATGTGTTTGGATAGGCCTGCCAAAGCAGACGTCTCGAGGAGTACAGCAGTGGTGCTTGCCTAATGTCAATAGACAGGGAATTCAAAAGCACAGGCACTGCCATACTAAAGAAAAGACTCCTTACAAAGAGAACAGAGAGTGTGTGGTGCTTGCAGAAGGGCAAATTCTGCAGACTGAAGCGACTGAGTCAGCACGTATGGGACTTTGGGGACATCTTGGTTGCTTCCATTGGTACATCTCTTGCTCATGCACCTTGCAATCACAACTTCTGGACCCAGTGCTTGCTGCTGAGCCTGTACCCTTACTAGTCTGAATAAGGAACTTCTCCTTACTCTCAAGTAAGAGCCACTGTCACTCTGTTTTGAAACAGGAGCATGACACCAAGAGCATTTTTAAAAATACCTGACCAAGTTCCATGGGAGCTGTTGTAATTTTAAAGGGCATTTGCAGCTAGCTAACAAGTGAGTGGAATTAGCTCTCAATTTCCTCAAAACATTTCAGTCAATCACTAGGCCCGGCCACGTGGAAGTGGCTCCCACACCACTCCAAGAACATAAACATTGGGCCTAGGATAATAAACCATTTGCATTCCCTGTAAAGTCCTCTGCCCAATGATTAATAATGATGATTTGGAGAAACAAAGGAAGCAGAACAGAAACGCGCCTCATGTCATTACCCGAGACTGGGGATGCTTTCAGCGCCGCCTCTTGCCGATCTCTGCTGAGAAATTGCTCGATGGCTCCTCCACGGCTCAGTGCAATGGATCCAAATGCATCTTGTCTGTCCAAAGGGGGGCCAAGTGGCTCGCAACAGCTGTTGTGCTGCTTTGTAAACAAGTGTGGGACATCGTTCTTTAACCTAGAATCATGCCTCAGAAAATATGTTTGCCTCTCCAAGGAGTTGGCTGGAAATGCTTCAAAGGATTTTGTTTCCCCCCAGAAAAGTGGCTTCAGAATATGACACGGTTTCCCTCGCTCTCTGCCTGGTGCTCTTTGAGCTTTGGTGCTGTGTTTTACTGCATCGGGAGAAAAGTCCTTTGCAGCTTGATAGAAAACCTGTATGTGGCAGGATTCAGAAGCTGTGCTTAACTGGCTTGGTGTCTGTCATGGGAAGATATTTCTCATGGTAGAAGGAATGAAGTGTGTGATGGTTCTGAAGTCAATGCTATGAAATACACCATTGATAACTGTCAGCAAATGCTTCTTCAGACTTGGCTTGCGTTTCTTGACCAGAGTGAGGAGCATCGCAGCCCTGTTGAGGAATTCTGCACAATTTCACAGATCAGCATCCATGTTGATGCGCAGATAAGATCTTACATAGACCTTTTCAAAAGAGGACAACGTACTTTCAAATGCCCAGCAAATGAACTTGTAACTTATTGATCAGTTACAGTGACTTATCCTTTGATTTCCTTTGGTATTTGAACCTCCCACAAGGATATACGTTTCTTGCTGGCATCTGTTCCTTGTCTTCTGGAAAGAATGAGGTGTATCAGAAATGCAGAATGTTTACAATTATGCTTACAGCATACCCCTATGCTTGCTTATTAACGGCTTGATGGTGACCGTTACCTTTGTACAGTAAGCTACTTTCCAGCCTTTGCAAATGTCAGAGGTTTCAATGCATACAAATCCATCTCTCCATCCAGGCAAGGAAGAGGCAGTCTCATCATTCAAAGACACATTCTTTGAGCCAGGTGAAAACAGTCAAATAAGACATGGAGAAGAGCCATTGATGGAAGTAGCCTTGTAAAAGAGGTGAGCCTGGGGAGAGGCCCAAGAACCAGACAGAGAGGCCGGTTTTAGGGTGGCATGGTTGGTGCAGCAGTACTGAGTGCGTGAGGGGGGGTGAATTTTAGTGTTGCGCAGGGCACTGCTGAAATTTGAGAGTCCAAAGTCCTCCACTGCCCAGAGGGTTGCGTTTGGCTCCTGTGCCTGTGGTTCCCAACCCTTGATGAGGATAGAAATGTCATTAAATTCTACTCAATATTGATCCAGAGCGGATTCCAATGCAGAGTAAAAACTTAAACACGTTGCAGGATTCCCAAAAAAGTAGACCAAAGGCAATTGTATTTCATCCAGCAGAGCTTTACTGCTACTGAAGGCAGATGAGCATAATGGTCACAAATCCAATACATTCAGGATTGGCACTGTCCATAAGAAATCCAGTTGCAGCAGACTAAATTTAAACTTACAGTAACTTATAGTAAGTCTAAATATCAACACTAAGCATACCATGTACAGAACACCACGCCAGAAGGAAAAGAGATAGAAAGAGAAAGTGAAACCCAGGCTCCTTCTAGCCCTACTTTTATAGTCAGCATGACCTTGACAGAAAGAGATAAGAGACCCAGTTTAGGCCAGCTGTACTCAGCTTCTCTGAAGGAATAACCTACACATCATGAACCTTCTGCTTGTTTCTGTCACACAGTGAAGCTTCCAGAACCCTCTTGAATTAATTAGAATAGGAAAGATCTCTACACATCATGATCCAATACTTTCTGCACTAAGAAATGCAAACTGACAAGAAGAACTGGGTTGCTCAGAACTCGTGCCGGTTTCCTCACAGGGCACCACATACACACCCTCAGCCCAGATGTATCGGGGTGGACCAGTCATTCAGCATCCCTTTGGATGCAGAGTTTCCCATCCAGCTATGGTTATGTGGAAGCCTGCTCCATACATGTACCACTTGCTACCTGGATCAGATCTCTCCTCTCCATTCTCTATTTCTTTTTGCCTTCCTTCATCAGTCTCCAATTTCTCCTTCTCCTTTTTCTTTTTTCGAAAAGAGGAGGTGGCGTGCAGAACGCTCAAAACAAAATATACAGTAATAAGTCTAGCTGACATTAAACATTGAAAGCATGCGGAACTGCTGTGCACTGGGGAACAAATGTAATCTGAACTTTATAGCTTTTATATTCAATTTTTATTATTAATTTTTTTCCTTGTAGTGCTCAATATGTTTCATTTGCATTCAGAGGGAAAAGCCGTGGAATCCTCCAGCAGCTGGCTTTACCCTCAGTAAACTCCCCTTGTGGCAATCAAGGGCTGCATAGTGGTTAAAGTGTCCCCTTCTTATTTCAAAAGGTAATGAAAAATCTAGTTAGCTAAGGTAGTATAGGTCTCTTTAATTTCTTCAGTGCAATTATAGCTGCACTTTAACCAGTTTTCTAATGGAAATATAATCAAAGCTGATGTATTTCACTTCTTAAATTGCTATACTGAGGAAAGTGTAGCACATGTGAAAAGATAAGGAACAAGAACAAATAAATTGGTTATGGGGGGTGAATGCATTTTAGAGATCACACAATTTTATTCTGGTATTATAAAAAAACAACTTTGCTGTTTATTTTCTCTCAGCAGCTAACAGATTTTTTACATCACGGTTTAGGAAAAGGTGTCCGTGATCTCTCAATGCAGATTAGTTAACTCTTGGCTTGTTTTAATCTTTTTAATCACATTTTAAAAGGTAAGCAAGGCTCAGTACGGACTTCTTCTTTTAACGTTCTTTCTATTAATATTTATGGGTGTGTTTCAGAAGCCCATATCAATCTAGGTTCTTTACTCCCATTTAATGGGCCGGGAGTGTCCTCACAATCACACCATCAATCAGAATAATCACTTAAGTGCTCTTTGGCTATACTTTATGCAGCTCAATGTTATGAACAAAGGGATACAAAGGGTATGTGTATGTGAATCCGTATAAAACCCTCTTTGGCTTTGAGAATTTTGAAAATTCCCTTCCCTGTAACAAAGCTGACAGACTCATTCCCCACTCCCTAAATGTAGCTGTCAAAGTACTCCACCTTATTCTATTAAATGATCTGCACATAATTTTACAAAAAGGGTGGGAATTTTTTTTACACACCAATTATTAAGTTACTTAACAGTTCTAAAATTTGCACTGGAAAACAAAAGTTATTAAAAACCTTTTTGGAAAAGTCTGATGGGCCTCCTTTGACAGAGAGTCCTAAAATATCGCGGCTGCTATAAATAATCCCCCCATAGGCGCACTAACAAATTGAACACTATGGATTGATAAGTGGCACATTCTCTGCTTATTTTGGTAGGCAAGGAAGGGGCACTCCATAAAATATGCTGAAGTGCCTTAGGCCTTTGCAGATCAAACAACACCTGTAAGATAACAGAGTACCAGTGCAGTTACTGAATACAGGTTAGATTTGTTTCTACCACTGAAACTTCAGGATGTTCTTTGAGGATGGACACGTGTGAAGCATATTACAATTACTTCTGAAGTCACCAGACACCGCCACTATGTCTATGTGAGGCCCCAGCAGTACTTCCTTTTTGAGAATATGTTCAGATAAGGAAGCACTAACCAAATCAATGATGGGATACCCCCACCGCCACCGCCTCTGCTAACACTTGGGGAACATATTTGGGATCACTTTCATTCTGGCTTCTTCATGCTGATCAATGCAGGCAGTCACCATGATTGCTCCTCCAGGACGAGAAAAAGACAGGTGTCATCACTATAACACTATATTCCAAATCATTGGATGCTGGGTTTGATCCACAGTTAAGTATCCATAAAGGGCTGGCAAATGATCTGCCAGTGGCTCTCAAATTTCAGTGGTGCCCTGTGCGACTCTAAAATCCAGCACCTCTTGCACTCCATTCTACAGCATTGTCATGGCCCTCCCTACAGCTCATCACCCAGTGAGGCTACACAGGTCGCATTACCCTAAAACCACCTCTGGCTTTGCTCATGGAAATTGACCCATCTAGTCATCAGGGATCCTGCCATCTTCCCCCTCAGCTTCCTGTGCCAAAACCCATCCCATTCAGCAGTAAGGATGTCAGCCTCCAACAGCCCCATTATATATACAGTGGTGCCTCAGGTTACATACGCTTCACGTTACAGACTCCACTAACCCAGAAATAGTGCTTCAGGTTAAGAACTTTGCTTCAGGATGAGAACAGAAACTGTGTTCCAGCGGCGTGGCGGCAGCAGGAGGCCCCATTAGCTAAAGTGGTGCTTCAGGTTAAGAACAGTTTCTGGTTAAGAACAGACCACCGGAACGAATTAAGTAGTTAACCCGAGGTACCACTGTACTGAATTCTGAATTCAACCCAACTGCTTGGGATTGGTGTTTTGCAGACAGCCTCAGCACTCACGTTGAAATGCCTATTTGTTAAGGTCTGCTTCCTGAAGCTCAGCTGAGATCCTTGGCCATAAAGAAAGGCCCCACAATTCTGAAATGTGCTTTCATGGGACGTCAAACAAGCTCCTCCCCTGTGGTTTTTAAATGGTCCTTAAATACCTGCCCCTTTATGTAGCCTTTATCAACAAATCTGATTTACAGAACTAGTATTTTTGATGTGTTATGCTAGATTAGGGTTGGTCCTCTTTGTATTTAGTAATGTTTTGAAATATTATTTTGAGAATTTTGTGGTGTTTCATATGATTTTGAGTATGGCTGTAAATTGCCTTGGGGAGATTTTTTTCTTGGAAAACAGTATACAAATTTATTAAATAGATGTATATATTTTAACAATAATAACAGCAGCCTTGTATACATATCTGGGGGATAAAATATTTTAACTTGTGTGATCCTATCTGACCTAGAACTTATATCACAATTCTATCTATACATGTTTACTTGGCATCACCTACCACTATGTTGAATGGGGTTTACTTCCAAGAAAGCATGCATAGCATTGCCGCTTGAGTTCAAACTCAGCAAACAAGGAACTTGCCATTTCAGCACCCTGGACAGACACACAGCTGCACACCGAATACTTCCTGAATTGCAAGTGTTCTGAAACATCATTTAAAATAAAAACCACCCTCCTGGCACTGCAGCAATGGATTACTATGAGAATTCATCGTTATTGAGCCACTCCTGATCTACAATTCTACAATTCTAATTTTCTATGCAGAATTTGGTCTGCATCAATCAGATAAATTTTTACATTTTTGTTGTTGTTTAGTCGTTCAGTCGTGTCCAACTCTTCATGACCCCATGGACCAGAGCACGCCAGGCACTCTTGTCTTCCACTGCCTCCCTCAGTTTGGTCAAACTCATGCTGGTAGCTTCGAGAACACTGTCCAACCATCTCAACCTCTGTCGTCCCCTTCTCCTTGTGTCCTCAATCTTTCCCAACATCAGGGTCTTTTCCAGGGAGTCTTCTCTTCTCATGAGGTGGCCAAAGTATTGGAGCCTCAGCTTCACGATCTGTCCTTCCAGTGAGCACTCAGGGCTGATTTCCTTAAGAATGGATACGTTTGATCTTCTTGCAGTCCATGGGACTCTCAAGAGTCTCCTCCAACACCATAATTCAAAAGCATCAATTCTTCGGCAATCAGCCTTCTTTATAGTCCAGCTCTCACTTGCATACATCACTGCTAGGAAAACCATAGCCTTAACTATAAGGACCTTTGTTCCCCAATTCTGGAGGTTTCCTGAACTGGATAGTGGCATGGGATTTTGTCTCAGAGGTTCCCTTAGCTACCCTTTTTCCTCCTGGCCCATTGTCGAATTCTGTTTTTGAGGTAAACATTAAATTCAAAAACCTTCCATGGTATTCAACTAAGTTCACTCAGACTAGACCCACTGAATTAATGAGCATGACTAGGTTAGGTCCATTAATTTCAGTGTGTTTACACTAAGTGAAACACAGTTGAATCCTACCCTTTACTTTGAAACTGTATTGCCATGTTTTCCTCAAAACCTTCTTTCATCTCTAACATGTGTTAACATTTCTGAATGTATAGTGTCCCCAAAAGGTATTTTAAATGTCCCCCCAACAAAGGTGTGTGTTTTAATTTTCTGTCACTTATTTCAAGTTGAATATATTTATGCTCACTTTAAACCCTGAAGAGGCTTTTTTTAATTGATTCTTTGAATATTTTAAGGTCTATTAATTCCCTCAATGTTGCACACACTGCAATTTCTGTATTCCAACTGTTCTTTTAATCATGTTCATTAAGAGGATTACTTTTACCTGCCAGTTAACATTTTACATTACATTAATAAATCTCAGGTTTGCTATCCAAACTGAAATAAAATGAATTACTTTCCTAGTTCCTGCACAGATCTAGCATGGCTTCATTATGTCACTACGTCCAGAGATTCAGCTCAATGCAGTGACAAAATGACAACATGATAAATAATGTGGGTGTCTTACCAGTAGGCAAAGGAAGGAAGCATAAGGAGTGCAAGCTCCATGGTGAGGTATGGAAAATGCACAAGAGCAAACCTCATTCACTTCAATGGAGCATGTGCAGAAGTTTCCCCCTCAGCACCATGGGCTACAAGGGCATCTTTTGTTGATACCATTTGGAAAGTTTAAATTTGTCTTCATTAGAAATCAGCACCAATGACTTCTTGAAATTCTCTGCCCTATTTGTGGACAGAAAGATGGGGGGAGGGGGAACCATTTCACCAAAATTCTCCAGGGGGCAGCGATTCTCAACTGGTTTACTGAGGGTGAAGCGAAGAAGAAGAAGAAGAAGAAGAAGAAGAAGAAGAAGAAGAAGAAGAAGAGGAGGAGGAGGAGGAGGAGGAGGAGGAGGAGAGAAGAGTTTGGATTTGATATCCCGCTTTGAGGAGTCTCAAAGCAGCTAATAATCTCCTTTCCCTTCCTCCCCCACAATGACCACTCTGTGAGGTGAGTGGGGCTGAGAGACTTCACAGAAGTGTGACTAGCCCAAGGTCACCCAGCAGTTGTGCATGGAGGAGCGGGGGTGTGAACCCGGTTCACCAGATTACGAGACTACCGCTCTTAACCACTACACCACACTGGCTCTCTAATAGTGAGCACACTGTTTTCCTGACCTCCAGTTGCCCATGGCACTGCTGCATACTAGAATTTAAAGGCAGAAAGGCAAGGTGGCAGTAAGGTTGGGGTGGAACAAACACCCTGGCGGGTGTAGTGAATTAGCTCCCCCAGTGTGTTTGCACTGCACTGACCTCGCTGCTGCCTCCTCCTCTCCCTCCTAGTATGCAGCAGAAGCGCTAGAGATGTGACAATATTCATAGGTGAAAGTGTGGTTGCATATGCTCAGCCTGCTTTCGTTGTCATGCTTCATGCCAGCCTCTCCCCCAATGCCAGATGTACCTAGACTGTCCCCATAAGCTTGAACCCTGAAAACTGAGGGTAGATCCATTTAAAGCACATTCAACGCACATTTGAAACACATGGCTTCCCCAAAGTAATCCTGGGAACTGTAGTTTGTTGAGGTTGCTGGGAATTACAGCTTTGCAGTTCCCATTACAGTCATACCTCGGGTTACAGACGCTTCAGGTTGCATTTTTTCAAATTACGCGCCGAAACCTGGAAGTACAGGAACAGGTTACTTCCGGGTTTCGGCAGTCAAGCATGCACAGAAGCGCTAAATCACGCTTTGCGCATGTGCAGAAGCGCCGAATCGCAACCCACGTGTGCGCAGACGTGGCACTGCGGGTTGCGAACGTGCCTCCCGCATGGATCACGTTCACAACCCAAGCATCCACTGTATTCTGTGGGGGAAGACATATGATTTAAATGTGTGCTGAGTGTGCTTCAAATGCATAGTGCAGATCTGCCCTCAGTCACGTTTCTTCATTTGTGCTGCTACTAGGAAGGTATTCTGGAGTTTGCAGGAAAAGTGTAAAACTTCTAGCACTTGATCATATGGACTCCGAGAAAATTTCCCTTGCAGCTCAGCCTTAGTTAAAGATTAGTTAAGAATAGACACCACACACAAATCTCGGCTGAGTGCTCTCTCCTGCTCTCTCTCTCTTGCAGCTGAGAATAATTAACTGTTCTTTTGTGACTGTCATTTGTTCTCAAGGAATTAAATGCCACCTTATTTCCCAGTACAAGAATTCAACTACCATCATTATAGCTTCATTTCAGGAGCAAGGGAAAAAATCATAATTTATTACAGATTGTTCAGCATGCGCAATAGGTTTAAATGCCACTGAAAGTAAATTGTGGCATGTCACAGAGGGCTTTTGCCATCGCTGTAATTGATTTATAATTTCACATTTCAAATTAACAACATTCATTCATTGTACCTTCCATTATGTAAGTCTCCATCAGGGACTTGAGAATTATGGGTTCGGTTCGACCACCGTCTTATAATCATCATAATAAAAAAATAATAAAGTTATAGTGGCTTGAAAGATATTTTTTTCAAAAGTTAGTCATTTGAAAGAGAAAAGTGATAGTGTGAGAGACTATGAGACCGATATCAGCCTTAAAAATTATGAATTGGAGGTTGAGAATAGTGTTTAAAAAGCTAATGCTTTGTGACTGTGACCCTGTTCACACCTTCAAAAAGAAAAGCTGGAGGCTTAATGTGTTGCTGCTAAAGGAAGATGAGGAACATGCAGGCTTCCTGATCATGTGAAAGCTGCCATGGTGAGTAGAAATTGTACATGCCTAACCTCTATTCCAACCTTCTGTTCAATGTAGGGAGACCAGGAGTGTGGACAATGGGCATGATCCTGTTCCACTCTCCATGTGTTGAGTCCACACACTGTTTGAAGATGTAACTACTGGCAGATGTGGATTTAGGGTAGCACAACTGGTTCCCCTGCATTGGGCACCAATCCAAGAGGAGCGCCACAGGGCGTCACAACGATGACATAGTGCGTGCACAGAACGGAAGGTGAGAGGTGGGAGGAGCGCAAATTTGGGGCTCACGCAAGGCTGAAATCTGAAAGGCCAAAGTCTGCCCCTGCTACTGGGGCTCGAGAAGGCAGTTAAAAGGAAGGAACAAAAGTGAAGACTCAGAACAGCCATTTTCCTGAGAAAAGTAGAGTGCTTTCAAGGATTCCCTCCGAATATTCTCCCCTTTGGGAGAGTATAGGTTCCCTTCTGCAGGCACATGTTTTAAGTAGCAAATCTCACCCAGTGCATAAACCATTATAATAACTAGGTATGGCCACAGATACCCAACCTCTTAACATTCAACGGGAGGTGAGTACATGGCTCTCTATAGCATTCTTCTGGCATTGCTCCTGTGGAAGGGTCGGGCATGGTGAAAGGAATTGCATTGTTCCTCCCACCCCCACCATTACCGTTGCGTTGTTTGGGCCATAACGTCCTTGTGCATTGAGAACCCTGATCACAGGTGCAGCCACTATGCACAGAGCAGCGTCAGAGGTTATGCCCCAACACAGTGAGAATGAATGGAACTGCATGGTTTTGGGAATGGAGCTAAATGCATAACCCAACAGTTACCACAGTTTCCCCCTTCAACTGAGCGACACCTGAAAAATGCTTGAATGCACATAGGCTCTTCCACACAATCTGGAACCCTGTGTTCTGAACTGTGCAGACAGAGCCTATCTACATACAACCGGATGTGTGCGCTGCCCCATTCACACCTTCCACTGAACACCTGGAGGTTGGGGTAGATATAACAGGGTCAGTGCCACTCACACACCCCACACTCTCATCTTCATGTATTCCACGGGTGTGACCTGAGGCGTGAATGGGACCATTGTTGCTCACCCTTCCCTGTTCAAAAGTACAGACCAGGCTTAATGACTTAAATGTCAAATGGCTGCTTTTCCCATCTGCTAATGAAACCTTTCCCCTCACTCAATGGCACTTATATGCAGCAGTGAACTACATCAGAGTTTCAGAGCTAGAGCGCTGCTTTGCATGCAACAGTCAAAAGGAGCATGAAGCCTAGTAGATAGCCAAGTTCAGATCCGGACATTAGTCCCAAGTTGCAGAGGGCTTCCTTTTGTCTAGGGGCACGGGTGGTGCTGTGGCCTAAACCACTGAGCCTCTTCGGCTTGCTGATCAGAAGGTCGGCGGTTTGAATCCCGCGATGGGGTGAGCTTCCGTTGCTCGGTCCCTGGTCCTGCCAACCTAGCAGTTCAAAAGCACGCCCAAAAGTGCAAGTAGATAAATAGGTACCGCTCTGGCAGGAAGGTAACCGGCGTTTCTGTGCACTGCTCTGGTTTCGGTGTTCCGTTGTGCCAGAAGCAGCTTAGTCATGCTGGCCACATGACCCAGGAAAACTGTCTGCGGGCAAACACCGGCTCCCTCAGCCAGTAAAGCGAAATGAGTGCCGTAACTCCAGAGTCATTCGCGACTGGACTTAACTGTCAGGGGTCCTCTACCTTTACCTTTTTCCTTTGGTCTAGCAGGCATTGGGACTCTCTGGCCCTCCAGGTAATGTTGCACTACATGATGGGGAAGGGCCATAGCTCAGTGGTAGAGCACATGCTTTGCATGCAAAAGGTCCCAGGTGCAATCCCCAGCATCTCTATGTAGGGCTGGAAGAGACCCCAGTCTGAAACCCTGGAGTGTTGCTGCCAGTCAGTGTAGACAATAGGGAGCTAGATGGGCCAATGGGCTGACTTAGTAAAAGGCAGCTTCCTCTGTTCCAGTCATTCAGCTGCAAGTCAAGAGTTGTGAATTGTATTAGTATTTATTTATTTTTTAGCATTTCTCCCAGCCGGCTATATTTTAAACCATATGCCAGCTCTGCGCAAGCTATAAGAGCTCGAATTTTTGTACTCTTCTATTTTTGTGTGACTAAATAAACAGGACTGTGTCTGGACTCAGTAATGCTTAGAGTCTGTCCAATTAAAATCAATGGGACTTAAGTTAGCTAAGTCCCACGGATTTCAGTGGCTCTACTCCAACTAAGTCTGGATACAGCCCCTGACTATTTATGCAAGATTTATCAGATATCCTGCCATATTGCAATTTGACGTAACCCAGTTATTAATATTAGCTACACTCTGTACTTATTTCATAGTTCATACTCAACCTTTTATTTCCCGCACCAAAATAAAATTGGAAATATGCCACTCCGTGATGAGATTTATCTCCATTATTCTCCTTGCCTCAGACAATGAAGAGAGCGTACTGTAATGGGACACTGGTTTTGCAGTGATCAGAAATCATCTTCCTTTTAGATATCCATAAAAAATTCATTTCTCTTTGATCAACCTCAGGCAAAGGTTATCACCTACTCCCATTTATGTCTTTTTTATGGTAACAAGTGCTCTTTTTTCTCTCTCCAGTACTATGGAATTACCATCATTTGAAAGAATTGTTTAGGTTCCTTGACCAGAAGAGGCATTTAACTGTGTCATGTGTGATGTATGGCACGTTTAATTGCTCTTTGCAGCTATTCAAAAAGCATTCAGAAGTAATCATTTAGCATTAATATCCTGGGGCAATCTGAGGTCACAGTACATTAAAAACTAATTCAGAGTGGTTCAAGAATGCATTTTTCATACACAGAGTAGCACTATCCTTTCATGGGCTAAAAAGTGATAGTGGCAATTCAGCACAATGGGAGACAGGTTATTCCACAGATCTGCCACTGGCTCTACAGTCACAGCTAGGAGTTATGCATTTCTGTCACCAAAGCTCAACACACCGTTAGATCCAATTGAACTCAAACAATCTTGTTAGCTTCTGATGAATAAAGTCTGTCATGCTGAAAACCAACTGTAGCCACTTGTTTTGCAGCGTGTAGTGAAGTAAGAGTTAGATGGTGCAATTATGCCTTGATCTTCCTATTCCCCCACCCCCTCCACACCGGCAAATCAAGAATAAGAGCTTTTAGTGTGGCAGGACCCACCCTCTGGAATACACCCAGTCCCCCACCAGAAGACTTCTTTATTCAACCAGGCTGTTGAATGGTATTGTTCATGGTGGGCTTAGAGGTGGGTTTAATGTATTTTATTGCTATAACTTTGTGTTTTGTTTTGTTTTTGTTTTATTTCTTTTTTTTTGTACACTGCCACCATGTTTTTGAACAGTGGGTTGCTTCTAAAATCTGTAAATAAACAGGAAGGCGTTTAAGTAATCCTGCGTTTACTTAATCCTAGTCATTTTTAGCAGGTGCAAGAGCTCAGCAATCCCTCTATTTAAATAAAGGTGTCTATGAGGGCATGTGATAGAGATGTATAAAAGGACAAATGATTATTGGCCCAAGGTCACCCCAACATTGGATCTTTGTCCATAACACTACCAACCAGTCAGGGTTGGCCGGCCATTGTTGGAAACATAAGGCAGGGTTCAATAAACCTTTGGACTGATCCATAAAGCTGTTGTTGTAGAATACAGTGGTACCTCTGGTTGTGAACAGGATCTGTTCCGGAGGCCCATTTGCAACATGAAAGGAATGCAGCCCGCAGTGGCACGTCTGCGCACGCGCAGGTTGCGATTCGCCACTTCTGCACATGCGCGTGATGTCATTTTGCACGTCTGCGCATGCGCGAGCGGCGAAACCCGGTACTTCCAGGTCACCATGGGACGTAACCTGAAGCGGACGTAACATGAAGTGGACGTAACATGAGGTATGTAGCTGTGTTAGCTGCCTGCTTGTATGTATGTATGTATGTATGTATGTATGTATGTATGTGCCCATGCATTGAAATCCCTGAGAGAGGTCCTTCTCTGCATATCCAGCTGAGATATGGTGAGGGGCTACAAGAGAAAAGGCCTTTTCAGCCATGACCCCTTATCACTGAAATGCCTTCAGTAAAGAAGTGGTACCTTCTTTAATAGCTTTTTGACTATGTATTCCTTCACAGGGAACCAGGCAGAGGGCCTTCTCGGTAGTGGCGCCCACCCTGTGGAACACCCTCCCTTCAGATGTGAAGGAAATAAGCAGCTATCCTATCTTTAAAAGACATCTGAAGGCAGCCCTGTTCAGGAAAGTTTTTAATATTTAATGCTGGACTGTTTTTAACATTTGATTGGGAGCTGCCCAGAGTGGCTGGGGAGACTCAACCAGATGGGTGGAGTATAAATAATAAATTATTATTTATTTATTTTTATTTTTATTTTTATTCCCAGGTTAAGGGCGTCTTTGCTGCTTCTTGTGGTTTCAGCTCCTATTATTGTTGGACTATGTGACTTCTTTTCTGCCTTTGGGGGGGGCTTTTTTAACATTTACAATAGCTCAGTTGGTAAAGCACAAGGCTTTTGATCTCAGGGTCGTGGGTTTGAGCCCCACAGTGGACCAAAAGATTCCTGCGTCACAGGAGGTTGTACTAGATGACCCTCACGGCCCCTTTCAACTGTACAGTTCTAGGATTCTATTATTCTATTTGCTGTTGGGTGTCTTAGCAAGTTTCATTTGTTAATAAATAGCAGAGGAAAGGAAAGAGCGTAATCAATGATGTTCTAGTCGCTTCTTCATGACCTATGTGGATCTACACCTTTTGCACACAACCTCCCCTTGCAGTGTGAACACACAGTATACGTGCAAGGAAAAGAAAGGGTTAACATGCCAGCTTGATTGTTCCCTCCTGGTTTCGAGATGAAAAATTAATTTTAGCATCTTAATTTAATTAGTCGACTTCTTATTAGTACCTCATGGCTCTGGAGGGAGAGGAGAGGGACTAAACTGAGCCAGGAATTGAGCCCAGGTGTCAGCAGGTGACAGATTCTACATTAATTCAGTACATTTTCTGCCCTTTCCCTCCGCACCACCATTAATGATCTTCATTTTTAAGTGCAAGGTTAGATAAAATCCTCCATGTTAAAAATAACCACCACCCCACCACCACACCACGCAAGGAATTCTACCACAAAGGAGAGATTAGGACAGCCAATTTAATGACTTAATATTGTACAATATAAAATCATTCCAGTTGAATAACTTTTAATTTATTATAATGCATAGATGCCAATTATGCCTGATTTATTAAGAGAAGTTCAGCAGTACCAGGGCCTTGTGTTTTGAGTGGTTGTCATGGCACCAGGCTTTCACAAGGGCAGCTTAAGGATCATTAAAGTGTCAAGGTGATAAGTTTTGACACTTAGTGGATTTAATGATGGATGATAATGTTACCTCTTCACATTGCAAAACATCTAGGATTCAAGATAGGCTGTGTACATTCCTGATTTATATTAGCCATTTTAGAGAAAACCTGGTGAACCTGTTGTAGGTGCTACTGGTTTTGTAGCCATCACTCTCTTAACGTCAGTTATCGGTCGGTTGGTTGGTTTATTTGTTTGTTTGTGTGAAACATTTATACCACCTTTCAACCCAATTAGGGCCCCAAAGCAACTTAACAGGTACATCAAATGCTGACATTGCTGTCATTCTGGTGTTTACAAAAAACATACCTGCCTACTCAGGCTAATAAGACTTTTAATGAGTTATTGTTTTAGCCTTCACCTCTGCTTAGCAGTTTTTCATCCTTTTGTTTACTGATGCTCACAAGAACTGAGTTTTTGTTCTACTGGGGTTTTTAAAAAATGATTGTACACCACCCTAGTATAAATACTAGTGAAAGACAGGCTGTAAAACTTTTAAATATTAATTTAAAGAAACATCAAGGGTTGGGGGAAAAACTTCCTTGGGTGCAGTTTCTCTCACGGAATAGGGTGCTCTCAAATCTCAGCTTCCTTTCACACAACAGATCCCTCGCCCCACAAAAATCTGTTCCAGAGGTCTGGACAACCTGCCCTGGAGCAGTATAGATAATGGTTAAGAGGATCACAAGCGTTTGAAGAAATAAGTGAAAATTCTTCCCCTACCTTTGATTTGTGGAAGTTCTGCTGAATCCAGATCCCTTCTGTTCATGGAAAGGGCACCTTTTGAACCAACCCAAGATGTACAATGATGAACACAAAGTCCACTCTTCCAGTGGCCTATACAGCATCTTCCTTGCAGCTACAGGATATTGAGTTAAGATAACAGTCTTCTGGGAACCTATCCACATTGACCAGTGCACCCTAGTGATGATTCTGGGCAGTGCTTTTTTCCTAGGGGGACACATACCCCGAAATATTTTGTGAATCTAATGGGAGAAGAAACTAAAAAAATAATAATTTAAAAATTGTTTCTCTAGCATGGTGAATAGTCCGTAGTAGTAGTAGTAATAATAATAATAATAATAATAATAATAATAATAATAATAATAATAATACAGTGGTACCTCAGGTTACATACGTTTCAGGTTACATACGCTTCAGGTTACAGATTCCGCTAACCCAGAAATAGTGCTTCAGGTTAAGAACTTTGCTTCAGGATGAGAACAGAAATCGTGCTCTGGCAGCGCGGCGGCAACAGGAGGCCCCATTAGATAAAGTGGTGCTTCAGGTTAAGAACAGTTTCAGGTTAAATACGAACCTCCGGAACGAATTAAGTACTTAACCCAAGGTACCACTGTAATAATAATAATTTATTATTTATACCCCGCCCATCTGGCTGCGATTCTGGCAAACCAGAGCAGCGCACAGAAAAGCCGTTAACCTTCCCGCTGGAGTGGTACCTATTTATCTACTTGCACTTTGACATGCTTTCGAACTGCTAGGTTGGCAGGAGCAGGGGCCGAGGAACAGGAGCTCACCCCGTTGCAGAGATTCGAACTGCCGACCTTCTGATCAGCAAGCCCTAGGCTCTGTGGTTTAGACCACAGCGCCACCCACGTCCCTGTGAAGGTAGCAATGGTGTTGTTTTTTAATAGACCTGTTCCTTGGAAAACACATGATAAACTTCTGAGTGCCAGACTTCTCTTCAAGGTACAGGAGCAGGGGCAATGGAAAAAAATGTCAGCCCTAGGTGAAATAATCTATATTCCAGCTTCTGGTCCAGACTTCGCATTGCTCTGGAATTTTTTTTTTTTAAAGGTTCTTAAACTCTATCACCCTTTTATCAGTTTAAATGGGGGGGGGATGAGAGCCAGTTTGTTTGTTCAACTCTGAGTTTGTTCCACAGCAGTGTTTGCCCCACTGCTTTTCCCCAGGAAAACCTTTGGCTTACTACGGATCTGGACCAAACGGCAATCAGGTTTTCCATGGTAAAGAGTGGGTTTTCCAGGAGAAAGCTGTGGGGCAAATGCAAAACCGCTTAAATCCGTGCCTAGAAAGCACGAGGCAAGTGGGAAACCACCCAGCCCCATGCTTTCTAGGCACGGGACAAATGGGCGAGCCCTGACTGTCTCTTTCAGTGACTGAGGAAATGATGCCTCTCTCTGTCAGTAAGGGCCACCAAACTCGTATGACAATTGATACCTGGGTGTGGAGCACCTTTCACACACTTGTGTAAAATCAGTTAAAAGTGCATGGTTAAAGCTAAATGGGACTAAACCAAGTGGACATTACTTTTCCTGGAGGGTTCTCTGAAAGCACGGGAGGAGATGTTTTGATATGAATGTCAGTTATTTAATACATAGCAGGTTTGGGCATTGCATTCTCCAAGTGCCCAGGGTTTTAAAATAATCCTCCAGGCAGCAGCTTTTGCCTTTGTTAGGCTTCAGATCTGTGGTGAAAACTCAGTAGGAGAAAACTCCCTGGAAGACTTTAAACTCTATCAGACCTGGCTTGATTGCAATCACCTCTCCGAGGCTCCCCAGTCATTCACCAAGCCAATTAGTGTAGGCCTCGGTAGATCTCCCCCAGCTGTGAGCTGAGTGAGGGAGCAGGACTCCATTTTGTGCTCTGACACGCCACCTGAGTCCCGCAACCAGCTAATAGAAGTCTTCCAAGGGCAAACGCATCACAATGCCATTCCATTCACTCCGCAATTCTCCTTTTCTCTCCGCCCTTCCCCCTCCCCGAAGAGAACTGATCTGCAGGCAGAAAAACCCATTTACTCAAAAATAAGAGTAAAATGTTTTTTCTCCTTTCGATAATGTTCCCGGTTCTTTCAGTAGGTATTATGCTCCGTAATGTGCTGCGCACACCCATTTTGTCATCGCTTTGGGTCATCCTTGCTCACAATTGGTTATTTACTCACGGGCTTTTGAAATTATTGAGTTGACACATCTGTCAGACGGCAAAAGCAGAAATGCTAAAAGGTCACTTGGAGAGAAACCAGCTGCTTCAGACAAACCTTTCTGTCTTCAAATAGCACAGTCATTACTGCTTGGCAGATGGGGCCCCGGCTTTCATTTCTGTTTTTTCTCCTTCACTTCAGGTATTTAGATATATACTACCTCATTGCCAGGTAAGCGTAGGCCTTGTAATTACCTACACAATAGGCAACTCGCTGCTTAAGGAAAACAGCTCCATTTCCCTCCAAACAGAGAGCCTGTTTCCTCCACAGATACAAACTACAGAACAGCTCACCACAAACTTTCCAATTAACAGATTAATTTTGACAGGAATAAGCACATTTTTATTACTCCTGCTTTCATCATGATGCCATGAGACTGGCATTAAGTGCTGAGTATAAAGCTCTGAAGCGCCTACAGAGACTTTCAGCAGCTATGGGATATGGCTGACCAAATAATTCTTAATCACAAATAGATCTGAGAAGTTTGGCCTCCCTTCTGGGTAGCCAAATATTCATGAACAGGTTATTCAAGCACTACATCAAAGCTGGTTGTGATAGAGTATTTTGCACTGGCTGCATATGGCAAGATGGTAGAATTTAGAGAGGGGTTGCTTATGAGGCCACAATCAGAAGGCAGTCTTGGAAATAAGTGAAGAAAGCACAGCCATATTGCCTCTACAGACATGGAGCCTCAACTCTGGAGTGACAATTCTAAATCTGGAGTTCAGAAGATTCAAGGAACAGAATTAGAATGAGTTGGGCAAATTATAATTATCTGTACAATCTACCTTTAAATACTTTCTAGTGAATTGTTTATTTAGCACATTCTCTCAAAGAGCTCCAGTGGCCAAGGTGGAGGTTATCCAATTAGTGTTACAATATTCTATCAATGTAGGGATTATCCAATTAGCATTATTCTATGTTGTATATTGTGTATATATATTCATGACTGGTAGGTGGCAAACTTTGTCTTTAACAGCTGCACTGCAAGGGCTCCTGTGTCTTTAACAGCTGCACTGCAAGTAGAGTACAATAGATGAAGTTTTTCTCCTCTCTTTATTTAATGTTCACTCAGTAGGGTAAGTGTAAGTGTGTAACAGGATGCACTGTGTAAGAAAGACACAAATTACATCATTGCTAAACTTTTAGTTTTATCCATGTTTGTTTTGAATTTAGATGGTAAATAACAGGTGGGGTACAGCGTGCTGCCATCCTAATCCTAATCTGGCCCTCGGCTTCTGGTATTTACCATTTTAAAAACAGTTGCATAATGTGATTGTTGGAAACCCAATTGTGCAAGAGCTTCATGTGGGCAGCAGAGCAGGTATGGCGCTCCAGTGCCATAAACCTTTCACCTCTGTGTCTATCGTTCTTCTTGATACTCAGGAAAGAATTCTGACTCTGAAAGCTTACGTAGAACCAAGCAGTTCTCTGTGCTCTTGTCAACACACAGCCTTCCAAAGCGCATAAACCAGCTGAATCAGACTCTTGAGGCTTATACAGGACACAAAGAAGAAACAACTGTATAAATCTGATTGTACCCCAATCCCAAATTGGAGTGATGCAGAAAGCTTCTTGACAAAAGCTACAAGAGGCAGTGCATGCAGACTGTGAGAGTCACTTCATTATTAAAAATTAATCTTTTCAACCAAAAGCTACAGCTCACTTTCTTTTGTTTTTCCAACAAAAGCTGTGCTGCTCTGAGTTGAAAAGGACAAGTGACTATAAAAATGTAAGCAGGCAACCCCCAGCTGAGAAATTTTAAAAGGGGCCATTAGGTCCAAAAAAAGAGAGAAAAGGCATCTATTTGTGTTCCTCTTCTAGATGTCTATGTAGGGGATGGGTGAACTGCTTTGCCTCCCCGAACAAAAGTATATTATGACATTACAACCCATCTGTTTTTTACCAGCACAGAGGTTTCTTATCCCTCAATGCCTTCTGACACTGGCTTTTAAAAAGCATGGTGATAACACGGATACTCGGTCAGTGTTGACTGCCATCAGCATTTCCTTTGAATTGCTGGGGCTAAAAACAGTCTAAAGAGGCATATTAACAAAATGAGAGTACAGGGAGCAGAGTTTTGTTATAGCCTCAGCTCTTATCAAATTGGGTACTGGTATTCAGGCGTCTTCACACTGATGTACACTTTGAAGTACCTGCATAGAGGTGTCCTCAGATAATCATCTTTGGGGATTTTTGGGTGCTGATGCAGCACTGGAACTGGCACGTTCTGCTGTGTGCTTATATCTACACTCCTGTAATGAATGTTAAGTTGTTCTTCTGTAAATGAACAATTATTATGGTAGCTTAAATCTCCAGTGATCTTTCCTCCAGGTGGATCTGTAGTCTGTAAATGTCTGCCTTGCCACTCAGGGAAGTAAGAATGTGAAAACGATATATTCCTCTTGAACAAAGAACATATACAAGACTCATTATTTACACGGTAGAATCGCCCTCAAGTATGTTTTATAGTTCGGTGAGTTTATGTTATAAGCATTCCAACATATGTGTGAGTCTGAAGTCCATGCTACTTTGGGAAGATTTACTAAGGAGGCTCCTACCGCAGCTACCACTCATTTCACAGCTGTATAGTTCCAGTGGCATACCCTATGTTGTACAGAAAGTAAGTGCCTTTGCCCCTGTTCAGATGGATTCCAGGCAGGAATGGAAACGAGGCCCAAAAATGGCACAGGAGTGCTGTGAACAGAAAGCAATCATTGTGACATGTAATCCTCATCATGCCAGAATCTCCCAAAAACAACCTTCAAGTGGATTCACCTTTCTCAAATATGTGAAACAGACCTGCATTTTCCCTTCTTACTGCTTTCATCATTATGTCTGCGGTTTGTCAACTGCATACCTATAGCTCCCACACCCAAGTGCTGGTTTTAATTTTTAAAGCAGGGATGGGGAAACTATGAAAATCTGGATGTTACTGGATTCCGATTCCCATCAGCCTACCCATAAAGGTTTCTCCCATATGTATGTACGCAAACTATGAAATCCTCTTTACTGGTCCCACCATATGAGGTCTGTAGGCACTGGAGAGAGTGCCTTTTCAGTAGTGGCACCCCAGTTATGGAATAACCTTCCCAGAGATGTTCACCTGGCACCATCTTTGTGGTCTTTTTATGCCAGGCGAAGACAATTCTATTCATCCAGCTCATTTATTTATTTATGCATTTATTGCTTTGTGAACCAACGAAATCACTAGTGTTACAGGGCTTCTATAGAAATGTGGTTAATACGTTAGGAAGGAAGGAAGGAAGGAAGGAAGGAAGGAAGGAAGGAAGGAAGGAAGGAAGGAATATTGGGTTTTGTTTGTTGGGCATTCAGATAGTTGAGAATGGAAAAGAAACAATAGATATTGCAGTGAAGGCCATCCTTTGTGAATCATGGCACAATCATTCTCACACAGTAAAGACAGACCACACCCCATTCCCCAAAGACCCTTGACATGTCTATTAGCTTTTCCTTCAGGTTTGCATACCTCTCTTGCCTTTGAGTTGGGAAACGTGTGGATTGCAACCTGCCTTCCTCAGGGAGCCAAAGTTCCATCTAGCCCAGAATTCGGGTCTCATAGTGTCCAACTCATGGGAAGCTTGACAGTCGGACATGAGAGTAACAGCACTCTGCCCCCTTGTGCTCCCTAGCAATTGGTATTCCAAGGTTTATCACCTCTGATGCTGGAGGTAGTGCATTGTAGCTGGTAGCCATTCACAGCCTGGTCCTCTATGAATTTGTCTAAGCCCCTTATAGTTGGAGTAATGCACATTACTCTGCCTTGTAATACTAGTGAAGTAAAACATAATGTCACTTAAAAGGGAATAGGTAAAACCATTCTGCCCAGGGTCTAACTGCACTACTGTCAGAAACCCAGATTTGGCCCTGGGATCTTCAGTTCCCAGCCCATACAGTGAAGTAAACGCTCCTGCCTCTGGTGCAATATCTCAGCAGTGTTGCCAAAGAGGGAATAATCTGTTTACCTGGCACATGTCCTGACTGCAAGCCAAGAAGCATCACTTTGGCATATTCCTTCATTAGGTACACATTTTTGTTTACAGTTTTCGGCAACAGTTGTAACATTTTAGTTCCCTCCTTGTAAACCTTTTTTTGGTGTGTGTTTTTGGATGCATAAATATAATATTAAATACTGTACTTGAAGAAAGCTGTAGTCTGAAAAATGGGCAGATGTTCCCTGCTGGGTAATGAGAAACATCTTTCTCCAGTTTTCCTGACAGACGTAAATGAAAATGAACACACAGCCACACATACATTACATTGCACTTGTCTCAGAAACATAATAAAACCTGGAGCTTCTTCAAAGTAGTAAACAAGCAAAGGCAGGTGAGCATCAGATGTGTTTTGAATGTTCTCGAAAGATACGCTGAAATGTCACCCTTAATTCTATAACACCAAATAGTATCCGGAATCAATTGTACAAATTGGGGAGAGTTGCATCACTGTGATTTGCACATCTTGCTTTAAGAATTGGGAACATTTTGATGCAGTGCTTGGGTTGAGGATACATATAAACTTGCACTACGGTTCTATATTCACCTACTTAATGGGACTCATTCCTAGGTAACTGTATAGGATAGCAGCCTAACTCTTACTGCTTTCTTGTAAGCAGTGCTTTTTTATGGAGGGATGCAGGGGTACCCATTCCCCTAAACATTTTGTGAATCTAAGTTTGTCCTCATTAAGGGGCAGTATTTCAATATGAGTAGGAAAATGAGAGAAAAAGCACAGTTTGTAAGCATTAAGGAATTATTCACATTTGCCACAAAAGTATAAAAATCATGCCTTTGCCATGGCAAGATTCCATGCTGCTAAAACATGCCAATGAATAAAGGTAAAGGGACCCCTGACAATGAAGTGCAGTCGCAAACGACTCTGGGGTTGCGACGCTCATCTTGCTTTACAGCCCGAGGGAGCTGGCGTTTCTCCACTTCTGCAGACAGTTTTTCTGGGTCATGTGGCCAGCATGACTAAGCCACTTCTGGCAAAGCCAGAGTAGGGCACAGAAACGGCGTTTACCTTCCCGCTGGAGTGGTACCAATTATCTGCTTGCACTATGTGCTTTTGAACTACTAGGTGGGCAGGAGATGGGACCAAACGATGAGCGTTCACCCTGTTGCAGGGCCTTGAACCGCCAACCTTTTGATCGGCAAGTCCAAGCAGCACAGTGGTTTAAACCACAGCGCCACCTTGTCAATGAATAGTGGGGCCCTATAAGACTTTCCCACCTGATTAAGGAAGATGTGAGGTGAGAAATACTCATATGCTGGCTTCCTCCTAGCACAGAATGCCAGTGAATACTTTCTTCTGGGGAGCAAAAATGGAGCAGAGCTATTGCCTGCTGCTCTTTTGGGAGGGGGCTACCAGAAGTACCTGGTTGGCCACTATAGGAAACAACACGAATAAGGCAGTGAATAATCCACAATAAACATACACAGGCATTACTTTAATAGCATGTCCACACTGCAGCATCCCAGCCATGTTCAGAGGCAGTGCTCATTTCTTGGTTTGTTTATTTGTTAGATTTATATTCCACCTTTGCTCCAGTTAACTCAAGCTGGTGTGTGTGGCCTTCCATCCCCACCACGTTATCCTCACAAAAAGGTTTAGAGTTGGTTACCAGCCCAAGGTCACCCAGAGAGATTCCTGGCCAAGTGGGAAGTCCCAGTCCTAGTACAAGACTGTAAGTGCCATACTACTGGATTAGGGCTGGACGCGGGTGGTGCTGTGGTCTAAACCACTGAGCTCCCATTTCTCTCTCCCAGCTCCTGCCAACCTGGCAGTTCGAAAGCCCACCAGTGCAAGTAGATAAATAGGTACTGCTGTGGCGGAAAGGTAAACAGTGTTTCCTTGCGCTCTGGTTTCCGTCACGGTGTCCTGTAGCGCCAGAAGCAGTTTAGTCATGCTAGCCACATGACTCAGAAAGCTTTGGATAATAGTAATAGTAATAATAATTATTATTATTATTATTATTATTATTTATTTATTTATTTATTTATTTATTTATACCCCGCCCATCTGGCTGGGTTTTGCCAGCCATTCTGGGCGGCTTCCAACAGAATATTGAAATACAATAATCTATTAAACATTAAAAGGTTCCCTAAACAGGGCTGCCTTCAGATGTCTTCTAAAAGTCTGGTAGTTGTTTTTCTCTTTGACATCTGATGGGAGGGCGTTCCACAGGGCGGGTGCCACTACCGAGAAGGCTCTCTGCCTTGTTCCCTGTAACTTGGCTTCTTGCAGCGAGGGAACCACCAGAAGGCCCTCGGCACTGGACTCAGTGTCCGGGCAGAACAATGGTGGTGGAGACGCTCCTTCAGGTATACCGGACAAACGCCGGCTCCCTTGGCCTGAAAGTGAGATGAGCGCCGCAACCCCAGCCTTTGACTGGACTTAACCATCCAGGTATCCTTTACCTTTACCTCTGAATTAGTTACTGAAGACAACACTGGGTAGGGTTTGCCATATTTCAAAAAATGAAAATCTGGACGCAAAATTTGAGCTTTTTCATGCAAAGTTGTTGAGCTGCCCCCCCCCAAAAAAAAATCTGTCCGGATGAAGAAGAAGAAGAAGAGTTTGGATTTGATATCCCGCCTTTCACTCCCTTTAAGGAGTCTCAAAGCGGCTAACATTCTCCTTTCCCTTCCTCCCCCACAACAAACACTCTGTGAGGTGAGTGGGGCTGAGAGACTTCAGAGAAGTGTGACTGGCCCAAGGTCACCCAGCAGCTGCATGTGGAGGAGCGGAGATGCGAACCCGGTTCCCCAGATTACGAGACTACCACTCTTAACCACTACACCACACTGGCTCTTTCCAATGGGCAAATCACAGATATGTCCAGGGGAAACCGGACATATAGCAGCCCCAACACTAGGAGACTCATGTCCTGCTTGTGGGCTTGCCATAGGCATGTGGTTTACCACTGTGGAAAACAGGATGAGATGGGCCTTTTCTAGGCCGCTTCTAATGTCCTTATGTTGGATGCTGCAGGTACAACCAGGAATAGTGCCCCTAATAAAAGGTATATCCCTTTTCCCCAGGGTCAATACACGAACCTACCCTCCTCACAGATATATTAAAAGTGGAAAGCCAGTACTGAAGGCTGGGCAGCCTGGTCTAGTTCTTGCAATTGCTCCCATCAGCAAAGTGTAGCCAACTGATGCATGTGGACTTTGAGGAGACGGCGTATCAGAGCCCCGAAGGAAGCATTGTGCAGATGTGCAGATATGCACTAAATCCTACATAGCTGCAGCATTGTGATGCAATGGCTGGAATGATTCTCAGCACATGGTTCAGAGCTAGTTTTTGTTGATTCTCTAAGAGAAAACTAATGAGTTTCTTAGAAGAGCTTTGGGGCTTCCTGTGATTTAAAACTGGCAGTAAAAGGGGGGGAAAGACAGAGAAGGTAGTTGGTTAATTGACCTTTATTGTGCCTTCTGGTTCATTTAGAAATGGAAATTAAATTAACATGATAATTCAGTCCTACTGAGTTAAGGCTGCTATAAACCCATTAAATTTTATGGCAATTGATTTAGCATTTTTTTCTATTAACTGGGTTTAATTTTCAATATTGTCATGCAGATTCGGAGAAGTGGTTCATTCACTTGGGTTCCTTCAAGTTACCAATCGTAGCTGTTTTATGAGGGTAACTTAATTATGGAAGAGCACAGGCCCTTGCCATCAAGAGCATGTATTAATCTTGAAAATGACTCTGTGCAAAGAGCATGGAAAAACGAGGGAATCCAGAATATTGTGTGTTAAATGCCATGGGAAAGCTCCTTTCACCTATCACCAGTGACCCCCTTCCCCTGAAATTCTCCAGTAGCCAAAGATATGTTTAAGATTCACCTGCCGTTCACCATAATACAAACTCTTTCTATACCCCACATTTTGCAGTAACTTGTTTTTAAATTTCATTTCTAAACCCAGTATCTCTAGATCTTAGGCAACCTCAGGCTTGATTCTGTTCTCCTCACACCCATTTTATTGTGGCCGTTTTGTATTTTCCTCCTGCTAGGACTAATTTTGCTCTTTCGTTAGCATTGCAGAAGATGATAACAACTATATATTATCTTATACAATGACCAAACTTCACTAAACAACCAGGATCCCACAAGGAAGTAATCACAAAACAAGGGTACAGACTAGAGTTGTAATGGTAAATTAAATTTTGAAGGGAAGGAGTTCATTGCGGCAATTCTCATAGCTACACCTGCAAGGACAGTCCAAAAAATGCAAGTGGTTGTGTCGATCTATTATTATATGTAGACACAATCCACAGAGCAGCAGTACATAGATAAATGCCCAGTGTATTAGAAACAACATGATCGGAATCCTATACATAATTTCCTGGGATGCACCTCCATTGAACTTTATTGAACACAGTGATAATTCTAGCTGCCTAGGTTCAGCATGTAAAACATACTGGATCACACTGCATTGGGGGGTGTATTTTATAGTTGGAGTGTTTTAATTTATTTTTAAAATTATTTTATTTGTTATAGGGGCATCTCTGGTAGACCCATGCTTCTTTCTCTCTTCAGCCCCAGCCACATCACAAACTTAAAGCACATTTATAACATGTTGTCATTAGGGATGGAGAAAAAAATTCTGATCTCACCTAATTCACACTTTCTGAAACTATATGTGAACCAAAACACAGCCATCCTTCAAAATTCACAAATCTCAGAACTTTGCAATGCAGTTCTCCAACCAAGTAGTGTGTACAAAAATCCCTATGATAGTGTAAAGTCTGCACATAAATGCAAATAACAGTGAAAATAACATATAAAAATGTGTCAAATTGGGGGGATTGCTTGCAAAAATGTGTATGTTAGCCAAAACTGCATACATACAAAACATTTATTAGGGGATATTTGCCCTAAAATGCTGATGAATTGTTTTAACTAAAATTCACAAATTGCCACATAAATGTGAACTGAGTTTAAGATTGTAGTTTACCCCTCCCAGAGCTACAATTCCCAGCACCCTGCAGAAACTACAATTCCCAGGGTGCTTTGGAGGGAGCCATGTGCTTTCAATGCATGCTGTGGATGCGACCAACACATTGAAAGCTCACTATAAGGCAGTTATATAAGTTCTTCTGTGCCAGTTTCGTATCAGTTCATCCGCATAAAACTGATACTGTAACCACCTTCTTATGAGCTCTGCTGTCTGAATGAAAAGCAAAACCCCCCATGATCGCCATTTTACCTCATCAACAAATCTGTGAACTCATCTGAAAATATATTTTCCTCCTGTTTAATATCTGTGCTTATAAATTTCTGCAATATTGATCTATCCTGTGTTGTTTGTTTCTGTAATTGTGTTTTGTGTGTGTGTGTGTGTGTGTGTGTGTATTTATGAAATAGCAACATTGCTATGCGGTTTGGTGCCTTAAGGGCGCACACTGAATGCCTGAACAAAATGACAGTAATAATAATCAGCATTTCAATGCAAGATTGAATTCAACTCTCTGACTCAAATTCAGATACGGTTTCGAGCAGATATTCCCCAGGGAGTTCTGAATGCTAGGTTGGGTTAGAGCAAGTATTTTTCGGGATGCTGTTTGTAATTCGTGCTGTTTTGAGATGTATTATTTCCGTGTAGTCCTTTTCTTTTGCATCTACTCACTCATGGAGAGACTACAAGGGTGTGAATCCTGGCTGAATGGTGAACGTCAAATGTAAAGTATAATTAAGACAGACAGATGCTTACTGCCCGTGACTATGTGGACCAATTCTGTTCCTCACTCTTTCCCCGCCAATGATGATTTGCAAAAGAGCCTTGTTCCATATTTAAACATTGTTAGTGTATTGGGAGCGCTTTGGGTAAGCCTGGAGTTATTCAGGAAGCAATTTTAGAGCAGTTGTTGTTTTTTATTAGCTGGTAGGCACTGGAATTTGTGTCAACATCCTATTCCCCTGAATTCTTACATGACTGAAGCTGACATATTTTCCATAGCCATAAATATTGCAGAAGCTGCTCTTGTGTGCAGGTAAGCATTTTACTGTGAGGAATTAATGGCAAACAGCTTTTCTTTATTTGATCAAAGGGGAAGTTATACAAAATAGAATACCCAGATCATAAATTCTTCACTGATGTGTGTATATGAGTAAATCTCTCTCTAAAAAATAAATAAATAAATTCATTATAAACTCTTTTGATGAAACCGAAAGATCCAGAAATATATACATATTTAGGCACATTTCTTTTCCTTCTGGCCGTGGACTTTTTATTATCTGTGATCTCTTGGGTGGGTGGGATGTTTCAATCCTGCCATTTAAATATAAGTTTGACTTTTAGATTTTTATTTGTTTTGTTTTATGGCTGGCCCAAGACAAACAGATGCCAACAACGAAGTGTGTATGGGTTTGTTCATTGTTGTAAGTCACTTTGAATTACTTTTGCAAAATAAAGCAACTAATTTATTTAATAACTAGCTAACTAACAGAGAGGGTGGTAAACATTGAAATATTTATCGGATCTAATAATCAATGGAGTAGGGGGGAAAGTATTTTCAAAACATATTAAATCTGCTGTTTTAAGTCAAGCTGTACTGCTAGTCAGTGTTCTTTAGATTCGATGGGACTTGGTCAAGGGAAGTTAGCTGTTCTCAAGGAAATGGATGCAAGTCATGTTCACCTGCCAAAATCAGGGCTGAAGTGAGTCTTGGTAAAGGGGGTTGGGTGTGTGGGTGTGTACCACACACAATAAGGCATGGATTTCAATGCCCTGTCCATTTCAGATACACAGTCATGAACCTATCTCTACCAACCTGCTTGCTTTTGAACATGTGAAGCTATGTGGCAGGACAGCCACAAGAAGCTGCCTTATTACCAAATTAGACCATTTGTCCTTCTAGTAAAGCATACCCTCCAACAGTCCTCAGATAGGGACATTTCTCACTCTCCCACCAACTGACCCTTCTCGACACCCCATTTTTTGTCGTTCCCCCCACAAAGCATTTCCTATCAGAGGAAGGGCGAGTGCCACCACCATCACCATGACACCAAATGGACACACTAAGAAGTCCCAAATTCTGCACCCTTTTCCTCAGAGGGGTGTTACTCACTAGCTGCCAGGCACCCACCTAGAAACTGAAGACATTTTCGTTTCAACAAGCTTTTCCAGCTGGGTGGTAAGGAATCCATTTTGCATTGTTTTTAATCCTATCTTCAGAAGGTTCTGTTTTTAACTGGTTCAGCTGGTTGTTGGGGTGTGTTTGCCAATCGCCTTGAGACACATATAAAAGATGGCTGATAAATTAACAAATGAATCATTCACATGGTCCCGTATGAGAAGGGAATTCTCTTCATATGCATGGTTTCTGCTGTGGACACTGGAAGCTCCCCTCATGAAAGGGAATGGCTCATCTTTGCGTGTAAGAATGCACATGTTCACTATCAAAGCCATGGCTTTTGCCTCAGTGAGTGATTAAGGAATGTATTATACATTCAGAAAGTATCTGAAGTGTAGGTAGGTTCCCATGAGGCAAAACACAGTGATAACAGCAAGAACCTTTATTGAACTAACGGAACCTGACAACAGGGGCAAAATAACTGCTTATATACATTTCTGAAGGCCTGGGCCACTCCCACTCCCAGCGTGATTGGCTGTCTAAACTCACAAGCTGCGAATCCTGACTCAGAGTTTAAGGGCCAATGGCAGAGGCCCAAATCCTGAAATGTTTTGTGATTGGATATCATGTATCAAATCAGAACACGGGCTCAGACTCCTTAGTCCAGACTCAAGATCAGGCAAACACAGACCACTGAACGGTACCACAATGGGATTCTGTAATATAATTAAAACTGACGCTTATTTTAATAGATATGGCTGATGAAGTGCACTGCCCATATGTATTCTTTAAGAAATATTGTATTCACTGCATTTTTAAATATGTCGTTGTGAGTTGCCTTGATTTTGTCGGAGAAAGGCAGGATTTAAATCAAGAAAGAAACTCTAGCTATCACTGCTCCCCTTTTTACTGTCCTAATCTTTCTCATTTAACTCCTTCCCTCCCAGTGGAACACAGTCTGGCTACAACCAGAACATGCATTTAAGGCATGTGGGGAAACCACAGACAGGGTTGATCTAGCCCAGCTAATATTGTCCATTTTGGCAGAGGCTCTCTACAGTCTTAGGCAGTCTGTCACATCACCTGCTTACCTGAGCCTTTTAACTGAAGATCCTGGGGACTGAGAGTGGGATTGTCTGCCACTGAAACATGATTGCAAGAGGCTCGTTTAGCATTTACATATCAATAGACCCTGATGATATGCTTTCCTTTCCTTTCTGTAGGCAGTGAGTTTTTGACACCATGTCTCTGAATACTGGGGAGTGCTGGGAATCACAATTAGGAGAACACTATTAACCTCATGTCTTCCTTGCGGGGTTCCCATAAGCATCTGGTTGGCCGTTGTGAGAACAGAATGCTAGACTCAATGGGCCTTTGTTGGTCTGATCCATCCTAACTCTTCTTATGTCCTTATGACTTGGGCAAATGTCCACAACATTTGCAGGGAGGATGTTTATCAGAATGGCAGCATTTGAGAAGGGGCATTTTGACCCTTCGTTTTTCCACTGTGATTTCCACAAATATACCCAACCACTCCATTCCGTTTGGGTCCCATGGGGCAAGGTGGAACGGTAGCACAAAGAAGAGCTTCTAGTGAACAACTCGCTGTGCCTTTTATTGCTTCACATCCAGGACCTCTTTCAGACGCCATCCCCTGCTTGAAAAGTGGAAGGCCTTAAAGGGGCAGGCCTCTGGTTTACAGCACAGCACTCCATTGTCTCTCTAGGAGCTATGCTGCCTGCACCAATGCTCTGCTCTGTGGCGTGTGAGACCTTTGGAGGCAACTATGTGGGCCCCTTGCTGGGATTGGGAGCTACAGTTTCTAACCCAGGCTATGGAATCTTCAGCTCAGAAGTCTATGTCATCTCCAGAAGTTTCTGGCATCTTGAGATCAGGGGTCTTTTTTTCAGTGGCAGTGCTTGGGCCATGAGCTTCCTCCATAGGCACCATTCAGCCTTTGAGTCTGTATCCAGGTCACTGCTAAACTTCAGGTATATTACACTCTCCCTGCTAACAGATGCTTTCCCTACCTAAACTGAATTGTAATAGTCCATCATGGTTGCAGTGAGGAAGGAAAGGATTAAATCTTCTCTCTCTGCATGCTGCAAATCCCCCCCCCCACAAAAAACCCCTTCATGCCTGTAGTAAATAAGAAAAACCAACACCAGGATTTCAAGTGGCACAATTAACACATGACGTCAAGCCCTCACTCTAGAAGATGACACAAGGGAGAACAGAGGAAATTTGCTGATGACACTAAATTGTTCAGGGTTGTTAGAACACAAATAGGATTGCGAAGAGCTCCGAAAGGACCTCTCCAAACTAAGCGAATGGGCAGAAAATGGCAAATGCAATTTAATGTAAACAAGTGCTTTGGTCCACCACTCACCAGAACTTTAAGGAGTGAAGAAATCGTCTCCTGTATTAGTGATTCAATAGCACTCTGCTAGTGGGTGCTGATGGATAAGTCATGGAGCATTCAGTTACCATCCCCGAAACACCTCTGTTGTGGGACTTCTGCTGAGACTTCTGCTCACTGACTGAGTCCCAAGCTGAGCCAAGATGCACAAGTTGTGACAGTGTATCTTCAGCTGAGCCAGAAGAAGAAGAGGAGTTTGGATTTGATATCCCGCTTTATCACTACCCAAAGGAGTCTCAAAGCAGCAAACAATCTCCTTTCCCTTCCTCCCCCACAACAAACACTCTGTGAGGTGAGTGGGGCTGAGAGACTTCAAAGAAGTGTGACTAGCCCAAGGTCACCCAGCAGCTGCATGTGGAGGAGCGGGGACGAGAACCCGGTTCACCAGATTACGAGTCCACCACTCTTAACCACTACATCACACTGAGTTAGGGACTTGAGCCAGAGCTAGAGACTTGCCACATCCTAACTTACTCACCCTGGCAGATTTTGGCTTCGGATGGCCCAGTGCTATTTTTCTAGGAAAAAAGGGTGCCAGAACTTAGCACAATCACCTCCCTTGTTCTCTTATAATGGCAACGGCGCCCACCTGAGAGGTGCTGGAACTGAGTCCTGGTGAATTCCGGCTGAAAAGGGGCCCTGGGATTGCCCTCCTTAGTATAACAAAGTCACACCACTGCTATGCCGCTCACACTGCTGTAATGATATGTAAGGGATAAGAGCCACAATAATACTTTTCAAATGTAATGGTTTGTTTTCTAATTCAACCATGAAAGCATTCAAGAGTGGGCCTTGGACATTCCTGAATCTTGCTCCTCCTCGATTTTTAATTTCTGTGCATGTGTGTGTGCACACACACAAATATACACAAAGTGTGAAATCTGATGACCCTCTACCATCTTAGAGGGTTGTACAAGTTCAGGCATAGGTGATGTGTATTCAAGTTGCATTCCTGTGTATGAGCTCTATTGTGTTCCTTACTGCTTAAGAAACAGACTCTGCATAGATTCTATACAGAACACATTCCTTGAGCAGTAATTATTATAAAAGCACGAAATAGAATTTAAGTAGAAATCAAGAGCTTTCTGTTCTATCCGTTTTTGTGCAGCCTTCACTAAATTGTGGCAGCTACTTTTTCTTTTGTTTGTTTTCTGTTGCCATTTCAGGAGATGGTAAATACATTGTGCCATACCATTTTATGTTTTATAAAAAGGTGACCCTCACTTTCCATTTCAAATGCGGTTTCTTTAATGAAAATATTGTAATGTCAGTCCATGCAAAGCAAGTGCATATTAATATGCGTTTACATCTGTCTCATATTAATATTCATGCCTGAATCCACATCTCTACACAAAGCCAATTTTCTGACCATCTGTGTGATGGCTGGTGGATGCAATGAATAAATTTTATTTGTGAGGGGAGTGATAAATCATGTATCTTCGGCTTTTTTTTCCTTCTTCCTTCTTCACCCACAATCTCTGCTCTTAGGTGCTAAAATGTTTTCATCGTGGTTTGGAATTTTTAAGCAAAACCAAGCGATTAACCCCTTCACACCTTTCTGTAGTTCTGCCAGATTTACAAAAGGACATAGGAAGAAGCTTAATGAGAAGCAGGAATGTGTGACTCTGCAAGAGCTCCTGCCACTTTAGGTACATCGTCTCCATGTGTGTGTCTGGTTTTTTTTTCTGAATTGCATCTTCTTATTTTAGAAATTCATTGGACTTGGTAATTTAGAGCTTCACTCTGGTACCTCAGCCACCAAGGAGAATATACACTGTTCTGAGAGCGCCAACTTTCATTGTAAAATTCTTGATCATTTCTATTGTGTGTTTCTTTTATTTCTTTCTGTCTTATGTCCGGTAAAATCCTCAGAGGTGGGGGATTATTGTTATCGATATTCTTATTGATATTCTTATTCTCATTGTTATTATTCCTGCTTCACTTACATGTGAGGAACTGTGGTCAAGGGTTCCTTAGAGTAAAGATTTACTGGGCTTCTACCTCAAAGCCTGTTTTCAGTGACAGAGTTCAACTCTGGAACATGGAACCATTTTCATCACTTTATGTGATGAGCAAAAGGAATTCTCCTTTTATTGCATCACAGATGAGCTGCAACAGTCATTAGAACAATTCTAGGCCCTAGAGTAGGAAGAATAGCGAATTTCACTGGAAATGGGAGTAGAAATGGTCGGTGTTCACTTATTTGTCCTTTGTCTGGAATGGAAATCTATCCAACTAATATATTGGTATTTGCTGTTGCTTTCAGGCTGCAAACAATTGATTGTGGGTCCCCCCCCCCATTTGCAGTGTGTTTCCTTTGCATTGAAATGAATGAGGTGGAATAAAATAATGACAACATAATTTACATAATTAATTTTGTGTGTCACATAATTTTTGCCACACAGGACAACTAGATGAATAATGTAGCTTTTGGTGGAAGTTGAATTGCAATGGCATACAAACAAATGCATGTCACAAATGCAGGGTAGAATGGAAAACCTTCTGACATTCCTGCCCTAGAACCAGCCGGCATACAAATCTGGGCTTCCATAGTGAAGATTGAGCTCTTGGTCCATTTCTGAGCTCAGTTCCAAGTGTTGGTGTTTAAGATCTCTGCATGGCTTGGGACCCAGATGTCTGCTGGACCAGCTTCTCCCATATGTATGTTCATTCACTGAGGTCATCATCTGAAGCTCTTCTGTGAGTGCCTCTGGCGTAGTGGTTGGTTCAACACGTTAGAGCTGTGAGTGGGAAGTATGAGTTCAAAGATGGGTCTGGTGCTTAGGCTGATGATGCCATGAAAGAGCATGCAATGGTGGTTGAAGAAAGAGAGCTTTCTTGATGGTGGCACTCTGCCTTTGGAATCTCTCATAACAAAAAGGCATCTGCAAAAACCCCATCTAGGCCAGCATTCTGTTTTCAAATTGGATAACCAGATGTCTATGAGCATAAGCAAAACACGAGCATAATAGCCTTTTCACAGGAAGGCCAAGTGATACCTATTCTGATCTCATTTTGGTGCCAGGTGAATACCTTCTTACTTTTCCCATTCTTCTTACTTGGAAGGAGTGTTATTCTAGTTACACATCTTGAATTTGAACTACTGTGTTTTGTCTTTGTTTTAAGTTATGGATATTTAGTTTCTGTTATATTGTAGTTTCTATATTCATATTTTAGTACAAGCTGTCCTGAGAACACTACCAGGTTGAAGGTTCAGGGTACAAATAAATAAATATAATTTCCAACCTTAATTTCCAACCTTGACTGAGATCTTCTTATGAAATTTGACACGTTTAGCTTGCCTATAATGTTTGAGTATGTGGCTGAACTGGAATTTTAATCCAAGCTGATGGAGTTCAATGAGACTTATTCCCAGGTAAGTGTATATAAGGTTGCCACCTAAGACTTTGTGTTATTCAGTGTAGAGAATCAGAATCAGCATCAATATAATACTCCACACATCTGTGAATGAGCAAACAAGCAAGTGCCTCCATCTGCCTTCTACACATGAACCATTTTGCCAGTCTGGGTGAGATATTTAGTGATGATGAGGAAAATACTATGCTAGATTTCCCCCCTCTGTGACCTATTATTCCCTGCCCTCAGTTACCTTCGGAACAAACTAGAGGTAAGAAAAATATACAGAGATTGGCTAAATATTAAGTCTTTGGTGTCTTTCATGACATCACCAACCAAGACACCAGACACATCTTTCATTTCATACCAATTTATATGATTCAAGCTCCCAGAGCTAATGAGTTGAACCAACAGTTGTCCAGCAACTGAATGATGTAAACTTTAACCATCTCACATCTACTGGAGACAAAGATCAGTTCTGTAGTAGTACTGAAACGATAGTTTTAGTGCTCCTGTTTTAATAAAGTGTTTCTCATCTGCAGTATTTATAAGTGTATCTTGACTATGACATTTTTTAAAATAAAATTTTGTCTTTGGTTAATCTGCACCTTTTTAGTAGATCAAGATGTTTTAATCAATAAATATAAGCTATGTGGGGTTACTGTTTGGAGGAGACATCTCTATGTCATAATATATGGTTCCACTCTTCAAAAATATTTGAATCTACTTTCTTTACACGTAATAATATGAAATTAAGATTGGTAAAACCTGAAGTTTTCTGATTCGTTCCCTGATTCTCTCTGTTTTCCTAAGGCAAACCTCCATTCCAACAGGACAGAATTTATGAAGACAACCAACTTGCATAAACATACCCAAGACATTATGATAAAATGGTTCAAGGAACCCATGAAGTGGAAGGTGGTGTGTGTGTGTGTGTGTGTGTGTGTGTGTGTGTGTGTGTGTGTTTAAATTTCCTTTTGGCAGGCCAAAGGCATGTCACTAGCATGTAGCCTACTTCTGCCTTTGACAGTACAACCATATGTTAGTTTTGACATTTTTTGTTCACTGAAGTTCAAAAAGGAATTTGAAATGAGCTTCGTACATCATCTGCATAATTAGCAAGAAATCATTTGTGGCTCCAATCAATGCATGCAATTTTAATAAATTGCTCTAATAACAACTCTGCAGAAATTAGACAAAGCCGTCATTGGGTCAATCAATGCTGCTCAAGAAAATAGCATTGTAATGAAACTTCAAATGACAGTGTAATTCTACTTCATTCCTTTTTTTATATTATTTAGGCAAATAATGTTTTACTGAAAATCTTTTGCAAATGGAGGACAGAGTGGTTTGAGAGATTGTTAAAGAACATAATGCCTTTCATCAGTAGATTGCTATCCGAGCTTTGTAGAAATTGAAAAATGTTACAATGTAAGAGCTAATGAGTGAAGCATAAGTTATTATCACCCTTTAAGAGGAACTCAGTTGGCAATGGGTATCTTTTTTTTTAACATACTCAGTGCTAGAGCTTTTGGATCCTGGCCCAGGGGACTGTCAGAAAATATGATGAAGTGGCCTCTGGACCACAAAAGCTTAGGCTACAATAAATCAGTTTTAAGGTGCCAAAACAACCTCTTTTGTTGTTTTGGCTGCAGCAGACTGACATGGCTAGCGCTCGAGATGTTCTCAGTAATAATGTGCTTATTTATGACGTGTTTATCTTGTTTTCCTCCTCGGAGATCAGGGTAGTATATGGGGCTGCTCCCATTTTTATCTTCGCTAGACTGATATATAATGACTGGCCCGAGGTCATAGCCAAGTGGGAAATTGAATGCAGGTCCCCCATGCCAAGTCTGACACACTATCCCTTACAAAACACTAGCTGTCCTTTATGGGTGGTCCAGTGCCCTACTTTACAGAGGACAAGCACCTAATTGAATGCATCCTCTATCTGAAGAGCTAGCCATGGGCTGTTAAACATTTCTGGTCCAATTTCAAGGTGCCTGTGATTATGTTTAAAGATACAATGTCTTGGGCCCCCAATACTTCAGTGGGCACTTCACCCTTTAGTCTTTTGCCTGCCTATTCAAATCATTTGGAGGGCTGCTTTCTTCTGTGTTCCATCTGTGGGAGCTGTATATTATGTGGAGACATGGAGGAAGGCCTTCTGTGCTATGTCATCCTGGCTGTGGAATGCCCTCTGCTCATTGGCTCCATCACTGGTCTCATTCTTCTGACAACTTAAGACCTGGCTATTCACGTAATCGTTTGTGGGATGTATTTACTGTTCTTCTGTATCCCGAATTTTAGCTTTTAAGAGGAGTGTTGATTTGATTACTGATGTGTTGTTTGTAATTTTATGGCTTGGAACCCACCCTGAAATAAGCATTGCAGTCTGAACACTGATGAGGGTTTTTATTTCCTTGCCTAGCAGCTATGTTACCAAACAAGAACTTTTAACAGAATATAGTTTGATGGAAGGTTCCTTCACACACACACACACACACACACACACACACACACACACAAACACACACGGCTAAGTCAGCCAGCCTTGTGAATGCAAAGATTAGAAGATTTTCATGTCTCTAGTTCCTTTTTTAAAGAGCCAACATTTTCCAAGTAGACTTTAAGAAGTTTCTCCAAACAAGAGATACAGATCTGACTTTATCGATTCCAAGTTTTTTAATAAATGGTCTGTCCAATCAAGTATAAATTATACTCAATGACACATTTCTATGGATGCTATGTGCAAAAGCTGATTTCTTCCTCTGCTCCTCTGTTCCAGAGCAACATTTGCAACACTATACACAGAGAGATTATCTGCACTCAGTATTATTATTTTTTAGTTCACAAAGCTAGTGTACCTCGCAGTGAGATTATTTATATGGAAAATAAAGAGGAGGTTGGTGCCTCAGTTCTGTTGTGTTTTTTTCAGTAGGAGTACAGGAAGAAGAACAGAGGAGTCTAAGCCATGAATGTGCATCCTTCATCTCAGATGCCTGCACTGATATTCTATACAGCCTCTAGAAAAATGTTGAAGAATGTGCTTGATTCCTTTGAAAAGTTCCCAAATTCTTGGGAAAGTTATGTGAAAGAGAAGGGCCCATGCTACTGCTATGACTCAATATTCAAAGTTCAAATTTTGAGGGATTTTTCAGTGCTTGTAAACAAAGAGAAATACATTTGTTATTTAGAAAGTTACGGGGGGGTTAAAAAAGACAGACGAGAGGGATTGCTCAAGAAATAACAAATAATTTCTTTTATCTAATAAATAATAATTTAAAATACTTTTATCCATTTAAAGCAGGCATGTCCAAAGTTCATTTCAGGGGCCTAATCTGATCCGCTGGTCGATTTAATCTGGCCCCCGTGGCAGTACACCCTGGGTAAAATCCTTAAAAAGCTCAGCAATTTTGGTCGGCCCTCATGCATGTTCACTTCATCACATCTGGCCCTCTTTGAAAAAAGTTTGGGCACCCCTGATTTAAAGATAGCTGTGCATCCTTGTAGTGACTTGTAGTCAGTTTCTTGAATCAGTGGTGAGCAACAGACAAAAAAAGCAACCTTTTCTTCATCCTGTTGGTTCCTTCTTCAGTAACTACCTGTTATCATGTAGATTGTGTTCCTTCCTCCTCCTTCTCCAGCCAGTCTTTCTTTCTTTGCCCTTGTGTTAGGACTCCTTTGTTCTCTTGACCTCATGACTCCGTAATGGGCATATGTGAGCTTGTGCTCAGAATGGCTTTGTTAACTTTAACTTTCTTTTATTCTTTCGGCCAGCAGTCTTACCAGGCTCTTTATTTCTGCACACTACTGCAATGTTTACCAAACTGTAAGCCTGTTCAGGTGACCACCTATGGAGCATGTAGAACATATGGAAAGTGGAGTTGGAACTGTGGCAGCCAGTCCCATCCAGTCCTTTGTGTGCTCAGTGTAGGACGCGGTGTTGCTGTGGTCTAAACCACTGAGCCTCTTGGGCTTGCCAATTGGAAGGTCAGCAGTTCGAATCCCCATGACGGGGTGAGCTCCCATTGCTTTGTCCCAGTTCCTGCCAACCTAGCAGTTCAAAAGCATGCCAGTGCAAGTAGATAAATAGGTACCACTGCGACAGGAAGGTAAACAGCATTTCCGTGTGCTCTGGCTTCTGTCATGGTGTCCCATTGCACCAGAAGCGGTTTAGTGAGGCTGGCCACATGACCCGGAAAGCTGTCTGTGGACAAATCCTGGCTCCCTCAGCCTGACTGCACTTAACCGTCCAGGAGTCCTTTACCTTTACCTCAATACCCATACAACCAGGGACCAACAAATCATGGTAGCCAGACAAACTTCATTCTTACCATGACCTTGACAGAATTGCATGTTCCACCATCACCCATATTTAAAGGATAAGGCCATGGACCAAGAAAGAACATCAGAAGGTGAGAGAGAATCACCCTCAGAACTAATCCCAGACATTCACACCCCCCAGCTCTAGAAACTCCAGCACAAGAGGTGTCCTTTGGCATGCACCTCTCTGGCCTGAGGATATTATGTTGCTGACTTCTGATTCCAAGGCCTCAAGCCCAGAAGTCCCAGTAGAACATACTCTCCCCTGTGCTGTCAGGACTGTTAAATCAGGCTAGGTCCCTTTAACTGAAGACGCTTTGTGTAATGCGAGTGGAGCTGGCTACCAGGAAAGCATTGCAGCTCTATTTAAGGCTCAGCCTGAGTTTGCTTGAGAAGGAAGCATCATCAGTTGAGCTTGTGTTTCAGCTATTCATGGAGCTATCCAGGGTGCTACTCCCACCTCTGTTCTGCAAGAAATGAGGCACAGATCTGGAGGTCAGTCGCAAGAGAAGTCCACGCTTCAATTGTGCAGCAAGGCAATTTTGCTATAGCACACTTTCTTTTTGTCATGGGCTGAATAACTAAGAATGGGGCCAAATATGTTTCATAATTATGAAGTTATTGTTTATAGAATTGTCTCATTGGTTATGCATTGGAATTATTACTATTATTATTATTAGTTACTATGTAACTTCAGTGGTTTTGCTTAAAATGCATTTTTCTGTGTATTCTTCTAATTAATACTCTGAGACTGAAGTCTAATATCTCAGTTAAAGAGTTGTAGTGTTTATTCTGTACTCCCCAATAGGAATATGCCTTATTCTAAGTAAGATCATCAGCCCAGGGTTTTGTCTGCGCTGACTGGCAGCGATATTCCAAGGTTTCATACAAGGGCACTGGCAGAGGAAGAGGAGTGTGGGGGGAGCGCACCGCCCCCGGCAGCGCGATCCCTGTGGGGTGCCATCATGGCTGCCCCCCCACCAGCGCTGGGTGCCACGTCCCTGCAGGCAGCGCATCACGCCCCCAGGACACGCGCCATGCCCCTGCGGGTGGAGTGCCCCACCCCCGGGACACGCAGCAGCCCCGCCCCGCCTGATCTCCACCCCCCGGTGCTGGAGCATGAAGCTTCACCACTGTACAAGGGTCTCCTGTGTAGGGATGCTGGGGATCGAACCACAGACTCACTACATGAAAAGAAAATCCACTAGCACTAAGCTATGGCTCTTTCCCCAGTAATAAAGGGTGACATTCCCTCTCAAGTCTTGCGCCATGTTGTGACACTAGTTCTCAGCCTGCAAAGAGAAAGAGACTCTTAGGAAGCTGGTGAGCATTTCTCAACCTGTGGGTCCCAGATGTTGTTGAACTACAACTCCCATCACCCCTAGCTAGCAAGGCCAGAGCTCAGGGATCATGGGAGTTGTAGTCCAACAACATCTGGAGACCCACAGGTTGAGAACCGCTGATAGACGAAGCGGGATGAGGGGGGGCTAAAATGCCAAAGTCAGTCTCAGCATCAGAACCTGGCATCCTAACACCTTCACCAGGCCCTCCACACTGGGCAGCTGGGTATGCCAGCCTTTTAATTTCCCACAATGCTCTGGAGTGACACTACTTCATAGGTAGGTAGGTAGGTAGGTAGGTAGATGATAGATAGATGATAAATAGATAGATAGATAGATAGATAGATAGATGATAGATAGATAGATAGATAGATGATAGATAGATAGATAGATGATAGATAGATAGATAGATAGATAGATAGATAGATAGATGATAGATGATAGATAGATAGATAGATGAGAGAGAGAGAGAGAGAGAGAGAGAGAGAGAGAGAGAGATGATAGATAGATAGATGATAGATAGATAGATAGATAGATAGATAGATAGATGATAGATAGATAGATATAGATAGATAGATGATAGATGATAGATAGATAGATATAGATACTGAGCAATTTTGTGTGTTGTGAGGAGTTAAAATGGTGGCTCCCAGCCAGTCTTGGAGTACTGTTCCAACTGGGACCCATTAATTTAAGTGGTGGCTTATTAGAAGGCACTTTGCCCAGGACCTTCCAGTCCTAAGCTGGCCCTGACCACTGTGGCGCTCTTTGAACTGATTGTCAGCATAACCCCTCGGCCATCTGTCTCCTTGGATCCATTCGTTGAAGGATCAGTGGTAGTTTGCCCTTCTTCCCTGCTCCCATTTGCAGGTGGCATAGAAATCTATGGATTAAGATCTCTGCACTGTAACTTTGTATGCATTTCGCTGGGTGTTGCTGTGAATAATTCTGCTTCTTTCCAAGTACAGTGATCCTGTGTGGGGTGTAAATTAAGGACAAATTCCCTTCTTGATTCATCGTTGCATATGTCCTATTCTTTTCCACCGATGCCTCTGCTCTGTTTATGCCCTCAAAAAGATGTTTTATTCATGGATCTGTATATAATTGCCCCTGCCTGTGCTCCAGGAGCTATTCAAACACCTTCTGAATATACATCTAATTTTAGAATGTTTAGGATTGCTCAGATGTTAACCGTGCCAGGGATGGAGGATTTTTGATGGCACGACAATAAAACAGTTAAACAGAAGTCCATGAGGTCAGTGTTTGAAGCATAATAATCACTTTCCAATTGCAACACGCACAGATGTATCTCAGCAATAGCAGACTGTTGATTGCTGTAACTGGCTCTATTAGGGATGGGGGTTTTCCCCCCAAAGCCATCTTGCGTGCTTGTTTTTCCCCACCCCTTTTTAAAAAACTTGCATAGCTGTAAAATAGAAATTTGGGGGGGGGGGAGAGAAATTACCGGACCTCCATTTTCAAATATTTCCAAAGGGACTGTGCCGTCTCGTGCTGGAAACTTTGTCATGCTGTCAATTATACCATCAAAATGTAAGATTTATTTTTGTCTCTTCAGTGCAGCTGGAAGGGAATAAGATTCTGCTAAGGCAGGCATGCAAATGTATAGCCGTGGTATACAATAAAGCGCCTAATTAGTTCAGAGATGGCATTTCTATCCATTCCGATGTGCCAGCAGGTTTAAGGGGTGGCAAAGGCATTTGCTTGTTTTGAATACATAGAGCGCTTCTCTCTCCCCCACTGCCACCAACCCTGATTAGATTCCACTCACATTTCACAGAGAAAACTACATCTGCTCCATCAGTGCTATAAAATAGGTATTTCCTCGGGGGTATGTAAAGCATATATAAATCTCAGCTTCTGCTTCAGATTTGCATAGATACTGGCACGCAGGTCAGCAGCGCATTTAGTTTTCTTTGTAACTGTGGCGAGTTTTCAGTGGTCTAATGAGATTGTGGGCATTTCTGCTTACATGTGTAAAGTGTGAGTGCAGCCGTGAATAGGACCCCGCAGTATTCTCCAAATCTTGTGGTTTAAGTCCTCAGTATTTGCTGGTGTAGAAGAAAGTGGGGAGAGGAAAAACACCCCGCTAGTTTTCGGATGACCTTACAACCCAAGAGGCACATATAAAGATTAAAAACCACATCTAAAACGAACCCTGTGGTGCAAGGTTTCTGTTATGTTTTTGTTTATTCAACCATGTGTTTCGTTGCAGTTAAATGATGCTTTGGAGAGAGAAAAAGGACCTTTTCTGACTGTAAGTGTGACTTTTGCTGCAGCTTCTCAAGGAATTCCCCCTGTAGCAATCCTCTCGGTAAGCCATTAGCTGTGCACATCTGCCCACTCTAATGACCGCACCAGTGTACACATACCTGACTGCCATCTAATTTAGATATCACCCACAGGACACAAATGCTGGTGTCTCATGGGCCAGTTAAATCCGGGATTATTGACCAGCTACAGTTATCACTTCATTTGGCTTTGGGATGGGGGGGGGCTGAAGCACGTGGACCTGAGGTCACAGGTAGGTCAAATGCTGATACATCTCTCTCTCTCTCTCTCTCTCTCTCTCTCTCTCTCTCACACACACACACACACACACACCTTCCTTTCTCACAATGGCTAAAAGCCAAATTGACAGTGCTCTTCCAGCCCATTCTTCTGAAACTTTGCCCGTTCGCCATATCCTGGATTGTTTATTAAAGGCAGATTTGTCAAATTAGCTATATTGATCTCTGGAGACAAGCCCTGGCCTGCCGCTGTCAAAACACAGCAACCTTGGCCAGCTAACCATCCAACACTGCAGTCCTATGCTGGTCTACTCCAGAGTAAGTCCTATGACATTCAATGGGGACCATCTTCTAGGAAAGCGTGCATAGGATTGCACTCCCAACAGAATTCTTCAGAGGAAACGAGGGAGGTTCAACAGACCCGCCTGCTACTCTAAAACTCAGAAATGTGATTACAGGCCTCCCCTTTCCTCCCTTGGCAAGTAGGCCATTGCAAAGGTTTCCATGACAACCAACCAGGAAGTAAAACAACAACTTGGGAGATAGTTGCTTATTTTGTTTTATGCCACTAGCCAGAGTTAAAACTTGCCAGAGTAAAACTATGGAAACTCCTACCACAATTTGATGGCTTTAATAGTGTAGGATAACACTATGTCGATCATAAAAATGTCCTTGGTGACTACTACCATACTCTGGAAACCAGCCAAGGATTTCTGGTATGTTAAAATGCATAGGCAACCTCTGTACTTTGCTAAGTCCACAGTTTGTGACTGCCTCGGGATTTCAATGCCGTTATCTTCCATTCATTTCCATATTGTTTAAGGACTAGTCTGAGGCTTCTCATTTTGTTTGTGCCTTCCTCTGTCACCTTTCATCTATGTCCTTTTCAGCACAGAGGCAAGCAGAGGAGGCCAAGAAAGGAAGCATTATTATTTCCCAATCAATTGTGCCCATAAGAAAGGATTCAAACATATGCCTCTGGCAGACTCCCTATCCCATGTTGTTCCACTCTTATTCCTTCTGACTGCTGGGCCATGATTTCACTTCCCTGCTTGGAAGGGGCAAAGGACGTTTCTGAGATGCATAGGGAAGCGATCCCAGATTGCCCTAGGCAGTGGGTCTGAAGACCCCTTTCCTGCTTCTAAAGCATGTAAGACCTTGGGCTACGCTGTTCCTCAACTTCAACCGTCTTGATCCTTTCTTCTAGCCCAAAACATCTCAAGCCAGGGCACTTCCCTCCACCCAGTTGCAGTCACTAATAATGTTTCTGCCATTCCAGCCTAGAGTCTTTCTGGAAAAGTCCAGTCTCTAGGCTACAATTATGACAGAAAGCATTAACTTGTAATGGAGAAGTCTCTTAAGCCCACTTAACTTGAAACTCTCAAGATTTCATACATTTATAGGGATATACACACAGGACTCAAGGCAATGACCTTTTTACTTTCAGTGCATCTTAGATTCAGCCTTCCATTCCAGAGGAACATTCCTAAGAAACTGATATGAAATTACAGGCAAAGGAGCTCTCTCTGTAGCATTGCCATGGCTCAGTTGTTCACAGTGTTCATCAATGGCTCATTAAGCAGATCATCAGTATTTCATATATTGGAAATGTAAGTCATGGGCACTTGCCTTGGTAGTAGAGTCTGAGACCAGTTTTCTGCCATATAGTGTGTATGCTGTAAGAGCAGATGAAAAAGGGGCAGTTTTGAATTTGACCACAGAAAGAGTCACATTGGGTGTGGTGCCACATAGCACCTAAGCACTGTCAAGGCAGTGCCTCAGCTCATGTAGAGTGGGACATGAGGACTGGGACATTTGCAGGGAAACAAAAATGCTTCTGTACAAAGCTATTGTACTACCAACCTTAGTGTATGCTTGTGAAACATGGACCACTTACAAATGCCATCTCCAACTCCTTGAAAGATTCTATCAACGGTGTCTCTGGAAAATTTTACACATCACTTGGGAAGACAGGCAAACTAATGCCAGTGTACTAGAAGAAGCAATGAACACCAGTGTTGAAGCAATGATTCTTCAACATCAACTTTGTTCGACTGGTCATGTTGTGCAGATGCTTGATTATCGTCTTCCAAAGCAACTACTCTATTCCAAACTTAAAAATAGAAAGCGGAATGCCAGTGGTCAACAAAAGAGGTTTAAAGACTCTCTCAAGGCAAATCTTTAAAAATGTAGTATAAACACCGACAACCGGGAAACACAGGCATGTGAGCGCTCCAATTGGAGAACAGCCTTTACCAAAGATGTCATGGGCTTTGAAGATGCTCAAACTCAGGACGAAAGGGAGAAACGTGCTAAGAGGAAGGCACATTTGGCAAACTCTCACCGTGATCAACTCCCTCCCGGAAACCTACGTCCCCACTGTGGAAGGACGTGTGGATCCAGAACTGGCCTCCACAGTCACTTACAGACTGTTAAAACCGTGTTCATGGAAGACAATCTTACTCGGCTACAAGTCATCGCCAAAGAAGAAGAAGAAGAAGAGACCCTTGTGTGTGAGGACTGGGCACTTAATTCCAAATAAAAAACACTATTTAAACCAGGAACCTGTGGCCCTCCAAATGTTGTTTGGCTCCAGCTCCCATCATCCCTGACCAATGACCACACTGGCTGTGGCCAATAAGAGCGGGGGGGCCACAGATTTCCCACCCCTCATTTAAAGTCAAGTTTACCAGTAATACTGAAACTGCCACCATTGTGGTGCCTGGAGCTTAAACAACTCTGCTGAAAGCAACAAGAGCTTTTGTGCAGTTACAAATCCCTACCTGGAAGGCCAGATCCAAGAGCTGCATCAGGCACCAAGGATTCCAGCTTCCTTTTCTTTATGCATCTAATTAGTCTTGTGCAGAAGCAATTTAACCAGAATAAATTATTGTGTCTTCTTGGAAATATGTCTGGCAGGTGCACCTTCATCCACAGAAGATTTAGCAGAGGCATCATTGTTCAGATTGCTGACACCTGGCTGTTTATTATTTAACACAGTCCAATAAGAGTAATGGCAAAAATGAGAATCAATTTTGGAACAGATAAATGCATTAGACTCTGGGCATGTGTAAACTTAACATTATCCAGCTGCACTGTAGACATTAAAGAATTATAAAACCCAGTTTTGGCTGAAATTCAAGAGTCTGCAACGTAATGTCCAATGGACCTATTTAGTAATTATGGAGAGAAAACAGCCAATCACCTTTGTACCTGAATGGTACAATCTTTTTTAAAAAATTAAAGCAATAGAATTTAATGTAAAAGTACTTCTTCAGTGTTGAGATACTTGCCTAATGATCCTTTGATTAATCTTACATAATGTTTTAGCATTTCATCTATTTATCTATCTCCTTTTAAATATTTCTGCTCCAGTCCCACAGTGGTTAAAGCACATTTTCCCTGGGGATGAGGGAGTACCATTTTTCCCAGCCAAAATGGGTTTCTCTAGTACATCTTTTTAAAATTCCAGTTTTTCCTCACAGTCACAGATTCGGGCCATTCTCTTTTGCCAGCTGGCCTGTGACAGGTTCAAAGTAATTTCCAGCATTCACTATTCATAGCACTTTGCCCAATCTTTGATCTACATATCACAGTAAGTGATTCAGACATTTCCATAATATAGTTTTCATCACCAGGATTCAAGATTAGGATTACTTATTCCTTAGAAATCCTAAAGTACAAACTCAAAGAAGAAACAAACAAAGACATAAGAAAAAGTGGGTTAATTTTAAAAGGTCATATTGTTACTATGCAAGGTCTCCAATTTCATGAGGGAAAATTAATTTTTAAACAAACAAACAAAAAGTACATAGGATTATTACTTTTAATGGGCACAGGCTACCCACTGTTTGGTAAATAGAGCTTTTGCACAGCCATGATATAAAACTCCAGGAAGCAACAACATAAAAGGCGAGGTAAATCATTTGTCATCATTTTAATTTATGTTTTTCCTACAATTCCAATTATAAAATTCCATATAGGAGAGGATGATCACAGCGGGATCACAAAGGTTCCGTCACAGATCCCAGCTGCTTTACCCATTCGCATACCCCAACCACACTCAGTTATGTAATGGTCTTCCAAACAAATTTCCCTTTCTTTTGGACTCAAGGCTCTGATAAAGTCACAACAGAATTATGACAACCTAAATAAGACACAGTATGAAAGGAGGGGTCCATGGAGAGTTTGCAACAAAGGGCCATTCAAAAAGACCTGTTTATTCAGCATGGTTTGCTCACACAAAGATTATGCAAAGGTTAGATTATACCTGGTCTTCATTGCAAGGTCCTTATACATCTTCCTGTTAGTGACTTGTTTATTACACATTTTTCAATGCATTTCCCCATCACTTTCCTAGCTGCAAAAAGACCAATTCTTTTTTTAAAAAGTGGATTTGTTGTGCTAGGACAACAGAGCACTTTAACTCACTTAACTGTGCAAACCTAAACTTGAATCCTTCCCACAATGTATGGCTACTGGTTTGTAACTACTGTTCATCTGATTTCACTGAGAACTTGAAATGGCTGGAGGAGATGGAACGACTCCCCTGAGAGGAGTCGTTTGGGGATTTGGGGATTCGTAATTTAGAGAAAAGGCCAGTAATTTGGGGTTTCGTAATTTAGAGAAAAGGCAAGTAAGAAGCAACATGATTGAAGTGCATAAATTAATTTTTCTTCCAGAGAAGAAGTGGTGATTGAAGATCTACATCAGGAACAAGGGCTGTGGGAATAAACATCTACACTGGGAGCAAGGGTAGGAGAAGCCCAGCATTGCTTCCCATTCGCCACTTGATAGCACGTGTTCCACTGGCCTGGTCTCCCTTGCTTCTGCCTTCACTCAAGACATGCAGACTTTGTACGCATTACGGGCTTAAAACACAGCTTGTTCTTTTTCTCAGTTCAGATCAAAGATGGGGGGGGAATGCATCAAAATGCAGCATTTCATAAGAACCTTGTGTATATACTGCTTCCCAAATCAGCAGTTGCAGACCTTACAAGTGTCCAGGGACAGTCCCGGATTTACAGAAGCTGTCCCGGTTTCTGGTTTGGTCCCAGAATGTCCCACTTTTCCTTAGGACTTCCCTATTTTCATCAGAGAAATGTTGGAGGGTATGACGTTATCCAACCCCCGAGCCATCTGAAGGCAGCCATGTATAGGGAAGTTTTTTTAATGCTTAATGTTTTATTAGGCTTTCATATATAGTGGTACCTCGGGTTAAGTACTTAATTTGTTCCGGAGGTCCGTACTTAACCTGAAACTGTTCTTAACCTGAAGCACCACTTTAGCTAATGGGGCCTCCTGCTGCTGCCGCGCCGCTGGAGCCTGATTTCTGTTCTCATCCTGAAGCAAAGTTCTTAACCTGAAGCACTATTTCTGGGTTAGCGGAGTCTGTAACCTGAAGCGTATGTAACCTGAAGTGTATGTAACCCGAGGTACCACTGTATGTTGGAAGCCACCCAGAGTGGTTGGGGCAATCCATTCAGACGGGCAGGGTATAAATAGTAAAATTATTATTATTAATATGATTATGGAATAGGACGTTCCTATTTTCATCAGAGAAATGTTGGAGGGTAGGCTTGGCTTGCACTGGAGACAGAGTAAGCAGGTGTAAGTAGGCCCAGAGAGGGAAAGAGAGAGGGGCTGACCCAACAGTTCTCTCAGGCTGTTGATGGTTCTGTCAGGAGCTGATGATATCTGCTCTCTGGCCTGGCCTATCTCCCTTCTGCAGATTTCTTGCGCTGATTTCTTTATTTCTTTTTTAGCACAAGAGTCTCTGCAGCCTTATCAGTGCAGGTCTCTAGCAGTGACAGAGCTCACTTTCAAGAGTGATAAGGCTCAATCTAAACAAAACACACAAAAAGCGTTCTGGGGGGCAGGTTTACTGAGGGGGGGGTCACAGTGATTTCTATTTTCAGCATGTATGGCTTCCAGGGCTTCTTCATTTCTAACATGAGAATTCTGTGTAAATTCCTCATGCGAAAGGCATGTAGCTTCAGAAATGATATCTTTACTTTGCAGGCAGAGATCAGGCTTAAAACCGCTAATCTCGTTTGAAAAGCTAATCTTCTTTGAAAGAGAACTGTACCTCACCAGAACAAATCTTGTGTTTTATGTCTCCACAGTGTAGGATTGCACCTATAGCTGGGCAGATCCCACTGTAATGTAACCTATTAAAAACTGGTGGTTTAGATGCAACACGAAAATTGTGCTTTGAATCAACTGTGGATACCAAACCATGATTTGTGTTTTAGGCATACAGACAAACCATGGTTTCCCACTTCCCCTTGATGCTATCCCCAAAAGTGGCCTTTAAGGTCCCAAAAACAATGGTTTGGTTTGTAATACCAAACAACTTCAAACCATAATAACAGTTCCTGCTTGCTGGTCAGTCACAAACCGTGACTTGCCGAACGGTATTGATTCTAATACCCTAAGTAACTATAGTTTTGCATTGTGACCAATTATTTCTTGAGTTTGTATCATGTCACAGAAACCCACACTGAGGAGCGGCTAGAGCAAGATGAGAGGGGGAATATTCCAACCATACAAAAGACTGACCAAGAGGAGTCTTAAACCCTTCGCACATTCAGTTGCTGCAGCTTTTATTTTATTTATTTCTAACTCAAGAGTATCAGAGCCAGAAACCAGAGAAAAACTGCTAGACTGCCTGAAAGGTTTCCCACATGTCTACTGTGTAATTATTTTACTATTAAAATAACACACACACAGAGCACCTTCAACTCACAAGCGCACTCCTCCCCAGAAACATCTTTTCTGGGTTTCCCCTCAACCCTCCTTATCAGACTTAGGATGGGGGTTATACAGAGAGAGGGAGTCCCACTGCACAGGCCAAAGTCCTTGCATTAGTGGGACAACTTAGTTGGATACAACCCAGTATGTTTACGTTTCATGGTGGCAGAGTGGTCAGAGAGTCAGATAAGGACTGAGGAGGTCAGGGTTCAAATTTCCACTCAAATATAAAACTGATCTGGCAATCCTGGAGCAGTCATCATCTCTGAGCTGAACATACCTCACAGAGTACCTGTGGTGGTTAAAACTGAGAGCGGGGAAAGTAGCATGTATGCCTTCTTGAGCTCATTGGACGGAATATAAGGGGTATAAGGCTGTGTGCACAGCATATATTGAAAACACATTTAAAGGTTGCTCTCTCTCATACACACAGACGGAGGGAGAGAGGGAATCCTGGGAACTGCAGTTTACCTTTCATAGAGCTACAATTCTCAACACCTTTAACAAACTGCAATCCTTGGTTTCAAGGGAAACTTTAAGTGTGTGGTGAGTTTGCAGCCTAAATGTAATAAACAAATTGGATCTTTATCTGTGCAAAAGTCAAAACATGCTCGATCTCACTATTGTTTAATTTGCCGCCTTAATGAGAACATTGTTGGTATGTTTTATTCCTCAAAACTGAGCAACTGCAACCCAGGGCAATTTTTTTTTTCTATTACAGCATACGTATTTTAAGCTTAATTTGCAAATAAAGAAAAATCAATGAAGGATTAAAATCCCACATTATCCAAAACGATGCAGAAGTATGTATATATAATTTTTCCTGTATGAATCAATAAGTATTTCCCCAACCATCATTTATTAATAGGTTTACCATCTGCATTCAGATCTCAGTTCCACCAATTAATAGACAGGAGTCTGACAGCAGTGCACATATGATTTGCAGAATAAGAAACAAGAAACCTGATAAGCAATTCATTTAACAGCAAGCAATTCAAACCCAAGACAAAAGAGACTGTAAGAATAGATTTGTTGTTAAGCCTTAAATAATTATAGTCAGATGAGAAAGAATTCACATTCATTTCAAAAGCTGACCTTTAGAAAGAAAACAGAATTAAATGAGGGGGAGATACATCTCCTCTATGTTGATTTGCGCAAGATAATACAAGGAATCAATTTGTGTGTGTTTTTCTGCTGTTGCTCCAGTGACTTCTTTCAGCTTTGAGACAGGGAGATTCAAATCTGCAAAGGAAATAAGAATTCAGGTGAATATGCAACACCTTTGTTTTGTTTAAGGATAGGCGGACTTACCAAATAGCTTGTAAAATATATACCAGTTCAATAAATGTTTGTTTGGCTGCTTCCATTGTCTGAGGCAGTATACCTCTGAATACCAGTTCCTGAGAATCACAAGTGAAGAGTACAGCAGGTCCCAGGCCTCCTCTGTGAACTGGCCTATTGCGGGCCGGATCGTCCTTCTGCCGCCAAATTGACCGATGGCGGCAGGAACCAGAGAGCATCCCCCTGGGCATAGGACCAACTGACCAATAGCAGTGCTTGGCCCCACGTCCAGGGCAAGGATAAATCCCCAGCCTGTGGGGCCTTTCGGCCTCCCACTTGCAAAATTCCCACTAAAACGCTTTTTTGCACCTCCTAAAGGTAAAGGTAAAGGGACCCCTGACCATTAGGTCCCGTCGTGGATGACTCTGGGGTTGCGGTGCTCATCTCGCTTTATTGGCCGAGGGAGCCGGCGTACAGCTTCCGGGTCATGTGGCCAGCATGACTAAGCCGCTTCTGGCGAACCAGAGCAGCACATGGAAACGCCATTTACCTTCCCACCAGAGCGGTACCTATTTATCTACTTGCACTTTGATGTGCTTTCGAACTGCTAGGTTGGCAGGAGCAGGGACCGAGCAACGGGAGCTCACCCCGTCACGGGGATTCGAACCGCTAACCTTCTGATTGGCAAATCCTAGGCTCTGTGGTTTAGACCACAGCGCCACCCGCGTCCCTTTGCACCTCCTATTAGGGGCCAAACTAGAGATTACATTATTCACATAAAATTTGGCCTTGCATGCAGTGATGGACAGCACGGCAGGGCTGCATCACTTACCTGACCTCCCTCTGGCTGAGTCATGGCTACATACATTCCAGTTCTATAGCCGAAAGTTGCACCACACTGATGCCTTGCCCCTGGGCCTCTCCATCCCAGTGTGCAGTAGCGACTGGTGGTGATGCCTCTCCAGATAGCAAATGTTCCTGAATATGTTGGAGTGTTTCTCCACCTGATTTGCAGTTGTGATTCAAGGACCCGCCACCCGCTTGAGAATAAGAAAGACACATGGACACAGTATATTAGGTTAATGGACTAAAAAAGGCCACAACTTTATTGATTACAGCATGTGAGAGGTATTGGCTTAGGCATTGGATAAAACCACAGAGCGTGACTCCACCCCCTCGGTGAGGGGTGAGTCTATCAAGGGTTAACCACCAGTGGGAGGAGCCTGTTGATGCAAATACAACTGAAAGCTCCCCCTGATGTCACTGGGGGTCGTGCCATGATCCCCAACGAGAACCAGCAGCAGAATGAACAGGAAGCGCTGCCGCAGCTGCGTTTGAGTGGCTAAACCTCGCCCCCAAGCCTCAACCTGATTGGTTGGCTGCCCGGGGGTGTGGCGCGGCAGCCGGGATAGCTGGGTAGGGGCCAAAACGCCCCCTGCCAACGCGGGAAAAGGCCTCCGCTCACAACTCCTCCCCTCTGAAAGGAGGAGAGGCTTTAGGTGCTGACTTTTGAGGGCCAACATTGGTGAGTTTGCAACTATTGTAAAATTCTGCAGTTGGGGTGCTCTGGAAAAGAAAGCTTAATGTTTGCAGTCTCCCATGGTTATTCGAGAAGTGGGATCGCGCCTCATTCACTCTCATTTGTTAATTCTTAGAACTAGAATTTTCATAAACTTTACACCCCATCTCTCTTCTCTTCTATTTTTCTGAGATTTTGAAAAGAGAAGACGCTCCCATAACCTTTGCTTCCCTGCTCACAGCTGGACAGTATTAATGCAATATCTTCCCCAGTAGGATTATTAGAAAAGTTAGTCAAGTGATCATTATCACCTTCCTCTGCTGCCTCTCCTCATGCCATCAATTCATTTGCAAGTTGCAATCAATTGTGTACTCACCCCCCCCCCAAAAAAACTAATTTTAAAGGCTTGAATGCATTTTGTATCCCTGCTATGAAATCCTTCCCGCTATGAACTCCTTAGTTTTTGGTTTTTAAGCACATTTTCTTTGTTAAATCAGTCTGCTCATTCTAAACACCAGCAGAAATGTCACCGCCTTCGAAATTAGGTTTGGTTCTTTAAGAAGATCAGCTGGTAGCTTAACGTAGCTTGTGGATTTCTTAACAAGGAGATAGTTTGCCTTAGGCAACACATCATACACTCCGTGCAACAGCACAGCCAAAGACAGGGTCCAAAATGAGTGTTATGGAACTTTCTGTCAATTTCCCCCCACTCCTTCCCATTTCATTATTTCTTATGCCAAATGATATGGAACTGAATGTTTGTTCGCATAATTATTTCAAACCCAAAATGACAGCTTTCATGTCAGTCTCATGGAGGCTGAAAATTGCAACAGTTGAATAAAGCAAAGCCTTGGCAAAAAGGAACTGAACTCAGTGGAAATAGGATTAAGGCAAAACTGATGTTTTTGTGCCCAGGCAGTCCCGTCCCATCCCGTCCCCCACTGGGTTTGGTGGGAACCCAGCAGCCTCCACAATGGCCAGGGGAGTGGAGCAAAGGTTTGCAGGACAGCATGGCTTCAGGGAAACAGCACACCGGGCGGCAAACGTCTCCCACCACCGGACTGGTTGAGCGGCCATTTTAGGACCATCTAAATCTTCAAGTTATTAAATAACACAAAGGTGTTGACATAAATTATTTTTGATAATTTATGGCAAATTGTAGCGATGCATTTTAAATGTGAGAGCATAATTTCTCATGTCAGCTCCGATACAAAAATGTTGGTGGTAGGACAAATAATATTAACATACTTGCTAAGCACTTAAATTGAACTTTTTCCCAGTTGTCTAAAATGTAAATGATCATTATCACAGTCCATAATAAATTGGATTATTTTAAAAAAAGTTAAATAAGATTGAAATAATAATAATTTCTGTTGGGTGGCAAATTTGCATGCCTTTAAACGAGGGTCAATGATGAAATCAGTCACAAACTCAAGAGAGATTATGCTCATACAAAAAGAAAATAAAAAAGAGATCCTCCCTAGCAAACAATCAGCAGACCTACTGCAAATATTTACCATGTTGCGTGTTGAGGTCCCCAATCCACCCCCCAAAATAACTCACAACGGACACGTAATTTTTTGTTTAAGATTTTTGGCATGATTTTGGCCACAACTTTATTAAAATACAAACTGTGAGTGGTTGTTTAGGCATTGGTTAAGACTATCTGTCCCCCCGCCTGGGGACAGAACTGACTTCCGGGCACCACCGAAAGACAGTGCGGGGGAAAGCAAGTCGGGGAAGAATTGCAGCTGAGACACAGACCCTCAACTCTCACCCGCCTGCTCCCCGAAGGCTTGCCAGCCCTAGTCCCATTCCAGGGATTGGACGAAAAGATGGCAAGCCCCAGGATTCCTTTAACGGAATTCCCTTTCCGCAGCAACCATGGAGGGGCAGGCCCAGCCTATCCTAACCCCTCCTCCACCAGATTTATAACCAATGCCTAACCACAACCTTACAAGTTGTGACGATTTGCTACGCAGTAGGCAAAAACCACCCAGCCAGCCAATTTGCCAGGTGGAAAAATTCCTACCAGGCCCCTGCTCAAAGGCAGACGACCCCATGACAGGCATAGCAAGGTCAACGCAACAACCCCTTATTCTAGGGCGGGTGGGCGGGTGATCCGTTGCACGCAGCAAAAGAGAAAGTAGAAGGCTGCGTGCAGAGTATTTAAAACTTTTACCCCTCCCACCAAAATTGCAACATAACTTTTCCCCCAGCAACTCGGCAATCCAATCAATGCCCCCTGGCCATCTTGGAGAACTTACCCAGCAACAAAGGGGGTGGCTCAGTAGACCCCACCGCAACACGTGCTCTCCCTGAAGGAGAACACGCTTTTGCAAAAGTTATAGCCCTGTGCATATTCTAATCATCTAATGTGATTAGGATCACTTCTTCTGAGATGAGAGGCATGCTGAGCAGCTCCAGCCTCTTCAACACATTTCCATCACCACCTTCCATGCGCCACAGGGCTAAACACCTGTAGCTTACTGTACTTGTGGAGGCTGCCGGAACAAACCACGGGAGAATCACAGCGCCTGCTGTGGCTGCAGAGACTGATAACTCATAAATGCTGCCTCCCGCACTGTGTTGATGCTTTAGCAGCACTAAACTGACCTCCCCAGGGCTCAAGCTTGGGCAGTGTGCATGGAGGTCCTGGGCTGCCCTGCTGCGATCCAAAGGAAAACAGAGCAATACATTTGGTTTTTGTATTTTAGTGTTTTGTTGGAAGCCGCCCAGAGTGGCTGGGGGGACCCAGCCAGATGGATGGGGTATAAATAATGAATTAGTAGTAGTAGTAGTAGTAGTAGTAGTAGTAGTAGTAGTAGTAGTACATTTGGCACCGGGTGGGCTGCAGGAGTTGCTGGAAGGAGGCATAGAAAATGCCATCCATCTTAGGGCCTCCACTCTAGATTTTTTTAGGGTTTCCTCCTTGGCCTTTTCTTCTCCCGAAGATGTCCCTCAAGGCAACGAGTATGGGTTTTTCCTCAGGATTTACTCCCAAAACCTTTCTCACAAATGTGTATAGTCACAAGCAGGTCCATGCAGAGCTTGGTCTGAGGCCCAGGGCGGGAGTCGTTAGAATAAAGTTATAAACTCAAACAAAAAAACAGCTAGTTCCTGGCAGAGCCCGTTGGCTGGCTTAACCCTCCAAGGGTTCCCAGCTGCCCCCTGGCTCTGCACTGGCCTGGAAGCAAGGCAACGGAGTAAACCTCAGAGTTTTCTTTCTCCTAGATGGGCTACCTTCCCAGATCAGTCTTGCTTTGGCTAAACCAATTACAGTTAAGGCAAAACTTCATGTGATGCTGGAGAGTTGTGATTGGCTCCCCTAGTGTCATTAACTTCCCTAAAATCAGCTGTGGGGGTGGGTGGACCAGAGCCGTGGCAGGAAACAGTTAACAGGTGCAGATTGTCCCCACCTGAGTTGCTATCAGCCACGAGGGGGGAAATGTGCCATATACTGCACATATTCTGCATATATTCTTTCTCTTCTGCAGCTCATAGCTCCAGTAATATAAAAGGAGAGCTTTCTGGTGTGCCCTTTCTTGGCACACACCCTCCCAGGTAAAAAGACCAGACTCAACTCCCTGGCAAGCAAGCGTGACCTGAATTGCAAGTTAACCTTGATTGCCTATTAATTAGCATTCAGCATCAGTGGCCAAGAAGCCACTAAGCAAGGCAGCAATGCTCATCACAATATTTAGATGCAGCAGAGCTGTTCTTTCATTCTGGCTTCTTACAGGCCCCAAAGACGTACTTTTTCGCAGAGAAATTACAAATCTGGATGAACAAGGAAGCTTTCTATGGCAAGCTACACCAATCAAACCGGGACTAAGACAGGGACAGGAACGCACAATTTAATTTACTTTCATGCTTCTGCAATTTACTGTGTATCAGCGTCACATCTGTGTGTTATGTTGTGCTTGCCATTCCAAGCCACTTTGTTTTCCTGGCTTTACATATATATCTTGCCTTTTCTTTGTCAACCCAAGCTAAACTTCATTTCGGCAAGTCCTTTGATGCGGATCATCCCCCAAAGTCACACGAGTCCAAGAACCACCAGAGCTTGTAGAATTTCATCTTTTATTCCAATTAGCATCAAAGCCTGCTGTGTGCTCTTTGAGATGTTTGCAAATGTTTGTAGGATCATAGGGGTGAATGGTGGCCACGCACATGAACTTTGCTTAAATAAATGAGGCTGTGTTCCCCCTACAGCACTGGGAAGGTTAATTTGGCTTCTTCTCTGGACTAAGAGCAAGGAGGGGTGGTCGGAGCAGTCTCTTTCGATGCTGCTTTCACATGTGTTCATTCTCAATTAGGGATGGATGATTTCTGCACATTTCTACACATTTCTGCAAGCAGTTTCCTCAGATACAATGCATTTGTGTGTTTTCACCAGTATATGCATTCTTGTGCACACTTTCCCCTAATAAATGCATCCGTGCTCACATATTTTGGGATGGAGAATTGCATCAACAGATTCAGAGAAGGCCAAATTTCAAAGTACAGTTGTGTTTCAGTTTGCATATTGTTTCAGGAAGAGCAAATTGGATAGGTTCATGTTAAAATCTGCACCAAACGCAATCTCTCCCCCTGTCCACAATACCATTCTGTCCCACTTCTACATTCACCTGTGATTCTTTTTTTAAAATCCCACTGTCCCTCAGCCAGAAAAAGTACAAAGCTTTAGCATTTAAAACAAGGGTCAAAGATAAATGTCATTAATGGTTACAAGGCTTCCCAGGATGCTATTTACGTAAGAAGAAAAAAAGTGCATGCTGATTGCAGTCATGCAATTAATGTCACATTTAGTTTGACCCTTAATAGGAAGAGTTTCTGTGGGACTGCATGTCTGCAGGTATGGCTGTGATAGGGAACTTGCCCCCACTCCCACCCTCCGCATAGCAAGCACAAAACTCAAGAGCTCTTCAGCTATTTATTAGAGTTGTCATCATATAGACAGTTCCCTGTGAATTTAGATTGGCATTTGATAGTATTGCTGGGTCAGACCTGGTAGAAGAAAATCTCATGTTTTGGGGGAAAGGGGAGGAAAAGCAGACAGTCTCTAGGCTGCAAAGCCCTTTCTCTCCACACAACCATCTTTTTTATAAAATCAAAGTGGGCTTCTCATTTTCAATCAAATAGCATTTGATTTCCAGGATGATACTGACTCAGGACAAGCAGTTTTTAAAAATCTGATGGACACTCCCCCTGCCCTTTGCCCCTGATGGTCTTTAATGTGTAGACAGAAACTATTTGCATTCTACTGTGTGTACCGAAAGAGAGGGGGGAAGCTATTTTTGCATGTATTCTAAATGAATTCTATGGGTTCCCCCCACTAGCAACTCAACTGAGCCCTCATTACTCATACAGTAAACGGAAGTATAAGATTTATATGCATAGTCCATTTCACTCAATTTAAGAAACAATAAGATTGATAAAAGAAGTCCAATTGAGCACTTGGTCATTTTTTAAAGAGAGGGAAGAGTGAATTAATTGGGGGAGGGGGGAGAAACTAGCCCTTTTCTTATAGAAGGAAATGGTAGGGTTCCTTACATCATGCATTGATTTACTGTACTTGGGTGGATAGGATAGGAACCTCCACACTTACAGTTATGCATAGGCAGTGTTTATACTGCTGAAATGCAGTCTTCTGCTGCCCTCTAGAAGTTGATTGATGAACACATCCTACATCAACAGGACATCTTTAACAAGTTGGTCACGGAGGAAAAAGGCATGCTTAGGCAAAAAAAAAAATTTGAATTAGGCTTCAGTGCATTTCAACATTGTGTTGAATTGTGATTATTGGGTTTAGGTGAAATTTGCAGTGCTGAGGTTAAGTGAGCTAAAGCACTGGTCTTCAAATGGTGGGTTAGGTCCCACTAACTGGCTGCAGTGGGTCGCAACAAAGCCACTACTACCATGCAAATATATATATACGTATAGGGGTGCATGGAGTGTTACGGGAGGGGGCAGTACCTCTGGTGGGGGGCACGTCATACTCCTTCTGGGATAGTTTGTCCACCTTTGGTCCCCACCCTGCACTCAGCTCTCACCTGTGGCTCCTAGAAGCTGTCAGCATGTGACAGCAGCCACATCCTGGGAACAGCTTTGACTGGCCAGCTAAACCAGGTGAGGGTCACTGATGGGTCTCAAACCCTCAGTGAATTAGGGACTTCTCCTGCATGCGATGACAGGCTCTGGTGGATTGAGTGGATGGGACCAATAGTAGGTCCAACGGTCAAGAAGGCGATCTCTACATATGCTGTAGAGGGAAGTGAGGGGCAGATGGGGCTCGTCAATCTGGGAAGGTAGCCCATCTAGAAGATAGTAAACTCTGATCCTAAACCTCCACTACATTGCAGGACATCTTCAGGAGAAGACAATGCTAAGGAGTAAACTCTAAGGAGTCCCTAAGATGGTTGGATGGTGCCTTGTACGCCTCCTTCCAGCAACTCCTACAGCCAAGCTGGTATCAAACATATTGCTGTTTTCCTTTGGACGACATCAGTCCAAGATGAGGTTCTTGACATCTGGACAGCCCAGGACCTCCATACACACTGCTCAGGCTTGTGTCCTGGAGAGGTCGTTTCAATGCTGCTAAAGCAGCGATTTGACTTCATGCCCAGAGGCACGCTCCATTGTTATCTCAACATGCAACATTTATCAAAAATATTTATATGCCACTATTTCATTAAAAAAATCAAAGTAGCTTACAACAAAAATACATTCAACCATTTAGTAAAAAAATAATATTTTTAAACAGACATCAACTAACTATTGTAGAAAGATGTATTCTTAATTACCTGCATAGGCCTGGGTTTATAGAAAAGTTTTCAGTAGGTGTTTGAATAGTTGAAACAGAAGGTTGCTGTTGAATCTGTTGACTGAGTATTCCACAGGAATATTAGATGGTAAACTCTGATCCTAAACCTTCACTACCTTATGGGGCATCTTTAGGAGAAGACAAGGCTAAGGAGCAAACTCTAAGGAGTCCCTAAGATGGTAAAAGATTATTAATGTATTTTTCCATGTATAAGACTATATTTTCCCCCAGATTTTTAAAGTTTAAAATTGGGGCTTGTCTTATACACTGAATGTTGCAATGATTTATTTCTTAATTTTGGGCTCAAAAAATAGGGGTCATCTTATACATGGGGGTGTCTTATACACAGCAAAATACAGTATATGGGTCCCCAAATGTTTGGGTTAAGTGGGTCCTGAAAATTTTTAAGATAACTGTCCTAAAGGATGCAATTCTGTATATTGATAGACAATATCCACTGATTTCAAAGGGATGTGTGTGTATGTAACCGTTTCTAGGGCTGCAGCCTGGTTTCTGTGTTCTGAATATTTGTCCTGGCATATCTGCTTGTAATGCCAATAGCACAATAGCAAGGGTTTTGAAAGTGAACTAGCACAGCAATATATTCACCCTTTGTAAATATGAATTGCGAGTCCGACTGGCCTCGTTGGCAGATCATAATGCTACCATTTATGCTAACCTTGCATTCATTTTGCACTGTTGCATTCAGTAAAAGAATGAAAGAAATGGGGGGGAAACAAGCATGTGGGCTAGAATCAAAGAATTGAAGAGTTGGATGTGTTTTTTCTGCATTGACTCACCTTTGCAGATGTTCCATACAGTTTGTTCCAGCTACACTGTGAATCAATATGCAAGGCCCTGTGTTCTATATATTCACAGAAGGGTGTTTCCACTAATGGTCTTACTGACTCAGGATCATTTTTCATATTGACATTTTATACTAACAGAAAATGAGGCAAAGGTCAGATAGAGGGGGACACCCAACATTACAGATATCACATCCAAGACCATGGGACTTCTATTTTATGTTCTGCACTAGTAGCAGGTGTTCTAGGTTAGGTTTATACTTGGTTTATTAAGTGTATATATCAGTTCACACTACAAAAACCTTGCAGTGTTTTACAGTGAGAGTATGTACAAGAATAAAAATACATAGATATATTAGAAACATAGAATAAAATCATCCAGTCATTGGTGAAGCTCAAATACTCAGTGATGGGGACGAGGACATCTTTGCCCAGTACCAAATAGGTGACAGAGTTGAGACCAGGCGGACCTCCTGGCGAGAACACTCCATAGATGGAGACTACTGCAGGAAATGCCTGTTCTTTCATCACCACCCTTCAGACCTTCCTGGAGTTGGCACAAAAAGAAGGGCTTCAGACAATAATGTTGCGGTCTGGGCAAGTTTATATGGGGAAACATGGTACTTTCTAGGTCTTGCAGTTCTTCTACTTAACAGAAGATACCATTGTGGTGTTGAGAGTGGCATACATATTGCAGGTGTAACAGATACACCTGGTTAGAGTGTTGGACTAGGACCCAGAAAACCAGGGGAGAAGAAGAGCTAAATCTGCCAGCTTGAACTCCTTAGTGGAAAGTTGGGATATAAATGCAATCACAAATAAATGAAATAAAAGGACAAGAGTCACAACTCAGAAGAGTATAACAAAGAGCATTCAGGCAGTCTTCTTTCAGGAAACTCAGCTCGGCAGCAATACTTGTGTGCAAATGCTGCTCAAAGTTTACTCTGATCAGGAGCCAAGACAAGCTCTCAGACTTTTCCCAAGGCCTCCCACCCAGCACTCTCTTCAACTTTGGACAAACAATGCTGGCTATTTGCTCAGCTAATAAGGAGCCATTGGAAGACCTTATCCAACAGCACCATCTAGTGACACCTGCTATCAGTTAATTCAACAGAAAGTTGATGTCGAACAATTTCACCACTTAAATTAACACACATTTTTAAGGAGTATAAATCGTGAGAGCATGCCAAGTATAGGAACTGTATTTTCAAAAGTTTCCATGTAAGCTAACATACTTCTATTTATGCATCTTGGATAAGAATTGGAAGCAGCACGTCATCATTTTTCAGCATTGGCCCTGCTAGCTGGGGCAGATGTTGTTGTTGGAGACCTGTGTCTGGAGAGCCACAGTTACAGATAGGTAGCCGTGTTGGTCTGCCATAGTCAAAACAAAACAAAAATTCCTTCCAGTAGCACCTTAAAGACCAACTAAGTTAGTTCTTGGTATGAGCTTTCGTGTGCATGCACACTTCTTCAGATACACTGAAACAGAAGTTGCCAGATCCCTCTATATAGTGAGAAGGTGGGGAGGGGTATTACTCAGAAGGGTGGTGGGAATGGGTGATTGGCAGATAGCTGTGATGAGCCTGTTGACGACTCTTAACCACTGCAATAGGTCTTGCAGGAAGAATGTAAGAAATGCCTCGCTGAATCACCCAGAAAATTTGGTGGGAATGCAGGATAACCATTTCTATACACTCACACACAAAGGATATTCACATGCACAAACCAAAAAATAGACAGATGAGCCTTCTTGAGCTTCTAAAACTTGATAAAACTGCAGTTTTCCTTGCAAGTGAACAATAGATTGTGGGACAAGTTTCTACATACATGCATAGCTACACAACTCCTGCTGTTTCTAAAGGTTTTGTACATACTTGAAAAGCAGGCTGTGTACATACCATGCCTTTAAAGCCCATTCTTTCCCTCAAATAATTCTGGGCACTGTATTGACCCCTCACAATACATGGCAAACCTTAACAAACTATGGTACACAGAATTATTTGGGGAAAAGAATGTGCTTTGAATGTGCTGGGAAGGTAAAATGTGTACACGGCCTCAGATTTGATCTGAGGGTTCAAAAAAACTCACTTAGAAAAATTAAATAATGTTTCGTCATGGCCTGACAATAATCTATTCGCCTAGATTTGAAATTGAACCTTAGTGATAAAGTTTGAGGTTCGAATATAAAATAGCCAATTCCCAAAACATCATATCTGCCCAACATTGATGTAAAAGACTAGAGCAATACCAGACTGTGAAAGGATATATTATTTATAGACTGACCAGGGTAAATCCATCACCTTCAAGACAACTCTGTTTACTATGACCAAAATGGTCCAATCGATAATAGTTTCCTGTCATGGAGACCCATCGGCTAGAACACTGTTAAACAAAATTGAAATTGTTATCTAATTGCTAATCTGGTGCTGTGTCAAATATTGTAGCATAATATACCCTAGCCTGGCAACTGTCTACATTTTGTGGAAATAAAAGCTTCTCGTGTTGCTCTTTGACTTTGGTACTGTTCCTGTGATTTAAAAAGTGATAGGAAATTAAGAGCTAGCATTTGTGTAGCACATTTCAGATGTTCAAAACTGCTGCTCATATATTATGTCAGTAATCCTTAGGGCATCTTATAGTCAAGATAGACCAGAGTTACCATTCTCATTTTGCACATACAGGGGTAAGACTAAGATTAGTGGCCATCCTTGTGAATTTGTACATTTCAGAGTGGGTAAGTGAAAGGAAAACCTACACGGCCCAGAACGCTCATTTGAATTACAATGCCCACCCTCAAAAATTTTTTCCAATTGTTCCAATTGCTCTTGGACTACACCTCCCATTATCCCTTACTACTGATCAGGCTGGTTGAGGCTGATGGGACTTACTGTCTAAGAACATCTAGAGGGTTCCCCATCCCATCTAGCGCAAGGGAAGTTTCAGCGTAACTTAAGTCTCATATATGAAAATGTGCAATGCTACCATGCAACATTACCACTGTCTTCCAGCATTCTTCCTCCAACTGTGGCAAGCCATATTTTAGGAAAGGGAGGCTTGAAACTTTTGGCCAATCACAATATTTCTTTGCAGTACAACTGCCAAAGAAGGCAAATGCCATTTTTGGATTCAGTAGGCATAGCTTTTCCAGGATGGGCAGGGGTGTATAAACAAATGAGACAAAAGACTTTTGAATCTGCAGATAAATGTGGCAAGTTATTGGCTTGGCAAATAAAGAAGAGACAAAAACTCAACACGGTAACAAACTTAGAAGTGAATGGAAAGAACATATTCAACCCAGCTGAGATTAGGAACTGTTTTCAGAGCTACTTTAGACAACTGTATACACAAGGGCCGCAGAAAGAAATGGACATACAACATTTCCTCGATAAAAATGGGCTGAAAAAGATCTCTCAGGAAAGTAAGATAATTTTGAATCAGGAAATATCAGCACAAGAAATAGAAGGTGCCATCCAAAGTATGACGTTGGGCAAATCTCCGGGACCGGACGGACTGACTTCCAAATATTATAAAGTTTTGAAGGAAGGGTTATTACAACCTTTGAAGGAAGTCTGCAATGAGATTATGGAGGGGAGAAGGGCACCCGACACGTGGAGGGAGGCCTACATCACACTTATACCAAAGACAGAGACTGAAAAGACTCAACTTAAGAACTACCGACCCATCTCGCTACTAAATGTGGATTATAAAATCTTTGCTGATATTTTAGCAAAGAGACTGAAAAGAGTTTTGATGGAGGAGATTCATGGAGACCAAGCGGGCTTTCTCCCGAAAAGGCACTTGTCGGACAACGTAAGGAATATAATTGACATTTTGGAATAGTTGGAAGTGAATATAAATACTAAGGCAGTTTTGATATTTGTGGACGCCGAGAAAGCCTTTGACAATATATCTTGGAGTTTTATGCTGAAGAACCTCCGGGGGATGGGGGTAGGCCAAGGGTTTGAAAATGGTATAGGTGCAATATATTCTGATCAGAAAGCAAAATTAATTGTAAATAATGTGGTTACAGAAGAGTTCAAGATTGAAAAAGGGACACGTCAGGGGTGCCCTATCTCCCCACTACTTTTTATATCGGTCCTGGAGGTTTTGCTATGATTAGGAAGGACCAGTTGGTTAAAGGGGTTCAGGTCGGAGCTAAACAATATAAATTGAGAGCATTCGCAGACGACCTGGTACTTACATTACAAGAGCCAGAAGCTAGCACGAAAAGAGTTTTGGAAATAATCCAAGAGTTTGGTCAAGTGGCAGGATTTAAATTGAATAAGTCAAAGACTAAGGTATTGGAGAAAAATCTAACACAGTTTGAAAAAGAAAGGTTTCAGAATGTGACAGGGTTGACTGTGGTTAAAAAAGTGAAATATTTGGGGATAAATATGACAGCTAAGAATGTGAATTTATTTAAAGATAACTATGAAAAAACTTGGATAGAAGTGAAAAAAGATTTGGAGATTTGGTCAAATTTGAAGCTTTCCTTGTTAGGTCGAATTGCAGTTATAAAAATGAATGTATTGCCAAGAATGTTGTTTTTGTTCCAAGCATTGCAAATAATGGATAAGACGGATTGTTTCAAGAAGTGGCAAAAAGATATATCTAAATTTGTCTGGCAGGGCAAGAAGCCCAGAATAAAATTTAAGATATTAACGGATGCAAAGGAAAGAGGGGGATTCGCCCTGCCAGACTTTAAATTGTACTATGAAGCGGCAGCTTTCTGCTGGCTAAGAGATTGGCTACTTCTTGAAAATACAGATATTTTGGATTTAGAAGGTTTTAACAATATCTTTGGGTGGCATGCATATTTGTGGTATGACAAGGTTAAAGCACATAAAGGCTTTAAAAACCATATTGTCAGAAAAGCACTATTAAATGTCTGGATTAGATATAAAGATTTGTTGGAAAACAAAACCCCAAGGTGGCTGTCGCCAATGGAAGCTAAGGCAATTAAAAAGTTAAATATGGAGTCTAAATGGCCAAGATATTGGGAAATTTTGGAAAAGGAAGGGGGCAGATTGAGATTGCAGAGTTTTGAAAAACTAAAAGGGAAAGTGAGAGATTGGTTGCATTATCATCAAATAAATGAAGTGTTTAAAATGGACAGTAAAATAGGGTTCCAGGTGGAAAAATCAAAATTGGAGACTGAATTGTTAGAATCCAGCACTAGAAATTTGTCAAAAATGTATAATTTGCTGCTGAAATGGAATACACAGGATGAAACGGTTAAATCAAGTATGATTAAATGGGCTCAGGACATTGGTCATAACATTATGTTTGCTGACTGGGAGAAGTTGTGGACCACCGGGATGAAATTTACGGCATGTAATGCCTTAAGAGAAAATATTATGAAAATGATTTATAGGTGGTACATAACCCCAGTCAAGCTTGCAAAGATTTACCATTTGCCTGACAATAAATGTTGGAAATGTAAGGAAAAGGAAGGCACATTCTTTCACCTCTGGTGGACGTGCCCGAAGATTAAGGCATTCTGGGAAATGATCTATAATGAACTGAAAAAGGTATTTAAATATACTTTCCCTAAGAAACCAGAGGCCTTTCTCTTGGGTATTGTCGGCCAAGGGGTGTTAAAGACGGATATAACTTTTTTTATGTATGCTACAACAGCAGCAAGAATACTTATTGCGAAGTACTGGAAGACACAAGATCTACCCACTCTGGAAGAATGGCAGATGAAGGTGATTGACTACATGGGCCTGGCAGAAATGACGAGCAGAATCCGAAACCAGGGAAGAGAAGCAGCGGAAGAAGAATGGAAAAAATTTAAGGACTATTTAAAGAAATATTACAAAATTAATGAAAGTTAGAATGATGTTGGATTAGAAAATAAATGGTTACTATCAGTAATGGTTAAGATAAGGAGAATAAGGAAGATTAAACTAAATTAAAATAAGGGAAGATTTGCTGAATAATTGATTAGAAATTGGAATACAGAAAAGGGAGGCATGAGGAAGTCGGAGAAGAAAGGTATAAGAAATTAAGACCTGAAATTGTACTTGCTTTTGTGTTTGTTTTTGTTTGTGTATTTGTTGTGTTTATTGTACTGTATTGTTATGTTTTTGTGGTCATAAAAAATTCTTTAATAAAAATTATATTAAAAAAAAAAGGGCAGGGGTGTATTACAGTAATAGTGCAAACTCAAAAGTATTGTTAATAAACTATGGCTTGGTAGATCTCAACTCAGTGCATGCCAATTATTGCTACAGAGAATGACCAGTTTCAACCACCAAAATAAAACCATCAGGTTTTGTCCCTTGGCCTTACCAAGGGACAATAGTAGCAAGTTCATCTGTTGCTGCAAACCTCTCAAGTGTCCCAGATTTTATAGGATGCAATTATGCAGTGTCAAGGAGGATTTGGAGGAGCAATGGACAGAAGAGGCGGAACAGGGGCTCAGGGATGTTGAAGAGCCCCGCAACCACCCAGAGACAGAGGAAGTGGAAGAGGGGGCAGAGAGTAGCCAGGGAGCATAGGGGCTCAGGGATGCTGAAGAGCCCTGCAACCACCCAGAGGCTCAGGAAGGAAGCTCGGACTGCAGCCTGTCATCTTAAGCAAGGACTCACTGATGAAACTCTTGCTGTGAAGCCTTGCCTTTTCAGAAGGCAGGTGAGATAACAGTAACCATGATTCAAGACATCAGCACTGCCAGAACCACATGGATGTATGATAGCAAAATGGAATTCCTGTACAGAATACCTGGAATACATACATACACACACACACCCTAAAATGTGAGTTATCATTTAATGGTTCCAATTTATTCACAACTTTCAAATTGAGTCACTTGCTAAAAGCTAACATTTTCATCTCTACAATTTTAGATACTGAAATGATATATTCTGATAATTAAGAATAAAATTAATACTATATTTTTTTAGCTAATATGCATTTTGGAAAAAGAAAATGCTCGGGTCAGTAAATTAAAAGCAATATCTCAATAATTTGTGAGCAAAGCACTTGCCATCTGGGCTTGGGACTAGGCACTGAAAACTCTTGGGTCTGATTCCCATTTGAGTTTAGAGCGGGCAGAAAGTGATGTAATTTCTCTTACCATGATTTCTGCTCATTTATTCCCCCGCGTAGATTTTATGCTCACTCAGCCCCAAGCAATCAAGATTATTAAAAACATCATAAAACAAATTAAAGTTATTGTAAAGAAAGCCATACTGTAAAAATGCAAATTCTACCAAATTAAAAACCACCTACTGTTTGCTTATCCACAGCAATAAGCAACTAATCCAAACAAAACTGCCTTCCAAGACTTCAAGAAAATGTTCAGGTTCAACTTTTGGCAGGTTTTTAGAGGAAGAGAGTTCTATTACTTTAGGGCCCACAGTAGCCCTATTCATACAAGCACTGGGAATCTGGAACAGCAGGAAAAGAGATTACAAACCCTGTGTATGGTGGCTCCCAACCCATGTGAGTTGGACATGCATGTTTGTCACCATTCAAGGTTTGAATGCTACCACAAATGCTCAAAATGCAACATTTGTAGTGCTTTGTTGCAAACTGCGTCGTGTGTCTGGTAACAGGTGTGCACTGTCCAAATTTCAGTTCAAGGACACCAAGAAACAAAGTACATCTTCTCTGGGAGATCTGTGATGACTGCATCTCCCAACGTTTTCTGAAAAGCAGCTTTGGGGAGCAGACTGTTTCTTTGGAGCAGTGGTCCAGAAGGGTTATTCTCCCACTCAAGACCTCTGTTTGTCCCACGGGAAGGGAGACACAGAGCAAATAGGGAGAGAGGGCACTTTTGATCGGGAAAGGATTGTGAGGGGAAAGGTTAAAGGTTCCCTCTTCCACTACTGCTCCAAAAAAAAAAAAATGGCAGCCTCCATAGACTGAACTTCACTAACAAAACAAACATTAGTTTGCTTTGATATCCTTGTATCTGTCGATTCTCTTGTTGTTGTTGTTTAGTCATCTTAGTCGTGTTCGACTCTCCGTAACCCCATGAACCAGAGAATGCCTTGGCAACTCTCACTTTCTTCTCAAAGCTTCTCCTTTTTTATGTCCATGGAGTTTTCTTGGCAAAATACTGGAGTGGTTTGCCAGTTCCTTCTCCAGGTGGATCACATTTAGTCTAAACTCTCGGCTATGACCTGTCCGTCTTGGGTGGCCCTGCACAGCATAGCTCATAGTTTCTCGGAGTTATTCAAGCCCCTTTGCCACGACAAGGCAGTGATCCATGTAGGGGGTCAATTCTCTTACTGCCTCCCTAACAGCATAAGAAGCTTGTTGCCACAGACCAAAGGTTCATCTACTTCTGCATCCTGTTCCCTCACAGTGCCCAACCAGATGCTCTAAGAAAGTCCACAGTAAGGGATGAAGGCAATGGTCTTCTCCTGCTGTTGCTCTCCAACAAATAGTATTCAGCAACACATCACCTCTGAATAGGGAGGTCCGACTCAGCTATTATGGGCAAATAACCATCTCCTGCATGGTCTTATCTCCTTTTAAAGCCTTTCTAGGGTCCCCCTGAAAGTCACTGCACATGAAAAACTATCAAAAGAGTGAGAATGAGTCATGTGTTGGAAGTATTTCGCATGAAGGGGCTTTCTGCTTATGTGAAGACACACCTGAATTCTGAAGTTTCAGAGTCCAATGAAGACTGCACCATGCTCTTTTCTTTCAAAGTTCGGATCAGCTTTGTGCTGATTAACTTTGAGGTTCTACTGCATAGCTAAGCCGCTTAGAGATTTTTCTCACAATCAAGCAGTGTATATGAATTTTGTTAAAATAAAAATAGATAACAGAAATAAGATCACATTGGAAAATATGGTGGTTTCTGCTCTGTTTACACACACACACCCTTCTGTCTGTCACGCCATTAGGATGGGGAGGAGGGCAGGGTGAGCAAGTGAGAGGAATCAGTGGCTATAGCAGTAAAAAAACCGTTCACACCACCACTAGTTGTCTTGCGCTGCTATCACTCTCTCTAGCCACCCAAAGACCATCTAAAGTTCCAGGCATCCCCAGACTTGCCCCTCCAGATGTTTGGGGACTACAACTCCCATCATCCCTAGCTAACAGGACCAGTGATCAGGGATGATGGGAACTGTAGTCCCAAAAATATCTGGAGGGCCAAGTTTGGGGTGCCTGAAACACTACACCAGGCATAGGCAAACTTGGCCCTCCAGATGTTTTGGGACTACAACTCCCATCATTCCTAGCTAACAGGACCAGTGGTCAGGGATGATGGGAATTGTAGTCTCAAAACATCTGGAGGGCAGTTTGCCTATGCCTGCACTACACCAACCCAGATGGAAAAATGAGAGGAGGAAGAGCCCTACAGCCACAGTGACCTCCACTCCCTGGGTCACCTGCCTTCTCGCTCCAGGTGGCAAAATGATTGAGGATGGCTCTGCACTATCCAAAGACACAGCAGTTGCTCCAGAGATTGCAAAGAGCCCCCTTCCCTCCTTCATCGTCCTCTTGTCTGTCTTGTGCGAGGTGAGGGGCTCATGTAGCTGGCTGTGGAGTGTTTGCGGGTCGCTTTGGATTGCCATGGGCGACATAAAGACAGTGACAAATAAATAAACTGCGTTCAGGACAGCTCAGTTGGTTATGCAGCGCGTGGTGCTGACAATGCCAAGGTTGCAGGTTTGTTCCCTGCAGAGGCAGCTGCATATTCCTGCATTGCAGGGGGTTGGACTAGATCACAGGTGTCAAACACAAGGCCCGCGGGCCGAATCCGGCCCGCCAGACCTCGTCATGTGGCCCGTGTAGCCACCGCCGGCCGCCAGCCTTCACCTTTTATTCTCGCTTTTTTTTTTTTTGACACAAGAAAGCCGCCTCTTCAGCGCATGCGCAGCAGCCTACAAGCCAGAGAACGTCTGCCCTCTAGCGGCGCCGGCCGTTCTACACAGGAAACCTCCACTTTACATGTCCTTTACATAGTCCTACAGATACAACCGGCCCTTTGAGGGTGACCAAACTGCTGATGCGGCCCCCGATGAATTTGAGTTTGACACCCCTGGACTAGATGATCCACAGGGTCCCTTTTAACTCTACAGTTCTATGATAATAATAATAATAATAATAATAATAATAATAATAATAATAATAATAATAATAATAATAATAATAATATCATCTTTATTGTCATTACCCCCTCTCGGGGACAACGAAATTCTATGACGGAAGAATGGGGGCTCACTGAGGTCTGTGGTACTCCAGGCGCTGTTGGGACTACAGCTCCCATCATTCCTCACATCTCGCCACCTTATCCGGGCTGATGGGAGTTGGAGTCCCGCATCATCTTGGAAATGCTCTCCCCACACCCCCTGCTCTAAAAGTACTGCCGGAAAGGGCTCCCTTTTAAAATAACGGCGGTCATTTCCCCCCGAACTGACTCTGAAGGGAAGAGACGCGAGCCTTGAGCCGCCTCTCTCCCCTCAGGCCCGGCTGTTTCGGGTGGGCGAGGCTAGGCCGCGCAGCCGGGTGGGCGGTCCTCGGTTTCCAAGGGAACCGGCTGGAAGCCGCGAGCGAGCGCGCGCGCCCGCGGCTCCTTCCGCTAACTGCCGCTGTTGTCGTCGCTGCGGCTTCTGCCGCTGCCGCCGCCATGTTGATGCTGGGCCGCGGGCTGGACGCCAGGTAACGGCTCTGCGGAGAAGCAGAGGGACAAGCTCCCCTCCGCCTTGGCTGCTGGCCGCAAAGCGAGGGATCTTCGCTGACCGGGGTCGGTGGGGGGAGGCGCAGCGAACAAGGATGCTCGCCTTGGGGTGGACGGGGGGACGCGCGATGGCCGCGCCTTCCCCGTAATTGGGGGTTTCGGGGAGGGGGTAGGTTTGACTGACTCGGGGATCCCCCCACCACACCCATACAATGGGTCCCCGGTTTTGTATCCTAACAAGCAAGTAGCCCATCCCCTTCTCTTCATCCCCGAGTGTGGCTCGGCCGCGGGGGGGAAAGGCACTCTGTACGCGCTCAGGAACCCTACGCGTATTTTAGAGCTCGGCGCTGAAATCCTTGGGGGCGCATATTTGGGAGGTCCCGCTGAACCTAAGGGGCCGAGGAGCTAGATTCAAAGCTCCGCAGCAAGTTCTCCTTGCGCAAATCCGAGCGCGATGGAAAGCTTGGAGGAGAAACGAAGCCCGGCCCCAGTCTCAGGCGCCCCGTCGCTAAAAGCACCCACCCCAACTTCGCTGTCGTTGCGCCTGCTTCGAAATCGCCCTCGGGAGATGTAATGACTCATTCTTTTCTCCATTCCACACACACGTTTAAGATACTAAGGAATATGTAATCCTTCTGGGTTTTAGAAAATGAGCTATACTATTTTTGCAATGCAGCTCGAATATGTATTTGAAAGGTTTGTGCCTGTAGCCAAGGGGGCGCAGGGGGGCAGCTCCCCCTCCCCATCAAGTAGAACAATAGATATACTGTACTTAACTAACTTGGTTCTGCCCCCCTCCCCAAATCCTGGCTACGCCCATGGAAAGGTTTTTAACCCATCTTTCAGGGCACACAGCCCTCATATGGTACCTCCTGAAAATACATTTGCAAAGTACACGTGCACACCAGCAGCAGCATGGTTTAGTAAATGCAGACTTGAATAAATTTGTTTTCATATATTAATAGCCAGCACTGAAAAGGGCATACACCACTTGGTGGAATGCAGGGGGGCTGTTCCAAAGGTGTGGGGCCACCGCTGCGAAAACTGCCCCTAGTATTCACCAGCGTAACAGCTCTTGCTGGCATTCAGGTTTTTGAATCCTGTAATACTTGGGCATGTTCATACAGGTAACTGAAGACTTGCTCTGAATATATTGTTCATCACTGAACTCCCAGGAACATTTTTATTACTTCCAGCAGATAATCAGATGTGGCATTTGGGGAATCCCAGGAGCTGGGGAACCTTGGAACACCTATATTCCTATATGCTGTTCAAACTTGATGGAGGGGGAAGTATACTTGAGAAAACTATAGAAGATTAACAGCAGCAATAGCTCAGTTATGAGCCCCACGTTGGGGAAAAAGATACCTTCATTGCAGGGGGTTGAACTAGATGACCCTTATGGTCTCTTTCAACTCTAGAATTCTATGAATCAATGATATTCACCCTAAACACTTACCAATAGAGTGGATTGTTGTTTTCTTCTCTTCAAATGAACTGAGATCAAAATAATTGTTGTAGTATTACCAGAGTTGTATTACCAGCTGTTGTTAACGTTGCCTGACCATAATGCTTTAACTTCTTTGTCTAGGGACAACCAGACTCGTCAAGTACGAGAATCTGTGTCAAAAGTGGAAAAACATTTTGGTGAATTGTGCCAAATATTTGCAGCATATGTACGAAAAACTGCCAGACTGCGAGACAAAGCAGATCTTCTAGTAAATGAGATTCATGCTTATGCAGCTACAGAAACACCAAGTTTAAGGAATGGATTGAAAAACTTTGCAAATGAGTTTTCCAAACTTCAAGATTATCGCCACGCAGAGGTATACAATGCACTTCATGGTGGAAAGTTTGTATTTTAAATTATAAGCTATTACTTTTATTTGCACTTATGACTTTATGCACTTAAGAATAAGAGGTTGGATCCAGAGTATGTTAGTTGTGCTAAGGTCCTATGAGACAAGTTAGTCTGAACTTTTTCACATTGATTTCAGGGGGATTCAAGTGCATCTTTTCTTGCTCTGATGCAGCCCAAGGAAACCACTGAATCCACTGATCAGCTAACAATATAAATACTGGGGAATTAGCAGCACTACTACCCCTTGCAAATGACCGTGGCCATTTTTGAAACTGTAATTGCAATGTACTCATGACCACCTTGAATCTGTTTTCATGAATTGTGGTATATAAGTATTTTAAATAAAATAAACTCCTGCCATGATGGTAAAAAACTTTTGAAAAAAGGGCAGTCAGGTGTAGGCTCAAAAACAGGTTCTGCATACTAAGCTGATACTGCTCCTCTTTTTCCTGCTGCCACTTCCTCCCCCAGTTACAACACTGCTCTTCCATCTTGCCATTTTAAAATGATTATTCTGTTCTTATGTGCTCTTTTCTGAACTGTGACCTGTGTTCAACACTGTTGAGATGAGTGCACACCCTGCACATTTTCCCCTTAAAGAATGATACAGTTGCTAGTTGGGTTCTTAGGCTTGGAAAGGCAAAGACAGGTTGCAAAGCTGATATGACTTGGAAATGTTTCCAGTAATCAAAATAATAAATGTTAGTATCTTGCATAGATCTAATGCTACTCTCATGACAGCAGTTTATTCCTGTTTTATTTTTTATCATCGTAATTTATAAGGTGCTTAAAATACTCCTAAGCAAAAGAGCAAAAAAAGCACCTGCCTTATTGGCTTCAAATCTAATAAACACAAAAAGAAGAGACAAGCGTTCAGATAGCATGTGTCACATCATGATTTCACTTAGTAGCCACTGTGGTACAAGATCCAAATTGCAGCTAGTCTATGAAGGTGCATGGAGACATCCTTGCTGTCTTGCATTTCTCAAAATGGTCATGTTTTATAGTTACACAAATTGCCATGCCATTTTCTGCTTTTCCCCCTCGTATCATCCAGCAAACTTTTCCTTGCAGAAATACCCCGTGTTTGAAAAAAAACTCATTTAGAAACTTTACTCAAATTGAATAACTAAATCTTCAGATGATGAGGGCAAATTTTACCAGATGGTACTGAAAGTTAATGACACATTTATTTACCTGTGTTTACTTTGGTCCTGCCATGGGACACGGGTGGCGCTGTGGGTAAAAGCCTCAGCGCCTAGGGCTTGCCGATCGAAAGGCTGGCGGTTCGAATCCCCGCGGCGGGGTGCGCTCCCGCTGCTTGGTCCCAGCGCCTGCCAACCTAGCAGTTCGAAAGCACCCCCGGGTGCAAGTAGATAAATAGGGACCGCTTACTGGCGGGAAGGTAAACGGCGTTTCCGTGTGCTGCGCTGGCTCACCAGATGCAGCTTTGTCACGCTGGCCACGTGACCCGGAAGTGTCTCCGGACAGCGCTGGCCCCCGGCCTCTTGAGTGAGATGGGCGCACAACCCCAGAGTCTGTCAAGACTGGCCCGTACGGGCAGGGGTACCTTTACCTTTACCTTTTACTTTGGTCCTGCTTTATTACTGTAAATGGGAATGAGGGGGACAGTATTAAATGTTTTCTTACCTACTATGCTTATTTTCTTCAATATTTCGAAAAGACAACTGTGTTTTGAGAGATGTCATTTGTATTTCAATTTATTCTTTCAGCTAAAAGGCATATAATTAATCAACTGTATTTTAAAGTAAAAATGCAGGTGTAATTTGTCAGATACTAAAACCAAAACTGAATTTTCTTACTGCCGAACTGTAGTATGTTTTCCTTCTTCCTTAGTTGTGTGTTTGAATTTTCTCAAAACCAGTTTTAAGACTTGATTGCCAAAATTTAAAGTTAAAATAATACTTCATTGCTCCTCTTTACAGGTAGAAAGACTTGAAGCAAAAGTTGTTGAACCTCTGAAATGTTATGGGACCATCATCAAACTTAAGAGAGTAGGTGATGGATTTTGTTTTCCATTGCATGTTTATTTTCTTTTCGAGGAAGGTAAATAACTAAGCAAGTTCAACTGATGCTTCTGATCTCATAAATTAGTATTTCAGTAATCAATTGTTGGTAAATTCAGCAACAAAATGTCATATCAATAATTAAACTTTACATACCTGAACATAACACTAAAACCTAAGGTCATACAATGAAGTAGAGTTAGACAGCTTCATGGAGGATATGGTTGTCAGTGGCTATGCTACCCGAATGATCAAACAAAGTATGCCTCTTAATATTGATTGGAAACCACAGCAGGAAAAGGCTGTTCTGTTGACATCGTGTCATGCTTTTAGGACAGCACAAGAATGATGTGAATCAGTTAGTAATCTAGCAACCACATTCTGAACTAATGCAGTTTCAGAATCCTATTCAAAATGCTGCACCAGAGGCAGCTCTTGCGTTTATGAGACTGAAATTCAGAATACACACAGTTCCCGCTATCTGCATGCTCTTTATACCAAAATTCACTTATCCACACATAAAGAAATATGCCCAAACCTTGCTATATGCTTGGCAGATTCACGTATCTGAACAGCAGCTTACTTCCTTATTTGGGGGTTTGCTACTCAGCAGTTCCCATTTTCTGGCAGAAACCATGGAGAGAGGGAGGGGGAATGAGATCAGAGAAATCAAAGAGCAAGAAAAAGCAGATAAATTAGGGAGCAAGAGAGATCATACAAATCAGTTTTTTGCTTTGTATCTCTTTTTCTAATTGGCTGCAGCAATTTCAGGAAGAAACCATGGAGACATGGGAAAGAGCACACAAATACCTCATTAGAAGTGTATCCATGGGAAATATTGAAAAGCTATAGGCCTGGAAGTGGGAAATTACCACCGATTTAGGATTGCCTCCCATGCATTTAAGATGATATTTTATGGAAAGATAGTGCAAATATTGCCATTAAGAATGGGGGGAAATGGGAGTTCTGTTTTCAACCTTTCGTTGCCAGTTATAAGAAGAATCAAGTTTTTTTTCTTGTTTTCTTTTACTTTATTATCTTTTATTTGGCAATTGCATATATTCTGTGTATATTGAACTTTGTCATGTGATATCTGATTAAGATTGTCTTGTATTAATCCTAGTATTATATGGATACCCACAGCATTTCTTGAAGATTAGAGAACCTTTTCTTTAGAAAATCCCATCTCTGATTATTTTTATTATATATTCATTTGTATCCTGCTTTACTACCCAACAGGGGCACAAGACGGCTTATAGATAAAATAGGAATTTCTAAGGACAGAAAAAAATCATTTAAAAAACCAACATTAATAGAATCAAAACTATATATGTAATATAGTAGCATACAGATAATTTCAATAAAAGCACAGCACCAGTCCTGTCATTAAAAGCAGTTTCCAGTTCATAATCCCGTCTCGATTAGTAGTCTTAACTTCCAAGACCTGGTATTGCACAAAATGAATAGCTAGTGTGGTAAAACTGCTTTGACTTGAAGGCTAGTTATAAGGAACTCAAATGAACAGAAATCTTTTCTGTAAAATCTTTAGACTTTGAGTGTGTCCCTATATATGATTTCAGGAGGATCTCAAAGCAACTTTATCAGCAAAGAATCGAGAAGCAAAACAGCTCTCTCAGCTTGAAAAGACGCGTCAACGAAATCCATCAGACCGGCACATTATTGTATCCTTTGCAAACAAGTGTTCAGCAGCTTTCAAATATGCGCTTTACTAGATGACTGTTGCAAAATTTATGTGAGAGATATGCCTCTTCCACCTAGTATGTCCCTAAAGCAGTGGTTTTCAACCAGTGTGCCTTGAATGATGGTCAGGGGTGCGGCAGGCAACGCTGGCCTCTGTCCCTCTTTCCTTCCCTCCTCCTCCTGATGCCCTCTCACATCTCTGCTCCCTAAAGGCTTGCACAGCTGTTTGTTGCAGTGGCCCTGGCTACAAGCTCCCCAAGCGAATAGTGTCTCTGGGGCTGGCCAGGGATGCTGGTTGCCAGGAGCTAAGGCAGCCTTGGAGTAAGCAAGGGAGCTGAGCCAGCCAGTCCGTCAGTCCTTGCTGTTGGGAATGGGCAGACAAGTGGAAGACTGGGCAGGCTGGCACTGGCCTTTCTTGCGCTTGCTGTGTGCATGGCCTGCCTGGGAGCTGAGTGACCGGTGCTGAAGGAGAGCCCTTCTGCCATGCAGGCCCAGCAGCGTCCACTGCTGCCTCCTAAGGTAAGGTGCTGGCCTCATATTTACCTTTGACCAGTCTCCATTGGGCCACTAAGATTGGGGACATCCTTTTCCCAGCCCCTGTGAGGCAGTATGAGGAGGCAGCTGTCTTTGGGGCAGGGGAGTGCAGTTTAGAGACCAGGGGTGGCAACACTGACTGCCCGGAGGGCTTCCAATAAGAGGGGAGAGGAGAGGAGGAAGCTGAGGGAACACCCTGCAAGGGCGGGTGTTTGGAAAAGGGTGAGAGGCTGCCAGCTCTGCAGGCAAGGGGTGACATAACTGTGCTCCTGGGCCCCACAGGGAAGCTGCAGAAAGAATGTAGTTGGTCAAGGGAGCCGTGGACTCAAAAAGGTTGAAAACCTCTGCCCTAAAGTATTCTGGCTGATTGATAGCAACATCAGAAGATAACATTACAGTGGTACCTCGGGTTAAGTACTTAATTCGTTCTGGAGGTCTGTTCTTAACCTGAAACTGTTCTTAAACTGAAGCACCACTTTAGTTAATGGGTCCTCCTGCTGCCGCCGCACCACCAGAGCACGATTTCTGTTCTCATACTGAAGCAAAGTTCTTAACCCAAGGTACTATTTCTGGATTAGCGGAGTCTGTAACCTGAAGCGTATGTAACCTGAAGCATATGTAACCCGAGATACCACTGTATTAAAAAGGAGTTGTCTACCAATGAAGCTCCTGAGAGGAAAACAGTCTTCTTTTCTTTGTTCCCTGTTTTGTCATAGTTTCTAGATTTATTTTTTTTAAATCTATCAGAAATTCATTTGAATGCCTAAGAGACACTGGGAGCCAACTGAGTTATTTGTATATAGATATGCTTTTATGTCTGTAGAATACCAGTGTGTTAGCACTTTCCATAACTTAAAATATTTCATTTACTGCAAACTTCAGTCACAGGTAGGTCTTCTTTTTTGGATGAAATATCAGATTAAATTCTACTATTGTTAATTATGTTTCATCAGTTATTTGTATATCAGCATCCCAGCTGTACAAGTTACTGTATCTTTTTTACAATCATTATGGTGAAGCCAATAACCACCAGATGTCATCAGCTGCTCCAAGGCTCTGAGTTTGACAAATCATGTTCTTTTCTGGTAAAACAGCAGCTTGAAAAAGTAAATGAAGAAGTATTCTATTGCTTAAAAAAAATACATGCATGTGGTGGTCAGCTTGTTTTGGCTTCAAAAAATTTCTTAGAGAAAGGCAAAAATGCTAGAAATTCAATTGTAAGAGACTTTAACTTCCTTTCTGGTGCAGGAGACAGTAGTGTAGCAAAGGTCTTTGAGACAGTACCAGGTTAAAGTGGCCTGAAATTCAGTTCTGACTTGGTTAGGTGCTTTTTGAAGTTGTTCATTCACTCAACAGAAACCTTTACCATTACTTTGATCGCTACAGCATTTTCCACACTATTGCCTTACATAGAGGGCAGACTTCAGTTGGTGTTACTCCACTGATGAAAGACATCCATCAGAAGGGGAGGAAATCGATTTCTGGAGATTCCTCCTCCCCCTTTTGTCCCACAAAATCTCCTTCAGACTCCAAGCCTCTGGAGATTTGCAGGGGCTGTAAAGAGAAATGATTTCAAACTGCTTAACTGTTCCAATTGTTGGATGTCTTCCACCAGCACAGTAACCCCGAATTGTATTCCACCCAGAGTTTATTATCATCATAAAGCAATTTTTTAAAAAATCCTTTATTGGTATTAGCAGCATTTTCGCATGTGAGCCATTAGACCAGTTATTTTCCAAACCGTGGAAATGGTAGCTGTGATGCAGTGTAACGCATTATCTGCTTTGGACGTCTGAACTGACAGTTACTGACCAATAAAGAGATCTTTGATAACTCAGAACTGTGAAAAGGGCGAGTTCCCTGTTAGGGATCATTAGGAAAGGGTTTGAAAATAAAACTGCTAATATCAGAATGACATTAAACAAATATATGGTGCAACTGCACTTGGGGATCATGTATACAGTTCTGATCACCTCCTCTCAATTAGGGTATTTTAGAACCTTAAAAGTTCAGAAAAGCTAAGCCAAATAGTCATTGGGCTGAAATAACTCCCTATGAGGAAAGGTTGCAAATGTGCGTCTTTAGAATGAAGAAAATCAAGGCAGTGAATTGGCATGACCAATGTCTATACAGTAATGCATGAGGTATATAAATAGATATGATGGTGATGATGTGGAAAAAAGTAGATGGAGATGGTTTTCTCCTCTCAGTACTAGAACCCAGGGTCATCCAATAAAGGTGAATGGAGGAAGATTAAAGAAAAACAAGGGGAAGTATTTCTTCATACAGCACATAATTAAACCATGGAATTTGCTATCACAAGCTGTTGCAACAGACACCAACCCAGCCAGCTTTACAAGGGGTTTACACAAATTCATGGAGGATAAGGCTAGCTGTGATGTCCAGTATCGGAGGTAATGTTTCTCTGAATACCAGTTGCTAGGGAGCCCAAGTACAAAGAGTGCTGTCCTGCTCATATCCTCTTTGCAGGCCTTCAATGGGCATTTGGTTGGTCACTGAGAACAGGAGACTGGACTAGAACAGGGACTGGGCTTTGGTCTGATCCAGGGGAGCTCTTCTTATGAAATACAGTGGTACACAGATTAATAGCTTTGTTCTGAGAGCTACCACTATAGTGGTTCATATTTCCAGGGCATTCTAATTAATAGTGTCTGTTCAAAATTATAGGAGTAACATCTATTTATCATTTATATTTAAAGGCTGAAAGTGAATTACAAAGAGCTTCATTGGATGCCACGCGGACAAGTCGGTACTTGGAAGAAACCATTGACAACTTTGAAAAACAAAAAATAAGAGATATAAAGGTGTGTGAGTGAGTGTGTATACTCTAATATAAATCAACAAACTAAAAAATGGCTCAGGGAAACAGCCATTTAGAGCATCTATTTAATATTCCTTCACCATTTATTTTAACAAACATTAATCTGCTATTGGGGACCAATGGGTCCCCTTGTCCTAGCTAGAAATAAATACAATTATAATTTCAAAATGACTTGTTTCACATAATAAAATTTACTTTATATCTCCTTTTAAAGTTTTCATTGGTATATCAATAAAGCACACAAACTATTGGGGTACATTGGACCCCATGTTGTTCCCTTAAAAAAAATGTACAGAGAGCATTATTTCTTTTGTGACACAATTGGAGCAAAGCTATAAGCCACCAAGTAGACAATCTTCCTTGTGCTATCAGGAAGATAGCACTAGAGAAGAAAGCAGTACAAAAAAGAAGCCCAAAAATGCCTAGATAGTATATAACAGATAGTATATAACAGAAGGAATATAGCATATCCTCAGGAGCAGGTTTGGGGGCTGCGGGGGGGGGGGGAGAGAAGGGTAAGTCCTGTTCCACAAGTCTGCTTGCACAATGTTGAAGACAACCCATTACAAATAAGAAACTAGTGTTGCAAGTTTGCACTTATAAGAGTGTTTACTCCTGTGTCAAGATAATGCCAATCTGAATCAGAATTAACTCCCTAGGATAAAATTTACTCCAAGGTTCAGTAGACTGCTGTGGTGCTTTTTTAAGGGTTTTGTGTGTGCTTGCACACAGAGGAATGTACAGACAAAATAAACTAAAACAGAAAATCCACTCCACTGCTCTTGAAATGGTATACTTACAAAAAAATGGAATTACAGTACAAGCAAAATGCTAACATTTTTCAACTACCTAATTTTGAGATATTGCTGAGGATAGAATGGACTCGTTTAGCTTAGGCCTTAGGCAGATTTACTTTCCCATTCATTTCAATAGGGATATTGAGGGAATTGAGACCTCTGATTGAATAGGGAATTGAGACCTCTGATTGTTTAGTTTCAGAAATGGAAATGATGATGAAACATCACAGGACTGACCCCATAACGGTGGAGAACTATGAAGTAGCTCATACTGGCTAATTTTAAATTTAAGAAATATTTCGAGCAGCTGCTGGAATTCACAGGAACCCCAGTGGGGTACTAGTTTGCCCCAGTTGGTGGGGAAAATGAGGTGTCAGCTTGTACTAGAATGCTAAAGGAAAGTGTAAAAACTGTAAAAATTGAATTTTTAGATAATACATGCTGCAGTGTAGTATCACAGCCCACTCACAGCTAGTTTCTACTTGTTATAAAAATAGGAAAAGCTGTTCCAGTCTTGTGCAGAACTTAAAAAATCGAGGGGCCAGAGCAGTGTACTTCTTGTTTAGTTAAGAATTTGGTCAGGTTCCTAGCACTAACATGTTGTCTATAAATTGTAAGGAACAAGTAACTTTGTGGGTGATTAAACAGGAAAGTAATTCTTACCATGCAGCAGCTCCCTGGGCAACAGAAGGGAAGTGCAGTTAGGTTCAGGTAGGAAATGCTAAAACAGTGGAAGGCTTCTAGCCAGAATGGCAAGGGGTGGGGTGAGGGAAAAGTATCTAGAGAAAGACAAAGTACTTGGCTGTATGCAGAAGTGAGCTGGGACTTCGTTGACCTCATATAGGCCAATACAAGAAAAGCCTCGGCCTATGAAAGGCTGCCAGTAAGGGCTGCTATGTAATGATCCATATTCTTTTTATACAGACTTTATCAGGCTACCAGTCTTCATATAGTGACAGCCCAGTTAGTATGCCTTTATTATAGAGCAGTTACTGTAACACTTTCTCCCTTCATTTGTTTTTAGAATATCTTTTCAGAATTTGTAACAATTGAAATGCTATTCCATGGGAAAGCCTTAGAAATTTACACTGCTGCCTACCAAACTATACAAAATATTGATGAGAATGAAGACCTAGAGGTAAGAAACATGATGAACTTCTAATGTACTGCTGTGCAGGGTTGCTGGTTTTTGTTTTGCCTACACAATTTACACAATATTTAATGTTATTGAGGCATATCTGTGGACCAGTTTAACTATGAGCACCTTACCCAATATGCACCCATTTGACCCCTTAGATCAGTGGAATTGGCACATATTGTGGCAGCAGCTACACTTTGGAACTCCCTGCCTATTGAGATCAAGCAAGCACCTTCACTGTACTCTTTTCGGCGCCTGCTAAAAACATTCCTGTTTAGACAGGCTTGCCCAAAGGCTTAAAAAGTTTTAATGTGTTTTAGCATTTTAACTTTTTTATGTTTTAAAGTAGGGTTGTGAATTTTTCTTGATTTCACGGTTTTATCTTTTGAGGTTTTATCTTTTGAGGGGGTTTTTACAATCAAGCAGTGTATAACTTTCATTAAATAAATCAAATATCTAGTCCTTGTCCCATTGGCAACTCTTCAGTGAACTTCAGATAACTGAAAATCCTTAATGTATTCAGCCATAATGAACAAAATGAAGCCTGTGCTAGTGACAAGATTTAAGAGCAATTTTAGATCTTAACTTATTAAGGTGGAATATTTCTAAAGATTTCTTAAGGGAAATCTCACATGCCAGCCCCTGTGGTGATCAGCTGCAAGGCTTGGTCTATTCTCCCTTAGGCTACCATTTCACTTCATGGTAAGGCATAGTTCAAAAAAGAAATGAAGACAAGTTTGGAGCCGTAGAGGCAAACACCGTTTAGCTGTATTTTATCCCTGCAACCTTGCCTCAGACATCCACTCCAGCAAGTTAAGTAGAACTACTAGAATTTATGCCAGTATCTGTTGGCCATAAGGCAGTAGCATACCTGTTTTCTAGTTGGAATGTATGCTAGAAAAATCCTGTGGGCTCTATATAGCAGTGCAAGCTAACCATTTTTTGGCTCCAAGCTGCAGTCATCCTTGGCTAACCCTCTGGAAGCTGCATGTGAGTTTGGCCCCGTCACACTCTTGCACATACACACAGCCACCAGTTCATGCCGATGAGGTGAGGAGAGGGGCTTATTACCCCCTTTGCTCATCAAATGATTGATCGGATGACTGAGGAGTAATGGGCATCCCCATTAGGGCACTAGGCACCATCCACTCCCTCCCACATGCTGAATCTTTTATTCTTTTAACAAATAAAAATTGCTGCCACCACAATTAGTATCTTGCTGAGGACTGAAAAATTTTCTTGTCTGCCGGATCAGGCCTCTGCTCTAGGCACCCGTGCTGCATCTTACCTAGTTCTTGAGGAGCTTTATAAGTGGACAAACTGTGAAGCTTAACAGGACTGGCCAGTGTCCCATATGAACTATGTACACTCTTAGACAACACACTTCAGAATCATTTGCAAGGTGCTGAGGCTGTGGGCCAGACATGCACAGTGTGTTTCCTTGGGTAACAAACTGATATAGAAAAGGTTCACAGCAGGTAGATTTGAAAACCCCTGGCCTCCTGTGTATTCTGAACACCAACATTTATTTAACAGATGTTTCGGAGTTCACTTTATCAAACAGAACATCAGTCTCGTTTGGATATTGTCCGTGCAAATTCAGAGTCTCCCCTCCAGAGGACTGCTTCATCCAAATCTTGTCCTGGAATAGTTCAGGTTGGTTCAAAAGCTTGAATGCTTTCCTTAGCTACATTCCATGAAATATTATTACATTAATGAATTAAATTTCCTCACTTTCTGATTTCCATCAACATCTTCTCTGGCCCTTTCTCCTCAGAGTAGGAAGACCTTCCTTCCTTCCCTCCTGAACTTTTGTCACTGCTACTTTTATTCACTATGCAAGCAATTCCTGGTGCTGACATTTGTTCAACCAAAGGTCTATGGTACTGCAACAAAGCAGGGCAGCCAAGGGAGGAGGAGCTGTTTAGACCAGCAACTTTTGACACCATCCACCCACCTCTCACTCCACCTTCCCAAAGGCCAGTGTCTCGCTTACCCGGCTTTGGGAAAACAGCATGGAAGCTGACGGGGGAGTCAAATATGAAGCTCACTCCCACCCCACACGTGTGCTAAGGCAGTGTGCAGCCTGCAGGGTCTATATCAAATTACTCTTGCTGTCCATTTGGTATGAAAGTTGGCCTGCCTTCGGTTAGAGTTTTACAGGAAAGCTCACCTGCATATTACTCCACACCTACTGGATCCTGTTTGAGCCTTATATGATCACCTGGCAAGCATACACCCATACTGTATACAAAAATATTTTTTAAAAAAACAAGATACTGAATATATTTTTAAATGCAGATTGACTTCATTCAAGGCTAATGCTTTTTTTAAAATTCTGATTTGTCATATTCTGTGTAGCAGATTTCCAGAAATCCATTGAAAAAGGAGGAGGAAGATGAAGAGTATGACAATGAGGATGAATATGAAGATTAGCATTAAAACCACCAAGGAAGAAAGCACCTTTGAGACTAGAAAGCGTTTCCCCTGCAAATTGTTATTTTTCATTGTGTTGCTGCTCGGTGATGGACACAATTAAGACTATTCATTTAAACTACAGTAAAGAAAGAACTGATCACTGTTACCTGACAATTATGATTTTTTAATGGTATAAAATTTAATGGTCCACTAAAAGTAGATTCAGCAATATTAAAGCTATGTCAGTGAGTTTAGTTGTGTTTCAAGGGATTCAGAGTACCATAATTATGGAAGACCTGGATAGCTCAATTGGTTAGAGCATGGTACTCATAACGCCGAAGTTGCAGGTTCTATCCCCATATGGGAAAGCTGCATATTCCTGTACTGCCGGGGGTTGGACTAGATGATCCTCAGGGTTCCTTTCAATTCTGAGATTCTATTTCAGAATACATTTTGACTTTTCATAAACTACCTTTATAGAAAAAATAGCCCCAATCCCTAGCAACCAAGTTAATCTTCCGTTTCCCAATGTATGCCGAAGCATGGAAGCAAATTAAGCAGCTGGTGAAAATAAACAGCACTGCTTTGTTCAGTTCACTTTATAATCTAGTGTTCTCATAAAGGTGTCACAAAACATTCCAAAATTTTCATTCTCAGACTTATCATATTCATGGAGTGTTAAATTGGGTGGCTGGCATACAGGCTTATGTGCCTATTCTTACTTGAGGTCTTTCCTAACATCCTGCCCCTCAATCTTGAACTTTCTTATAGCTGCATCAATGCAGATGGCAGCATAAAATCTGCATCAATGCAGCAGTTAAGCTGCTTCAGTATTCTTTGTGAAAGTGCCTTCAGTATTACAGAACTTCTAATTTACATTTAATTTTATTTTCCTTGTAATTCCTATAGGGATACTAAATGCAAGGCAGCTGATATTTGGGGTGATTTGTTTTCTTTTTATTTCAGATGTGAGGAACCTTGGCCTTCCAAATGTTGCTTCTACTGGCTATGCTTGCTAGGGCTGGTGGGAACTGCAGTTCAGCAATGTCTCAAAGGCCAAAATTTCCCCACACCTGCCAATCTTTCTTCATACCAGCATTTCTGCATTAATTTTTTATTATCAGTATTATAAAGTCTAGTCTTTCTGCATAAATTTCAGTTCTGTCATTGACTTTAAATACAACTATATTATGGCATTATCTAAGCCACTGGGAATAATTACAATAAATAAATACTTGTATTTTTCACAAAATAGCATTTTTCTTCTGTCAGTAATTCTTAACTGTGGCCTGCAGAACAGAGATGGACTTGGAATGATACAATTAAGAGGGTAAAGCTGGAAGACTTTTCTGAAGGTGCCAAATGTAAAACTCGCCTGTAAAGGAACCATAGTGAACATTACAACCATCTCAGTCATACGCAGGACAACCAAGCAGCAATACTCACCTCTCACTCATTCGTAGCGTACTATGGTTATGTAGTGTACTACAGTGGAGTGTAGGGACGATTGTTAACCCTCCAAAACCACTAGGGTTGCTGTACACCCTTAACAACCGTTAGAAATGTTTTTTGAACAAACGAAGCAATTTATACTCCATCCTCAACAGTTAATGTGTTCAGTTGTCTTGAAGTGATCTATCTTCCCCCTACCCCTTCAAATTTAAAACAAAAACCCCACACTAAGTAAGTTATCAAGTCTATTTTGCACTTACTGAATGGGTAAGTAAAAATAATTAGGTTCCATTCTTTTCCAAGTTTTACTTATACACACACACCCCTAAAAGCACTGCAGGGGTCATTTGGACCCCAAGAGTAAGGCTTCTGCTCCAAATTGTCCTTGGCCTGATGGAAAGGCTAACACTCTCATAGTTCAAACTTCCAAACACTGCTTTCTTAGATGTAATGTAATCAATCCTAATACATACATGAAATCGGAATCTGCATGTTAGAACTATGCGATTATAGATTATACCTGTTCCATTAGTAGCAGCCCACCCTAGGCATTCTGGGGGTACTGTTCCTGATAGCCCAAGGGGAATTTAGATTAACATAGCCAGAACCAATATACTTGGATAGTTTGTGCGTTATCGACTACAGTTTTTAAAAAATCTCTTACTAGGTAAAAATTTAAAGGTGTCCTCTGGCCCCCAAATGTTGAATACTGTCAAAATTTGTATGTGATGGGTAATTCGCCAACTTTTCAAGCATCCATCCCCATGGTGGCTTCAATGTGAAATAAGATGGGTTGTCTGAAGAAAATAGTTGTCTAAAGAAAAACAAACCAAAACAATGGCATGTAATATAAAAAAGCAAAGAAGGGAAATCTGGCCTTCGAGATGATGTTGAACTACAACCAACCCTGAACTTTAGCCATACTTTAGCCATGAGGCTGATAGGAGTTAAGAGTCCAACCGGTTTTACAAAGTAAATGGGGATTTGCTACCGGCTAGTCAATAAAACATCACAAATGGTGCTGAAACTGGCAAATATCCAAGGAGAGGAATAAACCATCGCAATAGCAATTTGCCAGAGGTTTGCCAAGCTTTTCGTACCAGTGAGCACGTTTTGAATTTTGAGAGAGTGCTGTGGGAACCAGTCACAAAATGGCTGCCATTGGGGACATGGCATAACACAAAATTAGACTAGAAACCCCATCAACCTTAGGCTTACCACAAGAAGTCAGCTATGCCCTGCTGGTCCTGATTGTGAAGATCACCACAATACTGAATATACACTGATGCTGTTGCTGTCTAATAACAGGGAGCACAGCTCAATACCAAGAAAACTATACAAGGTGGCCACACCACACTCACTCTCATCTCACAGAAATCACTTATTTATTTCATAAAATTTATACACTGCTTGATTAAAAAACAAATCTCAAAGTGGTTTACAAAAATATAAAATGAGGAAATCAAGGAAAATTCACAACCATACTTTAAAAGATAAAAAGTTTAAATATTAAAACAGAGGTAAATTATCTTGAGGTAATAATAAAATTACCTCAAGGTAATTTAGAAGGTACTGTACATTCTGCCACATAACTTTCTTTCTGAGAGGGCTGGAGACCTGCTTTTTTCTGAAAATGAAAGCTAAGACTGGGGGACACTTGCCTGGAGACACACACAAAATCCTTTGCAAATGTCAGATTGATGACCCCTGCATTTTAATATTGAAAATGCATTATAACATTGAAAAACTCCATCTAGTAGTGCTTCCTCAATTTTCATTGTAGGTGTGCAGTTGAAAGTAGTCTGCACTAAATATCACAAAAGACTGCAGTTTGAAGAAGACCCAAACAAAAGTGTTGTGCAGAGAGATATGGAATAGAAAATGGCTACATTTCCTTTTTTCAAAAAGATCAATCAGGAAGCTCGCTGATACCAACATCATGGGAGTTGAAGTTTGGGGATAATACAACTTCCCTTTAAACTCTTGCTTTTACATATTCATCCAAGCAGCCTTTTCATTCAACAGACCGTTTCTTCTTCCCTGGATATTTTTTTTAAAAAACACTCCGTAAATCAGTAGTATGAGGACACCCAATTACAGTGGTACCTCAGTTTAAGAACTTAATTCATTCCGGAGGTCCGTTCTTAACCTGAAACTGTTCTTAACCTGAAGCACCACTTTAGCTAATGGGGCCTCCTGCTGCCCCCAGAGCACGATTTCTGTTCTCATCCTGAAGCAAAGTTCTTAACCCGAGGTAATATTTCTGGGTTAGCGGAGTCTGCAACCTGAAGCGTATGTAACCCGAGGTACCACTGTACCATTATTCAAAAATTTGGGAAGCCAAGTGGACATGAAAATATGCATCTTGGGTTGTTTAACCAATAGCCCTAGAACTTCAAGAGATTCAACTATCTTCTAGTAGTACCAATATATTTCCTGTATAGCCTGTAATTTGTACAATTTATAGAGGAAGACACTGCCAAACTACAAGACTGGTTCTTATTAGGGCTGTCATACGCTAATGGGTGTAAAAAAGCAATATACAAATTAACCATCCACATATTTCATTTAGGTACATTTATTTTAAAAGAAATGCTAAGCTGAAATTAATAAAAAAAATCAATGTGCCATTGAATGTTACAGACAAGAATCCAAAACTTGCATTCAACTTATTATTTATATTCAAGAGTAACTAACAACCTATGCTTTCTAACAGATGCAACTGTACTGCATCAAACAGCTTTCATTTTAAAGCAATTAACTATTTACAAATAGATGGATGTTTTGTCATCACTTTCCAAAGAACAAAAACACAAATCTAGTTTTATTCTATTAATACTGCAAACATCTTCACTTTGCCTCCTAGGCATTTTCACATCTACCCAAAAGTTAAACTAACTTTGCGGTTGCCAATTGGCCTGTCATTTAATTCATTAATAGCAGCCACTGCCTCATTATAATTCATCATGGCAAGAATAGCTTCACCAGAAGACATTCCATATTCATTGCGCAGAATAGAAAGAGATTCTGGTATGATTTTATAACCGTGGAAGAAATCCAGAATTTCATTAGGAGAAGCCTGAAACGGTAAATTCTTTAATTTAATCAATGTGACACGATCTGAGGCACCACTAGAATTATAGTCAGGCCTAAAGTTCCCTTCTTGAAAACTACCAGGAATGCCGTCACCAGGAGGCCCTCTAAAAAGATCAGATGAGCCGATAAAATCATCAGACGGGTGTCTACAATTAGACAGGTGCTTTAAGTTCCCATGCAAAGAGGATCCTTGTGAACCACTGGGGTAAAAATGTTCACTTCTTTCATATGTATGGAGATTATCCTGCATCTTTGCATTTGATGTTGATGAAATATTAATACCAAACTCTTGCATTTGTTCCTCAGAAATGCATCTTAGGAGTACCTCTGTTCCCAAAAACCGCCGGCGATTTAAGCTTTCAGCTTTGCGGGCTTGTTCTTCAGTTCTGAAGTTGACCAATGCTTCCCCAAGTCCAATTCCTTTGTCATCATAAAGCAAATAAATGTCACTGTTATCAATATTAAATCCTGCAAAGAACTTCTGTACTTCAACATTTGTCACATCAAATGGAAAGTTTCTCACATATACGCAGGTCTTTAAGCCAGAATATTCATCTCTATCACTTCTTTCATTTGCATGGTGCTGTCTCTCTGGTGGTACTTTTGCTTCAGAAGATCCAGTTAAGAACAACAGCTTTTCTTTTGAAATGGGAAAGATGAAAATCGGCTGGCCAAGCAGTTTATCCTTGTGAAAGGTCAATACAAACTCATACACCTTCAATGAGTCACACAGCAGAATTGCATCTTTCGTCTTTGCATCACCTTCTGGCTTTAAAAATATAATAGGACTGGCAGTCACACCTGGATGCCCAAAGAACTTTATCAAATCTTTCTTCTCAACAGTAGGTTGGAGATTTTTAATGAGTATATAATATTCTCTGTGTTGAGAACGAGACTGTGTCATAAACCTCTGTTGTGGAGACCTTGACCGGGTGCATGCCACAACCCTCCGTGGTGGTGACCTTGACCGGGTGCGTGCCATAACCCTCCGTGGTGGTGACCTTGACCGGGTGTGTGTCCTTACCCTCCGTGGTGACCTTGACCGGGTGCGTGTCCTTACCCTCCGTGGTGACCTTGACCGATGGTGTGCCTTAACCCTCCCTGGAGACCTTGAATGGGCACGTGACAAGCCCCTCCCCACAGGAGACCCTGAATGGGTATGTGATGTAATCCTCCCTGCAGGAGACCTTGAACGAGTGCGTGCCATAACCCTCTCTGGAGACCTTGAACAGGTGCGTTTTCTTGAGGAGAAATAGTCTGGCTCTCTTTGTGAATGCTCTCTGCTTGAAGAAAATGTTTCCTCATTCAAATGATAACTGAAATGTTTGGTATTGACAGGACTGCCAATCTTTCCACCAAACTTAATCCATGTTCCTTTACCAGAGGTTCGTACAATAATAAATCTTGAACCCATATACTCTCGATCACGTTGAAGCCCTTCCGTGGCATCGCTTAATGTTGCAAATTTTACCACAGCGTCTCCATTATTTTTACCATTAACTCTTCTCATGGCTATTCCCTCCACTTGCAATCCAGAGAAGAAATTGCGTACATCATCTTCTGTTGCAGAATAAGGCATACCACGTATAAATAGGTACACACTTGGAAATGGCTCTTTCTTAGGCTGATTATAGTTTGGTTCCAACATATCTGTATCACTGTTTCGAGATCCATTTGAACGGAACTCATTCCCCAATGGATCCATGGAACTACAGCTAGATTGATGCATTCCTTTATTAATGGCTGCAACTAAATTTGAAAGATTGCCAATTCCAGATGCACCTGAGTTAATGGAACCTGCCCGTCTTCTCCTACTAATTTCTATTATAGTCTGCATTTCTGTCTTGCTGCTAAGAAAGAACTCTATACGTGAATCCTTGATAAATCCTCCAGAATAGCTCATTGCTTGTCGTGCATCTTCATCTGTTGCAAATATAATGAAAGCTTCCCCCTTTTCTCCTCCAATGATATGTACACCTCCATCAGGAATATTCAATCCTGAGAAGAAGCGGCGAATATCTGCAGAACCCGCAACAACAGGAAGCCCCTGTAAACGGATGACTACCGCCATTCTGAGCTCAGCCCACAGCAATAATCACCTGTAGACAAAAAGGTATATGTGATAGCAAGCCTTTAGTACACTGGGAAAGTTAAGCACTACAAAATAAAAAATAATTCCTTCATCTGGAATAACAAACCTATTTTAGTGTGAAAGTTTATACACTATTCAATCTGAAATTCCGCACTGTTCCAACAGCATTCCCCATTTTAAAAGCAACAATATCAAACATCACTCTTCTTACAATCTATAATAAGACATAGCAAACCTTTCACAGAATATATTCTAGACAACTGTGGTCCCATGTTCTTGCCATGCAACAGCAAAAGTCAAGAAAGATCTGTGATCAAAAATGTCTCACAACTCTCTAGCAACTTACACAGAAATCTTAGATTTTCAGACATTTATGTTCTATCAGTAGAACTGCCCACCTCATAATGAATCAAATTTCAGTCATCCTTGCCCCATGATCAGGATATTGAATTGCACATCTTTTCCAGCCACAAGTCTGGGAGAAAAAAACCATCATCTCAGATCAGACAAAAGAAGCATTAAGCTTTGAAGCTTACCTTTTTTTTTTCCCCTCTAGAAGACCTGATAAAGTCTGTGAAATCAATTTAACTGTGGAAAGAAAATGAAACATTATTAATGGTCAAGAAGCAGGTTTACATACTATGCTGTGTTACTGTGGTATATTCATAATCATGGTCAACATTAGTAAGAAATCAAGATTGGTATTCTTGTGTTAAAATTATTTCCCAGTCCAGAGAGGCACAAAAATCAAAAATAACCAATCTCAACTGAACAATGTATCCAAAGCCAGTGTATCCATTTAAAACAGATTCCAACAAGTGAAGAAAATAGTTTGAAATCAGACTTCAAAAGATCCACAGACAGTTGGGTGGAAGAACCCAAACATTTCACTGCCTGTAGTTATAGAAAACTGAAGTCCCACACAAAAATAGGAGTCGGCAGTTGTTCTTAAATTCTTTTCAGAAGAGGGTGGCAAGATGTTCGCCTGTAGTTTAATTCGTTGTTGTAAAGATGACCATATTGGATGAAAAATCCAAAAATTAAGTAAATTCAGGAAAATATACTGCTTATGCCCATTCCAATTTCACCACGAATGCTTGTCATTCAACCACAAATCCAGAATACAATATATTCTATGATATCTCTTTAGAGCACTAAAACATCACAAAAGTTAAGGCACTCAAATATACTGACTACATTCATAAAACATTTTCATGACGCTTTCCAAGCCAATTTTTTCACAAATTCCATAAAATACATAAATATGAAGCAACAGAAACTGGGTAGCCCAAAACCGGAGGTTCAACTGAGTTCAATGAAACCTCCTCAAAAATAAATGTCCGAATTATCTAGCATATATATAGGAACGGTGCAAGAACCCAATTCATCTATAACTGATCCACACGACCAAGAAAGCAAACTATGAAATCTTATTTACTTTAAACTTGATTTCAGTAAAGTACATAGAAAAGGCCTACTTTCTTTCACCTCCGCTGCAAAGATCATAGACCACCAATCTGGAAGTTTCTAACAAGGGCTTTTTGAGAAGTCTGAATAGTTCTCTAAAAGCACTATCAATATCATACTGAAATCAATGGCAGTATTCTAATCAATAGGGATTAATAACATCTCATTACTCAAAAGGCTAATATCAAACATTCTTCTTGTATGTTGTTATTGTTGGGAAGCAAGAACAAGAACATAAGAATAGCCTACTGAATCAGGCCAGTGGCCCATCTAGTCCAGAATCCTGTTCTCACAGTGGCCAACCAGATGTCCTTAGAAAACCAGCTAAAACTGTTCTAAATACTCCTAGGTAACTCAAGATCTTACACCAACACCATGGATAAAATCCACCATGTTTTTGCGGTTTTTAAAAAAAGACAACTATAAATTCTTTTTCAGTCCCAGCAGAGACCTCCAAAGCAAGTAGACAAGTCTTCACCGCAAGGCAAGCTTTTACTTCTAGAGCCCCATCCCCCAACAATAACAAAAAATGAAACAAATATTAACAATTTACTGTAGCAACTCTTAGTTATCAGGTGTGGACAAGGGATACAAATATTTAGATGAGTAAATAGAATATAGATCAAAAAACAACTAGGGAAAATGGAGAAGCTGCAAAGTGTTTTGTATATCCACAAAATAGTTATTCCCAATTAAAAAAACCCGTAAGTGTACTTTACTCCTATGCAGTCCTTGCTGAGAAAGAAGCTAACACAAAACAAGAATATAGATTCCTACTAAAACAGGCACTTCTAACTCCTATCCTTAACTGTTCATGATAATGATGTTACTGGAGTGTCTACGCTATTTCTTCCCAGGGATTGGTGCATGATAGAACTCAGGGATATCCTGGCAGAGCAAAAATATACTTTGTACAGAGTATGTGAAGTGCAGAGAAGGCACGTCATCCTGAGCAACTAGCATTCTTCCTTTTTCTGCACGTAAATGCTGGCTAGGAGAAATCACACCACCACAGAACATTTCTTGGGCAGCCATCAAGAACCATTTGTTAAAACAAGCTGTGAATGCGGTCGGCATCTCCTTAGTCCTCCGTGGTTCTCCCATACCAGTTCGTGTACATTCCAATGCACTCCCAGGGATGCCAGCGGCAGAAAGGTCCAGTGGGTTCCAAGGGATTGCTATTAACCAACCATCCGAGTACGCGTGGGAGAACAATAAATTCTGTGGCTAGGAGGACAAAAAAGAAAAACCAAAAGCCATGATGACCGTCACCTGACATGAACTGGAATCACCAACCGGATCAGCCACTCCTAAGTCAGAGCTGTAATTGGTCCCCACGCCGGAATGATTTCCGTCCACACAAAAGAACTGTGTTCGTTTGAAGGTAGCATTATTCTGTCACCGCACCTACTACGCCGGAGTGGGGAAGACATAGGCGCGGCCTCCCCCTGCAAGCAGCCACCAGGCTCGCCCCGTCACCGGCTGCCCGCGCACCATTGAATACCTTTAAGTTATCACCCACCGGGGTATCGCTCGGCCCCTTTTACCACAAGGGAGAGAAGTGTCCAGTACGGGGCAGGAGGTGTTTCTGCAGCTTAAGAGACTCACTACCGAGAGCAGCCAGGCAGCTTACCCGCGTGCCAACAAACAAACACGCGTGTACACATACACACGTGCACGCGCACGCGTGTACACACACATATATACACACACACACGACCACCCTTTAGCGCTACTAACCAGGCCCGTGTGAGGCGAATGGACCCGGAGAGCGCCCAGGCTCCGCGACTTCCCTCAACGGACGGAAGGAAACAGCGCAACCGCTTTGCTTTTGCTACTGCGGGAAAACTCGCCAGACCCAACGGCGCGGCCTCTTTCGTACGGCCTCGACACGTCAGCAAGCGCGCCTCGTCGCGGCCCGCCCGGCTACACCAGCTGAAACACGCGCGGTACTCGCTCGCCTCCAGCAGCAACAGCGCTACTCTCCCCTCGCTCTGCCTCACAGAGGGAGAGGCCCAACTGCAAGGGACAAAATGGCAGCCGCCCTCGTCTCCGTCTCCCTCAGAGAACCGCCAGGACGTGCGCAGCGAGGGGACGGAAATGGTTCTGCTGCGCACGCGCACGCGCACAAAGAGTCCCCCGGAAGCCGCCCGGCAACCAGTACGCATGCGTCTGTTGTTGTACGGGAAACTCGAGGCTTCACCAATCATTTTGCCTTGTCGTATCTCTTCCTGTTAGTATGGCACATGCGCAGAAGAAGTAAGTGGGGAAATCCAAGTACTTGCGCACAGTGTTGTTTCGATGAAAGGGAATTCGAGTGTGGAAATACAGCAGCTGATTTTTTACGTGTCTTCATTTCCACCTCTAGTTCAGAAATCAATCTGTGTGCCCTTTTTGTCTCCTGCCAATTTTCGTTTAACTGCAGCTAAGATATAAACTTTGCGCAGTTTTTTTCCTGTCTGAAATCGAATGGAAAATAGGAGTTGGGGTTGGCTATTCCGGTTTCTTAGTGTTTGTCCAAAAAAAAGTGGTGCTTGTCTAAATTTTTGGGGTTCTATCATCACCATTGGCAGTAGCTCCTAACAGCAGTCTTATAATTAATGTGTGCTTTATGTGGCACCTACACAGTAATCTCAAAGCAACTTAACTACCAAATAAATGCACTTATTCCCTGGTATGAACGAAACACCCATCTTCCTTGATCTGAAATTTGCAATCCTGCGCTTTAACTGAGAAAAAAACCCTACTCAATTTGGGGCGGATTTCTTCTGCGTAGACATGCTTAGTCTTTCCCCGTAGAAAAACCGTTTATTCACTTGATGTAAGGGTGACCGCAAAACAGGAAAAAACTGACTTGCGAAAGGCCAATTTCCCCCCTTTATATTTGTCGAGAAAATTTTAGACAGATCTAACTAAGGCTGTAATCCTAATCCCAATTACTGTACCTTGGAAGCAAACCCCGTTGAATTCAATAGGGCACCTACTGGGGAATGGTTATGATTTGCGCACTCTGATATTTTTGGTCTGCCTGGCGTCCCGTAGCGGTCGCTCCGAGACGCGGGAGCCTATTGGCTGCGCCCCTGCGGCAGGCAGCCGCGGCCGAGGCCTCGGTAGCCATGGCGACGGCGAGGCGCTGGGTTTGCGCGGCCTTCTTCTTGCTCCCGTTCGGCGCGGGACTGTCGGGAGGCCAGGGCTTCTTCCTCCCGCTGCACCGGCCCCAGGGCTGCGGTGGGACGCAGTACTTTGACATCGCCAGCCTGAGTTGCGGGCAGTGCGGGGCCTCGCAGAGGAAAAGCTCTCGGGGTGAGGCGAGCTGGGCGAGCGCGGCTTACAGGCGAAATCCCTAGGAAGGGCCGCCTGGCGAGGAGCCTCATTTCTTTCCACTTCAGTCATACTCCCGAGTACATCAGCCGACCCATTGAAATCCATGGCGTTCCCATTGATTTTAATGGGCCTGCTGCTGCGGGTATAGCTAACGTTGCGTATTGCCCTATGTCTCCCTCCCTCTAATGTTTCAGTTCAAATGCAGCTACAACGAAGAAATCGTTAAAGGCCAAGCGAAATAAACTGCAAGGGTCCAACCCCAAACATCTTATGTAGTTACAACAGAACGCAACTGTGTATGAAGTGGGTCTATGGGGGTTTTCCTCGACGGGTGAAGTGATGGGATTTATTTCAGGGCAGTTGATAAAGCATTTTAGAGAAGTGATGCCTCTCTACAGAGAAGGCTTTTTCATGAATGCCTATTTGGTCTTGGTTTTGGACATGTAAGGAGGGCCTTTCCTGCCATCTTCGCAAGAGCTAGAGAACTCTGAGCTCAAGAATTTGTTTTGAGAATCACGGCTGATTTTGCTATCCTTTGACAGAAAAATCCACGCATCATGACCCCAATCTTTATTCATTTCATCAGTCCCATTAGGATGGGGGGAGAAAAAGTTTGTTGTTGCCATTGTAAAACTATTGGGAGTACAAAAAAACCCAAGTGATCTACTAGTAGACCCAGATATGATACCATGCTGTAAGGTGTGACTGCTTCTGTCACTCCCTGGTGTATTGTTATTTATATAGCATTGTCAGTGTGCATGATTAGGTTGAAAGAGTGACTGGTCCAGGGTCAGTCAGTAAGTTTCACAGCTGACAATAGGCTTTGAATGCAAGTTTCCCCAAGCATAGTCCATTACTAGCTATCAAACCACACAAAAGTGCCAATGGAGATGCGGGCTTTTAGGATATATTTCAGAGAGGTAACCTTGATAGAGCAAATTGGATTTCAGTTTGTAGCAACTGAAATAACAAGTTATTGTGTTTGTTTCAGGTACATCATGCGCTTGTCTACCAGGATTCAAGTTAGTTTCTGATAATGGTGGATCTTCTATAACTTGTGAAAAATGTCCAGAAAGCACGGTAAATGTTATACTTGCAATAAAATCTAAACAGTTTTTACTGCAAACAATGTATAGATGTACTATATAGTTATAATGCAGTGAGATTTAAAATATTTTAATATGTGTTTTTTTTAGAGTGGAGTTACTCAAGATGGATGGGACTGCATTACTTGTCCTAAAGGCTTAACTAGTGAAGGAAAATGTAAATGCCCTGTTAATGAGATATTGGGTAAGAATTATATGAAGTTGTTCATTGTGTTAAAATATTTGATTTCTCCAGCAGAGGAAGCAGTACTGAATATTTTTGTGGGTTGTACCTAATATTTTAAGTCCATGAATGGAAAGAGCTTCAATACATGGAAAGAGAGTTGCACACCAAGGCTGTGTATACACCATACATTTAAAGTACATTATGTCCCCAAAAGAATCATGGGAACTGTAGTTTACCCATCACCAAGTTACAGTTCTCAGCACCCTTAACAAACTATAGTTCTCAAGATTCAGGATGCGGAAAGTCATATGCTTAAAATGTATGATTCATACACAGGCTCAGAAAGGGTCTTTCTATTCATGGGATGAAAAGATTGGATACAATACTATATGTTTGATTTCTGTCTTAAGAAAGTAATAATAATATATTAGTCTTTTCACCCACCCAATATCAAATACTATGCTGCATTTGAGGAAGGTAGTTTTTGCAGCTATTCTACTATGGGCTTCTTAACTAACATCAAGGGGTCAATAAGACAGTAACAGAATGATAATAACAGAGAGAAAAAATGAACATATAAACTTATTAACTTGCTTTATATTGTCAGATGATTTGTCTGTCTAACTTGGCATTGTCTCCTCTGACTAGCTTTACAAGACTTGAGTTGAGGTCTTTCCCTGCTACCTTAGATGCTTTAATTCAGGAGTGAGGAACAGGATCCAGTCAGTAGGCTATATCCTGACCTCTCCCCTGCCTGTGGGTCATTTTGACAGGTTTCTATAGCATTAAGAGACCCATCCATGTGTAAAAAGCACTTCCAAGTAGCTGGTTTTCTAATTGCATCAATCCCTTATGCCACATGGAGTTTCACTCCAGAGAGTTCCAAAAGATTTTGGAATGATTTTTCAGTATCCGCCAGAGCCTATGGAAGGAAGAGCAGTCCTAGAAGGCCCCAGCGTATGTGCAGAACACTGAAAAGCCCTTTGGATCACAGTAAAGTTTTAAATTTGTGGCGTGTGCATTAGGCAACTGAATGTTCTAACTTTTTTTCTGAAACATTGCATTTGTACACGGTTAATCACATATAGATATTATATGAACCTATATGCCATGTTACTATATGTGTTCATATTCTCTTTTTACTTAGTGGAAAGAGACACCAATGGTGCATTGTTGGCAGATGCATTATGTATTCAATGTGATGGGAAAGGGAAGTCATTTGCTACCTCAAATGCATTAAATAACATGTAAGTATTCTTTTTGTTGAAGACTTGCTTTGGGAGAAGGGGTTGTTGATTTATTCTTTTATTCATGCACAAATATACAAAACTGGAAGTGCGATTGATACAAATTTGCAAAAAGTTGCAGGATTACGGTTGTATGCAGTGCTTTTTTTCTAAAAAAATGTTTAGGGGTACTCTCATTTTCCTACTCATATTGAAATACTGCCCCTCAATGAGGCCAAACTTAGATTCACAAAATGTTTAGGGGAATGCATTCCCCCAGAAAAAAAGGCTGGTTGTATGCAATATTACCTAAGTAACATTCCATGCGTGCAGTCTTACCCTGATCTCCCCATGCACCACAAAATCCATTTCACAGAGCCCACCAACCCTTTCGGAGCAGACTTTGAAGGGGGCTGCAGGGGAGAGGAGGAGGAAGTTCCGTTGTGCAAGCAGAACGCTGCTCTGTGAGCTGAACAGCATTGCATACAACCTATAATTTCAAACTTTCTGAAGCGGTCCCATGTTTAAAAGAAAAATGGAATCAGATCAGATACATTTTCAGCTTTATAAGTCATAGTTTAACTAAATGTCAGGTCTGTGTGGTTTGCCCTTCTTCCTCTTTCTAACATATGTTGGCTTTGGTGCTCCAGTCTTTGTCTCCTTATAGCAGTTTCCTGCAATATTTTTAGATTTAGGACCCGCCTTTAACACAAGCACCTTCTTAGTTTTTTAACCATATATTTCCCTGCTGGTGTTACCCACTTTAGGCTGGGTTGCAATCCAGTAGTGGGTTCTTACTCATTGGTTGAAGACCAATGCTTTAAAGCACAGTTCCCCATTACAGCTGAAATGGGGAACCTCAGCTTTATGTCAGGTTTCTAAAAAGGATTTAAACTTGGTTAGTGAACTGATAGAATTGAGTGCTGTGCTATGACAAATGTTCTAGCTGCACAAGCATTTTACCTGTACACTATTTCAGGGGTTCTCTTGAGGGACCCCTAACCAGCCAATTTCAGAGGGCACAGTGGGAGGAGAGGGGGAAAAGTCCCATAATGGGGAACTGGCTTGAAGATACGAGAACTGAAGCACTAGAGGAAACCAACAGAAAACTGAAGCAAGGAGGCTCAAACCCAACACTTGTTCTTAGCTTTCTATATTGTAGTTTAGGAAGCTGGCAGTGATATGTCCAAAAAGATCCATTTTCAAGAAATTACTGATAGCATGCAAAAGGAAGCTGATTCTGGAATATAAGGGCAGTAGTTTTTCTGTATAGGTGGAAGAGAAAGTTCAACTCAACATCCTCCTAAACATGTGCATCATTGAAAAAACCTCAGTATGTTTTTGCTACTTTTTCAGTGCTGAAAAATATGTGTAAACCTATAGCTGCCACTTGAAGATATTTCTATGAGAACAAGACATTATAGAAAATGCTAGGTATCAGACAAAAATAGCATTCCCACATCTATGCCACATCTCATCTATAGTATCAGGTGAAACTCACTGAGGGAAATCAATACATCATTCTGCTAGTTTACCCAGCAGCAGTCTCCAATGCTTATGAAGCTAGCATGAGAAAATCTATAGTGCGATCACATTACATCACATAGTGAGTTTCATAAGATATAATGGGAGGAACAAGACACAGTGATATCATTTTTTGCAGCATTTTTGTCTTCCATAACTCTACTTATCTCTCACAAGCATATCTGAGTTGGATACTCTGAACTGCTAGATATGTGCCCCTGATAGAACAAATGGTACAGTCTGCTTTTCACAAATGCAGCAAGTCTGTTCTCTGGTGTTGCCTGTGTGATGTTATTTCATTACAAAGGATTACTAAAGTATAGGGTATGAAATGCCTTCAAGGAATGCCTTCACATTCTATTTTTATCTTTTTAGGTGTATAAGATGTGAACCAACATTCATCAGTGTAAACAAGTCATGTAGCTGTTCTGAGCCCAATATTTTAGTAAGTATAATAGGACATATTTGGGAGAAGGAAAGGCTAAGGAAATAACCCCTACACAAATCTGGAGTGGAGTCCCTAAGACAGTTGGATGGTGTCTTGTATGCCTCCTTCCTGCAACTCCTGCAGCCAGGTTGGTGCCACATGCATTGCTCTGCTTTCCTTTGGACCACATAAACGAGGTCAAGCGGGGGTCTTGTTTTCTGGGCAGCCCAGGACCTCACTGCTCAGGCGTGCACCCCAGGTGAGGTCACTGGTGCTGCTAACACAGCAAAAACAATGCAAGAGGCAGCAGTTAAGAGTTACCAGTCTCTGCAGCTACAGTGGGCAGTTTGATTCTGCAGTGATTTGACTTTGCTCTCAGAGGTGTGCTGCCTTGTTCCTTGAGACGGATGCCAACAAAATAATAGGACAGTATGTAGGAGAAGCAGTATAAGTTATATCCCACAGTGGGAGGTTTGCTCATGTAAGCTACCTTCCCTGTCATCACATCCCAGGTCCCCTGACCCTCAAAAGGTGCTATGTCATGGTACTGCAGTAGACGGAGGACACAGAAAAGGCCCATTGTGCAAGTGGAATTCTGTCACCTAACTCTGGATTCATGCCTCTTTCCATTTGTGACAAAGCTATGCTAGATCCAAGTCTCTGTCTTTAAAAGTAGATATTTACATAATTTGGATTTTTAAAAAAAATATATCTTTTCAGACAGGAGGTTTATGCTTCAGGAGTACTGGGAATTACCCCCCAAAGGGAATTGCAACAGTACGCTTTGGAAAGCTAGTAAGTCATAATAATAATCATTTTGTTTGCATGCTGCCACAGAGTGTTTGCAGACATTCAAGGTGACACATTTACACTTAAAACGAGCACACACATACGTCCAGCAACAATAGAAATAAATCAATCAATGCAAAAATATAAGTACATCATAGATATAAGAGCATAAGACTAAACCCTCATGGAGGAGTCGCGCACAAGAGCATTCTCCCTCCTGTGGTGTCCAGCAGCTGATATTCAGAAGCATTACTGCATGCCAAATGTATCCACACTATGTTAGTATAAAGAACAATTCAATAAAACAATTTATATCAAAACAGCAATGTGCAATGCAATAAATAAACAAATAATCAAGTTTATATATTATTCCAAAAATTGGCTAATCTAACAATATAATTCATTGCATTAAGCAAATAGTTGTTTTTTATTCATTGTTTATCCCCCTTTTATTGTGCTCCTTATCTAACAGATACCAGTTTTGTGTTGCAAAACATATATGAGAGCCAGTGTGGTATAGTGGTTAGAATGTCAGAGTAGGACCTGCAAGACCAGGGTTCCAATGCACACATTTTCTCTGAAGCTCACTGGGTGACTTTGGGCCAGTCACTGCCTCTCATCCTAACCTACCACACAGGGTTACTGTGGGATTAAGTGAGGAGGGGGAGAACCAGTGCTTTTTTTCAGGGGGTACTCAAGGGTATGCTGTACCAGCACCTGGTGGGTGTTAGGGGGTGTTAAAAAGTGTAGCACTTACTGTAACAACTTCATGGTGAGTACCGGCACTTATTTTTCTAGGGGAAAAGGCACTGAGGAGAAGCATGTACAACACTGAGCTCTTTGGAGAAAACAATGGGATATAAATACAATAAAATAAATAATACAACTCCTATAAATATTTACAGAAGCACCTACTACCCACTAGCAGCATATTACTCCAAAAGCAGAATAAAGTTTCTGGTATCCATGGCAGTTCAATCCTCCCACAACAACAGTAGCATTAAAAAGAGAGCACAAGCCTCTATGAGATGAGGGCCTGCTCTTCTACCTTGTACCAAAACAATTTGCTGTAACCAGTTTGACTTTCTGGTCTTATTAATAGGGCATCACCTTGATATCAGCATGGTTTTCAAAAAACCTACAAGCGTCAGCAGCGGCTTGCTGGGTAAGCTTTGAAGGTTTTTCCTCTTTCAACAGGATTATTGATAAGTATTACTAATACACATAGTTTATTATTTTGGGATTCCATGGATAATCTGTGTATTGAAACCTGGTTGCAGTTTTCCCTGGTGCTTTGAAACAGTGTAAAAGTGTAAAATGTGCTGCAGAATGCCTCTTCCCAGTGTTACTTAAAACTTCTCAAAGCATTAAAAAAAAATACCTTAGAGCCAGAAATGGTATTCTAAGATGATATTTTCAGTTTTAAAATATCTTTACAATCTTGTAATAATTGTCATTGGCTTATCTCCTTGCAGCTGTACTCCAACCTTACATCTTGCCAAACACTTGGAAATATGTGTGTGATGAACATGAATAGTTTGAGCTCTGCCAGCACAGATGCATGTGGTCTTTTTCAGTACGTTTTTGCAAATACTGCTGGACTTGGTACTGTTCATTCCATATCATTTTGGTATGTGGCATTTGCTATTCATTTATAGATAGATAGATAGATAGATAGATAGATAGATAGATATTCTAAAAATTAATAGTTGTAACAAACATCATATAACTGTTTGCAGGAGACAGAACCTTCCATGGCTATATTATGGTGACCAGCCAGGATTAGCATCACAGGTCCTTGACACAACCCAGTTTCCTGCTAGTTTCACTTTTAAAGGAACAAACAAAGTAAGTTACCTTTTTTTATATAAAAATACTTTTGAGTCAGGTTTATTCTTCGTGTGATTCAGTTATGATGGGATTGCACAGGTTGCCAGTTTTCCTCCAAATTTTAATGCGTTCCTTGTAATTGAGGCTGCAGCCCTCTACTCCAGGGGTAGGGAACATGCAGACTAAACAGAGAAAGAAAGATCTGGGCCTCTGGCCAGAAAATATTCCCCACCTCTGCTCTACTCCAGGGGTGATTAACTACATTGGTCTAGATGACTGGATCATTCCTTAGCAAAAGGACTTGCCTTTGACACGATATACATTTGGTGCCAAACGCAAGCCCCACAGAGATTGGTTCTGCTCCACTGAGGCTAGCATTCAGCACTAAATTTGAACAGTGGCAAATGCAAGTCCAGTTGCTAAGCAACAGTAAAAAGCACATGTGTATGCTTCTGATTGTTCCTTGGCAGCCACAACTTTACCTACTCGCACATGGCATCAGGTGAGCAATAGGTGGTCATGGATGGCTTCAAATGACTGGCCTAGTGGTCCCAATTTGGCTCATGGGTGAGACATTCCCCACCCGTGCTACACTCATCTGGCAGTAAGTACAATTTAGTTCAGTGAGGCTTACTTCTGAGCAGACATGTAAATGATTGCACTTTTGCAATATAAACTACTTTAAGTATCAGTCATAAAATCAGAAAGATGGGGGGAGCAATATACATGAAGTGACCAAAATGTTTGTAATTTCAACTCTAATGTTTTGGAGAGTTTGATTCTACGTTACACTGGCATACCTGCTAGGTTTGATTTCCTTGACTGTTTCCCCAGCCAAACCGATCTTTTACTTTACCCAAATAAGTTGAATTCTCTTCAAGCCCTTTATTACTGAGTTTATGCACAGCAGCTCAGCTGGTAGTTGACAGGAAGCAGGGCTTGCAGACAAGTTGATAACCAACTGATGGTTATATGTTGTATATAACTGTAATGTAACTCTGAAATGATGGTTAATTTCTAGACCAAACAAGTAGCATGTACTCCATATTATTTGTTTTGCTGAAGCAGTTTTATTATACACTTTAGGAACATCTTGGGGTCTGGTTTATTATACAAAATTCAGCTTTCATTTCATTGATAAGTTTTTGTTAAAATATGGACTTTGTTCCCCACAATAGTTTGAGAACAACAAACTAACTTTTCACACTTGCATGGTATTGTGCGTATTATATAATGCAGCTACCTGGTAAAGCAGGAGATTTAAATTTGATATCTAAATTTCTTTGGCAAAATTATAGAGGAGGAAGTGAAATGCTAATGATATTTTAGTTTTGTTTCATGTGTGCTGTAAGAAATGTCTAAAATATAAAACCTGTTTTTAAAGGCACTTTTATCTTCATTTACAGAATATAAAATTGCAGTTTATTGCTGCTTCATATGATGCAGGGGGAAATTTTCTTAAATGGCAGTATTTAGAAGGTGGTGTTTTGCAGGTAAGCTTGTGTTTGTTATTTATGATACATCATGGATTAAATTTAGAGCCGTGAACCAAATGAGGGAAAGAATGAACACATCAGTTTAGAGCATCTAATATTTAGTATATCTCTTTTTTTCTATGGCCTCACAGTTTGTAAATATGTTGGTCAGCAAAGAGGGGGGAAATGGCTCAGTCCAATGTGTGCATGGTTCTAATGAACATGCAGAGATCCAACTAAGCTGGATCTGGCTTGTTACTTCAATGTCAGGAGAAACTTTGTGTACATAGACTCTGCTATTGAAGTGAATTTGACAGTTCCTGCTCATACAGAGTTTTGAATATGCATTGGAGCCCCATGTGCTGCCCAGAGCCACTGAATAGAGGGCACTTTGATTATTAATCATCATTTTTTTCATTCTCTGCAAGTGTTCTGTTCACGTTTTACACTTCCTGGTTGACTTTTATTCATCAGTTACATATTAAGTTAGCAGAGGGAGCTGAGGTGACTAAGGCTATTTCTTTTTTCCCATCCACATATGGCATAGTTTGACCTGCCTGTCCTGAGAGATTATTTCTGAAATGTTTGAAAGCTTAATTTGCTTTGGTGGAATGTGAAAGAAGCAAAGTTGGCTTTTAAAGGACCAGCTACTGTCACAATATTTATTATGTTACTTTTAAAGCTTATGTTTACCTTTTATTTAAAAGTGATAAATGCAGCAGATTGTGTTTTGTGTTTTTTTGAGGGGGTAGCAGGTATGTGAAGAATGCACTAAAATATGCCAAATGTTTGATTATTATATTATTTTAAACTGCAGCTTTGCCCAGATACGCTAACTAAACTGAATGCTGCTTTCATTTTTGGGACAACTTATCAACAAAAAGTAAGAGTAATTTAAAACAATATTAAATACAATGGTACCTTGGGTTACATACGCTTCAGGTTACATATGCTTCAGGTTACATACGCTTCAGGTTACACACTCTGCTAACCCAGAAATAGTGCTTCAGGTTAAGAACTTTGCTTCAGGATAAGAACAGAAATCGGGCTCCGGCGGTGCGGCAGCAGCAGGAAGCCCCATTAGCTAAAGTGGTGCTTCAGGTTAAGAACAGTTTCAGGTTAAGAACGGACCTCCGGAACGAATTAAGTACTTAACCTGAGGTACCACTGTATGTTCATGCAAACTGGAGAAGGTGCAGAAAAGGACAACCAAAAAGATTGGGGGCGGGTGCCATTCCCCTGCAAGGAAAAGTTACAGCACTAGAGCTTTAAATGAAAAAGAATGCAGGTAGGGGTAGGAGGAACATGATCAAGGCTCATGAAAGAATGCACTGTATCGAGAAAGTAGATAGAAGTTTTTCTCTTTCTCTCATATACTAGAATCATGGGTCACCTAATGAAGTTGAATGTTGGGAAATTCCAGACAGGTGAAAAGAAAGTACTTCACAGAGCCCAGAGTGAAACTATTAAATGCGTTACTGCGAGATATAGTGATGGCTCCCAACCTGGAAAACTTTAAAAGGGGATTAGGTAAATTCATTGAGAAGGCGGCTTTTAGTGATTACTAGTTAGGGTGGCTATATCATACCTCCAGGCTCCGAGGCAGTTTTTCTGTGAATACTGGTTGCTGGGGAATAAAAGCAACAGAGGGCTATTTACCCTCAAGCCCAGCTTGTGGGCACCTCATGGAAATCTGGTTGGCCACTGTGGGAAACAATATACTGCCCTAGTTAAATCATCGGTTTAACCCAGCAGCGCTCTTCTTGCATTCTTAAGAGGAGAAATGCAGCTACTTTTCAAGTCTGATACTCTGCTCTGCAACATAAATTTTGATGCAGATTGAATCATTTCTCTGTACGGTCGCTAGAAAGTAATTGCACGTCTATACTTTTCAAAGGGTAGAATTTATTAAGAATTCCAGGGGACCAATTTGCAGCTTCTGAGTTTTCTTTTATTGGAACAGTGAAGATACATACTTTATTCTAGTTCATTTTTCCTTTATGCTCTTTTTCTCCAGTGTACAATATCAGTTTCCAAAATTTTAAAGGATTATTCTAATCCTATATTTTATGATGTGTTCCTTGAATATTATGATGAAGAAGATGGACAACAGTACCTTTGGGCAGTGCCAGTGTTAAACTTAAATCTTCAGTATAATGAAATGTTTGTGAACCGAGGTAAGAACGTTCAGTCTCTATTCTCAGTGAGTTTAGATTATATACATTCTGTTACATGCAATAATTCTAGTTTTTTGGCAACGTATTGTTTCACTGTGTCTGTAATTATATTTGTGATGTAATATCACACAAGTCTTCTTTTGTAAACAGTCACCTTGTTTGAACATAATGTGGCAAAGTCACAAACTATTTTTCTCCTGAGGACTGCTGTTCATTGTAATGCATGTTGACAATTGGTGGTACCAGAGCCAAGCAACATTCTTTGTTGCTCCCCATAATCTTACAAAAGGAAGTGTGGTGGTGGTGATCTAACAAAAGAGAGAGTGAGTGCTGGGTGGCAATAATCTTAACTTTAGTATTACATGAAGAAGCCTCAGGTTGCCCTCTCGTCCAGTGCAGCACTGAAAATAAGCTTTCACTTCTGATTTCAGTTAATTGCAATTTACTGTTGCATGTGAACTCTAAACTTTTTTTAAAGAAGCCAGCTTCATGAACCACTGCTTTAAATTGATAGTTTCAGTAAAGCATAGTTAAAGCTAACCACAATTTGTCTGATTTTCTCATGGCCTCAGCAGAGGAGGGATGGGGGGAGGCACACAATCCTGAGGTACATTCACATAATGTTACACCATAGTTTAGTGTTATGTCCAAACAAGTTCATTGACTTCAAGGAGAATTTGAAATGTAGTTTATATGAGGAGGCTGTTGATTTTGAAATGAGAGTCAGAATTTTGATAGATCATTCTTATTATAGCTTTCCCTGTTGAATTAGAAGCATGACATAGTTACCCTGCATCTGAAAACAAGGAAATGTTCATTTCTCTCTGAAAATTTACTTGCCCTAGTTTCTTTACTACTTATCATTTTCACATGTTAATATTTTTTAAAGCATGTTTCATTATTTCTTCATTACACTGCTACTGTTCTATATTTAAGTTTTTTACCTTGAAAATTTAATTTTACATTTTTTTTAAAAAAAGGTAGCAATATGAACAATTGGCTTTTGACACGTCGAATGTTTTTGGTGGATACTTTAAGTGGACAAGAAAATGACTTAGGAAACCAGCCAAGAATAATCAGAATTGCTAGTGAAATAACAATAAGGTGAGATCACATGACAAGATACTACCAGCTATAGCTTCCCAATTATAAATTTGACATTACCATGATTAACTTATAATTTACTTGTTATCATTGTTTACCTTATTTGTTGTGAGAAAAGATTTAATAAATTTTGCAAGGCACTTAGCATACTAACAATGCAATCCTGCATGTGTTGGCTCAGAACTAATGTGCTTTTAAAATTTAATGGCATCTTGCCTCTTTGGGAGTGGAAGACAATTTAAAAGGAAAATCCATTCTGTATATATGGTTCACTGCAGAAAATTAACAGTTCTTTTACTGTAAGGCAGACTAAAATTAATCTAATTTTTGACTTTGTGTATGCACATCGCAGTTGATTATTATAACCATTGTTAAAATAAAGTTTTATTGATCAGAGATCTGGGTTTTTGTTTAGTGTCTAATTTCTCATCTCCTTTTATTTCCTTGTTAACATTGTGTTGTGTATATTTCTGCAGTATTCGTCTTGTGCCTAACACTCAGAGAGGAGCCATTTATCCCCCTCTGATTACAATTGCGTACAGTGATGTTCTGGTTCAGAATCCCAGTGCTGAGAATGTGGTGGTGAGTTCCTATGTAGCTCCAGCAATTACTTGAATTTCCCTGGCATCATTCAACAGTAACTCAGTCAGTCAATGAAAAATGGTATAGGTGAGGTACGTAATGCCAAGGAATCGAATAATGAACACTATTTACAAACTAGCAAAAATAATAGGGCCATAACGGTACAGATTTCACATTTTAAATTAACAGCAAAATCGGGCATGTTTTTAAAAGTGTCAGAATATACTGAATAAAAATAAGCCCTTCCTTCTTGCACCCTGCTTGCCTGATGACTGTCCAAAAGGCAGCAAATTCATCTATGAAGATTCTTCAACTTTGTTCAGACTTATTGGGGAAGAAATGGTTCTGATGAGCAAGTAGTAGTTTCTGCTTTCCCCATGTGTGTAGCTGTGTTGGAGGCAACATTTCTCTGAATACCACTTGCTGGGAACCACAGGTGAAGAGAGTGCTGTTATGCTCAGGTCCTGTATTTGGGCTTCCCATGAGCATCTGATTGGCCTGTGAGGACCGGTTGCATGACTACATTTGGCCTGATTCAGGAGGTTTTTCTTACATTCTCATGTGTATGGTCCTGGTCCTCTCCTCCTCTTACTTCTTGGTTCCTAAATAGGGCTGCATCTGGAATTTCCTGGACGTAGCTGGGATTCATCCTTCAAAAATGGCGTCTGGGTGGAATTTTCAAAAATCGCTTGAAATGTCCAGGGAAACCCAGTTGTATGGCAGCCCATATTGTGTGTATTTTTGGTTTTTTTTATTTCCCCCCAAATAGCTTAAAAACTTAACTTTGCCAACAAAGTAATAAAAGCTCAGCCTTATAATTGCAACCAGCAGTTACTCATTGCAGGAGCAGTGATTGCTATATAGGCTTGAGCAGTGGTGTCACATGTCTCCAGCTACACCCTGGTTCACTGCTACCTGTGGCTGCCTCTACCAAACAGCCCAAAGCATTCCTGGGTCTTGACGACATCATCTTTAGGTAACGTGGCGTCATAGACACACAGAGACCACAAGGCTTTATGAACCAAATTTAAAAGCTTACTTAACAAGGAGGTTATTCTTAGGTAAAAGATTTATCTTCTGAATGGTTGCAAGCACACAAATCAATCCCAAAAGAGCAAAAGGATAATTAAAACAGGATGAACACATCTAGCTAATTTTATCTAAAAGGTTTCCTGCTGGCTAAAATTCTGATAGGGAGCTTGAAATTCTTCAGATCTTCCTGGGAGCTACCTCTCTATCTCTCCAGGCTACCCTGTTTCCTATATCCCAGTCCACAAACAAACCAAACATCAAGAAAGTACACTTTAGTCTTAATTCCCTCTGCAAGTCAGACTGCCTGAAATCCATACTTTTAATGCCTCCTGAAGTGAATACCTGCCAGTCAATGTTGGCATTAGGAAGCAAATTAACTCCATAATTCCCAAACCAAACTATCTACAAGTTTTGCAAAGTTCACTTACTGAGTATTGGCATAAGTGATCTGTTGTAGTCTCTTCCAGATCCCAGATAAAATTCTGTATGTAGACCATAGATATTGGCAGGCATTTCCAACACTATATTCATTCCTTGGTTAAAAAGAATTTCATACAATTGCAGGCGATTTTCATGCAAAGCTAGTATTTCTATTGTCGATGACTGTTACTCATTTCTTTCAGCAAAATTCATGGTTTCTGCTGGAAAAGCTATGCAACCACAGCTTTTCTTAATGTAATTCTCCCTCTTTTCGTGCTTTCATGCCATCTTGTGCCAAAAGTTTTAAAAGTGCTCAGCACATTGAATTAGCAACCCTTAACTTAACATTCTGTTTTACTTATTTATTTTTTATGTATTGTAATTTAATGCAGCATGAAATGTGGCATTCAGGATAGAATGATTTATTGGAGTGTTAATGGAATTGTTTCACTGTTCAGGTTTCCTTCTCAGTCAACTATGAAATGAACCAGTCAGAGGCTCGCATTCAGACTGATGTAAGGTTTCTCTCCTCATCAAATGTTAATTCCTTTACTGTATGCTTGCTGATTTCTGTACAAAATGCAGCAGAAGCATAACTCTTGATTCATTTATCTTTTCCTGCAGATAGCTCTAGGTGTTTTGGGTGGCCTGGCAGTTCTATGGTCCCTTCTCAAGACAGCTGGCTGGAAGAGACGTATAGGGAGCCCCATGATTGACCTCCAGGTATGAACGATCAGGAATCCTAGCAGATAATACTTTTTACACATAATATTTACAGTTTTATATCAGTTTGAGGTATCCATAGTTCTTCATGTACATAACCCCAGTAATCGTTACAATTTTTGTAAATTGGCCATTATTATTATTCCTATACAGTGGTACCTCTGGTTACGTACTTAATTCGTTCCGGAGGTCCGTTCTTAACCTGAAACAGTTCTTAACCTGAAGCACCACTTTAGCTAATGGGGCCGCCCGCTGCTGCCGTGCCACCGCCGCCGCACGATTTCTGTTCTCATCCTGAAGCAAAGTTCTTAACCCAAGGTACAATTTCTGGGTTAGCGGAGTCTGTAACCTGAAGCATATGTAACCCGAGGTACCACTGTATAGTGGATGGGGAGGGCAAAGGTTAATTAAATCCTAGCGTGTTAATGACTGAGGACTTAAGTAGTACACACGCTTAACCACTATACTACACCATACCAACTGTTGCTGGATATGTTTCCAATCGTAGGTCTTCTTCTGTGCCTTTCATGTCTCATGTTGAGGAAAGCATCAGAGTAGATACTGGGGTTTAACTTGGGTAAATAGATCTAGGGAGATGTTGGGAGAATATAGCTGTTGTACGGCCCAAGTATTTGGTTTGAACTTCTGAGAATCTTTACAGATCATGGAGGATTTTGGTGAAATGTGGAAGGAGACCCACTAGGAAACAGTTTATTGCCAGAAAAAGTCAGGATTGTGAACCAGAAAGATGGTTGCATCATAGTAAGTTGTATGAAGGAGAGCCAGAGATCAATGAAGCCAAAGTTGCAGATAGTCTAAGGAAGCAGAGACTGACAAGTGGGGAGTAATGGACCACAGAAATCTGGCTTTTGCCAAGTCAGTCCCTCTTGGTCCATATTGTTACTTTAAATGGCAGCAGCTTCCCAGGGTTTGAGACCAGAGTGTTTCCCAGTCTTATCCGGAGGTGCTGGGGCTTTCTGCATGCAGTTTGTTCTCTGCCTTCTCTGTTCTTCTGGCCCTCCCCCAGGCTAGATGTAGGCTAGGAGGAAAGAAAAGCACAAAATGGGAGCCTGAGCCAAAAACACTGAACCCAACCTTCAAGCTTTTACCTTCTAGTCTTTTTGTGATTATAAGCTGTTCTAAACTGTTTTAAATGTTGTATTTTAAATTGTTGTAATCTGCCCGGGATCTGTAGGGTGAAGTGCAGGCAATACATTAAAATAATAATAGTAATAGTAGAAGGGTTCAGTCAGGGATAACCAAGTAGGTCTGGCGGGTCAGGGAAGGCTGAGTCTGCTGCTAATGAAGATCTGCTGTATTGGTGGCTTATGGAAATAAATAGTTGGGCACTGGATCCATAGTACTTGTTCATGATGCTTACACATATCAGGATGACCGGGAAAATCCTGATTTTCTTTGTCTTACTGTTATAACTATGAAGTGATGGCTGCAGATCATCCTTGGAATTCAAAACAAATGAAGAATAATTATATTATTCTTTAGCTGCTCTTTTTATTTGATAATGATTGCCTTTATAAAAAGAGACTACACAGAGTCTTTTCATTTCAGGAGGTGATTTATTTTTTTTACGGCTATAGCTAACAACATTTTCCAATTAAAGATTAATTATCAGCTGATAGAGTACAGCAACTTTAAGTTAGCTCTTCTCTTTGGACATCTTTTTTTGAAGTGTTTGGACATCTTTTTTTGAAGCAGCACCTCTGCCTATCCCTGCAAGTTGCCAGTGTGACTCAGTTCACTGAAGGATTACTGCAGGTGATGAAATCCACATGGCCAGTGTAGCAGTATATAACTGTGCATCACACTGGCTCATTTCACAAAAGCTCCAGTAAAAAGTATGGGTAACTGTTGTCTAAACACAGTTCCAAAATCAGGTACCTCCCCATTTTCTGAATCACTGCATAAAGTTACTAGATACAAGTGTAGAGACGCTGTGTAAGAATAGCATTTCTGTCTCTGTTGGGACACCTTTCTGTCATTTCACCTAACACATTTGTACTCTGATGTTGTAGACAGTTCTGAAGTTCTTGCTATTCTACTCTGGTGACCTTGCAAATGTTTTCTTCATCATCTCAGTGGGAACAGGGATATATTGGCTTATATTTTTCAAAGTAAGTTTCATCATATTGTGTTTCTTTAAAGATGAATAAACAATTGTGCACATATAAAAGTTATATATGACATCTAAATGTTTGTGTGTTTTGTTTTCCCTATTTGCTTTTCTCACCAGACCATTGAGGCAAGTTGTACCTGTAAAATATTCTCTGTATTTGTCCTTTATACTTTACCTCTTCCTCTAACTTTAAATGTGCATGCAGTAGTAAATAGAGATAGTTTTTTTTTAAAAAAAAATGCTCCAAATCCTAATTTTCATCAAGCTCTGGTAACTTCAGCAAAAGCAACCATTATTTTAAATTCAGTTGTAGAATTGTATGATATAATTCAACATACATGTAGTTACAGCTTGTTTGATTTAATGAAGACCCTTCACTCCACAGGCACAGCAGTATGTCTCTGTTCTCTTACCATTACCAAGTCAAGAAGACAATTTTGTTTCTTACATTGGATGTGCTTTTGCTCTTAAGGTAAGCAGTAGGACCATGCTCTGGATTTGTCTAAGCCCTGAGCAGAAACCGGCTTGTTCAGAGGGACTCGGGCATCAGGTGAGTCGGATACAGAGAAGCCTCTTGCTGTTAAGCAGAGGTACCAATACTTCCTGACACAGGGAACTCTTTTGCAAGCAAATTCTCTGCAGATCCCTTCCCTCGTCAGTTGGGAGAGGAATGTTTTATTAGGTTTTTTTTAACTAATTAAACATAAGCCTTGCCCCCCAAACTATGTTGGAACTGGATCCATGGTGGGGTGAGTGTCTCCCAGGTTAGCCCTGGGAGGGTCATCCAAATCTCAAGGGTAGGGGGAGCCTTGTGCAGAGCCCTAATAATTAAGTTGCCCATCTGATACTGTGGTTAATTTTGTCTTCTAAATGAAAAATTGTATCAGGGTTAGCATTTTTAGCACAAGCTGCAGTTCTCTCCAGTTCTGCTGTTTTCTAGAGAAAGAAAAATGGTTTCAGTGGTAAGGTATCACTTCTTTATTTGTCTTCCAATAGCAAAAGATTTAAAAAGGAGAGACCTAACAGCAGATGCAGGCAAATTAAGTAGACTGGCCTTTGCTAGAACCTGAGAGGGGACTTGTATGCAGAATTTTGACTAGAAATCCAAGCCAGACTCAGCCCCGCCTCTAAACTGTAGTATTAACAATGGACTACATTGGAGGACTGTTGCAAGCCACACTCTCCCACTCATACCCCCACCCCAGCTGCTGCCTTGCAATATAGAAATAATGGGTTATTGACACTGGCAGGTCACATTTGTCTTTCAGTGTTTTAAAGCTAAACAAACATATTTTTTTCAAATGAAATAAAACTTGAGTTGGAATACAATGTTTCGTATCCAACATTATCCACTAATGCAGCAGATTTCCACCTGGGCAACAGAAGGCTCCTCTTCTCTCCTCTTCCCTTCAGCACCCCATGCTCTCTCAAAATCTGCTCCAGATGTTTTAAGGGCACAGGAAGAGTAGAGGAACAGCATTGGATGCAACCCAATATCCAGTCTGTTTTTGCAGAGGGAGAACTGTCACTGTCCAACCACAGCTATGCTACAAACTATGGGCATCAGGTTAGCCCCTTGGAGATCAGTATGTTGAACTAGGGAGGCCTTTGGTCTGATCCAGCAGTGGTCTTCTAATGTTCTTATGTCCCATTGAACTCAATGGAACTTGCATCTCCATGTGAGTAGGATTTGCACAGCAACAGTCCCATAGATTTCAGTGGGACAGGTGTAAGCACATGTTCTTTCACAGCAATCTTTGGAAGTTAAAAGTTCCTAATTTTTAACTGACCCTGTTTACAAAATTGTGATAGTTTCAGAGTGGGGATGAGTTAAATTGCCAAACTAGCAGCAGGTTTTTTTAAGTGGAAAAACGCTTTAACATACTACCCATGATTTAGAGTTGCCACCACCAACTCTAATGCAGCCAGCTCCTGTTGATGGATATAGGAAGTGGAAATATTGATCAGGAATGAGTTTTTATCCTATTTCTGCAGCCAGGTTTTCTGGATTGCAACAGAAATTGTACAATTCTGAATGATGATTTCCTGTTTTTAATTAGTTGTCTTCCTGTCCTAAATGCTAATTTAGGTTTATTTTTGTTTCATTAAATGGTTTCCTTAGGCACTGCAGTTTTTGCATCTGCTTGTTTCCCAACTTACGGTAGATATCTTTTTCATCGACTGGGAGCGCCCTAAAGGAAAAGTTCTTAAAGCAGTTGAAGGTATGTGTTCCTACAACTTCCGTCAGCCCTAGCCAGCATTGTTAGTGGCCAGGGGTGACGGGAGTTGCAATATCCAGATAACCACAGGTTTACCATCCCTTTTCTACGTGAATGTGTGGAATAGCCCCCCCAAATTAGGAATATTTCCATGTCCCAGCTGTAGTCAGTTAAGACACTGTTTTATTTGAATGTGAGCAACATCTAATGAAGTAGCACTGTTGACGCAAGGATTTCCACCTGTGCAGCAGAACTCCCCCCCCCCCGCCTCCTCTCCCCTTGTGCCCCTGGCATCCTCTACTGAAGACATTTAGGGGTGTATGGAGAGAATGGAGAGTTTCCTTGCAGAGTCTGAAGTCCTTGTGCTAAAAGAACTTTTGCATTGGATACCACCCCTTGAGCTGCCACTAATACCTGGCCATGTTCCTCTGCTTATGGCTTTTAAAGCACTAAATGATTTGTGACGTATATAACCAGTTGAGGTCCTAAGATTGGCTCCAGAACCCCTGCTCACAGATACACTATTGTGTCCCCCTCCCATGGGATGTATGTTTGGCCTTCAATTTTTAATTGCTTTCAAAGAGGCATTAAATACCTTTTTATTCCTATCTGCTTTTAATTACTGGTAATGGTTTGAAGTTTTTTTACGGTTTATTTCTTAGTCTTTTGCATTATTTGGATTGGGATATTTTTAATTCTTCTGTCTTAAGTTTTCCTGACTTAATGTCTTTTTTATATATATATTATAGCTTGTTTTTGAGATTACTGTTTATTATATTGTGTTAAAATGTATTTTAATAGATGCAAGCTGCTTTGTGGAAGCTATTTAAGCTGGAAAAGCAGGATATAAAGAAATAACATTTAAGATCTTTACAGTTTGAACTATGCTTCTCCACAGGAGAAAATGGCGTAAGAAGTATTTCTGCACCTGTCAGCATATGGAGAACGTATTTCATAGCAAATGAGTGGAATGAAATTCAAACCATCAGGAAAATAAATCCTCTCTTCCAAGTGCTTGCTATTCTCTTCTTCTTAGAGGTGACTTTCAGATTTCATTATCATTCATTTGATTTTTGATCTTTCTAAAGAAGTTGGGTAAACTGATGGGATGTAACCAATGAAGTCATCCCATTTGTGCAGGGACTTCTGCCTGCACAACAGGACTTCCCCTCTGCTCCTTCTGTACAATCCCCCAACTGCTCTGGGGGTTCCCCAACCTTTCCCAAGCAGATTTGTAGGAAGTATGTGCGTTAACAGGGCAACTTGGCTGGATGCAACCCAATGGTTATATTGTGTGCTGTTGTGCTGCTTCTTTTTTTTATTATGAGCTCCCATAGTTCAGTTTTAGTTCTGTTATCTATGTCCTTAGTGTATATGTGAGCCACGGAAGTTGTATCTTAAAAACAAATAGCATGACACAACTAGACATCAGTTTTAATCTATTCATCATGTAGCATCAGCTGAAATACTTGTTCTAGCTGAATTAAATGATTAGCAAATGCTTTCTCCTGAACACATAATGAGAAGGCAGGTGAGGACTAATTGTCTTGTGCATAAATTATTAGTGAACAGGACAAGAGCTCTGTTAATGCTGTTTGTGTGTAACCTGCAGAGCTATTACTAGTATTGCCTTCATTTTAGACTTGCTTTTCCATAACAATACTTTGTAGATTCGGTTCTTGGCTGCCAAGTGATATTTATGATGCAGGAAGTGAAGCAAGCTGCTCAGCTAAATACTTGACATCATAAAGCAGAATTACAATCAATGTTCATTCATCGGAATGGTCAAATCTTTAAGTTCCGGAGCTAAAATTATCCTGTTCTAGTGTTAATTTTTGCTAAGTCTTAACTAAAAATGGCTCAGTTGGCTTTGGAAGGGAGCTGAAAGTACAGCTCATGAAATTGTTATATTTTGATTTTATAGAATCATCTTCCGGTTTTATCTAGCATAATCCACTACATCTGCGTCATAATTGCAAGTCTTTCTGTACCATCAGTGTAGAATTATTATTTTTATTTGAATAAAAGTAGAGATCAATAAAATATTACCTCATGGTCAAAGATATACACTAAAATAACAGAACACAATAAGTCCAGCAGTTTAGAAGATCTTTGTTAATTCAGATTACTAATGAGATACCTTTTGGTATTTTCAAAATTATGCTTTCAGGTTGTGGGGTTTTCAAATCTGGCCTTAATGGATTCTTCTTCCAGTCTTAAAAGGAGCCCAGAAAGTTACATAGCTCCCTGGAGTCGTATTCTGAGATTTGGCGTGTCTGCTGTCCTTTGGCTAGTGATTGCCATAATACAGGTAGACCTTTCCATTGCCACTATATATTTAACTGTCTTCAAGTTATACAGATTTGCCTTTGTTGATTTTGTTGTTGTTTAAAGATTATAATTCTGGTTGTATTGGATGTCCTTGGAAAGGCACAAACTATTTGTGTGTTTCTATATTTTTCTTTAGAGGTGATTATTTGAAGATCTATTTTCATTGGGAAGAACGTAGAAGTTGACATCCATCAATATTAGCATAAAGGGTCTCAATTGGTGTTAGTGATCTGCTGTAACAAAACTTGTTTGTACACATATGTGTACAAAGAGCATACATGCTGTATGACATACCTATGAACATACAGTGGAAAATCAACTTTCCACTGGAATTCTATTGGTGGATTTGAATTTTGGAAATTTCAAAAGATACTTGAAAAAAGTGGTTTAAAATGCCTAATTGCAATTTGAAATACATGTGCTATTGGAAATAGTTCATACAGAATCTACAGATAAGGGAAGATTATTGAAGACAAAACAAAGAATGGGCCTCTCCTTGCAGTTTTCACACATAGTTGAAAGAGAATAAAAACAAAGGAGGCGAGGAGCAGCAGCAGGAATGCTCAACTGAGAGTGCAGTTTCCAGATTTCTCAAGAAAGGAAAAAACACCAAAAAACACACCAGAATTGCTAAGTCACCTCTAGGTCATTAGTCAACAACAGGCATAGGCAAACTCTGCCCTCCAGATGTTTTGAGACTACAATTCCCATCATCCCTGACCACTGACCCTGTTAGCTAGGGATGATGGGAGTTGTAGTCCCAAAACATCTGGAGGGCCGAGTTTGCCTATGCCTGGTCAACAACATAGGGGCAGACAAAACATATACAACTAACTGCCCAGCATCCTAGACTGAAGTAATTTGAGATCAACACACTACATCCCAGCTTTTGCTTCTTTTCTAAATTACCCCCATCTTCTTTGGAGGAGGCAGAATGCCTTGGACTTTATAAAGTGGCATAACAGGCAGCTCGTGGCTTATACTCTTATGACTGTTTCTGTTTAAAACTGGCTCCTAAAGCAGAGAAATTGAAAGTGCACATCCTTAACTCATTAGTAAATCTGATTTGTTACAGGTGATATACTTTTCTGTCTTCTATGAAAGATTTATAGAAGATAAGATAAGGCAGTTTGTTGACTTGTGCTGTATGAGCAATGTAAGTATCCGATCATTTTATGCTTCCAATTAGTGCCTTTCTCTGTGAAGTATGTTAATGCTTTAGAATGCTATAAAGATGTAGTTAGTTTTGTTCTAACAGTTAGCATAGTATAGTAATTAATAAACCAGAGTTGCTGCTCTTTATTCCACCAGTTCTTTGCCAAAATCTCAACAGCGTTTGATGTCTTGCTCACTTGTGTAACAAGGAGAAGACAATACTATATATAGTTTAGTAGACTCAGGACCTTCAACAGTAATTTGAGAATCAACCCAGACCTCTCATCCTCACTCTACGAGTCAAGTGGGGAAGGGGGGGGTGAACTATCTACAAGCACATCCTCTTTCTCACAGATGTACACACACAGGTTTATAGATGCCTGGAAGAAAGATATGCCCAGTTTCAAAATATATTGTATCTCACTAACTGCATCATGGTGGAACGTAACTCATAAATAACTGCAAAATAGATTAGTTGTCCAGAATTTTGCTTTCTTTGCAAAGAATCTTCATATCCATTGAAAAGAAACACTGTAAAGTTATATTAGTATTTGAATCTGTATCTTTTAAGATGCTGAATTTTATTTTTCTTACATTGTAGATTTCAGTCTTTCTGTTGTCACACAGATGCTTTGGGTATTATATTCATGGTCGGTCTGTGCATGGGCATTCAGATACCAATATGGAAGAGATGAATATGAACCTAAAGAGGGAAGCGGTATGTAAAACAGCTAGGGAAGGGGAATCCCAAAACTCACTTATGTATCAAGAATCCATGCACAAGAACTTTATTTATTTTGTATTTCATTGTACTTCAGTATGTGCTTAACTGTTGCCACTCTTGGGGGGGGGCGGAATGAGAGAGATTTAAGAGTAGGTCAAGCAATAAAATTGGTTGCATTTTTTAGAATCCTTTTTACACCCTCAAATATTTTTTCTTGCTTATAATTTTGAACTGACTCCCATGCTTTATCAACAACTGCATCTGAAACTCCTCTTTTTTTCGTAAACAATCCATCACACCAGAATGGGGTATTTATGTTTCAGAGAAACAAATAGAAACCACCCTTTTACACACCCAACTTATTTGTCCTTTGTATCCTTGCCCATATTTTTGAAAGCTTGTATTTTTTCACTTTTTCCTTTTCTTTTTTTCTCTGGCTTGTAAATAGCATTTATAGTGCAGAACAGCAGTGCATTAATAATTATTAATTATTATTATAACTTAACTCTCAGTACAAAAGGGTAAAAGCAGATGTTGCTCAGGTTCAGCGGAATGGATAATAAATTCTTGAGTTCATTCCTTGTTCAAGTTGTTCCAGCAATTCTGCTTTATGTCATTTCCTTAGGAAAATCTGTGTAGTCAAAGAGGCTTGTTACCAAACACAGATGGTCAGACTTTTCAGATTTCCATTTCAAGCAAGATGAGGCAGCAGTATGACAGGATCCATGAAACATTAACAAGGGTATGTATATTATTGGCAGACTTGCTGCGCTGTCCTCTGGGTTTAAAATGTCCTTGTCCAGATGGATTCTAGTTCAAGAAGACATAGAATCTTCCACATCTATTTTTCTTAATCTTATATACCCTTCACCGCAAGGGCATCTTCATTCTTCTGACCATTCATTGTGCATATGGATCATTCACACACAGACAAGAACAGATGATATGAGTGAAGTTTACATTGTGCATCTTTGTATGGAATGCTTGCATTTGAACTGTGGCCTCCCAGGACAGCAGTGCCTTTTGTCTATGAGTATTGTTTTGTGTCTGGGTCCTTTAAGTATCCGTGTAGCAGAACCTTGATGTCCAAAAACTGAAATTGAAGATATGACACATGGTGTTGAATGCTGTTCTAGTGCTGGTACATACCTTTAAAGCCTTACTTGACTTGGGTCCCAACTACCTTAGGGATCATCTCTTCACATACCAGCCTGCCTACATCTTAACATTTTCTGCTGAGTTCCTGGTCTTAAGTGTTGTCCTCAGAAGCACAGTTTATTTACCCATGCATTTTAATTTGTACAACCCCTTAGTCTGTGTTATAATTGTATCTGCTGTCTTTTATTATAATTTCTAGTGTGAATGTTTTACTATATTGTATTAGATTTTATAGGGACGCGGGTGGCGCTGTGGGTTAAACCACAGAGCCTAGGACTTGCTGATCAGAAGGTTGGCGGTTTGAATCCCCGCAACGGGGTGAGCTCCCGCTGCTCGGTCCCTGCTCCTGCCAACCTAGCAGTTTGAAAGCACGTCAAAGTGCAAGTAGATAAATAGGTACCGCTCCGGCGAGAAGGTAAATGGCATTTCCATACGCTGCTCTGGTTCGCCAGAAGCGGCTTAGTCATGCTGGCCACATGATCTGGAAGCTATACCCCGGCTCCCTCGGCCAATAAAGCAAGATGAGCGCTGCAACCCCAGAGTCGGCCACTACTGGACCTAATGGTCAGGGGTCCCTTTACCTTTAACTTTTATTAGGTTTTATAAAAATTATTATCTATATTCCATCCTGGAATCAGTTTTGATGAAATATTGTACAGAAATGTTTTAAATCAGTCAATAAGTATTCATACCACCAGTCATTAAAAACTGAGATCACAACTGGACTTTGATAGAACTTACTGTATTTTCAGCTGTGTGTTTTTGTGAATTTCTTCTACTAGGACCATCTTCTGGTGCAGTGGATTATTGGATACAGTGAGTGGTTTAGAATTTTGTGCACTCTTACATGATGTTAAGGACAATTTCCTGAAGCAGGGAGCCTCCTGTATTCACAGAGGCCTCCTGTGAGTTTTAGACCCTGGATTTTCTAGGATTCCAAAACACGTGGGAAACCTCTAGAAGAACAGGAAGCTCAGTGCTTCCAAAGATTGTCCATAAACTATTTTACACATCCATTATGTCAAATGAGACCTTGTGTGCATTTTAAAATCATTTGTATTTCTTTTTCTCCCCAGAAACAGGGTCCTGTTAGACTTTTGAATTCATCTGCGACTACATTTGAGCAGAGTACTAAAGCATATCATACCATGAATAAATTTCTAGGCTCATTTATTGATCATGTGAGTATCACAATTAACATTTAATGAAAAGATTGAATAATGTTTTTGATGTTAAGGGGCTGTGATTTAGCCTCTGTTTTCATGTGATCCTGTAGAGTAGAGATTGTGCTGTGCAGATGCTGGTACACTGCCCTGCAGTCAACACCACAAATGTTGATCACTTGTATAACAAGTTGATACAAGATCACCTTACTTACTCTCTGCTGATTTTCCAGTGCCTTTTGATAACTTTTGTTTCTTCGCTTTTGGAAAGTCTTTGGCCTGATCCTTTTTATTTTATTTTTATTTTTTACTCCCTCCCTGAATGTTTTTGTAGTTTTCTATTCTGCTGCTTTTGATGTGTGTTTCTAAAGTTGCTATATTCTTGTTGTTTGCTTTTAATTTGTTACATCAACCATCTTTAGTTCTTTATTCTGAAGTGCAAAGGTGGGTTATAAACCCCTAAATAAATAAAATAGTGCTTTTCTTTGTTTCTTAGAAGTGCTTTTATAATGAAAAGTTTGTTTTGTTTTTCCACTTATAGGTTCATAAGGAGATGGATTACATTGTAAAGGACAAATTGCTGCTGGAGAAAATCCTTGGAATGGAGTTCATGGAACCAATGGAAAAGAGCATCTTTTACAATGGTATTATCAATCTAGATGTTAAATTTTTATGTTAGGTGAGCAGATGAATCCTAATGGCTTGTGTCTACAAGAGTCCCAGCAATTTCTGTGGTTTATTTTTTGACCAAGCACTTGAATGCTACTGGAGAATGCCAGAAATGCAGCAAGTGATATGGAGTTTAAATTCTCCAGTACCTAGGAGAAATGAAATTTGCCTACAAATAAATGAATCACATAATAGTAGGAGAAGCGAAGGTATATCTGAAATAGAAAAAAAACATCGTTATTCATCCATGTAAGAAAAGCTTCACTAGCAATATATGAGTCTGCTGGATAAGGCCAGTGGCTCATCTAGTCCCAATTGGTGTCCTCTGCAAATTTGATGCACATCCCCTCAATTCCTTCATCCAAGTCATTTATAAAGACATTGAACAACAATGGGCCTAGGACAGAATCCTGCATCAGCCCACTTGTCACTTTTGAGGAACTATTAATAAGCACTCTTTGGGCTCAATCAGTCAACCAGCTACAAATCCACCTAACGGTAACCTCGCTCAGCCCACATTCTACTAGCTTTTCTGCAAGAATATAATGGAGGACTTGTCAGAACCTTGGCTGAGATCAAGATCAAGATAGCTGAGATCCAAATACACTATGTCCACAGCATTCCCAGCCCTCTCTCTCAACTTGATGTCAGGACTTGAAACTTCCTCTTAGATGTCAACGGTGTCTTATCCCACGGTGTTTGTTCAGACAGAACCTGTTTCATCTTGAACTTTGTAGTCCTTCCAGCACTGCACTTTACAGGCATAACAAAAGAAGTTTCACCTGTCATAGTGTTAGCCATTAGTTTCAGTACTTGTTCTGCTGCAGCTAAAGCTGATGTCCAGAGTAGTTGGACTACTATACTTTCTTCCATAAAGTCTATCAAAACAATGGAAACCAGATGCTCCAAACTCTATTTTTATAGATACTGATTTTCAGAAAGGTCTTGAATCTCTGCAATGTCCTGGTAGAAGTTCCTGAGACAGTTACACTGGCCAGATAACTAAGGGTTACCAGATAACAGTAGTTGATAATGACACCATAAAGTTTAGATGGCATTTATTGGTTGCTAAATTCTTAGTCCTATAATTTTGAAATTTATGTGCATAGCTCATGATTTAGTCATGCTGGATTTGGTATCTTTAAAACATATGATTTTGAGGTGGAGTTGTTTTTTTGTTGTTCTAAGTTATATAATAAAATATACTCAGAGAGATTAGTAAGAATGTGCCTCTTGTTCAGAATGAGTCTTGGTGATCTGCTTCTGATTTTTAAACAGTAAGCACTTAATGGACATCTGTGCACAACGGGATGTCATACAATACAAAGCCATTTTATAAAATTAAGTTGTTACAGCTCTCACGGTAAAGGAATGAAATAACTGTATCTATTGCAGATTATTATGTTTCTAACTTTTTGTTTCAGTTTACTTGTTTTACTTTTGTTGTTTTTATCCATTCTCTAGAAGCTTTTCTCCCATTGTACAGCTTTTTTGATGCAGATATTATACATGTTTTTCAACAGGTTGTTTCCTTATTTGCAGATGAAGGACATTCTTTCAGTGATGTGCTGTATTATGGCAATGAAGCCACACTTCTCATCTTCGACATGCTGTTTTTCACCATCGTGGATATGGCCACCCAAAGTTTTGTTTTAGCAGCTGTCCTGACGTATTTGCAACAAGAGGTAAGCCTCTTTATTGGAATGGAGTAGAGAATGTTTTTTTTAAAAAAATGATAGCATATAATAGTTTGTATTCTCAGTTATCTACAAAATGTATTATTAGACATAACAGATAATTGTTTATTTATTCCTAAGATTGCTAGGCACTGTTAAAAAAACAAAACAGGTGCTGCAGACTTGGAGTCCTAAGAGTAAACACTGCATGTTGGAACAAAACAGGACTCCAATGCTGTGGAAGTTTCTACTGGAGGCAGTGTAGGAGAGATGTTTTTTACTGTCCCCCCCCCCCACACACACACCAGCACCACCTCCCAAGCTGCTCCCAAATATCTCCCAACCCTCCAGAGCTGCTTTTCAGGGCATATAGGGGAAAGGAGAAATGAGCAAAAATCATCTCTCCCCCTCCCATCCTCCAGTGGAATTTCATGTAAACAGAACTCTACTCACTGCAAACCTGCATCCAACCCAAAATACATTGGAAAAGATAGGAAAGGGGTCTATGGTAAAATTTAATGACTTTTACCATTGAAGAATAATATATGCCAGATAGAATGTATGTGTGTATCAGGCCTATCATCCCGGCTAATTTATCCCTCCCAAGGAAGGATATTTTAAGAATCTCGTCATTCCACTTCTTGCTTCAAGTACTGTGCTAGCAGATATTGTAAGTTCAGTTAGGCTTTTGCAAACATCACCCTCTGCTCATCAATTAGTGCAAACTGGCAATTAGTGCAGAACTGTCTAGTACTGCCCCACTTTCCAATAAAATCCGCATTGTTCAAACAACAAAGGTGCACGACTGCTGTAGTTCCTACCGACTCTTCAAATGCTTTACCACATGGCTTCTAGGATTTTCAAAACTTTGATTCCTAAACTTGTTAGTTTCCAAATTTCGAAAGGATATCAGGCCCATTAGCCTGACCTAGACAAAACAGTTTATAAAACAGAGCCCGAATCTCAGTACGAGAACACAATTCAGTGCTGGCACTGCAAGCAGTTCTAGCCTTGGCAGGCCTCTTGCATACTGCCTGCAGGCAGACTCAAATGAAAGGGAGCATTTGCTACGATTGGTGGCTGTTTCTCTTCATTTCTGGTGATGAGATCATGCTGAGGCCCCCATCATCTACCACTGGGGCATACAGTACATACTGCACAATGGTCAGTCATAAAGCTGGGGTTTTTTTCCTTCATTTATACTGTTTAGCTATGACAACCTCTAAATGGTGTGTATAAGCAATACAATACAGAAAATGTAAAAATCAATAAAACTATAAAATCAGGTTTCAATTAAAATGCCTACTGGAATTTAAAAACAAAAACCTTAAGAAGTTCAATGGGGGGGCTGTCTGACCTCAACCAGAAGGGAGTTCCACAAAATTGGGCCACCAATACTGAACACACCATTCCTCTTGAATACGAACCATGCATCTGAGCTGTGGAGGAACCACTAACAGTGACTCCCCTGAAGACCTCTGTGATTAAATATGGATATAGTAGAACCTCTACTTTCAACCACCTCCACTTGCAGACATTCCAAGTTGCGACCAGGGCAAACCCAGGAGTAACCGGCAGGTTTGCCGCCATTCGCACATGAGCAGGAACGGGCAATCGCTGCCCGTGCATGCGCACATCGGCGCCTCTCCCAGCGACCCGTTTTGCCATAAGGATGGGCCTCTGGAATGGATTGTGGTCGTGAGTAGAGGTTCCACTGTATAAGGGAGTAGGTATTCTGGACCCAAGTTATTCAGGGCCTTGTGAATTAATGCACGAACTTTGAACTCAACCACTAGCTTATGGGCAACAAGTGCAAGCTTTTGAGCACTGGAATTATGCACTGACCATATTCTGTCCCCATCCACAGTCTAGTCGCAATGTTTTGCACCAGCTGGAGCCTCAGACCAGGCCAAAGAGTAGCCCCACTTTGATGCATCTCTTCTAGGCTCCCTTGACAACGAAACCAAAGTAACAATAAAACCATAGAAACACTGGTTGGTTGGTTGGTTGGTTGGTTGGTTGGTTGGTTGGTTGGTTTTTGTCGCACATCTCTATTGTAACATTAACTGGACAGTCATTATGAAGATCTTCCAGTAATAAAGATGTTTGAAGTTGACAGCACAGTTTTGAAATTGATAACAAACTCTGTTATACTACATTTGTGGTTTCTTTTTTATAAGAGTGGTCTGGAAATAAATTGTAAACAGCTCCCTCACTATGAAGAGCAGCTTGCTTTCAGCTTACTGTTGGGGTGACTAAACAACAAGTCTTATTTTCAGCTTTTTTCAGTTACTGTTTATTATGTGAGGTGCTTAACTTGGATTGATCATACTTGACAAATCTAAGACAGTAACCTTAGATGAGATTAAAGAGCATCTAGCATTAGCTTAACATCCTGTCAAATAAGGATTTGCTGCTACACATGGAGTATTTTGTACAATTTATGCCATAACATCTGAAGTTGGTTTTATCTTTGCAGATTTTTAGGTTCATTCGTAATACAGTTGGACAGAAGAATTTGGCATCTAAAACTTTGGTGGATGAAAGATTTCTTATATGAAAAGACTTCCTGGGAACTAATTACGGCTTTAAAATGACACACATACACAAAGGATTTGCTTGCAGTACTTTGTAAATATTCATGTGTAGAATCTTTCTTTCATATTGTGTACTTGAAAACTGCTGTTTTGGATTAAATAAATTTGTACTTGTAATGGATAGTCATTATTCACATGCCTTAAAAGGGATGCCAAGATACAGAAAGATGTCACTGTCAGTATTAAAGCTGAACCCATGCATTAGTTTTGCAGATATTTTATGTGTACAGTGGTAGCTCGGGTTAAGAACTTAATTCGTTCTGGAGGTCCGTTCTGAACCTGAAACTGTTCTTAACCTGAAGCACCACTTTAGCTAATGGGGCCTCCTGCTGTCGCTGCACCGCCACTGCACGATTTCTGTTCTCATCCTGAAGCAAAGTTCTTAACCCAAGGTAATATTTCTGGGTTAGCGGAGTCTGTAACCTGAAGCGTATGTAACCTGAAGCATATGTAACCCAAGGTACCACTGTATGTGTACATCTCTTGTGCAGTGTTTTAAGATTTGTGGGTAGGAGCTGGGTGTGTATGGAGAAAATGATCAAAAGGTAGAGGATTCAGGTTCTTGTGTACAATGAATTTTCTGGATTGAGTACAGGAGGCACGGAAGCAAACTGCATGTAGATACACAGTTCCTGTGCTTTCAGAGTTTCAGAGGTAGGTGTGATTTCATAAAGTTCAAGAGAAGCCTTGCTCTTGCCCAGTTTGTAAGAGGAGCATTTGAAGCACTTCCTGATTTCAGGATTTAATGAGAGAAGAAATTAATCCTGTGTAGGACAGCCCTCATCACTCTCTCTTATTGCTATGGCTGTATGGGCTTGAACCACAGATGGAATAAATCAGGAGGTCTCTTAAAAACAGCTTTGAAGTGGAAAAACACAGTTCATATATACATGACTGACTAGCTACTGTTCCTGTATTTCGTATAAACAAGAATGCTGTGTGTATTTTCCCAATCGGCTTCATGTACTGTCAACAAAAGGATTCTGGAATTTTGGCTTTTTAGCTGACAGTTTTGCTGATCCATTAGGTGAAGGAGTACAGGGTTTCACCTTCAACAGAAGAAAAAATGCTGACAAGTATAAAAATGTGCTGATCTAATTAAACAATAGATGTGGCTTGGGCAACAAAACAGGCCTCCACTGCAGGAGTCAAGGGCTAGAAACAGGGCATGCCTGACCTAACAGAAAGAGAATATTACAACCAGTGACTCTCAGAACTTTCTGCAGACTTTCTGCAGCAATGCACACTAAAATGCAAACTCATTGAAATCTGGTGAACTGAATTTATGATGACAATATTTACACGTGCACCATTAACAGTGTGTTCAGATTACAGAATTGGGTTTCCAAAGAGTTCGGCCCATTTTAATTTTAGTCATGTAGGAGAGCATGCATTAGTCTATACAAGCTGTATATTTAAAAAAAAGATTATTTAGGGTTGCTTTTTATTTGCTAGCAGTTGTGAAGATGGCCACTTGAATTTCTTTTTTTTCTTTTTTTTTAAAGCTTTTTATTAAGTTTCAAAAGTTATATAAAGACATAACAGAACAAAAAATACAATAGTACAAAAATAGAAACAGACAAAAACAAAGAGAAAACAAGAAAAGAAAAAAAAGAAAAAAAAACGAGTATACTTTCTAACCCTTATTTTCTTATAACTTACTTCCCCGACTTCCTCATACCTCCCCTTTCTGTATTCCAGATTTTAATTTGTTAATTCAGCAAATCCTTTCCCTAAATTTCATTTAAATTTTTAGCTTTCTTTTCTTTTTGCTTATCCGTTACAGCTGAAAACCACATATATTCTAAACCAGCGTCATACTAACATTCATTAATTTTGCAATGTTTCTTAAGATAGTCCTTAAATTTCTTCCAATCTTCTTCCGCTGTCTCTCTCCCCTGGTCTCGAATTCTGCCAGTCATTTCTGCCAGTGCCATGTAGTCAATCACCTTCATCTGCCATTCTTCCAAGGTGGGTAGATCTTGTGTCTTCCAATACTTCGCGATAAGTATTCTTGCTGCTGTTGTGGCATACATAAAAAATGTTGTATCCTTCTTTGACACCAATTGGCCGACAATACCCAAGAGAAAGGCCTCTGGTTTCTTCGGGAAGGTATATTTAAATACCTTTTTCATTTCATTATATATCATTTCCCAGAACGCCTTAATCTTCGGGCACGTCCACCAAAGGTGAAAGAATGTACCTTCATTTTCTTTACATTTCCAACATTTATTATCAGGCAAGTGATAGATTTTTGCCAGCTTGACTGGGGTCATGTACCACCTATAAATCATTTTCATAATATTCTCTCTTAAAGCATTACATGCCGTAAATTTCAAACCGGTGGTCCATAACTTTTCCCAGTCAGCAAACATAATGTTATGACCAATGTCTTGTGCCCACTTAATCATAGCTGACTTCACTGTTTCATCCTGCGTATTCCATTTCAACAGCAAGTTATACATTTTTGATAAATTTTTAGTATTGGGTTCTAACAATTCTGTTTCCAATTTTGATTTTTCCACCTGAAAGCCAATTTTCCTGTCCAACTTGTAAACCTCCATTATTTGATAGTAATGAAGCCAATCTCGCACTTTATTTTTTAATTTCTCAAAGCTCTGCAGTTTCAGTTTGTCCCCTTCTTGTTCCAAAATCTTGAATTTCTCCCCCTGCCTTGAAGCCCTTGCAAGAGCAAGGTGAGAATTTTAGAAAGCACACCAAGAGGCACTTCATGCAAGCAGCCTCCATCAGACTGCATTTCAATCAATTCCTCACACTGCTTCTGTGTGCATGCTTACTATAACAACTGGCTCTTTCCTTTTTCCCATTCAGTATAAAACGTTCAGTGCCTCTTTAAAATAATTCTGGCAGAGTAAACTTCACATTCCTAATACATTTACTAGGCTGTGCTCCCAACATATTTTACTTATGAGTAATTGAGGAAATGAGCATTTCCACTGCAGCAGAGTTCCTGCCTGTGCCTTGTACTTTCAATGAGTCATCAAGTAGATTAAATTCAGAATGCCATGCATACTAGGCTTAGGGCCCTTGGAAAACGACATCTCTCTGGCAAATGCCACTACAACATATGCTTAAAAGTTCATATAAAGAACACTTAGTTATAAATTGTTTAGAAAATATTGAATACTTTTTCACCATTATTTAAAAAGAAGAAATGGGTGGTATATTTATGCCTTGGGATCAGTGTGTTGAAAATGACCTGTAAGTGATCTTGTCTGAGCCAATCCACTGTAGCAAGATCCTCTGAAAACAAAACAAAAAAACACTGCTTCTTTCTCCCCCACACCCCGCTTGCCCTTCTTAAAATAAAATCAGTTGAGCTTATAATTACATAAAATTAAAAATGCAACAAAGTGAGGAAGGCTTCAATACCATGAAATAATAATAGGGGGAAACCATCAAATCAGGTCGCTAAATGCCTGTCTTGAAATGTTCGCTCATTAAAATCTCAAGACTGACCCAAAGCAAAGCTTCCTCAGTGAATTTAAATTGGTTTCAGGACAGTTTGCACAGGAACAGAAATTCCCTACAATTTACATGTCCCAGAACATTACAGGTCAAAGCCAGCCCCTTGAAGAGTGTCCAGAAGTGAAATAATGCAGTTTAAAAATAAATCTTAAATAAGTCTGGCAGCCCATGCCCATCTAGCAGTGAGCTGCCAAATCCTGCAGCAGCTGGTACTTTCAAGCACTCTTCAAGGTCAACCCCAATCAGAGTACATTGCAATGGTCTGGTTTACAAGAGCACAGGGCACAGCGGTTAAATCCTTGTTCTGGTGGGGGGAACAAGTGCAATGGATAAGGGCGATTTTGAGATACCATCATCACCTCTTTATGTCTAATTTTGAGGCTGAACCAACAAAAATGGTTTGCAAGCCTTTTAGTTCTCTTCTATGGTGACTGGTTTAGGATGAACCTACTGGACTCGAAGTGACTGAAACCAATGCAAATGTCAGATGGTCTCCATGGTTTTAAAACAATATAATCAAAAAGGGTGATAGATGATGGGAACATAGGAAACTATACTGATTCAGACCATTGGTGCACCTAACTCAATATTGTACACACTCACTGGCAGCAGCTCTCCAGGATTTCAAGCACGAATTTCCTCCAAGCCCTACCCAGCCATCTACTGTGTAGCCCTGCTAGTTGCTGTTCTCCTTGCTGCTGTTCTCCTTGCATGTTTATACCTCACTCCCCCTTTCCTGTGCCATTGCCCAGGAGGGGGGTGAGCGACCTTCCATTGTTGCAGTAGGTGTGTGCAAGGTGTCCTCAACATTTTCTCTGGTTTGGAAATTACCCTATGGGCCCCAAGGGGTTTTTGACCCTTGGTTTTATGCCTTGTCCTTGATTTCAACCAGGTCACCCTGTTCCAGGTATGGGGAAATCTATGCCCCTCCAGATGTTCCTGGACTACAACTCCCATCATCCCTAACCACTGGCCATTGAGGCTGATGGGAGTTGGAGTCCAACAACACATGTAGGGCCACTGGCTCCCCAATCCCTGCCCTATTTAGACAAAAGGCATTAAGCCCAACAGTCCCTAACTCCTGGTTTAACCACTGGTCTTTTGGAGATGTCTGTATTTTGTTAGCGTGAGGTGCTGGCATTCTCCTTCTTCAGCATTCAGCTCTCTTTCTAGAAGTTAAATCTCTGGATGCAAATAAATTGTCTCTAGTACACAAACAGAAGAGCACATGGCATGAACACTTAATGGCACCACACAGTGTAGAAACCGCCATTAACAATCTTCACCTGCTGAGATACATTTTCAAACAGCACTGTATTGCAAAACAATTGTTTCCCTAATATATATCTTTAACAGAAAGAACAAACATCCCATTGGCTTCGAAATCAGTGGAGAGGCTGTTTGCTGAGTAAATAAATACAGCAAGTGCTGAACTATCTTCAAGGACATGTAATGGATGAAGACTTTCTGGGGCTTGGGCAGTGATGCTTTCTAAGCATCAGGCAATGTGAAACAGCTGCATCAAGTAGCAAATCTGGGAGGCAGTTTTGAACCTGCTTCTTGTTGCTGTGCCTTTAGGGGACTACTTGTATGCTTGCATCTATGTTCTGGCTCAGACTACATCTGTAAGTAAGCAGGTATTTATAAAGGAAGAGCCCATCTGTGCCCTCTTCTCTCAAGGAAATTTATCTAAAACTCAAAATGTGTTTATTTTCCCATGTGTTGGAGAACCACCTACCAAGGAGAAGCAAAATTGTGCACACAATAAGCCTAATGGTAGCTTCATATCTTCTTTTAATACTGTCCAGTCAATGTATCAAGAGCATTGTGAGTTACTTTGAAACCAAACAATGACAGCAAGAATGTTGACAATTAAAAAAATTATGTCATTCTACTATTTCCTTTAAAAGGTGGCTGAGATCTGAGCTGAGAATGTGTTCGATTACAATGTTTACAAGGCAGACAATGCTCCAAGACTTGGACCAAATGTCCCCTTTTGTGGGATTTTGGAAGAGAATGTATAATTTGAAGTTTTATTATTATTACTAATTGAATTTATATACAGCCCTATATCTGCAGGTCTCAGGTGCCTCACAGAATAAAATCAGAATATGAAACCACAAAGTACATAATCAAAATAAAACAACAACAACAACCGAATAACCTCTATTTATATAGAGGTTTTCCTGTCTTGGAAATACTTTTTGTATATTTTCTGTATTATTTGATGGAAAATATAAAATATGTTTAAGAAGGAAAAGGTCCAGAGCATTAATTTCTGCTGTTCAGAGGAAGAACACTAACATTTCAATGGTACTAAAATAAAGGTCTCATATCTTGCCTAATGACATAAATGAGTAGCTTCACTGCTTGCTATCTTTTTTGTATTCAGGACAGAGTCACAATGACCCAGTTTCTTCTTATCGTCTCCCAGTTCCTTCCTTCTAAGATTTCTGCCCTGGAGCCAAGAATATAGTTAGGAAGAGTAAGCAACCTTTGCTCGTAGCTCTATCTCAAATCCTGTGTGCAATATCCTGCTAACCCAAACATGGCTTCTCTGGACACAGGAATGTAAATAAGATAACATGAAATAGGCTTGGGATCTTGTTTGCAGATGCCAGGCATTCAGAATTTTAAGTATATTGTCTTCCCTGTGGTTGGTTATCATCAAATATGTAAAAAGATAGGGGGCTGACTGGTTTCATTTTTAAGAAAAAAACTTGATACAGTTCAACAAAATGAGAGAGTCTGTTTGACCCTTCCCATGCTGGTTGTGGCTAATAATAATAATAAATTTTAATTATATCCCACCCTCCCCAGCCGAAGCCGGGCTCAGGGCGGCTAACAACAATAAAATAGTACAACATTTTGTAAAGGGATTAGAGTCCAACAATATATGGAGACGGGTGTAGGAGGGGAGGCGGTGAGGGCGGTCCGCCCCGGGTGTCATCCCTGAGGGGGGTGACAAAAAGGCACACCGTGGGGGGCTTGCCCTGCCCCCCCCCCGGGTGCACAGCATAGCCGCCTCTGTGTGGAGAGCCACAGGGTCCCCACTGCTGATCTGCAGAAACTTCCTTCTCTAACCATTGCTTGATTATGTTTTTGTTATTACATCTTTATATTGGTAAAATAGGACTGTGGTTGATCTGAAGCTAAATATTCGTCAGCAGTGTGTTGCAGCGTCAGAAAAGGCTGGCGTGGTTTTAGGCTGCGTTAATACAATCATGGTTTCCCAAGTCACAAGGAGGAAGGATGAGGAAGAAATTAAAATCAGTTCACTTTTAAAGGAGAACATGCCACGTTTGTATTTTCCAAAACAATATGTGAACTGAAACACAGTCATATTTAAATTTAAAAATTTTTTTTCAAAAAAAACCTACTTCAAACTGATGTGGAAATGTGTAGAACTGAACTTAAAATGGGGGGGGGGGAGAGACTAGGAGAAACCAAAATTGACAGATTCTCCAATGTGCCTACTTTGTTCTGGGTAAACTGACATGCGATTGTTCAAGTTGCCATTATTATTATTATTATTATTATTATTATTATTATTATTATTATTAGAATTTATATACCGCCCTATACTCAGAGGTCTCAGGGCGGTTCACATAAAAAGATCACAGTATATAAAATAAAAACAAAAGCAATAACCCAATAATACCGCCCCCCCCCCAAAAAAGCCACATTTTAAAAGAGTATGGGATGTTGATTAGGTCAACCAAAGGCCTGGTTAAAAAGGAACGTTTTTACCTGGTGCCTAAAGGTGTATAATGAAGGCGCCAGATGAACTTCCCAGTGGAGAGCTTTCCACAGACTATACTATATCTACAGTGAATTATTTCGGCTTATCAGTTCTATGTAAATCACTTGGGTTTTTTTCCTTTAATGAGGTACTTGCTGCTGGGTGCTGTAGGTCAGTAGGAATTCCTTGGTCTGTGCCAACCCATCTGAAACTTAAACACAAATATATTTTGCTGCTAGTCTCATATATCCTAACCTGGCAGGCACCCAGAACAGGCCACGTTTTGAAAATAACACATTTTCATGACCTCTGCAGCACACTAGCTTGGGTGGCTTTTCTTATAAGAGTTTCAGATGGGCTCTTGTGGGCACTGAAAGGTGAGGCGGGCTATGGGAAAAAAGAAAAAAGGATGAATGCAAAGGCAGGAGAAAGTGCTGCTTATATGGCTTCCAACCCATGTGTGATTGAAACTGAGTAACCTGGATGGCTCTGGCGCCTGGAGAATGACAAACAGCAGCTGTGATTGACGTGTTGCTCACTCGGTTCTCAGAGCACACAGTTAGAACAGGTGGCCTCAACTGAGCTCCGGGCATCTCGGGGGAGCAAGCTTTAAAATAACTCTGATTATATAATATCAACTCAAATCGAAGAAAATGAGGCCAAGTAAAATTAGTATGTCCCTGCAAAACTCCCACGAACCACCCTATGACTGCCTGAACTAGTAATTCACAAAAAAGAAAATAGAAATTGTCTGTTAGGACCTATGGGTTGTTTCACTTAATTTAATTTCAGCTGGCAGCCTTTAACTCGGGAGAGAGGAGCCTGTGTGGTTCTCTGGATGTTGTTGGACTTCAACTCCCATCAGCCCCTGCCAGCTCCACTGATCTATCTGTGGTATAGCTGGTGGCTGTTTATACCACACAAACAATTATTAAGAAGCCCCAAAGACTCAGCGAGGCAACTATGGAGAGTGCATTGAGTTCTAGGGACACCAAGCAGCCTTGCCAGTTTAAATCCCTCAAACGCAAATTCAGTTCCACATAATCTAGGACAGGGGTGAGGAACCTGTTGTTGGAGCCCACCTTGCAGAAGACCCAGCCTGACAGCCAATGGTCAGGGTTCACGGATGATGGCAGTTGAAGTACAACACCTGGGAGAGCCATGGGTCCCCAATCCCTGCACACAGGCTTTTCCTACTTACTAAAACCACAGGTTGCTTTGTGTTGCTGTTGTTCAGTGGTTTTTTGTTTAAGATAATGAATCTGTAGGTAGGGGGTTTATTATCTAATTACTGGCTGCTATTACTAATATTAAGGGACGCGGGTGGTGCTGTTGGTTAAACCACAGAGCCTAGGACTTGCCGATCAGAATGTCGGCGGTTCAGATCCCCGCAACGGGGTGAGCTCCTGTTGTTTGGTCCCAGCTCCTGCCAACCTAGCAGTTCGAAAGCACGTCAAAGTGCAAGTAGATAAAAAGGTACCGCTCCGGGAAGGTAAACAGCGTTTCTGTGCGCTGCTCTGGTTTGCCAGAAGCGGCACAGTCATGTTGGCCACATGACCCGGAAGCTGTACACCGGCTCCTTCGGCCAGTAAAGCGAGATGAGAGCCGCAACCCCAGAGTCGGCCACGACTGGACCTAATGGTCAGGGGTCTCTTTACCTTTACCTTTATTACTAAAATTGAATTTAGGATATATTAATAACTATGAAAGTAAGTTTATGAGGCAGGAGTGAGGAATTAGTTGTTTTCCAAACATTGTGGGACTCTACCTCCCAGTAGCCCCAGCCAGCATAAATGATAATAGAATAATAGAGTTGGAAGGAAACATGAGGATCATCTAGTCCACCCCCGTGCAATGCAGGAATCTTTGCCCAGTGTGGGGTTTGAATCCATGAACCTGAGATTAAAAATCCCATGCTCTACTGACTGAGCTGTCCTAGGTCCCAGGGATGTTAGGAGTCACAGTCCAGCATCTGGAGGGGACAAGCTTGCTGAGTGACCTTGGGCCACTCGCTCACTCACTCTCGGCCTAACCTACCTGACAGGGCTGTTGTAAGAATAAAATAGTGAGAGGGAGAACCCAGTACATTAACTTAAGCCCCTTGAATTTTCTGTTATTAATTAAAGACACATTTCTTCACCCAGGTCTTTGGGATATCTTAATGTTTGTGCCATGCCATCTATATTGATTTACCAGGTACAGTACTGTGTTGCTGCTATGAAGTGTGAAATGTTGTGTTTAATGTTTTGCTGTTTTATTGGATATAATGATATTGTTGTATTTTTATTGCCTTGCTTTTTGTAAACTATCCTAGGGTTTTTTGAAAAAGGGTGGTCTATATAGAGCATTGTGCCAATGTTAAGTGACTTACTCCAAAGTAGTCACATTAGATGGGTTAATTATTCCAGATGAGGTTAGCAGCTTGAAGATCAAAGCCACAAATTGCAGCACTTGTTATTTATGTAACAGTGGTATTAAACAGGGATCTGTCCTTGAAGGTGTGAAAGAGAAATGAATGAATGAATTCACCCAACGCTGGGCATGCAGGAAAAGGCAAAGTCTGCCATCTTTGCCAGGAAATAATGATTGTTTCTTGTTTGTGCATGTTTCAACCTTCCTCCAAGAAAGCCTTTAGATGTCATACAAGGGGGGTTGGGGTGGCGGCTTCTGCTCCCATTATATCAGTGTAGTATGGATTCTATAGCAATGCTTCACTGCAGCACAAACAGGGACCAGTTACAACCACGGGGAAAGTAAATTTTGCAAAATAAATTCAGGAGCAGCAGTACTACTTTATATTGCTGAAAGCAGCAGCCTAAGTATGCCACAACCACCAAAAATATTTTGCTGACTCCCCAGTGGACTAAACTGAAGGCCTACGCAGCTTTTTTTTTCACAGGCATTCTGCCATTCTAAACATAGTACGAGCAGACTAAACGCAAACCAACTGACCATCAGGTCACATCAAGGTAAACTACACTCAGTCAAGACACTTGTAAACTTTCGGGGATGACAGAAAAATGGTGAATCAATGAGGCAACATTAAGCAGAGGGCTGCTATCTCAGGTGAACAATACTTTGTTTTTAAAAAGTCTCCCCCTCACCTCATTTTACCAAGTTATTTGCAGACCAGCAGCACAAGTCAGTAGCTAATGCTATTAATAGTTCTGCCCTCTGAACATTGTTCTGCCCTCTGAAATTGGAGATTACAAACAGCACCAGCCACTGTTCTAAAGCAGCAGCATTCAACAGTTTGAGATATAGGGTCCACTTTTAACTACAACCTGCAACATGAGACCCACTTTGTTGGTTTTTTCTTAAACATATACATCTACCTTCCTTCTTTTTCTACAGGCAAGAGCAGGGCTTCTGTACCTTTCAGAGTTGCATTGTAGGCGGAATGTTGCTAGATGTAGTGAAATGGTGAGAAGCTGCAAGCGCTGAAATTTCCCTTTTATACACAACTATCAAAGATACAAGTGATCTATCCTCCTTTACATCTCGTCACACACACCCCGCCCCTCTTAAACATAATAAATTGGAGGGAATGCCACTGTGGTTACTGACCTCAGACTGTCATGCCAACCAAGTATGAGTCTTGACCCCCCCCCCCCCAGTTGAAGATCAATGGTCTAGAGCAGGGGTCGAGAACTTCCAATACTAATTAGGCTCAGCAGGAGTCCTGATTGGACTTCTAAATGACTGCTAACTAAAACATGCTCATTGCAGTTGCAAAACACATTTTAAGACTTTCATAAAGGCTGTTGTATGATGTAACTTGAAAAGTTATCTTCACTGATATCAATGTAATTTTAGAATCCAAGTGTTACAGCCTTATCTTAATTATACTTTCATAACCACACATTTGTTTCTTTGCTCCACATGTTGCCATCCCCCCTTTCTCTGTTGTTTCTGCATCTATTTTGATTAAGTCCAGTGGGGTAGGAACATGTTCCTTGCAAAACGCCACAGGTGCACAGATGGTCATCAGGGATCTCTCCCAAGGCATGCAAATTTAATTTGTTGGAGTAAATTTAATTGAAGGGAGTCTGCTTCTGAGCAGCAGTGTCTGGACAGGCGACCAAAGTTACCCTGACTGAGCTGCTTGAAAGAGTGGATAATAAATAGAACTATCAATCATATTGCGTCTTCACCTCACCCTCCGTTTCTCTAATTTGGTGTCGCTTTGATTCTGCATGAAGACCAGAATGACGTTTAAAAAAATGTAATGCTACTCTAACAACCATGTAACAGGCAGAAATCAAACAAGGGGAACTTTTTGCAGCATAGAGATGCAGCAATGGGAGAAGTCTGAGCTATCAATCCTCATGTCTTGATTTTATGATGCAGTTATTAAAAGGTGCAAAGCCTCTTGCCTGATAAGTGGATAGGTAGGTCGAGGGAAAATGAGGTAATCCTCAAGGGAAAACGAGGTCAAGGCAGGATCACATTACTTTGAATTCTGGAACAGCATCACCAAGTGCACTTGTCTATTCATTGTGTGTGTGATTATTATTTAATTGTTTTTAATAAAGGTTTTATTGGGTTACAGAAGTACATACATCGTCTCCATGTTCAGATTATAAAGTCCTTTTTACACATCAGCTACATTCGTTTTAAATGGAAAACAGTACACAGGTGGGGACCTGCAACAAATAAAACTTGTGAAGAGTGCTCCTATCAAGAGGTCCAGCCTGCTAGCGCTAGCCAAGCCTGCTTTCAGGAGACTCCCATTTCATTTCCTCAAAGTATTTTGTGACCAAGGAGCACACTCAGCCCTCCTTACTCTGTTCTGGGGTCCATCCCTTAGGGGGTCCCTCCAGCTTTTACGGACTCCTGCAAACCTGTCTGTTGACACCTTTCTGCTGGACAGTGCCTTTTTTTATGTTCATGGGGTTGAGTTCGCTAACGGTAGAGAGGATAGTTGCATTCACCTCTTACTTCTTCCCCTCTTCAATTATTCTAGAATGTAAGCTCTTTGTGGTCCAAGACCTGTCTCTGTTTGCCTAGTGCTGGGCTAGGACCAGGGGGCAGCAGAGCTTTTCCCATCCCCACCTACCCAAGAAGAGGAGGGGAGGGTCCTCCCCTTTTTAAAAGCCTTTTATGACCTGGAAAGCTAAGGGGGGAAGATTGCAATTCCCAATTTTAAACTCTTCCCGTGGCTGATTCTCCCGCAAATCATTGCTTAGCGGGCCACATCGCCCAACCCCATCCCCACCCATCAGTGGCGGCCAGACATAACCCATTTTTTACACTCTCTCAGCCTAACCTACCTCACAGGGTTGTTGTAAAGATAAAAGTGGGGAGGAGGGACGTGTTCCCTCACTCAGCCCCCTCCTTTCCCTGGAGATGAGCATACAAACCAAAACACAGGAGTCAATTCCTAGGGGCCGAGGTCCCTTCGCTCCCCCCAATAAAATATTTGAGGGGGTCAGGACCCTCCCCCCAAAAATAAGTTGATGGGCACGGTCATTGCAATGGTGCGCATGTGCCATGTCTTGTGATCGATTATGCGAGACAGGGCTTACCTGAGCCCCCCCCCGAATATTTTATTCCAAGTTGGCACCCCTCAAACTAAAATAAATGAGGATTTGTACCCGCAGTCGGTGACGATTTCTTCCAAGGAAAGGCACTTTAGGATACGGGCACTGTTGGCACTTATCTTTATGACCACCCTTTTCCAATGTATGTATACAGAACGGGGAACAAAAGGTTTGAAAGTGACCTTGCTTGGCGCTAGGAAACAGGCGGCGGAAGAAGGAAACGCGACCGTTTATTTCGCCCATGCGAGGTTTTTTAACAGCCCCCTCCCGCGCCCTTTCTCAGGAGGAATGCGGACCACGCCCTTCCTCCGCCAAGAGCTCCGATAGGCCAGGAGGAAGGAAAGGCGGGCCCGGCTCGGAGAAACTCCCCCCTCCTCCTCCGGCAAAGCGCAGCCTCTTCTGGCGAGCCCGCCCTTTTTCTCTCCTCACAGCCTCTTTGCGTCTAACAGAGCCAGGAGAAATGCGCTAAGAAGAACGAGGAGGAACTCATCCGCGGAGGCGGCTTCGGCAAGATCTTTACCCACCAATGGAACAAAGCAGGCCGAAGAAGACGAGAATGTGAAATCCTTCCGCCGGTAAGGAAACCGTTGATATAAGAAAAAAGGAGAGAGAAAAAGAGCGGGGGGGGTGTAAGAAAGAGGAGGGGGCGGGGCGGGGGAAGCTGAACGGGAGAGGCTCACGTGAGAGTCGATCGTCAGCCAATAGGAGCTTCGGAGCCCTGCCGAACGGAGGCTTTTATAAGCCGCGGCTCGTCACAAAAAAAGGAGAAAGGGGAAAAAAACCCGCCCACGACACAAGGGAAGCTGTCACGCGGCGGGCTGGGCGTTCGGCGGCGCTGCCGTTGCTGCTGCTGAGGGAACGCGGGGGGGGGGCGCGCTCTCGCTTGCCGGCGGCGGGATAAAGGGGAAAAGGGGGGTGGGTGAGGAGGGGCGGCGGCGGCGAGTTCCACCTGGCGCGCGGCCGTCGCTGAGGGGGCCTGACAGACAAGAGGCGGGGTGGGTGTCAAACTTCCCCGCTCTCTCCATTTCCCGCTGCCCGAGCGGGGCCCCGACCCTAAAGCTGACCAGGTCAGTCTCTCTGAGGAGGGTATGTTGCGTGTGTGTGTCTGTGTCTGTCTTGACTGTGGTCTTGACACAGGCCCTGGGGCGGAGCGGGGCGTTTGTCTGCCGGTGGGTGTGTGAGAGAATGAAGGAAAGGCAGGGGAGGGTTAGGTGTCAGCTCTTGCATTTCGGCCTGAAGCGATGCCTGGGGCCGCCGAGTAGGTGGAGGTGAGGAGGAGGTGGTTGTGGTGGCTGTGAGGCTGCTCTTGTGGCAGGTGCCGCCCAGCTACTGAAAAGGATGCCCAGGAGGAAGGGAGGCCGAGATTCCTTGCTGGTATTGAGGTTTATTTTGATTTTGGGCGGGGCAGGGAGAGGCAGCCCAATTTCCACCAATATGTAATCAAACTCTAGGTTTTAAAAAAACAACAACCCAAAGTTAACCCGTCATCTCCCTTCTCACGTGTATAATCCAGGCTGCACTTCCCAGCTGGCCAGAAAGGCGCAATGGGCAGAGGAGGTGAGGTACACCCTTTTTCAGCTAAGGCAGGGGAACTGCGGCCCTCGGGATACTTGCAAGGCTGAAATCCCTGCCTGCCTTCTTCCCATGGCCTTGGTTGGCCGGGAGTGGGAATTCCTGGCAACATCCAGAGAGCTGCGTGTTCCCCAACCAGTGTGTCCCTTTCAAGTTGCTAAAGAAGAAAGAAGCAGCACTGGGGTCGTCTTGTTGATGGAAGCATCTGTGGTCTCTTAAATCGTGACCTGCGCACAAGACACGAGGGAGGGAGGTTTAGCAATGGAGCACATACTTTACATGTGGAAGTCTTAGTCTGCAGGTAGGGTTGGGGAAGGCTTCTTTTTTTCTGAAACCTTGGAGGACTGCCGCTGTTCTTTCGCTGTATTGAGGAAGATAGGCAAAGGGTCTCACTTGATGTGCAACTAGAGCCATTGCTAAATCCTGGCTGATGGCCCATATGCAAATTTAATTGAGATGTAAAGAATTATAGTTCGGAAGTAAGAAGCAGACATTGTTTATCTTTAGATTGGTATCAGAGCAGGCATTGGCTTGTATCCAAAGTAGTGCTTAAGTCTCTTGTTCTGTTAGGACAAATATTTACTATTGCACCTTTCCTTCCCCTTGTGTGCCCTCTAAATCTGTTCTGAGGGTTCCCACAACCCTCTAGAGCAGACTTTGGGATTGCTAGAGGAAAGTTCCACTGCACAAGTATAAATCCTTGGGTCAGTGGAACAAGGGCATTGCATACATCTTAGAAGAGGCATTCCCGCATTTTGAAGAGAGAGTATAGTACTGCTTAAGTTCACATTAAGTACTATTTAAAATATGCATGTATTTATTTTATATAGTTTAAAAGAAGCTGTTCAGGGACATTTCTATTACATTAACTGATTTTAAAAAATCAGTCCAACCAATTGATCATCGCAGTTTTGATAATCATATTTCCTCCTGCCTTGAAACCTAAGCAGTGAATAAGACCTCATCAGCACAACAATTGTTCCCAGGCCTTGTGGTCTATGATTGGATGCACAGGCTTCCTAGAAATGAGAAGCTCTTTTAATTTGTTGTCAAGATACCACCATAGTGAAAGTAAGAAGTTATCCTTGCAGATAGAATAGCTGATGAGATACTAGTGGTCTTGCAGTTGTGCCTGTCTTCCACTTGAATTGGCTATGGACCAGTTTGATTCCTTGTAGCTGAGTTGAATAATTATCATAATGAACCCCTCTGTATGTATGGATTGTAGACATCATCTGTGCATTGTTTTAGCACCACCAATATCCCAGATAAGCGTTCCCTAATAAATATGTACATGTATATAAAACCCTCAACAAGTTAGGGGTATGGGAGAAAAAAGGAAGGCACTATTGGATAAGTCGCTTTGTAGAGGGAGGCTCCATCCCTCTCTCTGTTAATGATGTGCACCTTTTTCAGATTACCCATGAGCATATTTAATGTGGCATATATGTGTGCTTTTAAATTCCACAGAGCAGGAATCTAATATGTTTACTAATGTTAGGCCAACAGAGCTGGAATAATATTGAGCACCTTAGTTTGTAGCAACTAAGGGGGAATTTTACATTGTCCCATGCAGAGCTGGTACCTATAATTTTGATTGTGGCTCTAATCAACTAAAGTTGGTGCTTAGCTTTTTTTTTTTTTAAAGGTCTCCAGCCCTGCTTTAAAAGGATGAGTGTGCTTGTTGCTCTTTAGGTTGGGCTGACAGATGAATCATGCATGAACTGAGTGCTATGACGAGCAGTGAGTTGGGGCTGCAGTAGGATTAGACAATGCTGCTGAGAGATGGCTGTGCTGCAGTTGCTGCTTCTTAATGCTTGTCACTACAAACAAACTGTTTGTCTTTCTGTCCCCCTTCAATGTTGGAGACCTCTTCCTCCTTCTTTAATAAACTCTCTGCCTTGCTTTTCCTGGGCTACTGCTTTGTGGATGTTGGCGGCTTCTTGTTGTGACAGGAGAATGTGTGTGTGTCCTGGGCCCAGGCGGATTGGTATGTATTTTTTGTGCTCCTATTTTCTGAGTACTGTAATAGGAATTTGGAGGGGTGGTAGTGGGGTTAGAAGACTATATAATGAATATCTGTTATTGCAGGTTATAGTACCGTACTCTGAAGGTTACTTTAAATTTGTGTTGCCTCCTAAGCTGAGTAGTTCATGCTCCTAGGATTTGAATCTTACAAATAAGGGTTGTGAATGTGAAGCAGTACAGAGAGAAAAAATAGTGTCGTCTTCACAAAAGTATCACATTTGTGCAGAATGTTGATTTGTTCAAATGTGAAAAATTAGCAGGATGTTATGCATAATAACCTTTAATGAGTCCCTCACTGGGGGAAAGAAGGTATATGAATAAATATTATAATAATTAGTAATAATTTGCACCATAGTTTTCTTAAACCAGATTTCAGAAGCTTCTATTGGAAGGCTGGATCTAAACTTTATACAAAACAAATAATCTCACTTGAATTAATGAGTCTTTAAACAAAGGTTTTTTTAAAAAAAAGTAGGTCCTATAGAAAACTATGCACAATTGAGCAAATATCTTCTGGATGAAAAGGGAAACTATTAAGCCTGACTATACTTAGTATATAATATATGTGGTTTCTTTCAGAGGCGGCTGTTGGTAGCTTCACCACCTCCTCATTGAATGCCTTCAGTTGTGGTTCATAAATTTGGGCTGACCTTAGATTGGTAGTGATAGGTAGGGTGTCATTTGAATATGTGTTCTATATGAATGCATAGCTTAGAAGAAAAGATGGTATTGCATGCAATCCACAGCAATCATTGAGGTCAGAGTAAAGATTTATTATTATTTATCAAATTTGTTAAAGCAACAAACAAGGGTTTAGAAGTCTTGAATGAAGTTTTGTAGCTCCTAAATATCTAGTAGTTATAAAACTTCAAAAAGATAGGTGATGGGTTGCAGCAAATTTATTATAGGATATTAAGACTGTAATCCTATGCTTGTTTGGAACTAAGTCCTATTAAACCGAGTATGACTTACCTTTTGATTAAACAAATGCACATATATGTATTGGTTGTACACACTTGACCTTAAATTTGTAAAAACTGAGGGAGGTGTTGGAAAATTAACATAAGTAACAATATAAATAAATAAAATCTTGGGCTGGATAAACTTTACTTCTCCTCACTGCCAGTTCAGAAATGGAGACTGTCTTCAAGAAGAAGTCTTGAATCTCAGTCTACTCTGTTCTTCATACTTTAACCTTTAGTTGACTTTTCACACTCCCAATATAAAGTACTGGTTAAGTTAGTACAGCTGTAAAAAATAGGTCACTCTGTTTATAGTTCTACACAAGTATAACAGTGTGACCTGAGATATGTTCTCCTTGAGGAAATTTAGCCTTAGATTAGTCTATTAAACTTTCATTAAATGTGTTGCTGTTTTTGTCAGTTAATTGCTGTTAATTAATTGTGCATATTAAATTGTCATTTAGAATAAAGTAGTTGATGTGTATTGTTTCCTTTAAAATTATTTCTAAGCTTACTTATTGCTTGTGTTCCCCCCCCCCGCAGCAATTCCAGTCAGAAACCCCAGGTTGCCATTGTTCTCTGATGCCATGCCAGCACCAACTCAGCTATTGCTCCCATTAATTCGCAGTTGTGAGATTGGCAAGATATACAACACCGCATGCTACTGTCATCATAAACATCTATGTTGCTTGTCACCTCACTTAACTCACAATCATTTGAGGTATGTTCCTCCGAAGAAGTTTGCAACACTCAGTAGGCCAAAGGAGAATTTCAGTCAGTTTATTCATGCAAGAAACTATGTATCCACACCACAGAGGTTTTACCTCACACCTCCGCAAGTCAACAGCATTCTGAAGGCAAATGAATACAGTTTCAAAGTGCCAGAGTTTGATGGCAAAAACTTAAGTTCTGTCCTTGGCTTTGATAGCAACCAGCTTCCTGCCAATGCACCAATAGAAGACAGAAGAAGTGCAGCCACTTGCTTGCAAACAAGAGGAATGCTGCTTGGTGTGTTTGATGGCCATGCAGGATGTGCCTGTGCACAAGCTGTCAGTGAAAGACTGTTTTATTACATAGCTGTTTCTCTGTTACCCCATGAGACTTTACTTGAAATAGAAAATGCTGTTGAGAGTGGTAGGGCCCTGTTGCCCATCTTACAGTGGCACAAGCACCCCAATGATTATTTCAGTAAAGAAGCCTCCAAATTGTATTTTAACAGCTTACGAACTTACTGGCAGGAACTCATAGACCTTAACACTGGGGAGACAACTGATGTAAAAGAGGCTTTAATTAATGCCTTTAAAAGGCTTGACAATGACATTTCTTTAGAAGCTCAAGTAGGCGATCCAAATTCTTTTCTCAATTATTTGGTACTACGTGTAGCCTTCTCTGGTGCAACTGCTTGTGTGGCGCATGTTGATGGAGTTGATTTACATGTTGCTAATACTGGTGACAGCAGGGCCATGCTTGGTGTCCAAGAAGAGGATGGATCTTGGTCTGCTGTTGCTCTGTCTTATGATCATAATGCACAGAACGAAAGTGAGATTGCACGACTCAAAATGGAGCACCCAAAGTCTGAAGAAAAGAGTGTTGTGAAACAAGATAGACTGTTGGGCCTACTGATGCCTTTCAGAGCTTTTGGAGATGTCAAATTTAAATGGAGCATTGACCTTCAGAAGAGAGTGATAGAGACGGGCCCAGATCAGCTCAATGATAACGAATATACAAAGTTCATCCCACCAAACTACCATACTCCTCCATACCTCACAGCTGAGCCAGAGATAATACATCACAAATTAAGACCTCAGGACAAATTCCTGATATTGGCAACAGATGGCTTGTGGGAAACCATGCACAGGCAGGATGTGGTTAGAATTGTAGGTGAGTATCTAACAGGTGTTCATCATGAAGAACCAATAGCTGTTGGAGGTTACAAGGTAACTCTGGGACAGATGCATGGTCTTCTAACAAAAAGGAGAGCGCGGGTCTCTTCAGCCTTCGAAGACCAGAATGCAGCAACTCACTTGATACGCCATGCGGTTGGAAATAATGAGTTTGGTACCGTTGATCATGAACGGCTGTCAAAGATGCTCAGTCTTCCAGAAGAGTTGGCTCGGATGTACCGGGATGATATCACAATTATAGTGGTGCAATTTAATTCCCATGTTATAGGTGCATGTCAAAATGAAGAGTTTTAAATTTTAAACTGAAACGTGTGAACCAAAGTTTTCACAGAACAAAATGGCCAGTACTGACTGCATGACATGATAGTGAAACTTATTTGATTAATCTCTGGCCGTCAGAATTACAGTTGAAGCAAGTATAATTTGCACAAATCGAGCAATGGTCAAAGGGTTTTCAAATTAAGCTACCCGGAGAGCAGAACAACTTGGAACAACTTTGCACTATTCAACCTATCTGCTTGAACAGTGGTTTGTAATTTGGGATTTCTTGGTGGAGAAGTAAAGGCTTTGTATGTATCAGTGCAATGTCTTGCAAGGCAAAAAAAAAAAAATATTGTGTGTTTTGTCACATGTAAATATCTGTATAGGTAGGTATCTCCAGTAACTACACAGTACATTGGAGGGTAACTTGGTTGTAAATTTGAATTTAAATAGGGCTGATGACTTTTTTATTTACAAAGTAGCTATGGTGTCTTCCCTTTAGGAAAGGAAGAGAACTTTTTAACTGGTTGGCAAATGTCTTGATAGAAGCTATCCTCTTGGTCTTGAGTAATGATATATCATTTGAAACACATGCCTAGAATACCACTGTTAAAAAGAGTAAGTCTAAGCCATAAATACCTTAAGCCTGTCCAAACATAGTAGTGGAATAAAATTTTGCACCAGATGACTTACTTTGAGAAGATTATATTTTGCACAGTTCAATGGGCAATAAATGATGATGAGAAAATGGGTTAACTATGGGGGACATGCAAAACAACTTTGACTTGCATTATGAAACTATGATTCTACATTTTCTGAAACTTGAGCTAATTTTCAATAGGGCTGTCTTGCAAAACATGGCAAGCAACAGTCTTGACTTGTACCAAACCTATTTCCAGTCATAAGTCCCTGGTCTTGTGTTTGAACCTAGGCAATCAGTAGTGACTTTGTAAACTAGTGTAGTCACATATGTTGTAGTTTGAGTGACAGTTTGGTTGGTGTTTTGGATATTTTAAGTATCACGACGCAAAAGCATATCCATATAACATGGTTCTCACGTTGGCTTTTGAAGAAAGCATTGTGATAAGATTTGTAAATAGGTCAAGTAATGGGGAAACAGCTGCATGCTCCTCCTACTGGCATTCCCACATTAATTGTAACACCTTTCAAAATATCATTGTTAGTTGTGCACATTTGATTGCATCCAAAAAACTCCTAAAAGTGCATGTTTCATCACAAAGCTTTGTGCCACTGTTGCATAGAATGCTTATGAATTGTCAGATAAAAAGCATTTTTGGCAACCACAAGTTTTATGTTCTGAAGCACAGTGTAATATTTAAGACTTCTCCCAATATAAAAACAAAATAAATTGCTTTTTTTGTTATTATTAAACTGTAGTATAGCTATGATAGAAAGCATCATGCAAACATTACTTTGACTAGCTATTGTCTAAATATGAAGCACTTGTAGATAAAATTAACATTTTTGTGCTTCTCTAAATAGCTAATAAGCATTCTACTTTAAATCTTCCTCTTCACATAGCTATTGAGCTGACACATTCTGAAGAATGTTGGTGTTCTTGACCATGTGGATGCTTAAAAAGAGAGTCAAGGAATAGTGCTTCCAGAGTATTCCTGTTACAAAATACTTTATTGCAGCACTTAAGTTCCTTAGCAGTAATGTTCCCTTTTCTTTTTTCTGTGCACTGAAGGACATACTTGCTTATAAAGTAACAGGTTTGAAAATGCAAGTGTCAGAAGATATTCTTACTTCATATGCTTATGAAGTAACCTACACATTCGAAGTCCTGTCCACAGCTTTGACAAATTGTTGTTCTCCCTTTGTGTTCAAGAAAAGTAATTAAGTTATCCTATTTTTCCACACCCTAACCTGAATGTTTTTATTGTGCTAATGACAAAACCAAGCAGCTTATAATCTTCATTGCCTTTGTACATGCAATATGACTAAATATCATTGGCTAGGTCAATTTCTTTTATTTTATGTGTTGGCTACAAAATAATTCTAAACTGTTACATTATCCAGACTTCCTTATGTTACTTGTGAAATGTACAGTACGTGTAAATGTCTTATTTTGGTTTGGTACTAGTCTTAACAAATTGAACCCTCATCCTGTATGTTTAGCACTTGGTGTGGGGGCAACTTTGTAAAATGCAAGGTGAACAAGATTTAACTGAAGACTCCCAAAATATGTATGCAATGAACTGAAACAGCATTGTGGCTTTCTGAACATCACGTGATAAGATCTTAAGAACAAATATCTTTTAGTAGACTTCAATAAAATTATTATATGAATATCAATGCATTAGAGTTGTTAATAGGATTCATTGAACTATTGGTTTGCCTTTCTGAGATGGTGTAAAGTGTCAGAATTGATCAGTGGATTTATATCTAAAATAGCAGAATTAATGTGTGGTATTATGAAGATGCACACAGTAAAGCTGTCCTGTCTCAAGACAACCTGCAGTTGGAATAAATAGCTGGTTATATGAGTTAGAACAGAACTAGTTTTGCTTTTTTCGTTTGCCTTGTCCACTGATTTAGTTTCCTCCATTTTATTTTGTTGCCCCAAATTCACAGTGGGTGGAATATGTGGCTTTGGGCTGCATTTTGGGAAACAGCTGAGTCAATGGGGGCAAATGTTCAGATGCTGGCTTTAAGGAAAAGCAAACTTAAAAATATATAGTAGGGAATAAGGAAATTGGACTTCAGTAGTTTCACAATAAAACTCAAGCAAGGTGTAGCTTTGTGAAACAAACTAAGAGCCCTGCTATTCCTTCCCATGTGATTTTTTCTGGTCATCCCCTTCAGTAGGAAAACAAGTCTCATTTCAGTTATGCTCTGACAGCATATCTCAGGCCTCCTCAACCTCAGCCCTCCAGATGTTTTTGGCCTACAACTCCCATTATCCCTAGTTAGCAGGACCAGAGGTCAGGGATGATGGAAATTGTAGTCTCAAAACATCTGGAGGGCCGAGGTTGAGGAAGCCTGGCATATCTTAAGTTGGGGGGGGGACATTCTATGTGTAAATGGTGCCTTCCCTTGAACTAAATGATTCTAATGTAGGCTACATGTTAAGTATCCCTGTTTAAAACCCTAAAGACCAACTAAGTTAGTTCTTGGTATGAGCTTTCGTGTGCATGCACACGAAAGCTCATACCAAGAACTAACTTAGTTGGTCTTTAAGGTGCTACTGGAAGGAAAAAAAAATTTTGTTTTGACTACGGCAGACCAACACGGCTACCTATCTGTAACTGTTTAAAACCCGTTTAACTTCCCTATTGACTTTCCAAAGGGGAAATGGGAATAGTGAAATTAGCCATTCATTGGTGAATTTGCTGGAAAGCTGCTGGGTACCCATATAAATGCCAGAAATCATTATTTTACTGAAGTCACCATTTCATGGCTTTTTATATGGCTGCTAAACTTGGGACGCGGGTGGCGCTGTGGGTAAAACCTCAGTGCCTAGGACTTGCCGATCGCATGGTCGGTGGTTCGAATCCCCGCGGCGGGGTAAGCTCCCGTCGTTCGGTTCCAGCTCCTGCCCACCTAGCAGTTCGAAAGCACCCCCAAGTGCAAGTAGATAAATAGGTACCGCTTTATAGCGGGAAGGTAACGGCGTTTCCATGTGCTGCACTGGTGCTGGCTCGCCAGAGCAGCTTCGTCACGCTGGCCACGTGACCCGGAAGTGTCTTCGGACAGCGCTGGCTCCCGGCCTCTTAAGCGAGATGAGCACGCAACCCCAGAGTTGGACACGACTGGCCCGTACGGGCAGGGGTACCTTTCCTTTTACCTTTAAACTTGCCCTACTTCATCGAACAAATTTCCAAATCGTTCCCTAGATATTTCCAATAAAAAAGTACACATATGCTGTAAGGTGCATTGATAATAAGCATGGTTACTTAGTAAATGTTCTTAGGATCCTTAATTGGTAAAATACTTTGGGTATATTTTTCAATTATGTTCTTAGGATTTCTAACAGGAATTTAAGACCATACATTGTGTTTATGCCTGAAGCAAAATAGTGAATGCTAAAGACGTTTTGCCTTGCTTCCTGGCTTCCCATTATTCTTCAAGAGATACTTTTAAAGGTTGCTTGCCTTCTGAAAACTGGCTTTTACATTAGGCTTGTTGTATTCAGGAATTTTTCCTTCCTCCACCCAGGAGTACTCCACATGACGTTTGCACGGCTGCTATAGCCTGGTCTGTCATGATTCCTTGGATAATCCACTTCAGTTATATATCTCAACTAAATATAACTTATGGAGAGGTTTATCCCCTTTTCTCCTAACCTTCAGCAAGTACATCTGATGGCACGAAGGCTTAGTGTAACATTATTGACTATCTGCAATCTGTTATGACATCCAGTAATTTAATTACTGTTTTACATAAGCTAAACTTTACTAGAGGCTAGTTCTTTCTAAGCAATGCTAAAAAAATAAAGTTATGGAGAAAATGGTTTAACACCTTTGGGTGTATTTCTGTCTGAATGTACCATATTAATGGGAAGAACATTATGTTCAGAACAAAATAACTATTGGCCAGAAAACACTTTCCTGTGCACAGCTCTATGTATTAAGAAGTACTAGCTTACATAATTTTTTTTTTACTCTTTTACACATTCAAACATGGGGGGGTTGCTTTTTATTTACCCACAGTAGATCCCTAGAGATACCCACCATCCTTTGATCTAGTATAATTTCAGAAATGGGGAAATTCTGAATTAAATTTCTAACCACTTGTGATCATATTTATAGAATGGAATTCTAATATCTGTATGGGAGGAGGCCTGTGTTGCAAGATTGTTCTAGCCCCTCAGAAATGTTTCAGCTGCTTACCACAGTCTTAATTTCCATGTTCCACTCAAAACAGACGTGGCTCACACAGCAATTGGAATGTTGGATCAGATCAAGGGCCTATTTAGTCCAGCATTCTGTTTCTGAAGGTCTTAAGTAGATATCTACAAGAAGTCAAAAAGCAGGAGAGCAATAGTCCTCTCCCACTGCTGTTCTCCAGCAAATGGCATTCAGGACATGATGATTCTCAAGAAGGCATATTTAGCCGTCCTGACTAGTAGGCATTGAAAGCCTTACCCTCCATCACAAATTCATTTAATCCCCTTTTAGAGCAATCTAAGTTGGTGACTGTCACCACACCTGGAGATAAATTGCTCAGCTATGTGCTGGGTGAAAAAGTACTTATGTCTACCCAGGATATCCCATGCAGATTTACTGAATGACCTCATAAAGCTAGATAAAGAACAACTATCAACTTTCTCCACACTATGCGATCATTTTATATTTCTCTTACCATGTTCCCCTTACTTGCTGCTTTCCTAAACTTAAAAGAACCCCAAATCTTCCCCTTAGGAGAATTGCTTCAGCTCCCAAACAGCAGCTTAACTAGAGGTTGTGAAGAATTATAGAATTGTAGAGTTGGAAGGGGGGTCATCTAGTCCAACCCCCTGCAATGCAGGAATACATTAAGGCAAGCAATACTCTTCTGCCCATGTGTGTGTCTATATATAAAATACATAACACCCACCCACATTGTTGTGCTTTTTCTTTCTGAGTGGCCAGCTCCCTGGCAAATTCCCTATCTGGCAGAAGCAAAACTGTTGATTCCAGAATCTCAGAGATACTCCATCTTCCTTCCTACTTTCTCAATAAACAACCTTTGCTTCTCAAAGGCTATTCAGGCAGTCTACACAAAAATGGATTTGCCCACACTTCTCAGCTTTAGATGGCTGGAGTTCTTGTCCTTTCCACTGCATTTTTCAGTTGCAGTTTAAGAAGCAGAGCTACACTTCCTAGCACTGACAATGTATTTGGCCTTTTGCAATTTAAGTAACACAATTTGGTTTTGCTCTGTTTATTGTCATGTGACATGCTGGCTCAATGAATGCCAAGAATGAGAGGATGATGGGCACACTGCTAACTCGCCAACGAAGTACTTCTAAGTTTGGTGTCGGTGCCAAACTCTCTCAATAGCTCTATTTATGCCTTGGATGGGGATCTGGTATTGGCATCCCGGTGTTACTTCTGTATGTTTTGAGATCCACTCAAGTGACGGATTAGTTGCTGCCAGTTCTTTTGTCTGCATTCAGCTGAACTCTCACATTTCCAGGCATGTTAATGATCCCTTGGGAACCCGCCCCCCGCATCAGTTATTGCGCATAACTGCAGTTTACAACTGTTTACAAAAAACCTAGTACAGTGGTACCTCGGGTTAAGTACTTAATTCGTTCCGGAGGTCCGTTTTTAACCTGAAACTGTTCTTAACCTGAAGTACCACTTTAGCTAATGGGGCCTCCCACTGCTGCCGCGCCGCCGGAGCCCGATTTCTGTTCTTATCCTGAAGCAAAGTTCTTAACCTGAAGCACTGTTTCTGGGTTAGCGGAGTCTGTAACCTGAAGCGTATGTAACCCAAGGTAGCACTGTACATAAAAAAAAGTCACCATATCCCCTCCAGCTAATGCAGAAGAAGCACTTGCTTATCTGGTGCTGGTTCATACTGTCCTGTGGTTTATGGTGGGTACAAACCCATAATCTGATAGTTGGTGACAAGTTATACAGCTCACCTTTCTGCATTTCCTGACTGCGTTCTCCAGTGCTGTTTCTTTCAAAGCGCCCTCTCCGCAATTTGACAGAATGGAACCCTGCAGCTCGAAGTAGATTTTCCACATGGTGGACCTGTAAACCTTCAGCCTAAGCTAGGTGGGCTTCACACAGTGGTAAGGGATGATAGGTTCTGACACTTGATGGATGGTATGTGCTAACCACTTTTTCAGATGCTGGGACTGGGCCCTCCATTCCCCCAGGCAGCAGGGATGAGGAACCATATTGCTGGATCACAACTCTCATCTTCCCTGGCCATTGGCCATGCTGGCTGGGATTGATAGGAGTTGGCCTGCCATTGTCTGCATAGCCTCATCTCTTTAATAACTGAGATCTGGACCCACATCCCACTGACAAATGCCCCCTGTACTTGCCCATTCGCCTTACCATCACAACCTGCTTGGTTGCCTGGAGAGCAACTACAAACAATGGTATGACAAAATTGGAGCAACGGGTGAAGCTGGCAGTAAAGGAGCTAGGCTTGCTGAAGGATGCCTTGTCCAAGGGCCCTGGAGCAGGCACTGTGAGTGACACACAGTTGACAGATGTTTTGAGGTTCTTCCCCCATCCCATCAGGGGCTCTTTTTTATGGATCCTGGCAGGGAGTTGACTGACACTTTCCTTTTTTTGTAGTTCCCTCACTCTTAACATCTCAGAATTGTCAGAGCCCCATCCCAGTCAATTCATAAAATTGCTCTGGCGGTTGTTTGTCTTTGGTCTTTTGTGGTCTGTGCCTTCGTATTTATTTTTTCCTGCACATCTACAGCATTCATGATTTAATTCAAACCCTGAATTAAATTTGCATCAGTCTTAAAATCGTGTCCATGCACAACCTTGCCAGTTCAGATGTAGGCAGTTACTGCCAATTATTCAACTGCTCTTCTTTTTTTAAAAAAATATATATTGTGTGCTGTTTCTGGAAACAAGGATTTGGGACACGAATAAACTAACCACCCCCAGCTTGGTAACTCTGTTGCCTTAGAAAATAAAAGGCTCCTTTGATCTACAATGATATGATGATCCTGGTGGAACAGATCACCAGTAACAAGCAATCTGCCTACAGTTTTCCAGTGAAGAACGGAGTTATTAATGAGCAGATGAAACCCAGAGATTAAAGCTGACACTTTGTATTTCCAGAAGAAGGGCTTTTATAGCAAATACAGCAGAGTCTTGTGACACTGTAAAACCCAGCAAATTTATGGTGGCATAAACGTTTATGGGCTGCAGTCCACTTCAGCTGATGCACTAAGTGTTATCTTCAGTTGCACATAGGCATACGGCTTGGGAGATTGTAAAAAGTGAGTGAAATGAAATGCTGAAGGGTTTTGTGAGTTACCATTGTTAAGTACATAATTATCACTGTTTTTCTGTATTTTGTTTCCCTATGACCTCTTTTTCTTTTTACAATTCCCCCCCATCCAACCATGTGTATACCTTTCTGCAACTCAGGATAACGCTTTGTGTGCCTGATGAAGTAGGATATAGTCCATGAAATCTTAAGGTAAAGGGACCCCTGACCATTAGGTCCAATTGTGGCCGACTGGGGTTGCGGCGCTCATCTCGCTTTATTGGCCGAGGGAGCTGGCGTACAGCTTCTGGGTCATGTGGCCAGCATGACTAAGCTGCTTCTGGCGAACCAGAGCAGCGTGCGGAAACGCCGTTTACCTTCGTGCCGGAGCAGTACCTATATATCTACTTGCACTTTGACTTGCTTTCGAACAGCTAGGTTGGCAGGAACAGGGACTGAGCAACGGGAGCTCACCCCGTCGCGGGGATTCGAACCGCCGACCTTCTGATCGGCAAGTCCTAGGCTCTGTGGTTTAACCCACAGCGCCACCCGCGTCCCTTTCCCATGAAATCTTAGACATACCATTAAAAATGTGTTAGTCTTAAGGTGGTTTTTTAAAAAAGATATTGACATAAACCTAGATTCAGGGCCGGCCCATCCATGAGGCAAGCTGAGGCGACCACAGGATCTGCATCACCTGCTGCTGCTGCTGCTGTCATGGTGGCAGAAACATCTGTGTTGTGCTCCTTAGAGACTGGATCTGCCATCTTCTCAGCAGCCCCCTCCCCTGTGTCGCCTCTAAAGCAGCCTATTGGCAAAAAACAAGGTGCTGCTGGTCTCCTCCCACCCTTGTTTGTGATGTAGACCTTCACTCACCCCTTCTTTCCTAGCCCAGAGGCAGCAGAGCCATTTCATGGTTCACCTCAGGTGCCAGAATGTATTGGGCCGGCCCTGCCCAGGTTCAAAGAAAGGCTATGCACATTTGGGACAAAAACACTTAGCAAAGTTCCTGCTGCTGAAGAAACAGTCTGCTTGTTAAACTGGGTGGTGGCTTCCCAGAAGTGGCATCTTTCAGGATGTAAACAGCATGCTAATCTGCAGCTCTAAGCATGGCACTTCTATGGCATACCTTCTACGGATGCTCTGTAGATATGTGAAAGGGAGACATGAAGGGTAAGAGCCATAGCTCAGGGGTAGAACATCTGCTTTGTATGCAAAGGTCCCTGGTTCAGTTCCTGGCATGTCCAAGTAGGGTTGCTAGAGTATCCTGCCTTACGCTCTGGAGGAATTAATGCACAAGGTAGACGAATGGTCTACCTCAGTCAGTATAAGGCAGATTTCGATGTTCTTAAAAGGGAAGACTGTATGTAGATCAGTGATAGACCAGATGCAAAAGCTCCTAAATTCAATCCCTGACATCTCTCCAGGCAGAGTGAAGAAAGACTCCTGCCTGAAATCCTGGAGGAGAACTGGGCCAGCTTTCCCCAATCTGGTGTCCTCCAGATATGTTGGATAGCAGCTTTCATCAGCCTCAGCCAACCATGGTCAATGGTCAAGGATGATAGTCCAAAACATGTGAAGGGCACCAGGTTGGGAAATGTTGGTATGCTCCATCTCAGTGCAAGGTAGGTCTCAGAATTCCTGTATAAGCTCAAAGGCCAGGTACAGAAAAGGTGATAGATATTTTACTTATTGATTTCATACACATACAAAGTCTATGGGTGTTAATTGTGGGATGGATGCTCTACATGCATGCAGGTTTTCCCCCACAATATCCACACAATATTGTGGGCACCAACACCATTTGATCTTGATTTACCTTTTCTGGGGGAAATCTGAGAAGTTTTTTTTGTTTTACCAAAGACCCATCTGACAGTGTTAAGCCACCATCTGGAGGCTCCATATTTCAGCCTTAAAAGCATAACCTTTTCACCTGGTGGAGGCTTGATATTCAAGATGGCTATCTTTCAGCAAACAACAAAATCAGAATAGCAAACAAGCACCATGTCCTAGTAATTTTCCTGGGCAGTAAGTTTCCAGAATCTGGCAGAATGGACAACAGGTGTAGAATTTAGGGTATCTCAGCTTTACTAAAAGCAAGTTTTTATAAATGCAGGTAACTTCTATAGTGTGTTTCAGCATTTGAGGAATGGAGTGTGTATATTTTCTGTGTCTACAGCCCAGCTGCATCAATAATGCCTTTCAGTCATTTCCCCCTTACACATAAAAGCTTTTTTTTGCTTGAAAGTTGTTCTTCCTATTCCTCCTGCAGTAACTTCAGTTTAAGACATCTGAGATTTATGCACAGGACCAGGACAAAAGGGTTAGAGCTAGTGTTCTTCAGTCAGTAGCAATTTGGTGTAATTAAGGTTTCCCCTCTAAATCAGTTTTGATTTAAGTTTTAGTCATTAGATTAAAAGGTGACCTCTCTTTCCCGGCACAGAGGCACAAACAAATATTTAATCCTGGCACTTATCTGACACAGGCAAGTTTTCATTATGTGAGAGAGTCTCCTTTTGGATCTGTGTGGCATATTAATATATATGTTTGTTCATCAGGGACACAGAGCACGGAGCCTCTGCTTGCGCTGATGATGTCATTGGAGGCCAAGGTTTGTGATGAACATGGCGTAGATTAACAGTGCAAGTGAACCAGATGGTCCTGGTTAACAGGTCTTGTTGCTGCCAGTTAGGCAAGGCTATTGTGTAAGTATCTGGAGACCTCATGTACCCAAAGCAGCTGTCCTTGAAATAGCATAAATAAGGAATCTATGCAAAAACTGGTGGCGTATCTAGTGCATATAAATTTTTCTATAAGTTTTGTAGGCCTTTAAAATGGCTGAGGAGACATAAACCACAAAACAACTGTCATTTTACCATTTTGCCAAGATTCAGCCCAAATCCTGCCTGTGATCCAGTAGTGGCACCAGAATAAATATTTGGGGTGGGAGTTGGGAGCCAAGAAGGGGCACGATTCATTTTTTTTTGCATGGGGAGGAGGTAAATTTTGCTCCACATGTTAGTGCTCTAAAAGTGAAATAACAAAATATGTCACATTTCACATCCCCATCCCTAAATATTTTATCCATATTTATTTAAAAGTATTTCTAAACTGCTCAGTATTTTAAGCATTACTAAGTGGTGTACAACAGTATAAAACATAAAAAAACCACACTACAGTATAACAAACAGAGATAAAATGTTGGCTTTGACGTCATTAGCTAAGTAAGCGTGCTGGGAAACACACCAAACTGCCTTATATACTGAGCCTGACCATTGGTCTATCTAACTTAGTCATGTCTGCACTGATTGGCTAGCCAGGATTTCAGGAAGTGTGATGCTGTGAATTGAACCCGGAAGCTAATTTTGCCTGCAAAACAGATTCTCTTCCATTCAGCCATCCAAGTTCCCTGGCATCTCCAAGTGGGGCTGGAAATGTCCCCTGCCTGAAACCCTGGAGAGCTGCTGCCAGTCAGTGTAGGCAGTCTTGAGCTAGACAGCCATATTTTTGTTTCCAGTTTTGTTTCAGTTTTAATTTCCTGCTGCTGGAAAAATTCCCCTTCCCTCCTGATTAACAAATAAAAAAACCTATTTCATTTGCCCTGCAGTAGCAGGCATGTAAACAGGCTTGTTGCTTCTCATTTCCTGTTGTCTTTGGTGGTTGTTTGACATTGTCAGTTGCTTGGAAGGGAGCCCATCTGCTTCCTTCCAGCTCCAAAGTTATCTCCCCCCCCCCCCAGCTCTGTTACCAACAAACAGAAGTGAGCCCTTGGGAAGCTCATGTATTTTGACTGATGATAATAGAAAAAGGCACTCCAAGGATGTGAAAACTGCCTGTCAGTCAACTCGCCACAGGGGTCTAGCAATGGCAGAACTGCTGCCGGGGTTCTTGTCCCCGAACCCCCTGGCATTGAATAGGTTGTGCTCAGTCCAAAAAATATTTGATGTAATTACTGTATTTTTTGCTCCATAAGACGTACTTTTTCCCTCTTAAAAAGTAAGGGGGAATGTGTGTGCGTCTTATGGAGCGAATGCAGGGGGGAGGCAGGCAGGAAAAGCCCCCAAGAGCCACACACAAGCTCCGCGCGGCTCTTGCGGGCTTTTCCCCAGGAGGGAGAAGGGACTGACGCGGCCAGGCGGTCCCTTCTCCCCCCTCGTAGAAAAGCCCACAGGAGTCGTGCGCTCCTTAAAGGGTGCGCGGCTCCTGTGGGCTTTTGCGGGAGGTGGGGGAATTGCCATAGCCGCACGCAGCCTCTCCCTGCCGGAGAGGTTGCGCACGGCTAAAGAGGAAGCCGAGACAGCCAGCGGGATGGATCCCGCTCGCTGTCTTCGCTTCTTTGCTCTTTGGGGCTGGGAGGGGGAAAACCTGGGCTTCCCCCGGCAGCCCCGAGAAGCTCTGGGAGAAGCAGACAGGCTTTCCCCCCCCCCTTGATTTCCCCCTCTAAAAGCTAGGTACGCCTTATGGTCCGGTGCGACTTGTGGAGCGAAAAATACGGTATAAAGAAGGGCTCCCCTGAGCATGTACAATGCGCTCTTCCATCAATGAACTCAACCATTTCACAATCTGGGATTAGATGATATGTGTTCATTAAGGCTAGAACCAGATTCACATTTAAAGCCCTACTAAGCTATGATGCTCACTGAGCAATTTGGGCTAATTACTATCTCTCAGGCCTACCTTTTCTCACAGGGTTGTTGTAAAGGTAAAATGGATATCCGTGCACACTGCCCAGAGCTCCTTGGAGGAATTCAGAGTATAAAAATAATACATGCATAAATCAGTTGGGGTTGGCTTCCATGGCACAGGAAATGAAGGTGGGGAGCTGTTGTAGCCTTGACTGGCTCTTCACAGCCCTCATCGAGATGCATAAAAGGAAAGGGGGATGCCAACCAATGGTGTCAGGACCAATGGGTCCTCTTGGCCTTGGCATTTGTACAGCCCTGTTGGCAGGGCGCTGATACTGGGCCTGCTGGCAAGCTCAAAGGACAGAACCTCTCCTTGACGTTCGTAATTCGAATACAGCACTTCACTGGGTGTGGTGTTCAGATGCAAAGGACTGCAAGGCTCCTTCACCTTTCATGGAGAACCAGTGTGGTATAGTAGTTAGATCAATGGTTCTGAAACTTGTTTTCTCTGGGTCACACTTTCAGAATAAAAATTTGCTCACGCCACATGAAATGTTTTATTGATAAGAAATACATTGGAAAGAAAAAATCAATAGCTTCTAGCTTGATTTAGAACACAGAACACAACTGCTTTGTAATATAATCATGGGACCCCCAGAAAGTATAAAACAATGCAGCTACATACGAACATGAATCATAATGTAATGATAAACAAGCCTCTTCCATATACTCACACCTTGGAAGTCAAACGCCTTGCGAGTCAAACATTTTGGCTCCCGAACGCCGCAAACTCGGAAGTGAGTGTTCTGGTTTGCAAATATTCTTTGGAACCCGAATGTCTGACGCAGCTTCCTATTAGCTGCAGGAACTTCCTGCAGCGAATTGGAAGCCGTGCCTTGGTTTTCAAATATTTTCAGAAGTCAAACAGATTTTTGGAATGGATTACGTTCAACTTCCAACATACAACTGTATAGCTTAAAGTATGTATACAAACTCAATGAGAGGGCCTCACTTGCTTTTGTCAAGTACAGTGGTACCTTGGGTTACATACGCTTCAGGTTACATACGCTTCAGGTTACAAACTCCGCTAACCCAGAAATAGTACCTCGGGTTAAGAACTTTGCTTCAGGATGAGAACAGAAATCGTGCAGCGGCAGCGGGAGGCCCCATTAGCTAAAGTGGTGCTTCCGGTTAAGAACAGTTTCAGGTTAAGAACAGACTTCTGGAACGATTTAAGTTCTTAACCCAAGGTACCACTGTAATCTCATTTATTTTAGGTCTGAGTCAAACTCTCATCTCCTCATCAACACAAAGAAGCCTTTCTCTTTTCTGACCTTTCATATTTGTCAGAGGTGAAAATCCCTGTTCACAACAATAAGTTGTGGAGAGCTGTAGAATACTGTAATAGCCAATGCTCTTGAAGAGAGGTGTGGGTACTGTTTCTGGTTGTATATCCAAAATAAATTATTTTCATACTATACTATGCTGTGCTGAAAGGTTTAAATGTTGCTTTGATTGTCCTTGAATATTCTCACCTTATTTGTGATCCTCTCCTTCCACACCAGTATGACATGCCCACACCCTTTAAGAACCACTGGGTTAGAGTGGTGGCCTAAGACCTGGGAGGCCATGGGTTCAAATCCCCACTCAGCCATGAAGTTCACCGGTTGACCTTGGGCCAGCCACTGTCTCTCAACCTAACCTACCTCACAGGAATGATGTGGGGTGGTGGTGGTGAATGAGGTGGGGGGCAACCATGTGCCCCCACTTCCAGCTCTTCATAGAAAAACGTATTCTAGAAATGCAATAAAAAAAGCTAAAACTTAACAAGCTCTGAAAATAGCAGGGATTGGGAGAAAGTGCTTCTCTCCCTCTGAGGGGAAAATAATTGTACATTGCAGTACATACGAGAGAGGGCAAGTGGGTTCAGTGGCAGAAAACAAACCCCTCAGAGGAAGCAAAACCCGTTTTGTGATCAGAGCGGAGCAAATGTGAGCCCTCAAGGTGACAACAGTATAGGGAGCAAAACAAAAAGAGGCCAAACTTCTCTTAGCTGGCTGGCACGTTTGCAGGGCTCATTACGAAATGTCCACTATGTTGGTGGGGAAAACAATCTTTGCTACACAGTGTTATTGGGAAAACACCAGTGATAATTACTTCCTGGGGAAATATTTCCTTCATTTTTAAAATGCAAATCAATCTAGACTGGTGAATGTAGTCATCTACTGCTGATATATCTATCCAGGTTACCCTGAAGCAAACCCTTCTGGCAGAGACAATGGTCGTGGCTGCTTACTTGCCGAAGTTTTGCTCTGAGGAAGTCACCTAGCTTGATAGAGTCCTGTTCCATAAGGAACTATCAGCACTTTCGCACAAACTCTTCCAAATAAATAATGTCAACAGTTTATTCAGCATTCATCCTGCTTTCCTCCTACAAAGCCTACAAAACTATGGGTCCCTCCTGACGATATCGCTTGCAATATGTTTTGCACCTGCAAATGTTTTAGGCAGGATGTACTGCTTTGTTTTCAATATGTCCACGTCCTGTAGAATTTTCACTCTGCTTTTATGATGATGATGATGATGAGCATTCATCCCAATTTGCTTGCAGGGCGTTTGTTAAGGGTTCTGAGAGTTGTTAAAGAGACTCCTTTTCCCCTCACAGAGCTACAGTCTCCAGAGTTCCCTGAGAAGAGGGACTGATTTTTAAACTACTCTGGAAATTGTAGCTCTGTGAGGGGAGAAGGGGTCTCATAACAACTCTCCGTGCCCTGAAGGAACTACAGTTCCCAGGATTCTCTGGGGGGAAGCCACAACTATTTAAAGTGGTTTCATGCTGCTTTAAATGCATAGTGCAGATGGGGCCTTATGCACATTTACTCAGAAGCAAATCCTGCTAAATTCAATGGGGTTTACTCCTGAGTGAGCATGCCTAAGAGTGCAGTTGTGCAGTGCAATGCTATGTATGTTTATTGGGAAGTACAGTGGTACCTCAGGTTAAGTACTTAATTCGTTCCGGAGGTCCGTTCTTAACCTGAAACTGTTCTTAACCTGAAGCACCACTTTAGCTAATGGGGCCTCCTGCTGTCGCCACGCCGCTGGAGCCCGATTTCTGTTCTTATCCTGAAGCAAAGTTCTTAACCTGAAGCACTATTTCTGGGTTAGTGGAGTCCGTAACCTGAAGCATCTGTAACCTGAAGCGTATGTAACCCAAGGTACCACTGTAAATCCCACTTTGCTTAACAGGACTTAATTCCAGGTAAGTGCATGTGAAGGGCTGCAAAACATGTCTTGAAATTTGATGGGAGAGGTATTATGATGTATTTATACTAGGGCCTACTGCACAGAGGAAAGGGCGGTTAGACTTTTAAGGTTTTCTAACTGATCTCTACTGGTCTCCTTCAGTGTTTATGCTGCAGCAACAAGAAGAGCCAAACACAGCTAATTTCATCTTGATTTCTGGCCAATGTCAGCAAATGTGATAGGCAAAACAGTTAATTGAGTTGAAGAGGAAGACCAGGCAGGCAATATTATAATAATTGCCTTGCTTCTTCATTTCATTTTGATTCTTGATCAAAGCTGGGTTGTCTTTGATGTCCCCTTCTCCAGTGTGCTTATTTCTGCTCATAAAACATCTGTTCTCTACATAATTAGAAAATTGAGATAATGTAAGGAAGAAACACATCTTTAGAAAACAAAGGATTTAGCTGGTTTAAAAATAACAACAACTCAGGCAGCACAATGGCAATTTATTCATGTGCATTCTGATAAATACGAGTGGGATCTGCAACAGATTGTCACTGTGTTCGTAGTTTGAGCCAACCAGCCAGCCAAACCTTTTTCCAGGATACGCCATTACATTACATTACATTCCACTCCCCCTGCCCACTTTTCCATGCTTCCTTGCCTCAAAAAAGTCCACATTCCAGGACGACTGAGCAGTTCTCACTGAATTGTTGCGAGTTTTTTGGGGGGACAGGGCTCCTCCCTCCTTTGAATGGATAGCAGCATTCTGGCTATGTAAGGATCCACGCTTAGAGAATGTGTGTTTGCTGTAATTAAGAGCACTTCCAAACTGTCACTATTTTCAGGTGGAGTTCAGGCAGGTATGGGCAAATTCAGGCTGCGCGATTACGTGTGATTGGGAGGCCTTGCACAACAAACCTGCTTCCCTGAAAGGCTGCTAAGGAAAGTGATGGGGAGATGGTGGGATGGTGCTTCCTTTGATGCAACATTATTTAGCATTCTAACCTCTCCGAAAACAAATCAGACAGGATGCTCATTAAATAGTCCACCCCATCTAATCTCCTTGCAAACAAATCAGGATGCAGGCTCAGTGCACAAATCCTAAATAGGATGGTACCATTGAAAACAATACTGATTTCTTTATTCATTTTGCATATATGGCTCCCTCTGGTGGAAAAAAGTGGTTAGAGAAAGAGTATCAAGGGGGAAATGAGAGCATAATGTTGAGGGCCAGTTTAAACACGGATACTGACCACCACTTTGTGGTCTCTCGTCTCCACTATTCCTCCCAGAATTATGTGGAGGAAGCACTGAGAGAGCCAGTTGGTTCGCCATGTTTGCTGCAACTATGCAAGTGGCTTAAGCCTGTATTTCCTGCCAGAGGTTTCCACTCCAGCATAACATTCCTGCTGCTTCCCTGTTCATGAGGCACACAGAACTCATCCCCCAGCCTGCAGCAGAGCCGCCATTTATCCCCTTTGTGCCATTATGTTTCATATTTCTTTGGGGATGACTTCTTAAACTTCTTGCCTTTCACTTTCATGACTCGCTGCTAAAGCACCTGCTTTGCAGGCAAGAGGCACCAGGTTCTATCCTGCAGCGTCTCCGGGTACGACTGGGAGAGACGCTTGTCTGAAATCCTGGATGGCAGAGCTGGAAATACTGTTATGAAGGTTGCACGCCAATCTCTACCAAGCGATGCACGAACTTCCAGCGAGTTCCAAGCATTTTCCAGGGTTGTATTTCCATTGGGGGAAGGGACGCGGGTGGCGCTGTGGGTTAAACCACAGAGCCTAGGGCTTGCCGATCAGAAGGTCGGCTGTTCGAATCCCCGCAATGGGGTGAGCTCCCGTTGCTCAGTCCCTGCTCCTGCCAACCTAGCAGTTCGAAAGCACGTCAAAGTGCAAGTAGATAAATAGGTACTGCTCTGGCAGGAAGGTAAACGGTGTTTCGGTGCACTGCTCTGGTTTGCCAGAAGCGGCTTAGTCATGCTGGCCACATGACCCAGAAGCTGTACGCCGGCCCCCTCGGCCAATAAAGCGAGATGAGCGCCGCAACCCCAGAGTCGGTCACGACTGGACCTAATGGTCGGGGGTCCCTTTATCTTTACCTTATTTCTATTGGGAAGATCAAGTCACAGCAGGGGCTAGTGTCTTTAAGAAATATGGTTTATTAATGCATATTTACACCTGGAAGTTTGTAATGGAGGGGGTGCAGAACATTATACCCCAATAGTGTCTCTCATTGCCCCTCCCATAGCTCCAGCAAACTTGGGGCCAAAGCAGCAGTCAGTCATGGCTCCCGATCTCTCAGGGCAGCCTCCTCCAGCCAGTGCCAAAATGATGTTATGCCCACCCTTTCCAAACTGTGTTTTTATAATGCCACAATTTTTCCTTCAGACCATGTCATCACCCACTGCCCATTGGGAACTCCCCTTCTCAGCTTACATCATAAACTGAACACTGAAATCCTAAACCTAGCATTATACAAATCATCACAACTGAGTGCACACTCATGTTGGAAGAGACCAATGCCAGATTTACGTATAAGCTAAACAAACTATAGCTTAGGGCCCCACTCTCCCCCCCAAAAAAAAAATTTTAAAGGGGAAAAAAACCCTAATGTACATTTCCAAAATATAAGATAAAAAACAAATAAAATAAAACCTGCATACAGCAACAGTATTTTGTGTTGTGTAGGCTCCTATGATGTAAGTAATGTAGCCTGCTAGCCTGCTCCCTAAAATATCACTAGTTTGCTCCTTTCTATATCTAGGGTGCCTACATTCTGCATGGACATGGCGACATGTGCAAATGGCTTTAGATACCTATTAGGCCCATAAATTACCACATAGCATATATTCAACACAAAAAACAGTGACAATTTGTTGTTGACAAAGGACAGTTGGACATACAAAGGGCCCCATTACCTTCAGTAGCTTAGGGCCTCATCAAACCTAAATCTGGTCCTGGAAGAGACCCAATGTTAGAAGAAGCTGCATTTGCTGAAGCAAAGGGATTTCTGCAGCAGATGCTCAATGAAAAAAATTAAAAAGGAATCTGGTGATAAGACTGCAACGTTTTATATTCTTCTAGATAAATTGGTACCATCGGCGTAGGTGGTACCTGCCATTTGACAGCAGTTGAAAAGAGTAGGCGAGGGCAGCAAATTTCAAAGAGAGGCAATCTGGGGACATCGTCACACTTGTGTGTTTGATCTGTTGCTTTGTTTCGTTGGTGTCGTGCTTTCCCCTATACTGGAGGTATGGAATGAAGCACATCTTGCTTTTGTGAACGGGTGTCTGGATACCATGTCACTAAAAAGCGCACTTGTGGGTTCTTACTGAAGCAAAGAGTGAAAACAAGCCCCCTAACTGCATGTATGAACCACCTTCTTCCCCAGCAAGCCAGGAACATGAGTGAGGTGTCTCAATGCTGCCTAGCAACATCACCATAGAAACAGACATGAGCAAATAAAACTGCCGGCTTTTTGGATTATTGCTCTCCTTGCATTGGTATCAATGATATAAGTCATGAATGATACAAGTGCCTAAAATAGTCATTCCAAATATTCTCAGTCTATGGAGGAATGTGTTAATGCATCAAACAAACACCCTTTGTGTCAGGTTATGTATTGACAATGTTTAAAGAGCGGAGGAGAAAGAGGTGCTCTTGGCGGTTCCTCGCACAGCTCTAGAATTCGCTTGAGCATTTGGAGACTCCGTGGAAACAACCCAGCCCTTAAATTTATTGTATTTAGGAGATAACAGAAATCACAGGGTTAAAGCTGACCAAAAGTCCAGAGGTAGCATTATTATCAATTTACGACGGGGTGGAAGGTTCAGAGGCTATGAAGGACTTGCTCACAAATTTATTGACAGCTGCACGAATTATTATAGCTAGGAAGTGGAAGGGGCAAGTAGAATATAAAATGGAAGAATGGTATAAAGAGGTGTGAGGTATAGCAATTAATGATAAATTAACATGTGCCATTAAAGTAAGATGGAATATGCAGACGAAATGATTTTGAGGAGATATGGAGGGTGTTTGTAGAATTTGTACTGTTAAAATGGAAAAGGGTCAAACCATCGCAAGAAGTGTTGGAATTTTGGGAGGTTGGATAGTTACAATGGAATGGTCTTGGTAGTGGGGTGCACATTTTTATTCTTATTTATTTATGATAATTACTTTGTGGGTTTTTTTAAAAAAAGAATGTATAAACTGTAAATAAATGTATAAGATATAAATAAAAGAATGAATAAAAAAGGGGGAGATATTGTATTTATTTATAACATTATTTTATATTAGGATGGTGAACTTGTGGCCTTCCAGATTCTTCTGAATTGTAACTCCCATCACTCCTGATTTACTGTAGAAGGCAGAAAGCTAGGAATCACAGGTAGGCAGAGGCCTGTTGAGCTCAGGTCTCACTTGCCGACTTCCCATTGGCATCTGATTGACCATTGTGAGACCAGGATGCTGGACTAGATGGGCCTTTGGCCTGATCCACTGGAAGGCTCTTCAGGGCAGGACTTTGGGGCAGAGGTCCTTAAACCTACTTATCAAAATGAGCAAATGCAGCAGTACCAGCTTAGCCACATCTTGTTTGTTAGTGTCCTTTCTAACGTTTCAGTTCATCAACTGGTCCCAGGGTGGTAATCCAAAAGAAGCTGACTGAAAACTACATCTTATAGATCACAAAGCATTCTTAAAATACCTAAGGTCAACCAGCAACAGGAGACAGATTTTGAACTGAGGTAATTATTACAGTTCTCAAACATACAAATCCATGTACACACACCCCATGGCCTTGGGCAAAGAGATGCAAGTGACAAGAAGTCAACAAGGTTGGTATTAGATGCCTGTCCATCTAGTTGGGTCGGTTTAGCCTGGAAAAGAGGAGACTGAGAAGCGATATGATAGCCACCTGCAAATATCTGAAGGGCTGCCACACGGAAGATGCAGCAAGCTTGTTTTCTCCTGCTCCGGAGGCTAGGACCCGAATAATAATAATAATAATAATAATAATAATAATAATAATAATTTATTTATACCATGCCCATCTGGCTGGGTTTCCCCCAGCCACTCTGGGCGGCTCCCAACACAATATTATGCATCAAACATTAAAAGCTTCCCTAAACTAATGGCTTCAAGTTACGTGAAAGTGAATTGCAATGAAACTTCAGGAAGAACTTTCTGACAGGAAGTGCTCTTCAACAGTGGAACGGGACTCCCTCTGAATGTGGTGGACTCGCCTTCCATAATAATAATAATAATAATAATAATAATAATAATATCTTTATTGTCATTGCCCCCTCTCAGGGACAACGAAATTACTTGACTGCTCCATAAAAACACTAATTAAAACAATACAGTATAGTACAGCAAGGAAGATTAGATGACTTCCTTGGATGCATCACAGGGGGTTGGACTAGATTACCCTTGGGGTCCCTTCCAACTCTACAATTCTATGATTCTATTTATTATTCCCTTGTTAGGCATATTAATGTAAAGGTAGATTATTTGCAACTCCAAAATGTTTGTAGACCTTAAAGTTCATTTTCTTTCCAAATCCTCCTGTTTCTCACTCATCCAGTTTTCTATTTCCACCCTTCTGGATGTTCATAGCTTGTGACTCTCTGGATCGATTGATTTCTAGGACTGTATCATTGGAATAGCAGATTACAGTGGTACCTCGGGTTACATACGCTTCAGGTGACAGACTCCGCTAACCCAGAAATATTACCTCGGGTGAAGAACTTTGCTTCAGGATGAGAACAGAAATTGTGCAGCAGCGGTGCAGCAGCAGGAGGAGGCCCTGTTAGCTAAAATGGTGGTTCAGATTAAGAACAGTTTCAGGTTAAGAACAGACCTCGAGAACGAATTAAGTTCTTAACCCGAGGTACCACTGTACTGTATAAACAACTGTTTGTCATTTATTCAATAAGCCAGCAGGTGGAGCTGAACTTCCAGGTACCTAAGCTCAATAGACCAAGCCATCCCTTGCTTTGAAATGAGCTCTTGCACAAAGTAAAGAAATGCGCAGGGATGCCAACGTCATTGGCAAAGAACAGTGAACGCTGATGTAAGAGCATTGGGTGACAGCACAAAGGGTAACTGTGGGATAGAGTGACTTTTTAATGTCTCAGGGTTTTACGTGCTGGGGTGGGAGTCATAACTGTTCATTAAAAAATAATAATTGTGGGAGGACAAAACCTATTTTAAAAACAACTAAACAGCCTTGAATTACCAAGTGTTTGAGCCCCCAATACTCATTTTAACATTTAGCTTGAAGAAGAGTTTGGGTGAACACAAAAGCTTGCTCACTACTTGTGATTTAGCACTGATCATAATAAAGCTACTTCCTGCTTTTTTCTATTAAAAACAGATCAGCTAGCTGCATTCTTCTGTGTAATTCAGGCACAGGAAAACTCGGCTCTCCAGAAGTTTTGGGACTACAACTCCCATCATCCCTGACAACTGGTCCTGTTAGCTAGGGATGATGGGAGTTGCAGTCCCAAAACATCTGGAGGGCCAAGTTTGCCAAGTATGCCTGGTGTAATTAGTTGCATATTGCAGCAAAATGCCTTTCCAAGGAACTCAATGGTGTTAAACCAACAGGCATTGTAGGTTGTTGGTTCATTTCCAGAATTCTGTCTTTGGGAGAAATGGCTGAATTATTCACAGACCGGTAGAAGAGGCAACATTTTCATCAAACCGCCAGCTTTTGGCTTTTTGGTCTAAAATAAGGGCCACACTTTAGCTGTTCCATTTTAGCAGGAGGCATGAAATAATCAAACATGTGTACGTGTGTGTTTAAATGCATATATTATGCGTTTACACAGGCTGGGAGACCATGAGGAGAGGTTTCCCCTATGTGTACACTACATCTGTTGTGAAATAATCCTACAAACAGCAACAACAAAAGCACCTTGAATCAGGAGCGGAAAAACAGGTAGAGGGCAGCGTGTGACCAGCCAGAGAGAAGAAACTCAGCAGCTTTGCTGTTGAGAAGATCCAGGCGAGAGGCATAATCTGATCAGCAAACAATTTCATTTGAAGTGCAGAACAATTAATAATGAGTTTGTCGGTGGCAGGACGTTTATTTATACCAGATAGGATGGCCCATTGAGCTCTGTAAACATGATTAGTTCCTTTCAGCTTGCGATGTCGAGCAATTAATGACCTACCAAGCTGCATGCAGCCCACCAACCATGTCCGGTGGCCTCCTAGAAGACCAGTCAACCAGTTTTTGCTTCCTGGAACTGTAAAGATGAGGGGGGCTCATCAAGCTACTGGCAGGCCACCCTCCCTGGCTGCCGGGCTACGTTTATCTTGGGGATCACAAGCGGCGTAGGCCTGTCACAAAGGAAAATAAAATATCACATAAGCCGGCAGAGGGCAAAAGCCAAACAAACGCATAAGCAGTATGACTAGTTCCACAGCGGTGGTTACAACTTCAGATGCTCTGTAATCAATCATGTTCTAAGGCCCGGAGACAGTTGTTTCGGAGAGCTGATGATGGTATAAAGCAGGCTTCCTCCACAGTGTATACACACTCATCCCACGGTCATCAGGGTTTCACAGACGAAAACAAGGCCCTCCGTTTTCATGCCACAGCTCACTGCCAGCTCACACGAACACACAACTGTCCCACTATTATGCATTAATTAACACTTTTCTCTGCCCGCTGTTCACTCTATTTAGTCCACACTTGTGTTACCTACCCTTATTTACCGTAAATGCAAAGAAGGTGCTTGGGTTAGAGACACACTAGAAAAACAGCATTGTCCTATAAACCGTTAACCAGCTCAAAACAGGAACATTGGAAGCTGCCTTAAACTACGTCGGACCAGACACTGACTGGCAGCAGCTCTCCCCTGTGAAGAGATGGATCTTTCCCAGCCCTTACTGGAGACCTTCTTTGTGCATAGCATGAGATCTGCTGCTCAGCTATAGCTCCTCCATATTAAAACTCACCGCAGTATATGAAAGGACTGCCTGGCTACTAAATGGCATGTACTGTAAATGTTTATACGCATGCGCTGACGTATGTGTGTACTAGAGGCAAGATGTACCCACTTCTTCCTCCATCCAGATATTACTTCACGAGTCCCTTGTTTCAAAACACCTAGAAGCCCCTGGAAAGCGGCTCACAGTTAAAGAATGACAACCCCAGCAACACACAACGGCAGTATTTTAAAAGGAGTCTCCTTCTCCATCTAGAGATTTTAGGCCCAAGGTGGTTCACCTTACCAAATAATTTGAGTGCTGATCTGGTGCGATTGCTTTCAAACATAGCATGTTGTATTGCCTGCTTTGTCTCAATCACAATTTTTCTTTCTTCCTGGTTTTACTCTCCCTGCCGCTAGAAATTTGCTACTCTTCTTTTATATGGACCTTAACCCTGAATCTAATCAGAATTAAGTCCCTGAGTCTAACTTCAGTGAGACTCCCAGTAGAATGGTTGTTTGCCTGCAGGAGATACACATACTCATACCAGCTCTTTCTGGATGGCTTGTTCAAAGTGTTGCTTAGTTGCTGGCCTGGAATGTAGCCAATCTAAGCATTTTTCTGCAGTGTAAGAAAAATCAAAGAACTGCCTCTGCCCCAGAGATTAATTTGTTCCATTTTATCCTGGCCTGCCATCTGTCTGGAGCTGTTACCCTGCTTATGTTTGCCAAGCCTTCTTCCTGAATCTTTCCAAATTAAAAAATAATGATGGGGGGGTTAGGGGGTCTTCTCTCTTTGTTCATTGATTAAGTCCATAGCAAAAAGTTATGAACAGAGAGTTGGATATATGGACTGGGGAAATGCTTGGTTCAAATCCAAACTTGGCCATAAAGCTCATTAGATAGCTTTGGAAAGTCACCAGGGTTGCTTCCATGGCAGCCCTTTTCTCTGGAATGGATATATTTTGCTCACTTTTCAAGGCATGTGCAGAAGATATTGTCCCATCATTGCAATTCGTCACTTTTTGGCTGGCCTGCACTGAGATGGAGACTATGAGGATATGATACACAAGACCTCCATTGAAGGAATGGCAAAAATGGACAGTCAACAAGCACAATTAATGATTGTACAATAGAATATGAACTAGAATATCTACTTGGCTTCTGCTGAGTGGACAAGGGAGGGGTGTTTACATTTCCTCTTTGTATGTTCTCATTTTGTGTTCACTTAATGTATATTATTGCAAAATCAATAAAAATATTACAGTGGTACCTCGGGTTGCAAACATCTGGGGTTACAAACACTTCGGGCAGATCCCACTAACCCGGAAGTTGTACCTTGGGTTAAAAACTTTACCTCAGGATGAGAACAGAAATCGTGTGGTGGCGGAAGGCCCCATTAGTTAAAGTGGTTAAGAACAGTTTCAGGTTAAGAACGGACCTCCAGAATGAATTAAGTTCATAACCAGAGGTACCACTGTATATTAAAAGAAAGAAAGAAAGAAAGATCAGATTCCTCTGGCCATGTGAACCCTGCAATCTAGGCTGAGAACAAAACGAAAACCAGCTGTGTGCTGAGTGGCGATGAGACTCAGCCCTAAGACAGGGGAAAGTACTGCTTTGAAAGTAAACCCTCTTCTTCAAAGAATTTGTTGGCATCCACCATCGCACCCAGAGTGTTTGCGAAGTCCTGTCACAACATGTGTTTGGAGTTTTTCCCACTGCTTTTCTCCTTGGGGTCTAGCTTTGATTGGTGTATGCTTTATGTTTATAGCAGGGAAACTACCCTGGGTTAAAATAATAATAAATAATGATAACATTTTAAAAACCAGGAGAAAAGCGACTGGCTAAGGATTGCTAACTGGGGAACATGTCATCTCTTAGCAATGCAGCTTGGCTGAATGCATACTTGAGGGCTGTGGTGGTCCTTGCTGGTCTGTAATATATAGGTTTCGGTTTTTTATTGCAATGAGATCACTGCCTCCTAATACTTGAAACGTAAACTTCAGAATAATGAATAATGGCTGGCTTTTGTGTACTAAAGAAACACATGACAGGAACGCCACTGTCTTGGGGTGAAGTTTAAGAATGGAGCTCTGCAGAAACCCAACCCCAAGTGTTGAAAGAACATTTGGGGGCACACAGACTATCCCTGCCCCCCTCCCTCATTACTGACATAGGCCAAGACCACTTCACGCTACCACCAGTGCCCACAACAGAAATGTTTATTTACTATCTGTGCATTTGCCCTGTTGTAAGTGAGGGTGTAAGTGAGGGCAGACTCTGTAAGAGGAAATCAACCAAACCTGTTGCTTTGTTAAGATAGTATTTTGGAAGGTAGAAGAACAATAGCCAGAGCTGTGTGTGCAAGTTTGGCTGATGCTGGAAGCTGGAGACACAGAAGCTTATCTTGTTCTGTGCTGAACCCAAATCACTGGCAATAATAATAATAATAATAATAATAATAATAATAATTTATTATTTATACCCTGCCCATCTGGCTGGGTTTCCCCAGCCACTCTGGGCGGCTTCCAACAAAATATTAAAATACAATGGTCTGTTAAACATTAAAAGCTTCTCTAAACAGGGCTGCCTTCAGATGCCTTCCATGGACACCTAATGGGGAAGCAAGATCTATTGGAGTGTTGATGGTGTGAGGCTCTCCATCTTATGCTCAGGGTGTATATCCTCCATATATTCTGAAGACACCACAGTCTCCACTGACCTTAATTCCAAGGAAACTGAACCCTAGATATGTGCTGGAACACACACACACACACATGTCTCTTGCCACTCAGAGATTGGGGTACATGCAAAAATACTGATGTACACATGTAGAGCTCTTTTACGCCTGTAAATCCCTTTCTCACATCAGGTGAGGAAGTGGTTGGTGAGGAAGTGTTTCCATTGTGGGCTCTGGCGGCAGGGCAATGTGGTCTGAGAGTGCATTTCTGTTTGCATTTATTTACAGATATATAGGTTGATCATAGATGGAGGTGCGTGGCTTAAACCAGGCGTAGGCAACCTAAGGCCCGTGGGCCGGGTACAGCCCAATCGCCTTCTCAATCCGGCCCGCAGACGGTCCAGGAATCAGTGTGTTTTACATGAGTAGAAGGTGTCCTTTTATTTAAAATGCATCTCTGGGTCATTTGTGGGGCATAGGAATTCATTCTTTTTTCCCTTCAAAATATAGTCCAGTCCACCACATGGTCTGAGGGACGGTGGACCGGCCCACGGCTGAAAAAGGTTGCTGACTCCTGTCTTAAACACTCCCAACAGACAATCAACAAGGCACTGCTCCTAGATCTCTAGGGAAATAGCCAGTACTTTAAAATACTGCCCAATTGCAGAGTACAAAACCTCAGCTCTCTGTGTCTCTTCATCTCTCTCATGACTTTCTGTTGCTTTACACACAGACATTTGGATGGGCTTTGGTGGGGGGGTGAAGGCCTGCCTCAAACTCAGTGGGTGGCTCTTCCTGTTCAGAATATTTATCCATAAAGGAACCTGTCTCCAGAAGCAACATGCTCCCTACAGTGGTACCTCGGGTTAAGTACTTAATTCGTTCCGGAGGTTCTTAACCTGAAACTGTTCTTAAGCTGAAGCACCACTTTAGCTAATGGGGTCTCCTACTGCTGCCGCGACCCCGGAGCACAATTTCTGTTCTCATCCTGAAGCAAAGTTCTTAACCCGAGGTAATATTTCTGGGTTAGCGGAGTCTGTAACCTGAAGCGTATGTAACCTGAAGCGTATGTAACCCAAGGTACCACTGTATTTGGTTCTCACAGCAACATACAATACTTCCTAAAATTTGCTTTAAAAATGGATGTGCCAGACCAGATTTGTCCAAGCTTACAATGATTTTTATTATTATTATTTACTTATAATAAGTACTAGCAGGCAGCATCTGGGAGGCTGGCAACATCAGAGATCCCTACTCTTCCACAGAGCTATCCAACCAGGTCAGGATCCTTATCTTTTGTTCTTATTTATTAAATTTATACCCTGCCCTTCCTCTTGAAGGACCCATGTGGCTCTCCCATTCCTCTCCACCTGCCATATATACATATCAGGGGCCATAGCTAGGGTTGCCATATTGTTGAGCTTTTTGGGGGAAACCTCCCCCCAGAATAGTGGAGCTGTTTCCATTCAGTGGATAACAAATGCTTTACACCCACAAGGCTGAGTTTCAACCCCTGTGACATTCAGTTAAAGAACAGTAGGGCTCAGAATTGTGCTGTTGACTGTGTGTTCCTGGTAACACCAACATCACTTGATGGAATAATGGTTTTTCATCTCTAACAGCTTTTAGAATGTTTTCAAGCATCATTGTTTTCAGAAGGTTTTAACTCTTACTGAATGCTCTTGTCTTATTTTTAAATTGCTGGAGTCCTCCAAGTGGTGCAGTGGTGATAAAACTGCAAACACATTTATGGTTTCATAATTAGATGGGGGACTGGTGTTGAGATCTGAAGCTGTTAAGTTGTGGGTGAACATACCAGACGACACAGCGATTCTTCAAACAGCTCTTGTTTATTCATAGGCCAGGACAGAACTGAACTGAAGGGTTCAGTCAGCCTGCTTATATAGAGCTCCAATACAGCGCAACTGTAACAACTTTCTTAAACTATCCAATCACTGAACGTCATTTTCAATCACTTATTTGCATAACTATCTACAGTATCCCCCTGCTGGCCCAGGGTGAGAACTTCAGTACATAACAGAAGCGGTTTGAACTAGATGACCATTGGGGTCCTTTCCAGCCCCACAATTCTATTGTTCTATGTTTGTTGCCCTAGGCTGCTTCAGGAAGAAGGATGGCTATTAATTCAATAAATAATAATACGAATGGGATTGATCAGTGGATTCCAGTATAAGCCAACTTCATAAAGTTACCAAAGGTTATCAAAGAAAGTTATCTTTCTTGCTTATGTATTATTCTTATTCTTATTAATTACCCATCCTTCACTATAAGGTACCAGGACAGGTTACAACATGAAAACTGTTTAAAACTGTTTTAAACAACTTACAAGTGGACTGTCTTTCCAGACACAGAAACAATTAATTGTTATAAATAAATAAATGTTTTAGCTCTGGTAAGAAGCATGCAGCCTCAGATGTCAGAGCCCCTAAGGCTGCAATTTCAAGCCCATGCACCTAAGGATAAACTCCACAGGATTCAATGGGGCTTACTTCTGTTCCAAGTAAACATGCTTAAGAGTGTGGCGTTAAGGAAGTAAAAGTACCCATATCTAATAGAAGCAGGAGATTTTTTGGCAAGGGAGGCATTGTTTAGACTCCGCAGGATGCTGCGGGTTGTTTTTTTTAACTAGCTCATAACAGTTTTAAAGTGGACAAGCCACTAAATCAAAAGCGACTTACTTGCCAATGCCCTTTTAAGTAAGTGCCTTGGAACTTGTTGCATGATGGACCTTCTGCCATTGGGTGTTATTATGAGAAATGATCAAATGCATAAACTCTGCGGAGCTGGGTTATTTGTTACCTTATAGTAAAATCTAGGCTGAAAAGCCAAGCTTTCTTTTTCCAAGCCTGAAAGTTGCATTTATGAGCTGGTAGAGGCAGTGTGGCTCAGTGTTTAGAGCAGGGATAGGGAAAGCCTGCTATAGTAACAGCTGTAGACTCCCAATCTCTGGGGTCGGGGGGAGGCAGGAGATGTTTGTTTGTTTGTTTGTTTGTTAAATTTGGGTACCAGCCTACACCCATAGATCTCACGGCAGTTCACAACATAAAATTATAAAATATAAAAAAACACAAAACACAAAATAAAAATAAGAACAAAAACAAACCAATAATCCTCCCTTCTGTAACACGTTTGAAAGATAGATAAATAGATGATAGATAGATTATAGATAAATAATGATGATGATGATGAAGATAATAATAATAATTTTATTGTTTATACCCTGCCCATCTGGCTGGGTTTCCCCAGCCACTATGGGCGGGTCACAGCATATATCAGAACATACGAAAACATCAAACATTTAAAAATAGAGATAGAGATAGATGATAGATAGACAAACATATAGACAGACAGACAGACAGACAGACAAATAGCTTACCTCGCATGGTTGCTGTGAAGATGAAAATGGGGGAGAAGCATGCATGCCACCTTCAGCTCCTTGGAAGAAAGGTGGAATGCAAATGTAATAATTAATCAAATAAATTGCCTCTCTTCTTATGTAGTCCCACCTGATCAGCATTCACGGAAACAGCACAAGATGCTTCTCAGAGTCATGTGTGAAAACTTCATTAATTTTTATTGCACCCTTATATAAAAACCACATCTGTATTTTAAAGCAATAAAACCCATCACCATTAACAATCATTTTTCTTTCTAAAACAACTTGCACATCTTGTGATCTACTAAGCCAATTGCCTTCCAGCAACCACAGTTTATAGTGGTGGTCAATTTTCCTTGCCAGCTACCAGTATGCACTGATTCACCGCCCTGGGAAGGCGATGGGCCATGCAGATGCCCTCAGCAGACTACCACTACCGGAAACAGGCCCTGACCCTGCACCTGCACAAGAGGTTATGAGCCTGGAGCTGCTTCCCGACCGCCCCATTCAGGCACAAGAAGTTGCACACCATTCCAAGAAAGATAGGGTCATCTCCCGGGTCCTGGACTGGGTGTGTAGGGGATGGCCCAGCAGCAGCCCCGGGCCAGAATTTGCCGGCTACACAACCTGCAAACATGAACTGTTGGCCCACAAGGGGTGCCTGTTACGGGGAAGCAGGGTCATTGTTCCCCAGCCCCTCCCCAAAAGGTTCCTCACAGCCCTACACGAGACACACCCAGGGGTAGTAAGAATGAAGGCCCTTGCCAGGAGTTATGTGTGGTGCCCGGGGATCGACGGAGAGATAGAGGCCTGGGTCAAACACTGCCAGGCCTGCCAAGAATCCCGCCTAGATCCCCCAAGGGCCCCAGTCCAGTCCTGGGAGTCCGCCCGAGCACCATGATCATGCCTGCATGTGGACTTCGCTGGCCCCTTTCAGGGGAAAACATTCTTCATAGTGGTGGACTCCTACACCAAATGGCTGGAAGTCGCACTGGTACCGTCCACTTCTACGTCCGCAGCCATCCGGGTACTATGCAGGCTGTTTGCAACCCACGGGCTCCCTGACACTCTCGTCTCAGACAACAGGACTGCATTTACGTCAGGAGAATTCCAAACCTTCACAGCGCAGAACGCCATCCGCCACATCTGTTCGGCGCCATTCCACCCTGCCACCAATGGCCAAGCAGAACGCATGGTGCGGACCACCAAGGACACCCTTCGCCGCATGACGCAAGGGGATTGGGAGTACCGCCTTGCCACATTCCTTCTAGCACAGCACAGCACCCCCAGCTCAACGACTGGCCGGAGCCCCGCTGAACTACTAATGGGTCGGCGCCTTGCAATCAGATTGGACCGCCTTCACCCCGATAGAGCTCAGGATGAGGTAGTGGTGGGGGAAGGCAGGAACCCCCGGACCTTCGAGGCCCAGGACCCAGTGTATGCAAATAATTTTGGGGCAGGCCCTGCATGGGAACCCGCCAGAGTCACCAGGGTCACTGGCCCCGTGTCGTATGAGGTGCTAACAGATGGGGGGCAATGCTGGCGCCGCCACTGCGACCAGATATGGCGACGATTCCCGGGAGAAAACCAGGAGGAGGAGGACAGGTCAGGGAACAGTGGGGCAGTGAGGCCCATAGAGCACGAGGGGCCAGCAGGAGAGGCAGAATCAGTAAATACAGAGGGGAACCGTGAGGCCGAAAGGACACCGGAACCAGAACCACGACTGAGCGAGCCGGTTGCACCAGACCAAACAGCCCTATCACAGCCAGCATCCTTGGAACACGGGCCAGAACCTGAACCCCGGACCAGGGAACACCCCAGGCCGCAATGCACACGTAGGCCGCCGGCGTACCTTGAGGACTATGAATGCGACCTCCCGGGCAGGACTGGAACTTAGAGGGGAGGATCCAAACTGCAGCAGTCTGATTGGTCCTAGAACAATAGGATCCAAAAGGCAGCAGTCTGATTGGTCCTAGAACAATGCAGCAGTATGATTGGTTGGCAGGAACCACCCAATCATGCTCCAGATAGAAGTGAATCCACAACCTGATTGGCTTACAGTAGAATTCCAGAATTAGCCAATCATGTGCAGCCCATTGTGTAAATAATGTATATAAAGCAGATACTTTGAGGGGACATTCATTCATTCCTCCTCACCACTATGAGCTGAATAAAGAGCATGAAATCACTTTGCGACTCTGAGTATATTTCACAGGCGACGAAGGTGGGACTCTGCGTTGCGGAAATGGCAGGTCCTCCTCTCGTGACTTTCTCCACAGCTTGCGCAGTTCCCTCCTTCTCGTCGAGGCAGCTGTGGTATGTGGGCTGCTTGAGTGCGCTGCTGTACTCGGTGCACCTCCTCCCTGTCGGATCCTGAGTCGTCGGTGAGGTCTTCGTGGTGGACCCTTGGTTGGGACGGCTGGCTCGGCCGTGCCTCTTGCGTCGACCTCTCGGCAGCTTCCGTTGCCAGGGCCTCCTCCAGAGTGACCTGGAACGTTAGGTCCTTCTTAGCGTAGAGGCGTTGTTGCAGCTTCTCATCCTTCAAACCACCGACAAGGCGGTCCCGAAGCATGTTCTCCAGCTCTGAGAAGTTGCAGAACCGGGCGGCTTGGCGGAGAGAGGTCACAAACCCAGTTATGGTTTCCCCAGGGGCTTGCCGCTTTGCATAGAAGGCATTTCGACGAGCCACCACTGAGGGCTGTGGCGAAAAGTGCCCCTTCAGCTGTTCCATTATTGTTTTGTATGGAACAGTAGCAACGTCTTCAGGCGCAAGGAGAGCCCGGGCGATTTCAAACGTCTCCTCTCCGCAGACACTGAAGAATATTGCCCTCTTCTTGGCGTCTTCTTCATCGGTGACCCCTTTGGCTTCTAGGAGGAAGGTGAAACGGGAGGCGTACGCTTCCCAGTCTCCAGATGCTGGGTTGAACGGCGAGAAGCTGCTGTCGGTTGCCATTCTGAGTTCCTTGTGTCCCGGAGCTGAAGCCTGGATACACGGTGCGAGGCAGCGGTGCGGCAGGTGGCGGTGCTGCGGTGCTGTGTGTGGCAGTCAGCTCAGCGGGATCCCACCTTCGTCGCCAGTGAAATATACTCAGAGTCGCAAAGTGATTTCATGCTCTTTATTCAGCTCATAGTGGTGAGGAGGAATGAATGAATGTCCCCTCAAAGTATCTGCTTTATATACATTATTTACACAATGGGCTGCACATGATTGGCTAATTCTGGAATTCTACTGTAAGCCAATCAGGTTGTGGATTCACTTCTATCTGGAGCATGATTGGGTGGTTCCTGCCAACCAATCATACTGCTGCATTGTTCTAGGACCAATCAGACTGCTGCCTTTTGGATCCTATTGTTCTAGGACCAATCAGACTGCTGCAGTTTGGATCCTATTCAACTCAGTACATAACAGCCTGTGAAGCATTTGACAACCCTCCTGTTTTTTTGGCCATCGCAGGCAATCAGAAAATCCCAAAAATTTATTTATCGCCTGACAGGCCACCATCTTGGTGGGGGAGCTCCACTTGGCTGGATGGGTTACAAGGATGGAATTGACATGAGTCATCTTTGAAATGTGTCATTTGCACACCAAAAGGTGGTGTGGGTTTTGATCAACCAATTGCAAAACTGCTTGGCAGCCTGGTGAGCAAACTCAAATTGCTCCTTGACTGCTTCCCCTCAGCAGCTAAAGCAGATTTTTGTGCCTAGGCTGATAAATTTTTATAACAGGTTGCCTATTACTGGCTAGTGTTACCTCTAACCTATCATTTGTTCTCGCGGAGGGTGTTAGTAAATATTTTCAACTTGCAGATAGCGATACACAGCTTGTTCTACTTCCCCACCAACTAAGAGGCTTTTAGAATTCAGGTTTCTTGGAACAACCAAAAGAAAAGGTCTAATTCAGGGGTCAGCAAACTTTTTCAGCAGCGGGCCAGTCCACTGTCCTCAGACCTTGTGGGGGGCTGGACTATATTTTTTGGGGGGGGGGAATGAATGAATTCCTATGCCCCACAAATAACCCAGAGATGCATTTTAAATAAAAGCACACCTTCTACTCATGTAAAAACACCAGGCAGGCCCCACAAATTACCCAGAGATGCATTTTAAATAAAAGGACATATTCTACTCATGTAAAAACACGCTGGTTCCTGGACCGTCCACAGGCAGGATTTAGAAGGCAGTGGGGCCGGATCTGGCCCCCGGGCCTTAGTTTGCCTACCCATGGTCTAATTCCCCACCCCCACCCCACTGTGTCAACAAAACTGTTACCAAGTTGATGTTGTGTTTCCAGAACATGGAAGAAATATACTTGGTGAGCCTTTATGAATAAACAGGAAGACTGTGAGGGCTTTGGTTGTTTTCCTTTGGGTTCAAGCAGGGAGAGAGGTCTATGCGCTTAAAGCTGTACTAGGGCGTGCAGATGTGTGTTTGCAAATTTAGAAAATATTTCTATAATTTAAATAGAAATAAAACATGTATCACCATATTGGGGAAGATTGGGGCTGTCGTACACACTGCTGTCAGGAGGGAAAGCCTTACATCTCACAAGTAACCACAGTCTATGAAAGGCCATCAGAAAACTCTCTGTTACTAGTAAGAAATGCTTCTCTTGTAATCTCTTCAGAAGAATCCTGAATATCAGTGTTTTCCTAATAAGACTTCTGTGTGCCAGACAGATTCTAAGAATTTTGCTATCATTAAAAGAAAGAGAATCCCCTCAGATACTGGCTTCTCCAAGCAATAACATATTTATCTTCAAAAAGATAATGTGATTTAAACACTAAATTTAGCCCATTACCCATAAAGTTAATATATTGCTGTCACAAAAGTTAATAATATTCCGACAAGTTTTCCTGTTGTAATAGAATGGGGAGGTGTTAGGGATGGAGTGGGAAGCAGTTATCTTCCTCAGTCTAAAATTGACCATAAATCTGTTGTCAAAAATATCATGGGGGGAAATGTATTTTTTTTACCATTACAGGTAAAAGCCTAGCAACTTGTGATTTTAACTATTCTAATCTTCTTACAGTAATCCCCAAAGTGTTCTGTTCATTGCATCCTTATCTGAAACATATTGCTCTGAGGTCAATGTCGGAATTACAACTGCATTCCAATGGTTCATATTTTCCATGGCAAGTTATTGCCTTCTGAGGCGAAATTGAAAGCCAGTGCAAGATTACAGAAATCATGCCGTCTTGCTTTTATGTATCAAGAGGTAGTTGGGTTTGGGTTTTGCATTTTTATTTTAGCTATCTTATTTTGTTTGTACAGCATTAATTAAATTTCCCTATATAATTCCATTTTTGAGAGTGGCAAATTCTAACCATTTTGGCATAAAGGGAACATAAATTTATATGCATGAGTTGGATTCAAATAACTAACTGTGATCAAGGCCTTGGGAGCATAGTAAAAGGGTATTTTGATCTCCTCCCCATACCTTTTCTCTTAACACAAACTGCTTTTATTTATGTGTATTATTTTTGTGTTTATTTATTACATTGCATATCGGAGCCGGTTCTTGTGTCCACAAACTGTTAGCTTATTACATATGACTGAGTTGAAGAGATGCTATCTAATTAAATATGTCAGTGGAACATTGCAGTGGACCAGGCCACATATTTGGCGAGCCCATGTGCTATCCCCTGGCCCGGGAGCTAGCCCATAAATAACATGACAACAATGTATGGGATTAAAATAGGCCACAACTTTATTGATTTCAGATGTAGGAAACCTTGGCTTAGCCACTGGACGGCATTCCTCTCAGCCCTATTTTGGTCTGAGGATACGCAGGGCAGACAGGTGTTGTGAGGAGACTGCAAAATGTGAATTTACACAGCGGGCCCCCCACTTCACCAATGTTGGGAATTTGACCTTACGCCGCCGCTCGGGGCCAGTGACTCCTGCAATAAACCCTTTATTGGGCCCTGCAAACACCGCCGCATAGGGGTGCATAATAATGCTACCCCCCCCCCCCATTCAGAAGAAACTATAGGATACCGTCCAAGGCCTAAAACCCCCAAAGTTGTGACAATTGCTATGGGGAAGGCAAAACCTGCAGAGCAGGGGAAACTCCTTCCCAGTTCTGGGAAACATCAACCATTGTGTGACCATAGCAACGCCCACAGACCTAGGAAGGAAAGGTTAGCCTGCAGGAAAACCACATTAAAATTAGAGGGAGGGATGGTTGGTGACACTCCAGAGAGAGGTCAGCTGGAGCCTGCCCTACCTGGCCCTCGCTCCGCCCCCCAGCCAGCAGCTGATTGGCTAGCTGGGGAGGGGGTGGGGCGATGGCCAGCAAGCCAAAGGGGGTGTCATCCAGGCTCAGGAAGCCCACACCGGGGGCAAACCCTGCCCACCACTTTGATGGGTGAGTGGTAATTGGTAGCTGTCATGTCTCCTGTGCACTAGCTGCCTGCAGGGGCAACATGGAAACAGAATAAATGTTAATTTAGTGCCAAGCCAAAACAAACCAACAAACCCTCAAGAGATTATTTCTGTTTTGGAAGGAGTTGGGTGATTGGAGAACTAAAGAAACCCAACAGAAAGAAGATAAAAGTATATTAAAAAGTAGTAGTATAAGCTGAAAGGTCTAATGCTAAAAAGAAGAAAGAATGAGGGGAACAAAGACTGGCTCAAAGCTGCTTTTCAAAATGTCTCCAGCAATGAATCGTAGTCAGTTCTAGCAGAAAAATAAGCCAACATATATTCACTGTTTTTGCTCATGTGAATATGAAATACAGTGTTTACAGAGTGAAGCGAGAAGCTGCAAAGTAACACATATTCAAAATATGATTGCAGTTGGATTTAGAATAATAAATATAATTAGTCTTGAAGGGGAACAAAGGAAATGGATCTGTGCGAGACAGCAAATGGGTGTCTCTCCCTCAACTCGCAGGTAGTTAGAAAGACAAAAGGCCAGAATAAATAGTTATGTGAGCTAGATGCTGGAAGCAAAAGCTACAGGCTGGAAAGACAGGCAGAGAGAGAGAGAGAGAGAGAGAGAGAGAGAGAGAGAGAGAGAGAGCGAGCCATGCCTAATTTCTGCTGGCATCAAGGGTTGTGGCTATGGGAGAAGCAAGACCGTCTAGTTAATGCTGTGACCCCCTCCATCGCTGGCTCAGGTTGTCTATGTTTGTGTAAATAAGCCATATATCATAAAGACACCACAGTTGCCACTGTGTCTCATTCCAGAAGAAAACACGAACCCTGGGTGAGCGCCTGGAACCCCTGGAATCTTGCACCGGTCAGAGATTGGGGTGGCATGCAACAGAATTTTGGCAGCAGCTGCTGATTTAGTAGATCAGTAGTAATGCGGAAATGAGCACACACATTTCAAAGCCCATTCAAAGTCCATTTCAATTTCAGAATATACTTCTGTTGTAGGTCTTTGTTTCGGATTAAACTGAAAAAATACTTTGTAGCCTGATCACCAGCTGCTCTGCTTTGCACATAACAGAATCTCCTTGCATAAGCAGCACACCCAATTATGCTTTATAGGATGGGAATAAGTCTATCCGAGAGGGCAAGTTATCATCCACCCATCATATTGTTCATTGCCTTTGTCATGCCCCTAGATCCCTCCGGCTGTGGGGAGATCTCTAGTTCTGACTGCACATGGCGACTTGCAAATGTATTTGTACATATAAAGCCTCAACACTTGCTTTTAATGATGCTTGGGTCTTTGCCAGTGTGCAATAAAAAAGTGGTTAGGGAGGACAACATGCCAAAGTGTTTGTGCCTTCAGCCTCAATTTAATGCCGCTGTCTACCAATGCTATGGTTTCCATCTAGGAATCCTGTCTCAACACTGGCGTGCATCTGGTGTTTTTAAGGTTTAATGTCAAATTAACTGGCCTGGTTGAAGCCAGACCCTTGCGGTTTCCAGGCAACAGTTCCAAAACAATGGTTAACAAGAGATTTCAGTGTGTGAAATTGTGTGCAGAAGGCAAGATGCAACCAAAGACATGCTTTTATCTTCCCAGACCTGCCTCAGCAAGGTCATGCGTTCCTGTGCACCTTGAGAAACTTGTCTGCTCATCTTTTGAACTGCAGCTCATCGTACCACTCTGTGCTTTCTGTCTGCTGATTTATGCACAACCAGGCAGCTCTTGAGGGGCCTGACTTAGCATACATCAAGGCCAGAATCAGAAGCCAAGATGTTGTTGTCTTCTACTCTTCTCCCTACCCAGCACATGTTGTTTCCAAAGGGCCCAACAGCTTTCATCCAAAATAGTTCACAGGTGAGCACATAGGTGCCAACTCTATGGGTCCCTTCAGCTCCCAATAAAATATTTAGGGGGGCCAGGCCCCCAATATTTTCTGTAAGTTGGGGCCTCCCTCCCTCCCTCCTTCTCTTGGGCAGCTACCTCCCTACCAACCATGCACAGCCCTCTGTTTCCCAGCTTTCAGTGCCATTTCTGAGCGCTCCTGAGCCAGGGCAGCTGGGGAGAGGGAAGTGGGCAGGCGGGCAGGTGGGTAGGAGAGGCGAATACGCAAGCAGGCGGGTAGGGGCAGGAGGTGGGTGAGCGGGCAGAAACTTCTTGCAGGCGGGCAGGTGGCGAGAGGCGAGTGGGTGGGGGGAAGGGGAGGCCTGTGTCCAGTTGCACACAGCAGAGGAAGGTGTGCTCTGCAGAAGTGTGTGGAGGGGGGAGAAGGGGGGAGGGGGCAATATGTTGTTCCAAGTTGGCACCTATGGGTGAACAGCCTGTTCTGCTGCAGATTAGGGTTGCCATATTTCAAAAAGTGAAAATCTGGACAGAAAAGCTTTTCTTTTGACAAAGTGGTTGAGCTTTTCTTAGTTTCAGTGGTTTCCACTGTTTCCAGTGGCCGAGACTGCTGGCTATGTCCAGGAAAATTGAGGGGAAACTGGGAGCTGTGCAGAAGCATCTGCTGAGAGAAAAGCCAACAGTGAACACGGACAAAAAAATAAGGGGGTCATTGATATCACCTGTTGTAGGGAGAGTGACCCAGTGAGCTACCTTCTCCCAAGTCAGATTGTTTCCCCATCTAGCTCAATATCACCATCTCTGAATGGGAGCAGGATATAAGAAGAGCCTGGTGGATCAGGCCAATGACCCACCTAGTCCAACATCCTGTTCTCACATTGGCTTGTGGGATGCCTGCAAACAGGGCCTGAGCACAAAAGCACTCTTCCCTTGTGCCTTCCAGCAACTGGTATTCAGAATTATTATTGCCCTACAAAAATGGAGGCAGAGCATAGCCATCATGGGCAGCAGTGCCTGATACCGCTAACCTCCATGAATCTGTCCAGTTCTTAAAACCATCCAAGTTGATGGCCATCACCGCTTCTTGTGGGAACAAATTCCATAGTTGAACTAAGCAATGTCCCCCCCCCCTCAGGATCTCAGGCAGAGGGGTGTATCCAGTGCTAGCCCTACTCAGAGTAGACCCATTGTAATGACCAGACCTGGCCACCTTGGGCCGTTTTACACATTGTGGTGCATACTCCAGAGCATTCCCACCACTGGTGTTTGAGGCCTAGAACCCATGACATTAGTCACGATCCATAGATATCCAACAATACCTAGAGGGCCTCAAGCTTCCTATCCCTGTCCTACGACTATATACACACTGTGATTTGATACACATTCACGTTCTTTCCCTCAAAGAATTCTGGGCACTGCGGTTTATTAAGTGTTGCTGGGAATTGTAACTCAGTGAGGGGTAAACTACCATGCCCAGAATTCTTTGAGGGAACGAATCTGCTTTGAGTGTGCTTTAAAGGTATATAAACACAGCAAGTCTATGCTGCTGGAGAATGGATTCAGATTTTGCCTACACAGCTTGCGAAAACCAGGTACAGAAACACATTACAGAAGAGCGGTAATGATATTTAACAGTGTAATAGAAAACTGGCTCCAAAGGTTTGAGTGCCAGGACTTTTGTTTGTGTTCTGGAGAGAGAGTTGTCTTTGAGCCTGGCTGTGGAACTCAGACAACTATTCGCTCAGAAGGCACCAGTCTTCCAAAACAGTGCCAAAAGTGCTCCAAATCCAGCACTCCTTGCTCTCCTGAACTCTCAATTGTGCTTCTTAATTCCCTTTTATAGGGCCCGGCTGTCACGAGCCACTTGGCTCCCTTTTCTTCATCCTACCTCCATTTCCTCCACTGACCAACCTTATTTTGGTAGGCAAGCAAGAGGAAGAGTTTGTATGGGAGGATCCCCAGGTTCACTGGCAAAACCATTGCCCAGACTCTTCTAGCTGCAGACAACCGAGAGCAAATGGGAAATTTGATATGAACATCCTTTAGAAATGCTGGCATTTATTCTAGTTTACGGCCTGGTTATCGTTCCCAGCTGTGACTTCTATGCCAGAAGTCGGGTTTCCAAAACAAGCAGCTCTGTCATTCGCACTTCATTAACAACCCACAGGACTGAATTTGCCTTCTGATAACTGTTTTCGTTGACGCAGGATGCTTCTCTTTCTCCCTCATCCCTGCTTCCTCTCGTAAAAGTTATTGGCTAATAATTGACGGAGGTAGCAAAATGTTGCATCATACAACTTCAGGCTGAAACTGGGATGTCCTGTTTTTGAAGATGTTTGCCATGTAAAAAGCTCCCTTTATGGACTACGCTAGTTTATCAGGGAGATGGCTTTGCTAAATCTTTTCCCCAAAGTGCTAATTTACTAGCTGCAGGGAACTATCAATAATGACTATCATTATATTAACATGAGGAGCATTCAGGTGCATAGCACCGCTCCCACAGTCTGAAGTGCAGGAAAGTATTATTTTTATTTATGTTCTCTTCTTCTTCTCTTTGGGAATCACTCATAGCTGAGTAAGATTGTCTTCCATAAACACAGTTTTAACAATGAGTCCGTAAGTGACTGTGGAGGCCAATTCTGGATCCACACGTCCTTCCACAGTGGGGATAAGAAGCAAAGATCACCTGTGTTGAAGCAATGATTCTTCAACATCAACTTCGTTGGACTGCTCATGTTGTGTGGATGCCTGATTATCGTCTTCCAAAGCAACTACTCTATTTCAAACTTAAAAATGGAAAGTGTAATGCTGGTGGTCAACAAAAGAGGTTTAAAGACTGTCTCAAGGCAAATTTTTAAAAAATGTAGTATAAACACCAACAATTGGGAAACACTTGCCTGCAAGTGCTCCAATTGTGAGGAGTGTTCAAATACATGACACCTTTTCAGCTTAGAGTCTGAAGTGCTAGTTTACTAGATGCAGGGAATGGGGTTTTTTTTAATTAATTAAGAGGAGGAGAATTCAAATATATGGCACCTCCCCCACATACAGCCTGGAGTGGTGCAATCCAGCACTCAGCCACCTCAGGGCATGGCATTACTTCACTGGTATAGAGATTACTCCTAAATTAGGAATTGCCAAGCACAAAAAGTGGTAGAAAGTCTTCACTGAAGTCAGATGAGTATCTCGTTTACACTTCTCACCATTTCACAGTGAAATCTTACAAGGACTTGGTGGGAAAGTCATCTGTTAATGGTGGCAATATTGAAGCACTTCCCTGTATCCCCACCCAAATACCATTCTGACATCGTTTGTAGCCGGGGATTGAATGAGCAGAGTCAATGATGCAGTTGCTTATCACCTGAGGGTCACCCAGTCAGGGTAAAGGACAACATTTAGGGGGTGAAGTGCTGCATGATTCTCTGCCTTGCAATCTTTCTAATTCTGGAAAGAGCCCCTGGCTCAGTGGCAGAGCCCCTACTTTCCTCCAAGAAGCCCCCAGTTTGTATCCCATTGTGAATACCAGTTGGTGCAAACCACAGGAAGGCAGAGTGCTCCTGTCCTTGGGTCCTGCTTCTGCGCAAGCCAGGACAGGACGCTCTGTGGGGCCTCCGAGGAGTCTGCCTCCTTCCTCCCACTCAGCTGCCCTACAGCTGAGGGGGAGGTGCCGGGTGAACCATTTGGGGCAACGCAGAGCCTGCGGGCGCCCAAGCTACCACGTCCCTCCCAGGAGAGATGCGTGGCTCAGGCGTGCTGCAGGCCCCATGGTAAGTGCTGCCCAGCATTTTGTCACCCCCCTCAGTGGTGACACCCGGGGCACCCCACCCCCACCGCACCCTCCGCCCCTGCACCTAATGACCCCCTTCCATTGGGACATCGGCACACAACCCATATGTATAATGGTGCTCAACAGCAGATGCCTCCACAAGACTGTCCCATGAGCCACTGCTGCCAGAGTGGCAGGGGAAGAAGTCACTATTAGTGAAAGATGAGCGGCTTCTTTCATGTGATTCACATTACACCCGTACTTGGGGTGCATTGAGGCAAGCAGCTCAAAGCATTCCCCAGCCGCTTTGTTGAGATAGTCCTTAAAGGTGACAGCATGATATTAAGAACACATGTGACAGATGGAGACAGGATGTTGCTGCATCTACCCTGGAATCCCCTTTTATGTATCCCACAAAACATTATTAATTGCATGGGAGGAGGACAGATGATGTCCTGCGTTTTTATTGCCCGCTGCTAGATTCGGACTGAAAACTTTACTGCTGACTCTTAATTATTTTGGTCTGGTTTGTTTTTTCCATTGGTTGGTTTGGGATGAATGCTTTATTATGTTGGTCATTAAGCTGTTTTTTTAATTATGGCTTTGTGAGCAGCACGTGAACCCTCCTGTGAGCTAAAAGATAGATCTAAAAATGGAATAAATGAGCAGAATTTGTTCACATGAGGTCAGTGCAGCAATTCACACACCTCTGTGTAAGATCCAGAAATCTCTGGGGATGAGCTGTGACAGACACTCGGAGCCAGCCCAAGACATTATGTGGCCTGTGTTGAAGGGCAAAATGACTCCTCTCTCCAGTGCATCTTTAAAAGCCAGCCAGACCGAAAGCTGAACCTTACTTATACACTGGGGGGCCATGTATAAGTGTCCTCCACCCCACCTGAAGGCAACAGGCTAGCTTAGGGACCAGAGGATGAGTCATATGGTTCACACACCAACCCCTCAGCGCCTGTGGCAGATGCCACACTGTGCCCCTTGGTAGGGTCAACACACATCGCTACTTAAAAATCGAAAACCACATTAAGGTGCCTGCTGTTGGGACCGGATAGACAGGTGTCAATGAAGGGTAAGTGAAGTGGTTCCTTCCAGATGTTGCTGGACTACAACTCTCTTTGTCCTTGACCACTGGCCATGCTGGGGTAGATGGAAGTTGGAGCATATGGAGGGCACCATGGACCACTTGAGGAGCATCCCTGCCCTCTTTAGCGCCACTGCCATTCTTCCACTGAAATCCACTCTGCTTTCTTCCACCAACAGATCACCTGGGATATGTCTCTGCTTATCTGAGCAGTTGCCTGGTCTGCCAAAGTGAGGCAAGGTTATGTTTTTGTGGCCTCTTATTCATTATTATTATTTATTAAAATTGTGTGTCCCCTTCATCCACAGACCTCATGACGGTTCACAACATAAAATTACAATATAAAAACCACAAAACGAATAGTAAAAATAAGAACAACAAACCAATAATTCCCCCCCAAAACACATTTTAAAAGGGCGTCGGATGTGAATCAGCCAAAGGCCTGCTTCAAGACAAAGGTGTATAATGAAGGCGGCTGTCAAACCTCCCTGAGGAGAGCATTCCACAAATGGGGAGCCATTGCAGAAAAGGCCATTCTCATGTTGCCACCCTCCAGATCTCTTGTGGAGGAGGCACCTGAAATAGGGCCTCAGAGGATGTTCTCAGGGTCCAGGTAGGTTCATATGGAGAGAGGTATTGTGGTCCAGAGGTATTTAAAACTTTATAGATCAAAGCCAGTACTTTTAAGTGGAAACTAACTGGCAGCCAATGCAGTCTGACCAGGATCATAGAATCATAGAATCATAGAATCATAGAATCATAGAGTTGGAAGAGACCACAAGGGCCATCGAGTCCAACCCCCTGCCAAGCAGGAAACACCATCAGAGCACTCCTGACATATGGTTGTCAAGCCTCTGCTTAAAGACCTCCAAAGAAGGAGACTCCACCACACTCCTTGGCAGCAAATTCCACTGTCGAACAGCTCTTACTGTCAGGAAGTTCTTCCTAATGTTTAGGTGGAATCTTCTTTCCTGCAGTTTGGTGTAACATGCTCAAACTGCCTTGCCCCGGTGAGCAACTGGGCTGCCAAATTTTGCACCGGCTGAAGAACTGTCTTCAGAAGGAGCCCTAAGTATAAGCTGAATGCCTTACACTTGCAGATCTCTCCATTCTCCATCGAGGCAAGCAAAAGGCATGTTCACAGTTCAAGGACACATGCCAGCCAGGCAAAAGTGCTTGAGGAGGATGTGGAGCATGGCCAGTGAGGGCTGTGGCCTGGAGAAAAGGGAGCACACCCATGATGGTCCCAAGGTCTGGAAAGAGCAGTCTGAAGGACCCTGTTTGGTCTCCCAACCTGAGGTTTCCCACTTTCTGCTTTAAGGCAGTATTGACATGTTCACAATAAAGACGGTGGTTAAGTATTTCCCAGATTTGTACCCCACCCCCATGGTACTTGGAAATCTTTCTCAAGGACTTTGCCTGACAGCATCCTGGCAAGACTCTTACCTTGTCTGACATATAAATCTTTGGTGAGCAGAACTTGTGCTCAGCATGCCCACATTCTAGGATATTAAATGGAGCTGGTAAATTTTGTCAGCAAGCTAAAACTTGGGATCATTCCCAGAATTATCTGAGATCAGAACAATGCTAATGAGAATGATCTTGTATGACCCAAGGGGGGAAGAATATGAATAAACCCACGAGGTAAGCAAACTTCCTCTTACTGGAATATAAAGTCTGAGGATATCATCTGTTCAAACAGTACAATATAACATTTTGAAAGGGCAGAACGTCAGGGGGTCAGTATTATGCAAATGCCTCTGTATCTGCACTGGCTACCTGCTGCCTTCTAGATACAGTTTGAGGGTTGTTTGTCGGCCTACATGAATGGTCCCAGAGTATGTGGGGAAACTTGAGGGAGGACAAATGAGGTGGTACCTCAAACATCAGTTCCTCTCTACATCCCACCCCAATCTCTGCGGGCTTCTTCTGACAGAATGCCCAGAAGATGTTCGATGGTCTGGGTTTATTCTTAATAATAAGGCTAGAATTTATATCCTGCCCTTTCTCTCAAGAGAGCGCAGGGTGGCAAACAACAAACAAATGAAACAATAAAAACATCTTAAATACATTTCCAGTGTTGATGTAGACTGGGAAAGATCTCAACTTGGGCTTGTCTTCAGGAGGCACCAAAAAGACAACAGAGATGCCACTTGTCTATCTGGTAATGAAAAAAAATATGCAAATGATTTCATATATTGAATATGGCTTGGATCCAGACAGGAAGTTAGCTGAACCTAGTTCCCATTGAAACCAAAGGGACATGAGTATCATAACTAACTTGCCCCATTGAATTCTATGGGACCTCAGTTCAATAGGAGACTATATTTTGGACAAACTAGGGTTGTTGTTACTTTCCAAGTCAACATTTTATTTTATTTTTTTGCCAGTAAGATTTCTTTTAAGAACAGAAATGGTCCAGTCTTATTTCTTTCTGCTGTGCTTAAAAGCAGACAATAGCTATCATTTTAATATGTTTTCAAGCATTCCAGAGATTATGTAAGAGACGAGAAACAGCACATTTCTGTAGAGTATGAACAACAATTCTAGACCAATGACCTTTGCAGCGACAATTGAAAGCTTTTTATTTGGCGGGGGGAAATAGGCATGCTCTGGATTATACTATCTCTTTGTGATATATAATCCATTCAGACTGTAAATTATAATTTGGAAAGAAAAACATTCTGTGTAGGGTTTTGGAAATTATTTTTGCCTCTTATATAACTAGCACTTTGTCATATTTTTGTTAACATTTTGCTAGTGATGTTTGTTCCCCTCCCCCATCATGATAAATGGAAGGGGATTAATAAAATAAATGTGCTGTGACGTGAATATACATTCTGCAGGCATTTGTATGACTGATAATCTAAGGATCTTTTTATTAAATTTTTAGTCAGCTCTATGCAAAAATACGGGGAGTTGCAAAACCACAATTTTCTATAAAGCAAAAAAGATTGACATGTTCTAACCTCTTAGACGATATGCGGAAAAATGTCCTCCAACTTCCAAGTCTGCTTTTTCAGTAGTTGTTTCCGAACTAGCTAAACTTCCAGCAAAAATGATCTCTTAGTTTTATTCCTGATGACCCTCCTTCAGACCAGTTACTGGGAATTGTACCAGTAGGAAAATTCCAAAATATGGGGGTTTTGCTTAAGGACAGAAGCCATGAGGAGTACAGGTAGAACGTTTGGTGGTTATGGAATTCCTGTGGAGAAATGTTTAAATAAAGGAGTCAAGTAGCTTAAAGACATTTTCTTGATTCATCGTTCTTCTGCAGGGCAGAGAAAGGCAGTATCTTATTTAGAGAGAGTTAAAGGTGGTATGAGAGGGACACGGGTGGCTCTTTGGGTTAAACCACAGAGCCTAGGACTTGCCGATCAGAAGGTTGGCGGTTCGAATCCCCACGACGGCATGCGCTCCCGTTGCTCAGTCCCTGCTCCTGCCAACCTAGCAGTTCGAAAGCATGTCAAAGTGCAAGTAGATAAGTAGGTACCACTCCGGTGGGAAGGTAAACGGCATTTCCGTGTGCTGTTCTGGTTCGCCAGAAGCAGCTTAGTCATGCTGGCGACATGACATGGAAGCTGTACACCGGCTCCCTCGGCCAGTAAAGTGAAATGAGCGCCGCAACCCCAGAGTCGGTCACGACTGGACCTAATGGTCAGGGGTCCCTTTTTCTTTCCTTTAAAGGTGGTATGAGAGAGCAGTAGTTTTCAAGCTGTGCTCTGAGTTGACCAAGGGTTCCTCAGGAACTCCTAAAGGGAGGAGTCATTTTGTCTGTTAGTCATGTTGCCAACTATCAATGCAGAAGTTCACTCAAACTCTTTGGTGGGTGCTGTTGCGAGCCACTTTTTTTTGCCACAATACTTTCCCCACAAAAAACCCAGTGGCGTAGCATTGGGAGGCCACAGGGGTGGTTGCCTCCAGCGCAAAATGGTTAGGGGTGCAACATTTCAACCCCCGATGCTGCTTTATTACACCTGTGCGCTTCTGTTGCTGGGCTCTGTTGAAAACGGCTTCTCCATGCGAACCAGGAAGTGACCTCTCTGGACGACGGAATGACTCTTCTCTTCTTATCTCTGCAGTTGCAATCTCCTGGGTGACATAGACACCATTAGGCAGTTGAATGTGCAAGCATACTCCATCCATTTCCCAAGATGGTCTTGCTTCTCCCATAGCAACATTCTTGGATTCAGACAGAAATAAAAAATTGGTCTCTGACCGACCTGTTGGAAAGCTAGCATAGCTGCTGCACCCCATGTGGTGAGCCATTTCTGGTGGCTACTGGCTATAATTGGGACGCTGGTGGCGCTGTGGGTTAAACCACAGAGCCTAGTACTTGCCAATCAGAAGGTCGGCGGTTCGAATCCCCGCGACGGGGCGAGCTCCCGTTGCTCGGTCCCTGCTTCTGCCAACCTAGCAGTTCGAAAGCACATCAAAGTGCAAGTAGATAAATAGGTACTGCTCCGGCGGGACGGTAAACGGTGTTTCCGTGTGCTGCTCTGGTTCTCCAGAAGTGGCTTAGTCATGCTGGCCACATGACCCGGAAGCTGTACGCCGACTCCCTCGGCCAATAAAGCGAGATGAGCGCCGCGACACCACAGTCGGTCACGACTGAACCTAATGGTCAGGGGTCCCTTTACCTTTACCTTACTGGCTATGATAGTTATGTCCCATCTATACGGTCAGGGGAAGTATGCTTCTGAATACCAGTTGCTGTGATTCACAATTGGGGAGAGTGCTGTTAAGCTTCGAAGCTTCCCACAGGCCTCTGGTTGGCCACTGTGAGAGCAGGATGATGGACCAAGTGGGCCACTGGCTTGATCCAGCAGGAATCTAATTTTGTTCTTAAGTCTGGTCATGTTTCACTGCCACACATCATGTGGTATGTATCCTTTTGACTGGCACCGCACATTTTGCTCTGTGTCCATTGCTGCTGCAACTCCAGAGAGTGAATTTTCAGTTGCCAGGAAGACAGAAAGCTGGCAAGGATATGTCCCTTGCGAATATGTGTGCTGTTATAATAAAAGTTTCATTTGGGAAAGGGGGAGGGGGGGTCAGTGAAAATGCCCTTCATCATTTTGCGTTGGTATTCACCAGCAATAACGATTATGAAGTCCAGAAGGTTTCTTTTACATTTCAGGGAGCACAAATGAATCACTGCTGTGCATCATCCAATTCAAAACTCTTCCTGTTTTATAAGTCCTGCGTTCATTTCCTTAAGTAAATCCAGCCAGAAACAGAATATATTAAATTAGCATTCAAATGATTTCTCATTGGCTCTTGTGAGGCTCCCTTTGATGTTCCAAGAGTGACATCCAAAAGCAAGAGAAAAACAGATGTAAAGATAGAAGCATGAAGCTGCTCAAAATGTTTTTTGATGCCAAAACTTGTAAGCTCATATTGCCCTAACCAGCTGGGCAGGATTGGTCCTTTGCCCATGATGTCAGCTTGTAGAATAGTGCAACAGACCACATCTGAAACATGGCTGTTTAATATGTGCAGCAGCCTTATGCTGCAGCAGACTCCTGGTCCCTCTAGTCCAGGGGTCAGCAACCTTTTTCAGCCGTGGGCCAGTCCACCATCCCTCAGACCTTGTGGGGGGCCAGACTATATTTTGGGGGGGGGGGTGAACAAATTCCTATGCCCCACAAATAACCCAGAGATGCATTTTAAATAAAAGCACACCTTCTACTCATATAAAAACACACTGATTCCTGGACTGTCCGTGGGCCAGATTGAGAAGGTGATTGGGCCTGATCCGGCCCCCGGGCCTTAGGTTGGTGACCCCTGCTCTAGTCTGCTACTCTGACTGCTGATGATTGTCTAAGCTCTCAGGTCTGAGATCCTTTCCAGGGATGAGAATGATCACAGAGCCACAATTTTCAGAGTTCCATATGAAGAGGGCTTGATGATTAAGCCACTCTGAGAATTGTGGCCCCTGGGAGGGGAATAAGGACCGCCTAAGAACTCCCAGCATCCTTAACAAACTACAGCTCCCAGAATTCTTTGGGGGAAAGCAATGGCTTCTCACAACTGTGAGAACAGGATGCCTTTGGCCTGATCTAGCGGGACTTTTCTTATGTGAGAACCCAGCCCTAAATACTGAATGCGTCAGGGATTCCTCCCCACCAGCAAATTGCTAAGGATGCTTGCTGTATTTAAATGTCCTTGCAGCATTTGCCAAACATTTGACAGTTTGTTTTAAAAAGCAACATTTCATCAGATTTTTGCAAGCAGAAGCGTTTACATTAGAAGAGATTTTGAAAAAGCAACAGTCTCCTGTTTCCTTTGGAGTTTACAGCTTTAGCCAAACTTTAGTTTCAAAAATGGAGCTAGATATATAAACAAAGCAATCCTTCTTATCTGAGGGTGGAATGACAGAGAAGATGGGGCCATGAACGTCCTTAATTCCTCCTTATACCTCTCTCCATGAAGGCTTTATTCACGTTTTGCAGTTTGGTTTGCACATCTCAGTGTCACACCATAAATATTAACCCCAAACACACTGACAGGTTATCAATAGAATACTAGTCAATTCCCTGTTAATAGGAACCAGTCAGCATTTTGAAAAATGCTTCAAGGTGCTTTTATCCATCCAGTTAGAGACCATGGTAATGGTTGTGGGTGGATGGGCCTCAGGATTCACCTACTTTATGAAATTAAAACACTGAACAGGTTAAACAATGTGGCATCTTCAAATTGGCTTCCAGGTGGAAAAATCAAAATTGGAAACAGAACTGCTAGATCCTAAAATTAAGAACTTGTCAAGAATGTATAACTTGCTTTTGAAATGGAATACTCAGGATGAAATGGTGAAATCTGCTATGATTAAATGGGCACAAGATGTTGGACATAATATTATGATGGCTGACTGGGAACAGTTATGGACCACAGGTATGAAGTTCACGGCATGTAATGCCTTAAGAGAGAATATAATGAAAATGATCTACAGGTGGTACATGACACCAGTCAAGCTTGCAAAAATCTACCATTTGCCCAATAATAAATGTTAGAAATGTAAAGAGACTGAAGGTACATTCTTTCACCTTTGGTGGACATGCCCAAGGATTAAGACTTTCTATAATGAAATGAAAAAGGTATTTAAATATACCTTTCTGAAGAAACCAGAGGCCTTTCTCCTGGGCATGGTCGGCCAATTGGTGTTAGAGAAGGATAGAACTTTCTTTATGTATGCCACAACAGCAGCAAGAATACTTATTGCAAAGTACTGGAAGACACAAGATCTACCCACCCGGGAAGAATGGCAGATGAAGGTGATGGACTACATGGAACTGGCGGAAATGACTGGCAGAATCCGAGACCAGGGAGAAGAGTCAGTGGAGGAAGATTGGAAGAAATTTAAAGACTATTTACAGAAACATTGTAAAATTAATGAATGTTAGAAGGATGTTGGAATGATGTTATGTGGCTTTAGCAGAAATGTTACAAAGGATTTGGGAAAAACTGACTGTTAATTGGGGAAAGGAGGGAAAGTAAAGCTACATTATATTAAGATAAATTACAGGACTAAAATTTTGAAAAGATGGAAAGGATTTGCTGAAATCGATAATCGAACTAGAATACAAAAAAGGGAGGTGTGAGGAGGTCAAGGAAATAAGCTAATGAAAGATAAGTTATGGGAAGATTTGTTGTATTTTTCTTTGTGTTTTTTTCTGTTTAATGGGTTTTATTTTTTTGTTCTTTCTTTTTTTATATCTCATCCTTTTTTCTTTACTTATTGTGATGTGTTGTATTGTTTGCTGTTTAAAATGGTGTTTTTTATTTTTTATTTTTGTAACCCTTAAACTTTAATAAATATTATTTTAAAAAAAACAATTTGGCATCTTCAATTAAGAAATATTGTAAAAAAGAAAGTAGGAGAAAGGAAGAGGAACGGTTAAAGGCAATAATAAGTTCAGAAATGCGTTAACAATAGAAATTTTAGCGAAAGATTGGCAGAGAAACTGAGGGAAGTCAAAAATTGATGAATGTGAGAGTTAATATGAGTTGATTGTATAAAAATGTTTGGAAAATGAATTAAAAAATTATTATAAAAACAAAACAAAACAATGTGGCATCTTCAGGGGAAGACTTAGAATTGTAGCTCCGTAATATAGACGACTGTTCCTTGTTAGGGCTTATGAGCACAGAACAGAAGCTCCTTCTTCTTGAAGTTATGGCTTCCTCACAGATTTCAAGGAAGCTGGGCTTAGACTTCATTACTGTTTCGAAGACTTTCTGTAGGCTGCCTGAACAGGAAAGGAGAGACAGAGAGTACATCAGGAGTTGCTAGGGATGAAACCAGGAACTTCGATATTTGTGTGCCTTGAGAGATGATTGATTAGAACCGCAGCTTGGTGCATCTTCTTAAGAGTGAAATTCTCTGGGTTTGTGGACTGGTCCTGCCACCAACGCTAGCCACTGATCCTCCCCCTGACCCTCACCTGGGCAGAAAGAGCTATGTTTAAAGGCTTCCTATTAGGGTTGGGACCGTGGCTTAAACAAGGTATTCTTGACTCTGCTTTTTTCCTGTGACTCCAGTTGCAGACTCTCTGCAAAATAAACAAAAATCTTATAAATCTCTGAAAATCACAAAATATGCACTCTTGATGGATTCTCTTGAAAACATAGAACCAAATAAACATAAGTCTTATAAGTCTCTGAAAGTCTTTGTAGACTATGCAAGTCTCTGAAAGAAGAGATTTATAAGATTTCTGTTTATTTGGTTTTGCAGAGAGTGCATATTTCGTATATTTCATACTGTTCAATGTTCTGTATAGATTATATAAAGAGTTTATATTGACATCACATTGTTGTCCTTGGTCATCGTGTTGCCTTGGATATTACTGATAATTGTTTGCAACACAGGGGTTTAATTGTTTGGTTACTTATTACCTGCCTCATCCCTGGCAGACTGTTCCTACACAAGAACAGAAAGAGGGTTATTCTAGTCCAACCACATCACTTTCTGCAGGGAAGAATTCTAAGGGAATGTCTGGGGATTCTCCTTGAGCCAGCAATATTGCTGTTGTTTAATTTATATATTCCATCCTTGCCAAGTTGACTTTGAAGCAGTTTACAAGTATAAAGTCAATTATAGAAATACAGCCACACATAATTAAAATGCACAGTAAAACAATTTAATCAAACATTAAAATAATCATCCACAATTAAAACATACAATAAAAATACCCATTAAAAGTCCTAAGAATTAAAGCAGCAATTAAAACAGGAAGTTCAAGTCAGGAGATCAGGGGAATAAGTGTCTATGTTGGTAAATTTTGCTTAAAAGAAAAATAGATATGGTAAAATAAAAGGAGAATTCTCTGTGTGCCTAAATCCAGGTTTAGAGCAAGTACTCTTTGGTGAGAGAGCCCCAAATCACAAAACATGCAGTAAAATAAAGTGTGGTAGCTCTCAGACTTATAAAATATTCCCTTCTGAGTTGCTTCCAAAATTCCCCACTTCTCTTTGCATAGAAAGGGAATACACATTTGGTAGGTTAAGAATGGTTTGGTTTCATGTGCTTTTCCATACAGCAGCAAGAAAAGACAGGCAGTATAACTTAAGTTCCAAAATGGTAAATGTTTTTAAATTATTTGTGTACAAACACAAAAATGGTTTGCTTAAGCCACGTGGTCTAAGCTTAGACCTCCTTACTGGTAGGGTTCATATGGTGGAATTGAGAGAACAATAAGTTTGATAACCCTTCCTCCGAAGGTGAGGAGTGACCTAGCTAAGCCTGGCAGGACAGCTTACTCTATGGTCTTAACCCTTTCATGCATTAATTAGACTTAAGCATGTTGGTTATATGAGGCTGATTTATCCCACGGTCTAAACAGGCATGTCTTCAAGAGCCAGCAGAATGCCAGTACTGATGGGACTTGTCATATTTCAGCAGGGAGAGCATTCCACAACACTGGAAGCCCAACTCCGTGTTACCATAAGCTGATAATAATCATTTGAGTATCAGGTAATCTCGGTGACAAGGATTGCTATAACTTGTTCACAAGGTTCAACCCATTCTGAAATGGGATAACCTATCATGTTTACTCAGAAGTAAGCCCATCTGTTTAATAGGTAAATATCAACTCTTAAATAAAAGTGAATAGCCCCAGTCTTGTAGCTTTCCAACTAGGCTTAAAATTTCCTGACTCTTAATTTTCTCCCTTGTTTTAATTCTCTCTGAGACAACATTCTTTTGTGTCTCCTTTGGAGTCTGCAATTCTTTGATAATATTTATATGAATAAGGAATTTTCAGGCACTTGGAAAGAACTATGGGGTTTATTTAGGGGGTGGTTTGAGGATTTTCTGGTGTTGCTCATAATTGCTGACGTGAAACAATAATGACAGCTGTGGGAAATAAAAGATATCAGGCTAGACGCTAAGACGGATCTGGCAATGAGTACAGGACAGAAAGCAGATAATTTTGTTAAGCTCCGTCTGTGACCGTGAAAACAACCAACACCTTCTGAATGGTTTAAAAGCTAGCCAAGAGATGCATTGTCATGGACCATGAATGGGTTGCTAAAAAGAAAGAAGGAGCTTTCAAATGAATTAGTAGAGAAAATTGCAAGAATGGAGCAGTACTTCTCCAACTATCTGATGTAAGAACATAGGAAAAACCTGTTGGACCAGGTCAAAGGCCCATCTATTCTAGCATCCTGTTCTCACACTGGACGATCAGATGCCTGTGGGAATCCAGCAAGCAGGATTCGAGCACAGGAGCACTCTCCCCTCCTGTGATGTGGTGGACAGGCATTTCTTTTCTCCAAGTGCCAGGGACCTGGTACCATATTTAGGCCTTGAAGCATCCCACCCAACCTGGGCTGTGCTGGGGTTGTTGCGGACCAGCAGCCAACGGCTCACAGATCAGCACCACTGATCTGTCCATGGGCCACCACTTTTAAGTAGCACTGCTCTAGAGCAGACTGGGCAACAAGCTGCCGCAAATAAAGAAGACTATGGTAACCAATAGCAAACATATTTTTATAAAACATATTTTATTGATTTACATGAGAAAACAACAACATGGAAACAGAAGAAAAGCTTTTGAGGATATTCAAAGTGAAGAAATTAGAGTCCAAGTGGCAGAATCCACTCCACGGTTCTGGAGCTCCAGGAAGACAGATGAAAGATGAAGACCTTGTATGTCTATGTCCCATAACATATTACAAAACAATAACAATTACATATTTTCATCACATGTTCGCCGATGGGGATGGGGGAGAAAGTTGGCTTTATTGTGAACCTACCAAATTTGCATTTACTGAAACATGATGTGAACCGAAGCACAGCTACCAGTCTAAGTTCACACTTCCCTAAATTTTGAGACACAGCCTCCAGCCAAACAATGCATACAAAAATGCATATGTTAGGGGGAAGTGGGCACGCATGTGCACATTTGTGACGATAGCATACAAAAATGCATTGTATTGGGCGGAATTGCATAGAGTGTGTCTGAGGAAACAACAACTACAACAAACAAACTGATGCAGAAATGTGCAAATTGAATTTGAAAAAAACCAGAATCTTAGAGAAACCAAAAGTGACAGTTTTGTCCGAGGTATTTGCCAAATACTCGAAATGATACTTTGCATTGTATAGAAGATACTGTCAAATAATGCAGGTACAGTGGTACCTCAGGTTAAGTACTTAGTTCATTCCAGAGGTCCGTTCTTAACCTGAAACTGTTCTTAACCTGAAGCACCACTTTAGCTAATGGGGCCTCCCGCTGCCGCTGCACCGCCTGAGCATGATTTCTGTTCTCATCCTGAAGCAAAATTCTTAACCCGAGGTACTATTTCTGGGTTAGCGGAGTCTGTAACCTGAAGCATATGTAACCTGAAGCGTATGTAACCCGAGGTACCACTGTATTTCTGTTGTCAGCTTCTTCAGCTGGGGGAACAAATACCAGTTATTTCTGCCCTGCTTCAGAGGAAAATTGGACATTTACAGTCCATTATTTTTATTAAGAACCTTTTTTTAAAAAAACCCTCAGGCCTGTCTTAAGTTGTTTGTTCTTGCCATTAATGTTCTTAACAGCTGGAGAGCTGCCTTCTCTCAAATGCTCCTTCCCAGGTATTTCATCCAACATATGCGCCTCAGGTCAGGATTTCTCTCCCAATAAAAGGACTAGAAACATACTTTTTTAAAAGACAGAGAGAGAGAGAGAGAGATTTTCCCCAAACCTGAATTCTGTGCTGGGTCATAAAGAATGAATGAACAAATCAATCTGTTTCTGGTCCATGTCACTTTTGCATGTGTGACTTACAAATCTGGTCCATCCCAATTCTTCCATTTTGGTGCAAAGTTTTTATGTTTGTTTTATTTCAGGGCAAAGTGCATACATCTCTGCCCAACTTGTTCCATCTGCGTAAGGGTGGTATGATTATTAATAGGTCACTTTTATGGTCAACATTCCACATTCTATGAATAGCAGAGATGTACTGTACTTTACCAAACCAAATACACTCATCACCACCCCCACACCACCCCCATTTAAGCTACAGCTATGCGTTCCGCCGTCTTACAAAGTTTGATGCGAAAGCGCCTGTATATGTTTACTTCAGATTTACGATGAAGACTAATTAGTAACAGGTTAATTTGTGCATAGTTTTAGTTCTAGAAGTCATACCTAAAAGCTCAAAAGATATGAATTGCGGGGGAATTGGAACAAAGATCCTGTGTTGACTTTGTGCTTAATAAAGGAACCTTACAAGGTTTTAAGAGGCAGAGTCATGGGACACATTCTCAGATGATTCCATCAGTGGGTCTGTTATGTTATAATATTGTCCTTGGCAAAAAGCTTGTAACTATGCTAAATATAGAAAATAGCTAAAATTACACAATTTTTTTAAAAAAAACACGACTCAGAAGCATAAATGTAGGCTCCTAGAGCATGTAGTTCTTCCAATACTGAGACAAGATTTATTACACTTAAACCTTCCTATCACACAGCCTTGTATTTAAGCACTAGCCTGGTAGCCATTTAACATACTCTTGTGTATGTGCATGCGATTTTGGGACTGTAGTTCACAGGTAGTGGATTTAACCCTTTTCCAAGCCATAGCCACATGAAAAATACATACACACCCCAAGCTCTAATTATCCTAGGGGGGGGCATCCACGAACATTCTCCATTCTCCATTCCCTATGCGCCATGCTCCTGTTCCTATTTACAGGTAATATTCAAATAATGAAAAACATGTACACTAAACATTTAACACACTTTTTGCATCATAGTTAAGTCTTCTGGCACCAAAATGACTTGGGGGGCTCTGATAACCTCAGTATAGGTCTGTATTTCTGGATGAAAGGGGAAGAGGGGAAGAAAGGTAACAATTGTATTTTCGAATTAGTGGAAAATACGGAATTTCTTAATGGGAGCAGATAATAACAACAAAACTAGTTAAAAAAACAAAACACCCCACAATGGAAGTGTTCCTTTTGGTAAAACAATTACGTCAAGTTCCGCAATTCAGATGGGCTCACAGCATTTGCTGTCTGGGCCTTTAGCTCATACTCCTTTTTGCGTTTCAGGTTGAGAAAGACGACCCCCAAAATGATACCTGAGGGAACAAAATGGGAAAGGAGATATTTATCTCACACTTTAAGCAAAATTAGCTTTGGCAAACACTTTGCAGGCAAAACAGGCCCAGGTTTTTACAGTACAACCCAAAACATTTTTACTCTTAAGGTCCTCTGTGTTCAATGGGGCTTACTTCCTATTGTGTGCGTTTAAAATAACAGCCCAACAATGTAATCTGATGAACACTTACAGCATCAGCAGTCATCCAGGTTTGGCACTGGACAAAGTGCTCCAGATGCTCAGAAAAGTCCCTAGCCAACTCAACTTGCACATGCCACTACTCACTGCCCTCTCAGTCAGATCTGCAGGTGATGTTAGTGGTGGGCAGGCAGCAGTGCCACCTTTCAATGGGAGCCAAGCTCAGTTGCTACCTGTCATCTTAATTTATCCTAAATGCAATGCCCTGACTTATAGATCTAGGAAACCTAGATCTCTAACTCTGTCTATAGATCTCATAAGTCTGTAGGCCAAGGCATTGCATCGTCTATACACTGATAGATCTATACTGCATGAATCAGTCTAGTTCGCTTTCAAAGCCATTCAAGTTGGTGGGGCTTGCACCCTAGAGATGTTGTGATAGAGCAATCCTCTGCCCACATCCTTAAAGAAAGATGCTCAATGGCGATTTCCTTCAGTGTGAGAGAGTTGCAACTGTTCCTAGCCGTGCAAAAGTGCATAGTTGGGTCTACAATTATTCCATGGTGACTGTTTCTTCCTGGCACTAAGTTGTGGACTGCAGCCTTCATTTCCAAGCTAAGTTTGCACGAAACGTGATGGGAGGGAGTGTCTCATAGAGTTTGTCCCCCTTGCAGCAAAAGTTTTGCAAATTCAGCCTGCCTTATCCAATTCATGCTTTCGAATAGCCTTTCCCTATGAATCCAAATAACTGTTTATTCAATTTGCTTCCAACAGTTGACGGCTTCCAAAAACCACAAAGACCTGTGCTCGATATATATTGCTTTTGTTTGCATGTTTGAAAGCCAAATTCCCCAGTCAGTCATCTTGGCTCCTTCAGTGTTTAAATTTATTTTTAAAATTCCCCCAAGGGGTTTGTCTTGTTTTGGAAAGTGGGGGAGGGAAACCCCCAAAACAGTCAAGTTGTTTAAGTTCTGTCAACTGCTGCTGTCCAGTCGAGTGCAATGAGGTCCAGCATCATCAGCCTGCTTTGTTCAGAATAAAAACAATTGAACTTGCAAACTTATGCAACATTCCGTACAAAAATGTATATATTTGGGGAAATAAGCACACAGGTGCTGATGAATATTCATGAGGGCTTTCGTTTAAAAAGAAATCATAAGCTTATGCAGAAATGTGGAGAGCTGAACTTAAAATTGGGAAAAAAGAGAAACTGAAACGGAGAATTTTGCCCATTCTTACTGGCAGCCCTACTCTCACCATTAAAGGTAAAGGGTAAAGGGACCCCTGACCATTAGGTCCAGTCGTGGCCGACTCTGGGGTTGCAGTGCTCATCTCGCTTTATTGGCCGAGGGAGCCGGCGTACAGCTTCCGGGTCATGTGGCCAGCATGACTTAGCTGCTTCTGGCGAACCAGAGCAGCACACAGAAATGCCGGTTTACCTTCCCACCGGAGCAGTACCTATGTATCTACTTGCACTTTGATGTGCTTTCGAACTGCTAGGTTGGCAGGAGCAGGGATCGAGCAATGGGAACTCACCCCGTCGCGGGGATTCGAACCACCAACCTTCTGATCGGCAAGTCCTAGGCTCTGTGGTTTAACCCACAGCACCACCCGCGTCCCACTCTCACCATTAGGCCCATTTAAAACAGGCACTTACCAATGATTAGCAGTACTCCAGCCAGAATTCCAATTGCCATCCCAACTGTCGGAAGTGAAGGTCCATCATCAATTGCCAGGAAGCATCTATTTTCCTCTGTACATTTGCACAGTCTCACTGTGGACAAAACCACAAATTCCCAGGCATTAAGAGAAAATAGCCAAAGGGGGAAAAAGCAAAGAGCATAGACACCATTTTCACTGTACCTTTCAGAGTAACAACTCCTTCCATAGGCGGCCTTCCGTTGTCATTGATTTTCAATGGTACGGAATAGTCTTTCTCTTCAAGCTTCATGTTCCTTGGGGAAATGTAGGCAAGTAAGCCTGTAAATATAAACAGTGGATGGTAAATTTTTAACAAAAAAGAAAGATGATGGTGACAACAATAATAAGAGCAAGTGTAACCTGGAACAAAATGTTGCACTGTGGAGTGTGGCATTTCACCCAGCCAGCCAGCCATGCTCTTGTCAATAGTACTCCATTCCTCCTCCCACACAGTTTTACACACACACACACACACACACACACACACACACACACACACACCCCAATTGTCAGTCAGCATTCAGTATCCACTGAGGGCCATCAGTCCTCACTGGTCTGTTTCAGGAATCCTCAGGAATCAGTCGTCCCCCTCTTCAATATTTTTTATACTTCCGCAAACCTTAGGGTTCCCCTAAGCTCGCTCATATGTCTCTTTTGGGTACTGCCATTATGGCTACGTAAGCACCAGCGCTCAGAGAACTGAGAGTGCTATTTGTCTATCTGGTAATAAATAAGTAAAAAAGAAGACCTGTAAAATGGAATTCATGGGGGGGAGCAATCCAAGTAAATGATTGGATACTCATTGTCCCATTGATTTAAATGGCAAATGTAAGCATGGAAATCTATGGGACTTGGGCTGGGTCAAGCCTGTTACCTGAATCTGAGCTGCAGGTGCAGATTCATGCTCTTTCCCAGAGTTTCACTCAAGTTTCCTTACCAGATAGCTTCTACATTTTATGTGACCTCTCATATGACATAAAAGCCACCTCTAGAAAACTAGCAGAATCTAGAGGAAGTTTAGTACGCACTCCCATGTTACTTGCTTCGGGGGGGGGATTTACAACCCATCAGCCCAGAAAATCATGGCAGTTTTGCATTGTGATATCACATGATGTTTAAAAATTTAGTACGGCATGGCAGTATACTGATCAAAAAGCCACAGTTCCATAAAGGAACATTAGATTCCAGGATAGAAGTGGTAGCATTATAATCGGGGAAACTAAGACAAGAATCCTTGTGCCATGAATAAGAAATGTGACTGCATTTATCGTGTCTTCGCTGGGTCCGAGTCTCTACAATAGGCAGGAATCCATACACAAATGCATAAATATTGAACAGTTTAAAAATAACAGATAACCTGTGAAGCAGAGATGCAGACCTGAGACCTTCCAGATATTGTTGGACTCCAGCTCCCATAAGCCCCAGCTTGCATGGGCTAATGTTAGGGATGATGGGAGTTGGAGTTCAACAACCCCTGGAAGATCAGAGTTTCCCCATCTCTGAAAATATATACGTCATTAACTCAGAGTCCCATAAAAAGGCTATAGAGCTCCTTCCTAAACTGGATAGCTCGGTTGCACTGGGGTTGCATTTGCCATGGAACTGATCAAAAACTTACCATCAGGTTTAGAAACATTCCAGTTTTGTATTGCATCTGCACCAACAAGGGAATAAGTGAATCTCTGAACATATGAACGTTCATCCGGATCGGAAACTTCGATTTTCGTTTTCTCGTTTCCTTGGAGAGGGTGGCAGAAGAACACAACGTTCTTCTCTAGCCTCGGAGGGTTGTCGTTCACATCTTTCAGGTTCAGTCTCAGCTGTGCTGTGGAGCTTCGAGATGCTTTAGCTGTGGAGTGGAACAGAGTGCGAAACAATATTCCACACTGATGGGCAGGGGCTCTCCAAAGTTTCAGAGACTCTCTGCCACTGAGTGGGATGGGGTGTTCAGCATGCCAACATCTGTGAAATGCCAGCAGTGGCACTTGGGAGCATCATTTGCTACGTTCGTATGTGGACGCATGACTATAGTATGTGCCAGCCTCTCTGCATTTAAAATAATGATGAACAGATTGCTAGTTGATACTGAAGAAGAAGAAGAAAATAAGTGAGGGAGAGTTAGACTCCTCCATCTTCTCCAGTCTATTCAACATGTTTTCTTGAGGGCATGAAGCTTCTGCATTTGGGAATTATAAACACCTAAATATCTAAATATAAACGGCCTCGGCCCAGTATACCTGAAGAAGCGTCTTCACCCCCATCGTTCTGCCCGAACGCTGAGGTCCAGTGCCGAGGGCCTTCTGGCGGTTCCCTCACTGCGAGAAGCAAAGTTACAGGGAACCAGGCAGAGGGCCTTCTCGGTAGTGGCACCCGCCCTGTGGAACACCCTCCCATCAGATGTCAAAGAGATAAACAACTACCTGACATTTAGAAGACATCTGAAGGCAGCCCTGTTCAGGGAAGTTTTTAATGTGTGACATTAATCTTTGTTGGAAGCCGCTCAGAGTGGCTGGGGAAACCCAGCCAGATGGACAGGGTACAAATAAATAAATAAATTAATTATTATTATTATTATTATTATTATTATTATTATTATTATTATTATTATTAATCCAGGCTATGTATGTAGCCAACTGGCACAAACATCTGCCCTTTGTACCAGAGAGCTATAAGCTATCCTTTTAAAAATCCCAGAGTGCTTAACGTCGCATCAGTCCAGGGAGCTGTGTGACATTTTTAATGGTGGTGCCATTGACACCCATTATGTAAGGGGAGGGGCACCAATGTAGGATGGGCCTGCCAGGGAGGGGCACTTTGTCCTGGGTCACCTCTAATTTGGGAGTAACTTCCTTCCTTTCTTTTTTTTCTTACTTTGCTCAGTTGCGACTATTTGCACTGTGTAGGTTTGTTGAGTTTCCCGGTCCAGCGGGGCAGCAGTATATATTGTGCCATTGAGAGGGTCAATCCGCAGCCACTTCCTGGCATCACTTTTGAGCGCGTACCTTTGCAAGAAGAAGGTCAATATATAAGAACCCAGCTTATTCATAAAGCCTGATGTGCTTTCACTGATAGCTGGTTACAGATGCAGGAATGTCCTATCAAAAGAGTTGCATAGACGCTATAGCGCTGTTGACTCATTCCCCCTCTCTGTAATGCAAAGAAAGGAAGGGGAACCACATCTAATGGTCACAGCTTCCTGGGTGCATATAAGTGTATGTATCTAAGCAGTAATTGACATTAAAACAGTATCACTAAAACGAAAATACAACATAAAATCAGTAAAACAGTAGTATAAAAGCATATGAAAATAAAGACTGGGTTAAGCTCAAGGTGTTAAAAGGTAAAGGCACCCCTGACCATTAGATCCAGTCATGGCTGACTCGGGGGTTGCAACACTCATCTCGCTTTATTGGCTGAGGGAGCCGGTGTACAGCTTCCGGGTCATGTGGCCAGCATGACTAAGCCGCTTCTGGCGAACCAGAGCAGCGCACGGAAACGCCGTTTACCTTCCCGCTGGAGCGGTACCTATTTATCTACTTGCACTTTGATGTGCTTTCAAACTGTTGGGTGGGCAGGAGCAGGGACCGAGCAATGGGAGCTCATCCTCTTGCGGGGATTTGAACTGCCAACCTTCTAATCAGCAAGTCCTAGGCTCTGTGGTTTAACCCGCAGCGCCGCCCGCGTCCCAAGTTCAAGGTGTTACAATTTGTATATTCCACAGACCTCAACGTCCCAAATTCACAAATCATTACTATTTGTATATTAAGTCCGTAACAGCTTGGGGCTGGTTTATTTGCAGGATTGCCTTGCCAGTATGTGCCACATAATACCGGTACTTGTTTCTGCTCTTGTAAGAAATTTATCTTTTAGTGCGGCAGAAACTACACTTTATAGAACTGCTGGCTTACTGACATCAACTGGGAGCCTTCAGCACACTATTTTCAATATCAGCTTAAAACATTTTTGTTTAGGCAAGCCTATCTGGACATGTAAAATGTCAACATGAGTTTTAATCTCCTTTTTAGCTTACCACTGATTTTAATTATCTTTTGAACGTCTTTAAAAACCTGTTTCTGTCTTCTGTTGATAATTTAAATGTAGCTTTTTTTGTAAACCGCTTCAATGTTTTATTACAATCCTGCGGGATATAAATTTTGTTAAATAAATGAAACAATACAGGAAAAAATACAAATATGTATTAAGGGAATTCAAACAGATCAAAGCAGAGTCCGATCTTATGGGTCAGGGGAAGCCTGGGCAAAAAGATAATGTCTACACAGTTACAAGCCCTGAGTGTCCATCTTCCAGAGAAATGTTTATCTTCTTTCCCCCTGAAATCCCCGCTTCTACACAACCTTTAAAGTTGCAGAAGTCTCGCTCTCTGTTGCAGCTGGCCACCTTAATTCAACAATATGATTAACGTAAAGTCTACTTTGACCATGATTAAGTTTAGAGAGAAAATCATCTTTACCTTATCGAGTCACCCTCTGGATCAAAGGCAGTCGCTGTTGTCAAAAAAGTACCCACAGTAGCATTTTCAGGTATATCCACTGTATGAGTGGTTTTGAGAAAAACTGGTGCTTCTTCCACATTAATAACTATGACTCTCAAGTAAGCAATGGAGCTTAAATTGTACTGTACCCCCTTCACAAGAGGTTCAGGATTTGTGGCTTGGATTGTGAGGTTATACACATCAGTTGTTTCAAAATCGAGAGCCTAGGAAAGCAGGGAGAGAAAACCCAGTTGTATCAGGAATAGCTAGATGAACAAATACAGTGGTACCTCACGTTAAGTACTTAATTCGTTCCGGAGGTCCGTTCTTAACCTGAAACTGTGCTTAACCTGAAGTACCACTTTAGCTAATGGCGCCTCCTGCTGCTACCGCCCCGCCGGAGAACGATTTCTGTTCTCATCCTGAAGCAAAGTTCTTAACCCGAGGTACTATTTCTGGGTTAGCGGAGTCTGTAACCTGAAGCATATGTAACCTGAGGTACCACTCTAATGGATCTTGGTCACACCCACACCCTATGTTTAAATCACATGTCTGCCCCCAAGTGTAGTTTGTTAAGGATGCTGGGTATTGCAGCTCTGTGATGGGTTACCTACAGATCCTAGGAATCTTTGGGGGAAGCCTTGAAAGCTGTTCTCTAATCCCTATGGCTGCTCCGTATGGTGGAAATTTAGCTCTGAACATCCTCAGAGGCATTATTACTAGTGTTGTACCAGTTTTTGACATGTGGTAAAGCAGGAATGGCCCTCCAACTATTGTAGGACTCCAGCTCCCATTGGCCCCAATCGGCATGGCCAAAGGTCAGGGTGATGGGAATTGTGGTCTTGCAACATTTGGAGAACAACAGGTTCATTCCCACCAATAGATTTTTTAAAAACTGGAAGTCAGGTACAAAACTCTGAGAAGAGCATTCCATGGTCTTGCTGACAGGATAGAGAAGGCCCAGCCCTTGGTCACAGCTTGCTTAATTTCCGTAGATGGGGTAGCCAAGAGGAGTCTCCTCCAATTACCACAATGGATGGCCAAGTTCTTAAGCCCACCTCACTTAAATGTTAAGCTTTCCTTACTCATGATCCATCAGGGAAAGAAACAAAATTTATTCACCTTATTAATTTGAACATATCCTCTGTTTGTTTTTGGATCTGTCACTATTATAAAAGTGTTGTTGGGGTCTCCCTTATCGATTGTGTACACAATCTGAGAGCTTCCAGTGAAGGGTTCGTCAGCATCTTTGGCTTGGATTTCCCGTATTACTGTTCCCAATGGTATGTTTTCTGGAAGAGTCATAGAGCCATACTAAAGAGAAAAGAAGAAACAACAACAATCAGTACAGATGAAGAGAAACTTCTTAATGATAGAAATAGCTTGACAATGGAACCAGTTACAAAGGTGGACAGTGGGCTCTCCCTCATCTACAAGGGTCACATCCAAACAATGGTTTAGGGCAGTGGGGATGGGTTCCCCCACACACAAGGTGCCGAACCAATGCAAAACTATGACGTAGTACATTTGACAACATGTGCATGGAAGGCAAGAGGGGAGAGGGTGTCAAATTATGTCCTCACTCTGGGCTCCGTATTACCACAATCTGCCCAACACTATGATTTTATATCTAACTGAAACTGCATACGCAAAAACCTGCTTCTACATCAATATCACATTTTCATTGTCAGGGGGCAATCATTTATTGGATCAAGGTGGAATCTACACACATATAAAAAAACGCTGTGCAAATGCTTTAAAAAAAAAAGTTTTGAAAAATACATTGAATTGTGCATAGCTCATTGTTGCCCTCTAGTGTCACATTTGTATACTGCACTTTACAACACATTTACCGTATTTTTCGCTCTATAGGACGCACTTTTTCCCCTCCAAAAATGAAGGGGAAATGTGTGTGCGTCCTATGGAGCGAATGCAGGCTCCTTGGCTTCGCGGCGACGCACCTGTCCTGGAAGCCGGAGGAGGAACAGAAGTGTCTCCTTCTGTTCCTTCTCCAGCTTCGCTGAAGGGCGCTGCGCCTTCTCCCTCTCTGCGCAGCGCCTCTCCTGTGAAGGAGAGGTGCTGCGCAGAGAGAGAGAGAAGGCGCAGCACCCCTTGAGCAACGCGCCTATCAAGCGAAGCCGGAGGAGGAACAGAAGGGTCTCCTGTTCCTCCTCCCGCTTCACAGCGATGCGCCTGTCCTGGAAGCCGGAGGAGGAACAGAATGGTCTCCTTTTGTTCCTTCTCCAGCTTTGCTGAAGGGCGCTGCACCTTCTCCCTCTCTGCGCAGCGCCTCTCCTGTGAAGGAGGGGCGCTGCGCAGAGAGAGAGAAGGCGCAGTGCCCCTTCAGCGACGCGTCTGTCCTGGCTTCTGCTTTAGCCCTGCGCAGCCTCTTTGGGCAGGGGGAGCCTTCATCCCGCTGCCCTGAAGAGGCTTGGCGCGGTTACCCCAGAAGCCAGAACAGCCACATGGTATCCCAGAAGCCAGATCCCTCTTGCTGTTCTGGCTTCTGGGGTTCAGAATAATTTTTTCTTGTTTTCCGCCTCCCAAAACTAGGTGCGCCCTATGGTCCGGTGCGCCCTATGGTGCGAAAAATACGGGAAAACATGTTTTCTGCCTCCGTGTAGATGAGTCCCAAGATCCCTGATCGAGTGACAGGTGTTTTCTAGCTACTACAAAAGCAAAACCAGTTAAAAGAACACTCACATCCGATTTTTCAAAGATTGGAATCTGATCGTTGGTATCGATGACATTGATCCGTACGTTGCACAGCGTTTGGAATACTGTTGGCATAAGAACAGGACAGGATCATGCTCAAGGCTGCTCTATGTAGAACAAGGGTTCTCAAACATTTCAATTGACTGCTTCTAGCAGGCTGCCTCTGCTGTTAGGGGCCAGCCAAACTATTCTTTGTGATCATCAGAGGAGACCCAACTAGCAATACTGCAGTCAGATGAATTGCCAGCTAGAAACCTCTCAGAGATGAGCTTTTCAAGTTGTAGACTAAGCCTCTGGAACACCCTCCCCAAAGGCCTCATCAGTTGGTTGTTTTAAGAACATTTAAGAACTCATTTATGGGTACTGGCCATGATGGCTATGGTCTACCTTCATTGCTGGGGGCAGTATACCTTTGAATACCAGTGGAAAGACTGCTGCTGTGTTCAGGATTCCCATGGGCATATGTCTGGCCACTGGGAGAACTGGGAGCTGGGCTGGATGGGCCATTGGCCTGATCCAGTAGGTCTTTTTCTTATGTTTTCATCTACTCAGGCCTATTTTGATATTTAGGAAGATTATTCTATTATTCTATTCTGTTGCTGACTGTGTTATTTTAATGATGGGAACCTTCTGGGTTGTTGTTGCTGTTTTTCATCTTTACAATGGCAAATTCCATGTGAGGGATTATTAGGAAAGGAACTGAAAATAAAACTGTCAATATGATAATGCCGTTTTATTGGTGATGTTTAAAAACCAATAAAAAATGTTTGTTGAAGAAGAAGAAGAGGAGGAGGAGGAGGAGGAGGAGGAGGAGGAAGTCGTCAGAGTGGAAATCTATGGGTGATGGACAAATGTCAGTCACCATATTGTTGCGGCCGGGTAGGAATTTTTTCCACTGGGCAAAGTGGCACCAACCATTTGGTTTTCGTCTACCTCATAGCAATCGTCACAACTTTGTGAGGTTAGGCATTGGGTAAGCCTTTGTTTGGATGGAGGGGAGGTTGTAGCCTCCGCCTGCCCCTCCTCATTAAGGGTATCCTGTTAAAGGGATCGGGGTTTGTGTGGATTCTGTCTGATACCCAGACATGGGCTAGGGCCACGCCACAAACCCAACAGGGACCCTTTGGGGTTCCCCTATTTGATGTAAGTCATAGGACTCCCCCTATTGGTGGTTTACCCTTAGATGGAGTCCCTGCAGACAGGCGGGTGTCGAGATATAGCCTGGCTTCACCCAATGCCTAAGGCAAACTGCTCACATCTGTAACCCATAAAGTTGTGGCCTATTTCAACCCATAAACCAAAATGCTCATGCCTGTGTGTTTTTTATCCATTAGGAAACTGTGGGTCACAGGGCCTTGGCACGCAATACCAACCTGAGTCTGTCACCTCCACCGTCAAAGAGTAGTTAGAGACTAGTTCCTTGTTTAAGGCAGAGGTAAGTAAATTGACCGTCCCAGTTCCACGTTCGATGCGAAACATATTATCAGAAGGCACTTTGGGGCTCTGATCCACAATGCTGTAGGATAGGCGGGAGTTTAAACTGTTTTCCTGGTCTCTGTCCGAAGCATGAAAAGTTCCTATGAAATTCCCTGGTGGCGGCAAAGAAAGTCAAAATTAGTCGAGCAGCAAATAAACACAAGGCAGATGAAAACAAAACACGTTGTGTTGTGAGCCTGTGTCTACCCAGAAGTAAGCCCCATTGAGTTCAGTTGGGTTAACTCCCAGCTAAAGGATGTGCAGGATTACAGACTTTGCAGTGCTTGTGAAAATATTTCAGGAACCAATCCCAAGCAATAGAAAGACAATATTTTAAATAATGTAGAACAAAGAGCCTGAAATGACCCCACTATTCTCACAGCTGCTAGTAATACAGGCCTGCAGGCAAGGGACTGATGCACCGCAAAATATATCAGAGGCACAACTGTCCAAATTCAAAATGATTGTACCTTTGCTCACATTTGATTGGCACTGTGATTAAGGTTGGCACTGGTTTCAGCTATCTGGTTTCCAAGATTTTTTGTCATGTTTCCTTACCTGAAGGTTCGTTGTCCTGAACTTCAAATATAGTCAAAGCTTTGTCACACACAGGGGGATTATCATTGATGTCTTCAACTGTGACGTTAATGGTCAGTGGATAGGATAGTGCTATGTCTTCTTCTTTATCTTTTGCAACCACGTAAAAGGAATACTAAAATGGGAATATTGTGATTAGGAATTGCAACAATGGTAAATGTTTATTTTAGTCCTGCAATGGGAGATATGTAGCTCTGGATGGAAGTGGGGGGGGATTGGTTCCATTTGCATCTGAATGCAAATCAACCAAATTTGTACTTTCCAAATCAATATGTGAGTCCTTAAAAATTTGCACTGCAGTTTTTCCATGCAAGAAAAAAAAGAGTACAGAAAAAGCACACATTAGGGGAAATTGTGCACAAAAAGGCACAACAGTGAAAATAATGTGCAGAATATTAGGAAATGTATTATAGAAATGCATTAGGAGAAATCTGTATGTTAGTGGAAATGCATACAAAAATGTTTACACAATTTCATAGGTTTTTTTCTCTGTTAAAAATGGCAAACTGGTGCAGAAATGGATCCAATTGAAATTAAGGTTAGGGGGGACATGAAGGAAACCAAAATCGTCAGATTCATCCATCCTAACCATTGGCCCTCCAGATGTTACTGGACTACAATTCCTATCATTGCTGACCATCAGCCGTGGTGGCCAGTGGCAGATCCACACCTTGGTTTCAGAGCACCCCCAGCTCACATGTAAAGCATATGAATTCCCCAAAAGTATCCTGGGAACTGTAGTTTCCTTCACATAGCTACAATTCCTAGTGCCCATAACAAACTACAGTTTGTTCTTGGGGGGGGGGAGTCATGTGCTTTAAATGTGTGGCATGGATCTGCCCAGAGGTTATTTGGAGTTGGAGTCCAAAAATAGGTGCATGTCTACCAATTCTCCACCCCTGATTCAGTGTGCAGCCAATGCAAACAAAACAAAAAAAGAAACCAGATCAACATTGGGAGTAGCAATAGTGGCATGCCTACAATCATTTACCGTAGCTTCCTCCATCTTTAAAAGTATATTGACAGCCCTTTCCCCAAATACTTACTGCATCTTTTACTTCTCTGTCTAGTGGTTCAGTTACATAGACAGTCCCGTTCTGGGCAACCATAAATGGGAGTTTAGTGGGAGGCGTTTCCTTTTGCCGGATTTCATATTTTGCACCTGGATCATTCCACTGCACCTATCATTTCGAAGAAGAGTAAAACAGCAGGTTTAAATCCTCCATATATCGATGCCTAGCAACTGCGGTCCTCAGTTGGGCACTGTTAAGAGTGCCACATGCCCCAAAGGGGTGCTTAGCTTGTACTAGAAACTGGGCTTTTAGTGTTGCAACTCCAGCCCTTTGGAATCAAGACATGTGCCTAGTATCATAATAGCTAGGTGCCTATTGGAGACATTTTTGTTTAAAAAGGTTTTCCCTGAGATGTGAACCAGTCTTTAATTGTACATCCGTGGTAATGGTTTTATGGATGAATGGAGCACGTAAACATGGGAAATTGAAAATCAGACTTTGGATGGTAGCTTGTTGGCGATTGCCATATCTTACCTGAGTGATTCTCATGGGGTGGGGCTCTGTAGAATTTTCCTTGAGCTTTACTAGTGGAGGAGACTTCCAGAGGTTTTCCAACACGGTGACAATCACGTCAGCATCGCTGGGGAAGGAATTCTCTGACTGCCCTGCCATATCTTTTACTCTCACAGCGATGGTATAATTGATCCCATCTGCTGGATTTAAATACTTAGCTCCTGGAAATAAAACAGAGAATAAATGAAACAATTATTGAACTGGCACCAACATTCTCTTGACAAAAGCCCTCTGCAAATGTAACATTGCAAAGGTTGCAAATAATGACATGCATTTTTCACCCAGAGAAAATTCCCTCTCCCTTCACTTGGCAGCAGTGCTTTTTTTCTTTAAAAATATGTTTAGGGGTACTCTCATTTTCCTACTCATATTGAAATACTGCCCCTCAATGAAGCCAAACTTAGATTCACAAAATGTTTCGGGGTATGCGTACCCCTGCGTACCACCCAGGGGGGGAAAGCACTGCTTGGCAGCCTTAACCATGGCTATCTTTTTGGCAGCTCACACAAATGTCATAATCACATCACTACTGTTGACAGGTACTGAACCCATTACTACTGGGGGGAAACACAAGTATTTTGTTAGCTGGGTTACATGTACATCAACAGCAGTTATCATAATGTCTCCTTTAGATATCTTTCTCTTTCTCTCCCTTTGCTTTCTAGCAAAATCATGATACACATAACACCGGTTCTGAGAGATCTGCATTGGCTCCCAGTACGTTTCCGAGCACAATTCAAAGTGTTGGTGCTGACCTTTAAAGCCCTAAACGGCCTCGGTCCTGTATACCTGAAGGAGCGTCTCCACCCCCATCGTTCAGCCCGGACACTGAGATCCAGCGCCGAGGGCCTTCTGGCGGTTCCCTCATTGCGAGAAGTGAGGCTACAGGGAACCAGACAGAGGGCCTTCTCGGTAGTGGCGCCCGCCCTGTGGAACGCCCTCCCATCAGATGTCAAAGAGATAAATAATTACCTGTCATTCAGAAGACATCTTAAGGCAGCCCTGTTCAGGGAAGTTTTTAATATGTAACGCTGTACTGTTTTTAACACTGATTGGGAGCCGCCCAGAGTGGCTGGGGAAACTCAGCCAGATGGGCGGGGTATAAATAATAAATAATTATTATTATTATTATTATTATTACTCATTCCTTGAAAACCATGGTTCACCTGTCACTAAAAATTCACATGCCTCCCCCTCTTTTCTTCTCTCTAGAATGAATTCCTCCCTCGTGTCCTTCATGGGTGTATACCAGGCATCCCCAAACTCGGCCCTCCAGATGTTTTGGGACTACAGCTCCCATCATCCCTAGCTAACAGGACCAGTGGTCAGGGATGATGGAGGGCCGAGTTTGTCTATGCCTGGTGTATATGTTCCTCTAATTTAAAACAATCATATCATGCCTCTCCTACAAAATAGTCCAAGATGCTTCCTAGCATAAACGGAAAACAATTAGGTCCAAACTGACAGTGCACTTCAGTTTGAAACAGTGAGATGATGATGATGATGGTTTGGAGCAAAGAATATTCCGTAGAAACAGCAGTAAAAGAATTGTCATAGGCGGCGGCGCAATCCAAACCCTCCTTTATGGCCTGCGTGTCCCTCTGCCCTGCTATCTTGGTTCAGCTGGTGTCTTGCCATCTGCCAAACCTGGTCATGGTCATACTGCTCTGCAAAATCCCATCAGCAGGAGTGGGGAGAAATTAGGATTGCGCCCTAAAACTAGGTTGGACATGTAGGCTTACTAAAACAAGAAAGATCTTAACATATGGCAGAAGACTGTAGGAATGCGGCAGCTAGACTGGTGACTGGGAGTGGCCGCCGGGACCACATAACACCGGTTCTGAGAGATCTGCATTGGCTCCCAGTACGTTTCCGAGCACGATTCAAAGCGTTGGTGCTGACCTTTAAAGCCCTAAACGGCCTCGGTCCTGTATACCTGAAGGAGCGTCTCCACCCCCATCGTTCAGCCCGGACACTGAGATCCAGCGCCGAGGGCCTTCTGGCGGTTCCCTCATTGCGAGAAGTGAGGCTACAGGGAACCAGACAGAAGGCCTTCTCGGTAGTGGCGCCCGCCCTGTGGAACGCCCTCCCATCAGATGTCAAAGAGATAAATAATTACCTGACATTCAGAAGACATCTTAAGGCAGCCCTGTTCAGGGAAGTTTTTAATATGTAACGCTGTACTGTTTTTAACACTGATTGGGAGCCGCCCAGAGTGGCTGGGGAAACTCAGCCAGATGGGCGGGGTATAAATAATAAATTATTATTATTATTATTATTATTATTATTATTATTATTATTATTATTATTGGAGTTTGAGGCAACACAATCATTATTCAGGAGAGATGTCCAAAGCCTTGATACAACTTCTGATAAGACTTTCTTTCCTTGATCCTGACAAGACAGACCACTGAGATAGTTGGAACACTTAAGAGAGCCTGTGCTTATGTCTTCAGCAAGAAGTCGGGTTCATATACAAAGGAAGGTAGTCTTGCAGGTAATCTAGTACCCAAACATAAAGGGTCTTAAATGTATTCACCTACATTGCTGCACAAAAGGGATGTGGGTGGCACTGTGGGTTAAACCACAGAGCCTATAACTTGCTGATCAGAAGCTTGGTGGTTCGAATCCCCGCAACGAGGTGAACTCCTGTTGCTCAGTCCCTGCTCCTGCCAACCTAGCAGTTCAAAAGCACGTCAAAGTGCAAGTAGATAAATACCGTAGGTGTTATGTTCGCCCACAACTTAACAGTAGGTACCACTCCGGCGGGAAGGTAAACGGCGTTTCTGTGCGCTGCTCTGGTTCGCCAGCAGCGGCTTAGTCATGCTGGCCACATGACCGGAAGCTGTACACCAGCTCCCTCGGCCAATAAAGTGAGATGAGCGCCGCAACCCCAGAGTCAGCCACGACTGGACCTAATGGTCAGGGATCTCTTTATCTTTACCTTTACATTGCTACACATGTAAAACTAAACCATAGCTAATACTGGCAAAGGAAGGGAGGTGGAACTTAATTCAAAAAAGGGAGGGAGGGAATGTACATTCCTAAATCTATATCCAACTTTGCAAGCCATCGTTTACATACAGACTTAACTGTACAGTGGTACCTCGGTTTAAGAACTATACTGTTTACGAACGATTTGGTTTACGAACTCCGCAAAACCGGAAGGAGTGTCCCGGTTTGTGAACTTTACCTCGGTCTAAGAATGGAATTCAAACGGTGGAAGGGCACTGGGGGTGGGAGGCCTCATTAGGGAAACTGCGCCTCAGTTTAAGAACAGTTTCGGTTTAAGAACTGACTTCCGGAATGGATTAAGTTCGTAAACCGAGGTACCACTGTATATCTGTATGGAGCCAATGTCTGAGGGTATATGTCTTGTTCTGGCTTCTACCTTCATCTCAGAGGGCAAAACAACTAACAAAAGTAGCATAGAATCTGATCTCACATTCACTAAAACATATAGGGTGTTTTGCTATTGGTTTGTACTAGGCATTCACTGAGAAATTCGAGGCACATTTGCAAAGCTGCTTCTTCCCCACAAATCTAAGTAGTTCAGAATTTTTTTGGGGGGGGGAGGAGTTTGGATGTGACCACCTTATATTAACAATGGTTGGCCCAATTTTTCAAGTCAGACTGCTTAGTTGTTTGGAACTTGGTTCCACAAGTAGACTTGCCTACCAGCAGCAGTTGTGGAAATTGCTCCAGTGACATTGTTAATCTGGAAAAGCATCGTTTGATAAGGGTCTGGGAAATGTTTGCTAATGCTGTAGCTCAGTTGTGCATGAGGAGTGGTGGGATCATCACGATCAGTAGCAGTGACGTATGTGAAGGGCTTTCCTGTTTGGGTGTAAAAAGAAAAATAAAGACATATCAAAAAGACAAACAGGAGGTATTATTCTCCACTGAAGACGAACCACCAACAGTAATCCACACTTTCCTAGTTTAAAGGAACCGGGCAATGTTTTCAGAACAATAAACAGCAAAATTCCTGGTTTATAAAATAGAAAGATCAATAGGTCTTCTTGGCATTCTAGCACACTAGGTAAAAATATGATAGTGACCTTTCACATTGGGATTTTTAACTTTCTGGAGTTATTTATTTAGAATTTATTTTTTTATTTTCACAGCTTGGAACAAGCATATCTAACAATAAATAAACGTATACCGCAAACAAAGACCAAAGTGGCTGATGGTTTATTCTGTTAAGAGAATGACAACAGACAATCTGGTATCCGCATACCAGACAGGCACAATAATAACTTGAGTCCTTAATCATGTAGATCTCTCCATAGATTTCTGTGAGTTCAAAGTGGCTTTCTCATTTGGTCTTCATGGCACACAAAACAAATAAATGGTTGCCATGCCACATAAAAAGATAAAGGGTTTGATTTACCTCTGGCTGATCTTACTTAACAAGCAAATTACAAAACAAAAAACAAAAAAAACCACACCTTTCTGGGTTTCATGACTACTGTGCATTTACCCTCTTATTTTATGTCATTTGAATCTCCATTTTGTCAGCTTTCAGGTTCACATTCCCAGCTGTGGTACCCAGAGGGGGGAGAAATGTGGAAGTGGGATGGTTTGGCCAGACTCAACCATAGCCACTTGAAAAGAAGTGGGATAATATACTACTCAGCCCACAATGAGCACAGCTTTCCAGATGAGGTACCAAACACACAACTGAAACACATATGCACGCAAACTGGAGAGTCATGAGATCAGGGATCCCCTGCAATTGTATGCTTAGTGATGGTGCAAGTTGTACAGTGGTACCTCTGGATGGGAACGGGATCCGTTCCAGAGCCCCGTTCACATCCAGAAGTGAACGTAAACTGCGTCTGCGCGCCTGCTTGTCCACGGGTCATGATTCGCCGCTTCTGCGCATGACGTCATTTTGACCGTCAACGCATGTGCGAGCGGCGAAACCTGGAAGTAACATGCTCTGTTACTTCCAGGTCGCTGCAGCGCTCAACCCGAAAATACTTATCCCGAAGCTACTTCAACCCAAGGTATGACTATACTTGGGAAGTGGATAACCGCTTCTGTAACGAAAGAGTAGCTTTGGTATTGTCTATGAAATTTTTAGCTCCTCTGCTTTCCCCCCTTTCTTCACCTCGGACACAGCTTAACAATCACAGTTTTAAGTTAATCTTAATGTCATATTTGTCAATCATTACAAGCCCCAAATAATGTCAAGTAAATGTTGAAATAAATACCTGGGCGGGAGTTTTGTCTCACCGCTGCAAAGTACTCTCTCTGCGAAAATTGTGGAGGGTTGTCATTGACATCGATAACATTTATTGTGATAGAATATGGGCCTTTCACTCTCTGCCCATTTTCATCCAGACCTTCCACCTAATTTGAGGCAGAAAGAAGAGATATCAAAACAAGGTCATTCAATAAGTATATCTAACAAGATTTAGATACCACTTTGTTGTACCAAAACCTTTTTAAGCAGTTTACAGTAAGTCACAAAGTTTTGTCGTTCCATGTTTGAGTTGAATTGGCTAGGATGGAACTGCATGTTAGGAGTGATATGGAAATACCATTGTGGTTTCCCCTCTTCTGCTTCATATCATCATTCTCTTGATAATGGTCATTCATTAGGCGATGAAAGCTCATTTGTTCCCGGATCCAGGACTGAACCTAAATTGGAATGGGTCCAAATAATCAGTATACCCAGTGCTATTTTTCTAGAAAAAGAGGTGCCAGAACTCACCATGAACGTCTCCCTTGTTCTCTTATAATGGCAATGGTGCCAACCTGAAAGGTGCCGGAACAGAGTTCCTATGAGTTCCAGTTGGAAAAAAGCCCTGAGTATACCCTAAGAGTCCAATAACGCCTGCAGCTGAGTCATAGGAGCCAATTCCTAGGGCTGAGCAGTTCATAAGCACGCCAGTGCAAGTAGATAAATAGGTACCACTGCAGCAGGAAGGTAAACAGCATTTCCGTGTGCTCTGGTTTCCGTCACGGTGTTCCGTTGCGCCAGAAATGGTTTAGACATGCTGGCCACATGACCCAGAAAGTTGTCTGTGGACAAACACTGGCTCCCTCAGCCTGAAAGCGATATGAGCACCACAATCCCATAGTTGCCTTTGATTGGACTTAACCATCCATGGGTCCTTTACCTTTTACCTTTACCTATTGGTTCTAAGGGAAAGGGCCATAGGTCAGTGGTAGAGTTTCTGTCTTGCATGCAAAGGCTCCTAGGTTCAATCTCTAGCATTTCCAGGTAGGAGTGGGAAAGATTTCTGGTCTGAAACCCTGTAGAGCCACTTCCAGCCAGTGCAGTCAGTACTGGGTAAGATGGACCAGTGATGTAACTTGGTGTCTAAGGCAGCTTCCCATGTCCCTATGGTCATTGTGATGGGTTAGTATTTTTTGAGATGGATGTTGCTTTTATGACTGGTTTTTATTCATTTTTATGGCTGTACTTAGTTATAGTGTACTTGGAAGCCAACTTGAGAGGGCTTTGACTGGGAGTATTTAAATAAAATATTAGAAAGAAACAAAAATTTCACATCTTTCTTTTACCTGTAAATTGTAGACGTTTCTGGTTTCCCAGTCCAGAGACCCATTAACATACAGAGACCAATCTTTCGGGTAAATAGATATTTTGCCATCTGTCACACCAGTCAGTCTCAGCCTGACAGTCGGAGGTTGCAATGTAAACTAGTACATGAGGAAAAGAAACAAATCAGAACTCCAGTTTCCCATTCTCAAATATCAAACAGTTTTGAAAGTGAAGACTTTAGACATCCGTTTACCCGATAGATATAGGTGATTCCTGTCCTCCCCTCTTGAACAGAAAAAGTCTTGTCCTCCAGAGGCCCACTTATATGTGGGTCATCTGTACCTTGGCAAATGACCTGCAGGAAAAATGAGAAAGGGTCCCAGATTATTAATATTGTCCATATTAATTAATAAAAATTTGGTCCTCCTACCAGGGCGGTATAATTGTAATTCTGTGTCATTGTTGCAGCAGCGGTGACACTGCATTGGCTGAAAAAGGGAATTTCTCCTTACAACATTTGATAGATACTGTGTGACACAATAATATAGATGAATAGATAGATATTTAGCAGTAACATAGCTTCTAAGTTTTTATTTGTGAAATTTGCAGAAGTCTAAGCAATCCAGAGATGCCCACAAGAGAATTTGACTTTCAGATTTTAGAGTTCGAAAATAATCAGATATAGAATGTGAATTGATTCGTTCCTTTGCAGTTCCCCACTAGAAAATGTGAATGGTGAAAATGGAAGATTTAGCATACTGTGAGTATTTGCAAACTCATTCATGCTGCTTAGAACAATGAAGCCTGTGTAAGTAAAGATGCAATCCTACACACACTTGAAAGTTGGTCCCACTGAGCTCATGAAATGCAAGTAGCTACCTTCTGGAGCCAAACATGCATTTCGTAACAGATGCATAGTTCTTATATGCTGTTTCCACAATAGGATCAGCGTATATTGCCTTTTGTCATAAATGCTAGGGTGACTACAGAGCATTCAAGGGTGGGTGGAATGACTCATGTTCAACAGTCCATTAAAGTGTTGCATGTGCACATGTTGTTCGAAGGTTGATTCCCCACCTAGTATCTTGCAAGAGCTCCTGTAGAGATAATAGATGCTGTAAAGCAAAGCTTTTTCTAACGCGTATGCTCTATTGCCCTTCTAAACTAAAGGCACATGGGACATTTCTTTCAGACTTTCATTTGACTGATACTGCGAAGGCTAAGGTGGTCTTTTTTGCCAAAAACAAACATTTGGCATGGAGTCCATTTTCTAGTGATCCCTCACCTCCCACCCCTTAATATATTTTGCTTGTACATAGAATAGCCCACAACTAACACTGTGTTCTGAGGAAATTTTTGTTCTAGTTCCATTTTTTCCCCAAAGAATGAATACTTGAAAAGGAGTATCATTCTCTGTCCTTTAATCAACTGTTTTACCTTTTCTTCTTTGCCTTTATCAGGGATTTTCATCTCTTTTCCTTCATTATAAATACATATACAATCATCTGTTCTACAAGTTCTTACAGCTGGGGAACCTTTGTTTTAATTTCAGAGCAATCCAAAGTTGGGTAGAGCAGAGTGGCAGATACACTGCTGCTTCTCAAGCTCTGCTAGTTCACACCTGCCAGAGCAGAAGGTGAGGCATTTCTCTCTCAGTACACCAGCTCAGGCTTATGTGCTCCTTCCTCCTATTCCCCTTCCATCTCACCATCTCAAGCTCTAGCTTCTTCCTTTACTTCCTGGTTTGGCCAAACCATAGTTTACTATGATGCCCAGTTCTGATAAAATAGAGATTGCTTCTAAACCAGAACTGGAACCAATGATCTGAAGTGATTTTCAGATTCTGTCTTAGAGACAACCTGTTGGTTGCTTGATTTGTGGGACTAAGTTACAGAATCAGAACATGTGAGGAGAAACGGGAATATGCATGCCCTTGATGGCCAAGCCATGGTTTAGCAATTATGCATGAATGTCTCTCCATTTTAAATTGTGTGTGTGCTCCTATCCTAATTTAGGTTCTCTAGTTCTCTAGTTTATCTGTTCCACTAGCTTACATTGTGCCAAAGGCCCCAATGATGTTCATAGCATTTCCTTTCTTCGAAATGGGTGAAAGGAATACACTGAGCTCTGTATAATTAAACAAGATCTTTTATTGGGTGAAGTGTTTATAGAGGTCTGCTTTTGTCATATTTTATAGGGAAATATGTCTGTTTGGAAAGAGCAAAGTCCAATTCTCTAACTGAAATCCAGGGTTCAAAGTTTAGTTCTTATATCAGTGTATAGATCCTTCCCTGTCAATTAGAAATGTTTTATGTGAGCTGTAAAATGTTGGGCTGCCTGGTGAATCATTATTTAATGAAACATTGAGGAGGGGCACTTCCTTCTATTTCCTCGTTCCATTTACTGTTTGGCAGCTGCTCCAACGCCTGCATGAAATGGCTGCAAGCAAAGGACAGTTTCAACCGTCAGTAAAATCCCTGGCAAGAAATATTAAAAATGCAGCATGATGATTCATAGGATCTCAAACCAGCAACAACAAACCAGTTAATTTGGTGCTGAAAAACCAATTAGGTTAAATCCAATCATGCCATATATCAAGTCAGAGATGTGAGGAAGTGTTGTTGGGTGCCTGTTCCACAATATAATTATGAAATATATCTGCTTTTTAAAATATAAATGGACATTTGGTTCCCAGAGTAAAAAACAGGTATTGTGCTATTGACAAGTGGGATCTGCAACAAATTTTTGCAGAGTGTAGTATTGCTGTTTAACCAGCCACACCCTTCTCAAAAATACTCCATTCCATTCCCACTCACTTCCCCAGCAATATGTCAGCATTCCATGGCCACTGAGTCTGCTTCAGTCTTCATGGGGCTATTTTGGGGGTTTTCTTCCAAAGGATTTTTGTACTTCTGCCAACCTCAGGGTTCCCATAAGCTTCGTGATATATTATTCCTCTCTGGCTACATAAGGATCCACATTCCCCTCTGAACTTTAGAAATAGAGGGAATAATTTAACTTAATTTGATATATATTTTAAATATCGTATTTCTTTCCATAGATATCCCACTCAAGGATGACAACATACAGGTCAGTTGTAAGGGAGCTTCTGGGCAGAGGGTTTAGTTAAGTGTCAACATGCTAAAGTATTGCTTCTAATACCTCTACCCCAAAGGCACACGGATTTCTACTTGTCCTAACAGACTGCAATCCTATGCAAAGTTAATTGGAAGTCCCATTAAATAGAATGGGGTAAACATCTGAGTAGACATGTGTAGGTTTGCTTCCTGTGGTGTGTCAAAAGCTAATTAAGCCAGGACTAACTTGAGGGAGTAGTCTGGGGGGGGGGAATGAATGATCAGGATGACAAAAGATCAAGGGTAAATCTCATTTGCAAATGAGTGGGCTCCCTCCCTCAACTGAAAGTTAGTTTCAAAGGCCAGCGCCAGCGTTTTCGGAGTGGAGGTGTTAGGATTGCTGTTAGGAGTTAGGGTTGCACTGGAGATAGTAAGCAGCAGGATGGAGGGAGAGTCAGGGAGCAATGGCTGAGGTCTGCTTCAATTCAAGGCTGCTGTGACTATGGAAGAAGCAAGAACATCTTGGAGCCTCAGTGCTGTCAGCACCTCCATCATGGGCTCAGGTTTGATATATGTGTAAACAGTGCTTTTTTCTTTAAAAAAATGTTTAGGGGGACTCTCATTTTCCTACTCATATTGAAATATTGACCCTCAATGAGGCCAAACTTAGGTTCACAAAATGTTTAGGGGTATGCGTACCCCTGCATCCCCTCAGAAAAAAGCACTGTGTGTAAATAAACCATATATCATGAAGACACCACAGTCTCTGCTGTGCCTCATTGTCCGAAAGGAAACACAGACCCTGGGTGAATGCAGTTGAAACTCCTCGAATCTCACACTGCTTTGCAGATTTGGGTGGCCTGTAACAATATGTTATTCTCAGAAGCATATGCATTTTTATTCACATTTTCCCCTAAAATACAAATCTTAAAACTTTTCTTCTTCTTCTTGGGGCACTGCATGACAAATTCCAGAGAATGGCTGTCTTTTGGTTTGTGTACTGTTTCAGGTAGTGAAAATTAGGTTGGTTTGTCTAAAAATGTAAAGTGAAAGAAATTTCTCCCCCATCCCAAGGTGGGACTCAAGAAGCAGATCCCATTTTTTTCTCTCCAAAAATTTAAAATGAAAGGTTTACAAATGGGTGATGCATTGCTCTGCTATGTTAGTCTTAATGCTGTTTGCTGCTTTCTCCTGTGCTGGTATTGTACAGTTAGGAACTGAACAGCTTCCAAACTTTTTTGAACATTAATTTTAAAAATGAAAGTATTTTTTTAAAAAATAAGTTTCCCAAAATTGTGCAGGTGTCCACTTATTGCTAGGAATGGGGAAGATATTTGACTCCTTAATTCTCATTTCCTAAAGCAACGCACAAACCAGACAGCAATTATATTTCAAAACTCACGCTTCTCTAAATTTTGCGGTGCGGTTCTCCAGTTGTACAAAAACGTGTCTGTTGGGGAAAGAGTGCATAAAAATACACATATTCATGGAAATTACAAAAAACGCATTACATATGGAGAAATTGCTTGCGAAAATGAATATATTGCCCAAAGCAAGCATACAAAAACTTTACATCAGGAGAAAGTCACTCTATAATGCTGATAAATTTTCACAAGCGATTTATCCGCATTCATTAACATAGCTGACAACTTTTCCCTTTTCTTGTGAGGAATCCTATTCAGAATAAGGAAATTTCCCTTAAAAAAAGGGAAAAGTTGACAGCTATGTTCATTAACTCAAACAAGGGACAATCCCTGTCTCCTATCTATCTGTTGCTGCTGTGGGAAAAGGACATTGATTTTCCTGCCATGATCCTCTGGATTAGAGCAAATTAGAAAATGTATAAATAAATAAATTAACAAACAAAGCACACAACAAAAGACTCTTCCCATCCTGATCTCTGAACTTGCCATGGCATATGGCCAGAATAAAGTGTTTCTTCCCAAATAGTTATTTAGAGAGTTCTTATGGTGTTTCTTGACTTACCAGATGAAGTATGAGGAGACACCCAAAGTGATGTGGATATATTTTAAGCATCTTGGTGAGAACTTCCATTCCAATTATTCCAATTCCTATAAAACATTCACAGAAAAGATCTCGAGTAGCTGTTATGAGCAGGTTTAAATGTTCAGGCAAGCAAGTAACTCCATTCAACTGTACTACCAGTGGAAGGGGTTAATGGAGTGCTGGCCCACCAACCTCAGTTTCTCCTCAGCCACCCCACCTGCCTGCTTTGTTCCTTACAACCAATTCAGGGGCTGCCACTGCCTGTCAGCTTTCTCCTTAGTGTTGCCCCTGGTAGAACTCTGCAGGGAGGAGGACAGGAATAAAACCAGAATTAGCTGGTTCAGCCCCTCTGGCGCCATCTACTGTTGGCCTCCCTGCCTGTCACAATGGGCAGCAGCCACCACTGCGAAAGACCATGGGGCCTCTCCAGACAGAAAAACCCTTTCCCACGAGGATATGACTCCCCTTTGTTCATTGGGAGGTAGCAGGTATCAGATTTTCTTTTTAAATAAAAGGAAAACTCAGACAAAGCAAATCACCAGTTAAGCAAGGGGAGTTGGCAGGAAGGTAGGACAGGCACAGATTATGGGGCTCTCCATTGCAACAAGTCCCTTCTTCTGCCCCACAGCAAGTAGACGGGTTGGATCCAAAGGTTCCCCTCCTCAGTGAGAAGAAGGCTTCCTCCACCTAAGAAAGCTCTTTGCACCGGAGGAAAAGAACCTTTGGACCTAAAAACAATATCCTGCCCTAACTGCCCTATAATGTAAGGGAGTGAGGTTTCTCTTGGTTCTTTATAACCCAAGGTGGATAGAAAATAGACTCCAAAAGGGACAAATCAAGCCACAAACTAAGGAACTCTTTCCCCACAGAAACAGTGAGGGCTTTCAAAGTAGCAGGGAACCGAGGGAACACCCAGCAGGGATGCTATTGAGAGTGCAATAATAGGGGCTCACTACTGTTATCATACAGTCCACCGTCTGCACCCTTCCTCTAGGGAGGATGCTTAGTGCAAGCTCCCCTTTTCTCTCTCTAGTTCCCTCCAGTTCTACCTGCAGAAATATGAAATATAGATTGTGTCACCTGACGTGGACAGGGACATAAGAGCATAAGAAAAGCCCTGGTGGATCAGGCCAAAGGCCCATTTCGTCCTGGTTCTCACAGTGGCCAGCCAAAGGAAGACTGGAAGCAGGACCTGGGTGCAAGAGTGCTCTCCTCACTTGTGATTCCCAGCTAAAGTGGTACCTCGGGTTACATACGCTTCAGGTTACAGACTCCACTAACCCAGAAATAGTACCTCGGGTTAAGAACTTTGCTTCAGGATGAGAACAGAAATCACGCGGCGGCAGTGTGGCAGCAGCAGCAGGAGGCCCCATTAGCTAAAGTGGTGCTTCAGGTTAAGAGCAGTTTCAGGTTAAGAACAGACCTCCAGAACGAATTAAGTACTTAACCTGAGGTACTATTTCTGGGTTAGCGGAGTCAGAGAAACACTGCCGCCAGCAGTGCAGGTAGAAGAACATACCCATTGTGGCTAATAGCCACTGGTAGCCTCGTCCTCCACAAAGGAACTTTTGGATTTTCTAACAAACAAAAGAAACTCCTAACAGAGACTGGCTCGTAACAGCAAACAGCCCTCAACAAGCAGCAGGGAAGCAAATTCTCACAGACAAGAACGATCAAAAGAATCTCATACGGTATGAAAACCTCCCCAATAAATCTTGTTTAAAAGATCACCTCTTACCTGGTGCACAAAAACCTTGATCTGTTCTGAAGGGTATTTCCACACCTGCCCAAGATGGTGGTGCCTGCCTGTCTCTCTCAGAACCCTTGGCAGTTTCTAAGCCTCTCTGCAGGGTTTTGATCAAACATTAACTTCCTTCATTGACAAGTCCCGATCTTAAACGGAAAGGTGTGGCTTGAAATGGCAACCATGGTAAATAAAATGCAAAGGAGCCGTTTGGAGCAGAGCAAATCCCTCTTTCACACACTCAAACACACCTCCAAGTCACGTATCTTTCACCCCCTGAACTTTCATGTGAGTTTTTATTGATTGAATCATAGAACTGGTTGAAAAACATACCGAGAATGAGGCTGCTTCAATACATGTAATATTTGAGCAACAATTATCAAGAATGTAAAGATGGGATAACCCTTCACAGTCCATAGTTACAATCATATCATTATTTTGGTTATAATGGCTATCAGCCAAGCTCAAAAAAATCAGGAATTGGTGCACCATCATAACCTATCTATGATGCTAATCAGTTAATCAGTCACATCCAAACCATAAACCATACAGTTAAAGAACTATTATATGAAATGTCATTCTGGGGTTTCTCCTGACTCCTTAGAGGTGATGGGGTAGGGGCACACAGGGGGAGGATAAAGGGGTAAAAGCCCTGTTGTGCTGACTCCTGCTAGCATATCTGTTTTGTTGAATCAGGTCCAATGGGTCTACTCTTGAGTAAAACTTAGCTGAGTACTATCCCATTCATTCAAAGCACTATTATACTCCTTTTAATAGTCATGGTTCCCTCCCCAAAGAATCCTGGAAACTTATTTTGTTGAGGGCAATGAAGCTTCAGTTCTCAGAATTCCCTGGGAAGAGGGATTGATTGACAAAACACTCTAGGAATTGTAGCTCTGTGAAGAGAAAAGGGGTCTCCTAACAACTTTCAGTGCCCTCAACAAATCGCACTTCTCAGGATTTTGGACCACCAGCCAAAGCTGATGGAAGGCACTCTGTACAACGAAGGGCACCTGAGCCTCAAGCAACTTCCAAGCTACGTACCCACTTCTTCAGAGAGAATATAACCCCATAATGAGCAGGCAACCTCTCATCCATCTGGTCTAGGGAACCACCCACTAACCGTACCTCAGTTTTATCTGAATTTAGCTTCAGTTGGTTGGCTGTCATCCAGTCCATTACCAAGGAAAGACAACAGTCCAGCACACCCACTGCCTCACCTGCAGATGTGAAGGAGACGTAGGGCTTGACAGCCAAACCTCTGTGTAACCCTACTTAGTGGTTTATTGTAGATGTTAAACAGCATAGAAGATAAAATCAAACTCTGAGGAACCTCAAGGAAGGCTCCACAGGGCCGAAAAAGACTCCCCAAGCATCAGCTTCTGGAAACATCCATCCAAGTAGGACTGGAACCACCAAAAGCGGTGCCATCCACCCCCAACCTAGACAGCCGCTCCATAAGTATACCATGGTTGATGGCATCAAATGTCGCTGAGAGGTTGAGGAGAGTTAACAGGGACACATTTCTTTTGTCTCTCTCCAGACAGAGGTCATCATACAGGGTGACCAAAGCAATTTCTGTGCCCAAACCAGGTGTAAACCCCGATTGAAATGGAACTAGAAAATTAGTTTCCTTGAAGAACACCTGGATCTGGTTTGCAATCACCCGCTCAAGAACCTTGCCCAAGAAGGAGAGATTAGCAGCTGGTCGGAAGTTACAAGCAGGAAGGAATCACCCCCTCTCACAAGGAAGCATTGATCACCTCCCTGGCCCAGCCAACTGTCCCCTCCCTGCTACTGGTAGTTTTTATTAGCCAAGTTGGGCAAGGTTCCAAAGCACACGTTGTCGCCTTAACTGATCAAAGCACCTTGTCCGCATCGTTGTCCCTTACTAACTGAAACTCATCCAACACAACAGGACTAAATAGTGCTCTGGACACCCCTTGAGATTTATCTGCTACTACAGTGGAGTCAAGATCCTAGTGGCTGTAAGCAGTTTTGTCCTCAAAATGCTTTGCAAGCAAATCATAGCAAGCTACCGTCAGTTCTACCAATTCCTTCAGGCCAGATTGAAAGAAGAGGCCCTGCGCTACCCAGAAAAGTTCTCCAATGGTTGCAATGGTGACAACAAAGTACAGTGGTACCTCAGGTTACATACGCTTCAGCTTACATACGCTTCAGCTTACAGACTCCACTAACCCAGAAATAATGCTTCAGGTTAAGAACTTTGCTTCAGGATAAGAACAGAAATTGTGCTCCGGCGGCACAGCGGCAGCAGGAGGCCCCATTAGCTAAACTGGTGCTTCAGGTTAAGAACAGTTTCAGGTTAAGAACGGACCTCCAGAGCAAATTAAGTACTTACTTAACCCAAGGTACCACTGTATGCCTTCTTTGCTGCCTTCACTACTACTAGGTAGGCTCAGTCATGAGCCCTCACCAGAGTTTGATTGCATTCTACCGAATCTTTTCTCCACTCGCATTCCAGCTGTCTCCCAGCTTGTTTCATTGCCCTAGGCTCCTTTCCCCTCTTACCCTCTTAGATGTTCTGCTTTCTGTTCCACTGTTCAGACGCACGACAGTCTGAGCCTTGGAAAGCTTTGTGTGCTTTTTAAGGCTCTGGTCGGCAACTTGCGTGCTGAACTGAGCTCACACATAGAACTGAAAGAGGATGTGGGAAGGACCAATGCTCTTCCTCTGGCCTTTTACATGCATTTCAGGGTTCAGGTCAGCAGCTCAGGTTCCAACCATTGTATACACCCCTTTACACATTGCTCAGAAGCCCATAAGAAATATGTCCTCAAACATCATTCCCTTAGCACAGAGACATTCCCTCTGATCCAGACTTTTTTTTAATGGCAGTGACAGCTTTGATGTGCAAATGGAGCTAACCCTATTCATTTCAATGGACAAAACAGAGCTGAGTTAAAATTAGGGCTGTACACAGCCCACCCTATCTGATTTGAGGCATGATCTGGTGCTTCAGAGCAAACCTGATCCCTCCCAGGATAACCTGGGACCAGCCCAACCCAGATCTAGGCCCATAACCGAATTGGGGACCTTGCACAGTATTTTATTGTGCTTTCAAACCTTCATTAAACATGCCGTGGAGGGAGACAGGAATGCACACAGGCCAGCTTCCTCCCTGCATCTCTTCCCAACCCTCAGTTCTCATCACTTGAGTGTCTCCCTCCTTTGCCAGCCCTAGACTGCCACAGATGGACCTGAACTGAGCCCAGTTGATCTGGGGTTACCTCAGCCCACTCCAGCCAAACCTTGGGCTGACCTGAATTAGCCCGATTTAGCTTTGGAGCTGGAATTCAGCTGGAACCAACAAACAGCCCTAGTACGCTACACATGGCTTCATCTTCCCAAATCTGCTCCCTCTGTTAATGGTACAGCTTATATTTGCAAGGCTTCCATGTGTGCAGCAGAATGGATCCAAACAACTGGGTCCTGTCACGGCCAGCCCTACCATCAGACAGCTTGTCTTTCCTACAGCAAAAAATGTAACTTATTATTGTTCTGTGTTTACTGTGCGGAAGGTTGGAATATCTTTTTGCTTCAGGCACCAATATAACTTGACTAGCTTTCTGAGGTAATATATACCAGCAAGGGGGAACCCCTGCTGCACCCCTTGCCAGTCTGGCTTGAACCCTCTTTGCCTGGTTACTGGAATATATCCTTGTTTCTCGCTTCCTAGATGGAGATAGAGAAGTGTTGGTTTGTGTGTGGAAACTAAGTAGTGGAAGCTACTGCACAAAGGGGAAAAAATCACATTTACCGCTCTGTCTACTTTTGCCTCTGGCCCCACATACCACTGCCATCTGGCCCCCAGAAAGGAATATGGGACCAACCCAACAGCTCCCACCCCCGCTCTACAACTTGAACTGTGAGGGAATGGTTTGCTGCTCCACTTCAGGCTGTAAAATGTCGTAGGCTGGCCTTGTATGAAGTTTCTGTGTGTGTGTGTGTGTGTGTGTGTGTGTGTGTGTGTGTGTGTCCCCACCGCCCAGGACGTACATGTGACTGAGGCAGGATGGGGGTAAGATCAAAGTGTCTCAAAAATATTTCAAAGTCCAGAAGTGACTGAAGTAGCTCTTAATGGAAGTAAATCAGCAGCAAAATGTCTATCTCTGGCAGTTTCTTTGAGTGCAAATGATGAAAAGGAACCCAAGCCTTCAGATGTTTAATGCTTGAGTCAGTTTTTCCATATACTGTACAGCTTTCCTCCCTGCTTATAATTTCCTCCACCTACCCATTTCTTGAATATTGACGTCCCTTTCCCTCGTATTCTTGCCTCATCTGATATTCCATTATCCGTTAATTTCATTCATTAAGGCTCCTAGGATGACATCACAGCTGAGCCACCCTTTTACACAGAGCTTAAAAGATCTCCAAAACAGCAGCTTCTTTCTCCAAAATAAAAACCCAAAACAAAACAAAAAATTATTCATGTTCTTTCAGAACTATCTTGTAAAATTTCCTCAGTCCCCCACCCTTGTAAAAAAACAAAACAAACAAAATCTTATGCTTCAATGTTTATAAAAAAGGGGGAATGTATGTACCACTTTTCAGTTTTTAAAACTTACAAAGACAGCTTACAAAATTTGTTGATAGGGCAGGATCCTGGTGCTGCAAGAGCAGACTTGCACTACTGCAATGGAGCTTTCACTTTTCTTCCTCCACCAGAGGTGGGTATATTGGGAGAAATTTACACTAAAACGCCAGTGAATTTTCATGAAGGCTTTTTCTGTTTAAAATAATAATAATCGCAAATTGATGCAGAAATGCGATGAACTGAATTTAAGACTGGGAAATGAGAAATTGACAGAGCTGAAATAGCATAATTTTATCGCTCATGTTGACTCTAACTTGCCCTTTTTTTCTAAACTAAAAAGTCCCCAACGCTGCAATGTTTCTTCCTAAGGGAGTCACCCCCCCACCCCTTGATTATTTTGGTTGCCCTTTTCCAACTGTACAATATCCTTTCTGAGGTAAGGTGACCAGAAATATAAATGTGATCACACACTGGGTTTGTTTCCAATAGTATTTGGATGCTTCGTATTCTGTAATATGTGCTTATAACTCTTATCTATACCCAAGGCAAATCCTAATCCTGTCCTTTATCCTCTGCTCCTCAGCACCCAAACCAGCCACCCTTCTGCTTCTCCCTCCCAAACTCACCTGCCTCTTTCCTTCACACACACCTGTCCTAACTCCACATCCAGCCCATCATCGCACGACCCCAACATCCCATCCCTCTCTCCCTTTCCCCCTTGCACTCACACCTTAGCTTACAGCTAGCAAACATCTCTCTACAAAACATTTACCGCATATCGCTTTTACAAGTCAGTTACACCACAGTCTCCAACTCTCTGCCTAACCAGCACCACAGGGTTGTTGTAAGAATAATATGAAAGGTTTGAGTGCCAGGTATGTCACCTTGAGCTCCTTGAAGGAAATGGGTGGGGTTTCAATGTATTCATTAATTAATTGTGTTTGGGTGTAAAATGTACTTTGGCTCTCAGTTTGAACTATTTTAACCCATAAGAGAACAATTCATCAGGGAGTGGGGAAACAAGTCGAATCTTGCAGAACTCCATGCGTTTTTTTCCCCCTTTTATACCTTGCTTGTAAGAGTTTGTGTTTTGAAATTCTGGGGTTGGATGCCAGTTGGCCCATCCTAAGGTAAACGTGGGAGGTGGCAAACGAGGCACTGAATTACTGAAAACCCCGGTTCATTCCAAAGACATGTAGCAGCCAACCCACACACTGTATATAAAAGTCTATCCCAGTTGTTTAGATAGTGAATGAGTCAGCAAAGGGCTAAGAGCCACCAGTCATAGGGAGTGTTTGGAGTCTCATACTTCACTTTTCACTCAGTGGGTTCCTGCTTCAGCCTGAACATCCTGTTGTAAGTATAACTGTCCATTTGGCATTTTCTGCACGTATGCTAAGTGCAGTATGCTTGCGAGCATCACCCTCCCAGTATCTGTGCTGGAAAGACAGATATGGTTTGGGCAGGCCGATAGCTCAGTGGTAGCACCCATTATTTGTAAGCAGGAGGTTCCTGGCTCCTCCAGGTAGAACCAGAAAATATCCTTGCATGGAACCTTGGAGAGCCACCAAACTGGTATGAGCCCAAAGTCTGACTCGGTGCAGTGGTACCTTGGGATGTGAACGGGATCTGTTCCGGAGCCCCATTCGCATCCTGAATGGAACGTAAGATGTGATGGCGTGTCTGCGCATGCGAGGGTCGCGTTTTGCCGCTTCCGCGCAAGCGCGTGACATCATTTTGAGTGTCTGCGCATGCACAAGTGGTGAAACCCGGAAGTAACGCTCTCCGTTATTTCCGGGTTGCCATGGAGCGCAGCCCGAAAGCGCTCAACCTGAAGCACATTCAACCCGAGGCATGACTGTATAAGGCAGCTTCCAATGTTCTTGGAGACAACTGCTTTGCCACTCAATGTAAACCAGTGTAAATTGATGCACGTTGGGGCAAAACAAAAAAAGAGTTTCACATATATGTTAATGGAGACTGAACTGGTGGTGACTGACCAAGAATGAGACCTTGTGGTCATAGCTCAATGAAGATGTCGACCCATTGTGTGGTGGCTGTGAAAGTGGTAAATTCCATGCGAGGGATCATCAGTAAAGGAATCAAAAATAAAACTGCCAATATAATAATCACAGAATCACAGAGTTGGAAGGGACCCTGAGGATCATCTAGTCCAACCCCCTGCAATGCAGGAATATGCAGGCTGTCCCATGCGGGGATCGAACCTGCAACCTTGGCATTATCAGCACTCTTACAAGCAAGTTATACTGCCATTATACAAATAAAAGAAAAAGGCATGGGTTCTGCAAGATTACATATCTATGGGACAGCCACATTTGGAATACTGTACAGTGTACAGTTCTGGTTGTCACATCTGAGAAAAGATATTCTCTTCTTGGTCCTGAAGTAGAGAAACACACATGGCCTATCTTCCCTAAGGTATGAAGATAGCATGAGGAGAGGGCAAGTTCTTTATGAAAGCCATGATGCTGGCAGGGCAAACAAAGGTGTGTGTGTGTGTATTTATCCATATCCAGTTCTGTATGTTTGCTTATGACCTGATTTGCGCCATCAGGGCCAAACTAGACATTATTTTATTTTGTTTATTAAAGGTATAGCTGGCTCTTCCTCCTAAAGGTGTGCAGGGCAGAAAACACGCAAGCGAACAAACAGTTAAAAGCTCTTCAAAGCAATTCCAATACAGCTGCAGGTTGGGAAAGATCTTTACTTTAAAAGGCTTGTAGGAAGAGGAAGGAATTCCGTAGGGGCCAAAAAAGAATGGCTCCTGTCTAAGCTTCAGTCAGAGGGCATTCCAAGGAGTGGGTGCCACAACACTAAAGGCCCAATTTCTTTACTGAATGGAATGAAACTCCTGATGTGATGGTATCTTCAGGAGGTCCTCACCTACAGAGCACAGCGATCAATTTGGTATTTAAGTGGGTGATGAGCTCCTAAACCTGTGGTTTTATTTTATTACAGGCATAGGTATCAGGATGCTGTCAGCGACTCCCGGCTGGTTGCCCAGGAAAGAATAAAGTCAAGGAAAAGTTTCTTACAGTCCTTTTTTACTTCAAACTTTACAGAGAGAGGCTATAGAACCCAGCCTCTTAGATAATGGCATTGTCCCGAGTGAATCTCCACCCCCCTTCTCTCCCACTTCCTCATTCATCATCATCACCACCTTCTCCTCTATGGGTGCCACTAAGTGCCCTCTGCCTTTAAGCTCTTTGTTCTCCTACTTTTAAGGCTCGCCGGGGTCTGGGAGATGGTGGGTCTGAAATGCTTTCTAGTGACAATGTGTCAGCCAGCTGCTGCTCCAGCTCTGCCTGCTCCTTCTCTCCCATTATATCCCAACTTTCCCCCTCAACTGCCTCTGAGCTGTGACCTCCCATAAACCCCTGTTGTAAATCTATACTGTCTTCCCCTTCCTCTTCCCTGGAAGGGTCAGGATGGGGAGATGGTCTCCCCCACTCATCCTTCTCTGCCCAGCCCTTGACAATAAGGGGCAGAGTTCAAGTGGGACTGCAGTGTATGGGACAGGGAGTGTTTACTACATCCCAGTGGTGACTTTGACAACAAATGCTCCCTCCCTCACAACTATAAGGCTTAGGGGGGGAAGCTCCCATTGGTGCTAATAGGAGCTGTCTCCCCAAAACCATGCCCTCCAACACCTTGAAGCCAAAATCCAGGACACCAGATTGCCAGATGTCATCTTCGCAAGAGCACAGTGGCTATTTCGGTTGCTGTGGTCACAATTTTGTGCCATGGGTTCCCCTCCCCCCATAAAAAGCACTTTTGGGGGGCACACCACACTTTGGGCAGGGAGGGGAATCCCACCGCGAAATCGCATGAGATCACGGCAACCAAAATGTCTGTCGTTCTCTTGCAATAAACAACAGGGTGTCTCAGTTTTTCCGGGACGCTTGCAGGGTATGCTAAAACCACAGAGTCTTTCCTGTAGGATGGTTTCCACAGACATTTCAGCTTTGCATTAAAGCATATGTGTCAATAAAAACGAAACAATGGTTTGTTTTCATTGGATTCAAAGGAATCCGTCTGGGAACGGAAGGAGATTTTTGCTCACAGAATGGCAGCTCCTTTTGTTCACAGAGTGACAACCTCGGGTCACACCTGTTGCACCGAAGTGTGGGTGCACAAATAAGGAGCTGCGTGTACTCATCACACATTTCCCCCAGGCAGGGACTCAAGAAGGCTTACACAAATTAAAACAGTGCAGATATCCCAATGACCCAGCTCAATTGGTTCAAGTGTGGGGCTGATAACACTAAGGTTGCAGGTTCAATCCCCGAATGGGATAGCTGCATATTCCTACATTGCAGGGGGTTGGACTAGATGGTCCTCATGGTCCCTTCCAACTCTATGATTCTATGATCCCACCTGGAGGCACCCAGAATTTTTCCAATGGACTTTTAGGAGCATAAGAAGCTGCTTTAAACTGCATCAGATCATCTGTCTATTGAGCTCAGCTTGTTGTTGTTGTTTAGTCATTTAGTCGTGTCCGACTCTTCGTGACCCCATGGACCAGAGCACGCCAGGCACTCCTGTCTTCCACTGCCTCCCGCAGTTTGGTCAAACTCATGCTGGTAGCTTCGAGAACACTGTCCAACCATCTCGTCCTCTGTCGTCCCCTTCTCCTTGTGCCCTCCGTCTTTCCCAACATCAGGGTCTTTTCCAAGGAGTCTTCTCTTCTCATGAGGTGGCCAAAGTATTGGAGCCTCAGCTTCAGGATCTGTCCTTCCAGTGAGCACTCAGGGCTGATTTCCTTCAGAATGGATAGGTTTGATCTTCTTGCAGTCCATGGGACTCTCAAGAGTCTCCTCCAGCACCATAATTCAAAAGCATAAATTCTTCGGCGATCAGCCTTCTTTATGGTCCAGCTCTCACTTCCATACATCACTACTGGGAAAACCATAGCTTTAACTATACGGACCTTTGTTGGCAAGGTGATGTCTCTGCTTTTTAAGATGTAGTCTTTAAGATGCTCAGCTTAGTTTATACTAACTGGCTGTAGCTCTCCAGCGTGACATCCAGGTGACATCCCCAGCCTTACCTGCAGGTGCTGGAGGTTGAACCTGGGGGCCATCTACATGCAAAGCAGATGCTCTAATACTGAGCTGCAGCCCTTCCCAAAAATTAATATATTCTAACTATTCTTATTTCATGTTATTAGCCTAATGGACTGTAAGTCGCTTTGGGTTCCCTTGGGCAAGATATAGCATCTGACAAGTTTAATAGATAATAATCTCTTATCCAAACAGAGTTATTATGGCAGCTCTTCTTTTAACATGATCATGGGTTTCTATGCTCCTGTTTCCTGCCTTATACAGAGGCTGCATATATTTCAGTATCACTGCCGTCATCCAGTCAGGACTATGACTCACAGATTCCACAGCCACTGCCAGATCTCTATAGATGACATTGCAATTATCTTATTAGTTTCTGTCCCAGAAACTTGATGTTTATGTCTCTCGAAGCACGTTAGGCTGAGTCACTGGATCATCTGACCCAAACCCAGTTCTGATCCTTTCCTTTTCAAATCCATTGGCTGCTTAATAAATCTCCGATCTACTTCTCCAATCTCTTTGTAGAAAACCCTTCAGGAGGGTTAACTCCCCCCCCCATGCTATCAGAACGATTCTTTAAGAAACAAGGCCAAACAGATACATGGCTGGGCTTTTGAACAAAACCTTAATGTTTAAGGAAAATTCTAAGATTGAGAGGATTTCCATTGTCAATGGTTCTCCGGAAATGGACTGCAGCAACAGGTTTTAGAGAGAGACCAGCTGCAACAGGGATGGGGAACCCTTTTTTCCAGCCTGAGAGGCATATTCTCTTCTGGGGAGGTTTATGGGGGCCACATGCAAGTGGTTGCCAGGCCAGAGGGCAGAGCAATGAATCTGATTTATTTTTTTGTACAGTAGGCTAAGTTCTACACACCATACATCCTCCCTCTTCTATCCAGGCAAGCCAAAAGCCTATCAGAGTTCAAAGACACATTCCAGCCTGCCAAGGTTAGTGAGGAGTGTGGCCTGGTAAGAGTCCCACAGGCCATACAGAGAGGACTGGAAACTCTGTTTGGCTGCTGGACCTGAAGTTCCCCATCCCTGAACTACAACCTAGACTTCGTACAGCCATTGTTTTTAGCATTGAAACAGCTTTAATTGCAATGGGGAGCCAGTATGGTGTAGTGGTTAAGAGCGGTAGATTTGTAATCTGGGGAACCGGGTTTGCGTCTCCGCTCCTCCACATGCAGCTGCTGGGTGACCTTGGGCCAGTCACACTTCTCTGAAGTCTCTCAGCCCCACTCACCTCACAGAGTGTTTGTTGTGGGGGAGGAAGGGAAAGGAGAATGTCAGCCGCTTTGAGACTCCTTTGGGTAGTGATAAAGCGGGATATCAAATCCAAACTCTTCTTCTTCCTCCTCTTTTGCCCAAAAGGCAGCATATACATATTAAAATGAATAATAACCTTAAATAAATATATTATATTTTCTAAGAATCCTCCGGAAAAACAATCTCTCAAAGGACCTGTTGATGGCATTTTACCATTGTACTGCTGAGAGTGTATTAACTTATGGCCTGTGTGCGTGGTTTGTGAGCTGCACAGTCAGGGGAAAAACAATGCTGTCCAGGGTTGTAAAGACTGCGGAGAGAATAATTGGGTACACTCTTCCCACCTTGGATCAAATCTATGCTTCCAGGTGGCATAAGAAAGCTACAGAGATAGCACAGGACAGTGCGCACCCTGGAAATGATCTCTTTCAGCTTCTGCCTTCTGGAAGAAGGTACAGGGTTATAAGACTAGGACTAGCCACCTATCCAAATGCGATTTTAGTTTTAAATGCAGTGTAAGGAGTCTCTATGGGAGTATATTGTATTTAAAAATGGGGTATCAGAGTTTTTAGGGGGCTAACCAGGTTGGTATAGCTGGGATAGCAGGCTTGTTGGTTTTTGAATGTCTTTTGTAGGTTTTTTTCAATTTCATTGTTCTGTATGGGACAATGACAATAAAGATTATCGTATCGTAAATAGAGCCACTCCTGCAAGCAGTTTTTCACCTCGTCAAGGGCATTTCCAGTCTCTAAAGTGTGTTATTAGAAAAGTGGCTCAGAGGGATGGCTGTAAGGAAAGTTCTGCAGCTCAGTGGTAGATCAACTGCTTTGTGTGCAGAAGGTTGCAGCTTGAATCACATGCATTTCCAGCTAGGGCTGAGACAGATTCGTATCTGAAATCCTGATGCCAAACAGTACTGGCTAGATGGACCAATGTCTTCAGCATAGGACAGCTCTGTATATTCCCATACAAGAAGTAGTGGAAGGGCCTCTAAAACACTTCTTACCTGCAACCTGATCAATACTGGCCACCTCCTGCTCTACAGCAGTTTGGTGTGGCCTGTGTTGAAAATACGGGTTTTCCCACAACCATCACACATCGCTCCTTCCTTAAGAGATCACCAGCACTTGGAAGTCAGTTATCACGAGCGCTTTCTTAAAACTGCATTCCAAAGCAAAATATAAATGCTGCCTAGCAAAGCAAATCTCGATATCTCACAACCTCAATATTTACTCATTGATTAAGGTGCAAATTCAAGAGGCATGCTGTCATTTTCCTAAGGTTGATACGAGCACTGGTTTCTCTCAATGACTTCCCTATTTTGTAATGCTGCAAAACTTTATTGCCTCTGGATCCTGATGTAGCTTTGCTACATGGAGGTGGGGAGGAGAGTAAGCCCCCAAAGCAATAGGGAAAATAGACATGGCAGTGGCTGCAACCATCCAGTCTAGCATGCCTCTTAGCTGTGGGAAGTGGGTGGTGCTATGGTCTAAACCACTGAGCCTCTTGGGCTTGCCAATCAGAAGGTCGGAGGTTTGAATCCCCGCAATGCTGCTGCGTCCCAGCTCCTGCCAACCTAGCCGTTCGAAAGTACTTCCCAGCGGGAAGGTAAACAGTGTTTCCCTTTGGTCTGGTACTCATCACGGTGTTCTGTTGTGCCAGAAGCGGCTTAGTCATGCTGTCTGTCTGAGGACAGACCTGAAAGCGAGATGAGTGCCACAACCCCATAGTCGCCCTTGACTGGACTTGACCATCCAGGGGTCCTTTACCTTTACCTTGCCTCCTAGCTGTGCTAGTAGGGGGAGTTTAAGGGGAAACAAAAAGTAACACATAAGTAATGGAAGCCAATTTCAGTCCCCAATAAAATGCATTTCCTAATATGCTCATGTTATTTTCACTAATATATACGTTTTTGCATGCCCCTTTCCCCATTGTGCCCTTTTTAAATGCATTTTTTTTCCATTGGGAAGCAGCAATGCAAAATCTGAAGTGTGACTTTTACAGAATAACTGTTTTTCAATTCATGCATTGATTTGTGAATGAGGCTGTTTCGCATCAAAATGTGAACCTATCTAATTTCTCTTCCCATTCTCACAAGTAACACCAAATCAGCAACTTTTCTTGTATGAGCTAAGCTTCAATCAAGTTTGAGATTTCTTGCTAGGTTCAAAGGCAGTGAAACCTTTTATTGATTTATTACAAGGCATGTAAATAGTCCAAAAGACATCATATAGAAAACAGTAATAAAATCGTTTTTCTTAAGAAATCACTTAATAAATACATTTCAACACTATGTCTCCCCCTACCCTCCCACTCCTAACAGTTCACCCATTAAAAATGCAAATAGTTGAAAGACAATAAATAGAAAGTTACAATGGCATAATACAAACGTGAGATTTCAGCACAAAATCTCTTTGTGGTTTATTAGAAAAGGAGGTTTTCTTTCCCAAAACTTGGCATTTTGCACTTGATTTTATATTTTACGTTTCCTAATTATTCTATCAATATAAACAATTTTGTGTTGCAACACAACAGAAAGTTGTATTACAATTTTCTCCTATACCTATGTTTTTAAAGAGAATCGAATGGCTCCAGATGCATCAAGGAAACACTTCAACACTTATTATACAGTTACCATGAAACCCTGCACATGCCTTCACAGTAGTTAGCCTCACTGAGCTCACTGGGACTTACTCCTAGGTAAGTGGTTTTTAGGGCTACAGCCATTAGCAGTTAATATCCCCAATATTCTAACTACAAGTATCCATTTAGTGAAATTCACATTTATCTCCCATAGTGTTCTGTGGCAATGTAACCCACTGTAAATAATGCTCCCATTTAACCAAACACTTGAATATCTGACTGCAGTTGATATCTTTCTATTCATTGGGATAAATGATATCAAACCAACAAAGATTTTCAGCTGCGGGCACTTAAGAAAGTCAACTGGTTGATTAGGGAGAAGGCATATCTCGTGGGAAGCCTTTTTCATTGGCTTACAGAATTAGTAAGAAAGAATAACAAAAAGATGGCATCCGTTTTATAAACGATGCTTTCCAATTTCTTATACTATTATCTAAAAGGCAACAAGGGAAACAGTTTTATCCCCCCCTTGGACACGTCTCATTGTAAGTTTGGAATGTTATTGTTTATAAGACGAAAGTTCTGTCCCGCCCCAACCCAAACACACTCACACACTTAAACTATAAACTGGAAAGTATAAATGGCATTTCTTCATCCTTGCATGCATTAGGCTGTCCTTATTGCTGGCACATTTCATCAGAATAATCACAACTGTGAGTCCAAGTCAGATTTGCATTTCTTGTTGACCAATCTAATATAGATTGGTTTATTGTTCAGAAGAGAGCTGAAGAAGGTCCAGGAAAGAGAATGCTCAGGATGATCCAATGTTCCTAAAGGACAGAGAGATCGTGGCAAGATTTGGACTTAAGTTTGAAGGCCATGTTCTTGTTCTTCTTGGCTACAATTTTGCCCCAGAATCGCCTGGCTTTCTTGGGGATGCTTTCCCTCCGCTTCTGATATGCCAGCCTCCTTTCGTTCTTCTCTTTGCTGTCTCTCCTGAGCCGCACTTGACGCACAATGCCTTCAAACAGCTCCTTCACATTGTGCTGGACGGCCGCCGAGGTCTCAATGAACTTGCAGTCAAACACAACAGCACAGGCCCTGCCCTCTGCAAAACATTTGAAGGGGATTTGTCATTGTACTAGCTGGAGAGCTCAGGTGACTGCACATTATTTTAAACAATGGACAAAGAGCCAATGAGCTGGGGTAGATTCATAAAAACAAGAGCTGGTGTTGACAACAACCCAGAGAATCACCCACTCCAATCCTTTGCCTTAAGACGGCGTATCATATAATCAGGGCTACATTGGTTGCTGTGCTAAAAGTTATCAAAGTTCTACCCCAGCAGTCTATGACAGGAAAAGCTGAATTCAGAGGCAAGCATAAATTATGCAAATATAGTGAATTTAAATATTTTTTCTTGTCTGCTTCCACCATCCATGGTGGCACTGGATTCCACCATCTAAATAATGGAACTCCTTTTCAGCCACCACACTTTGGGCTTCTGAGATTTCAAATTTTGCTAGAAATTTTGCTAGAGATTTGCCTTTTGCCTTTGAAGAAGAGAGCTGAATGAACAACAGAAAATCCCAGGCCCCCAGCCTGTCTCCACCACTTTTGTGAAAGCATCCTATCATGGGGATTCTACCACTGCCTTAGACAGCCTATTCCATGGCTAATTTTTGGTAATAATTATATTCCAACCCTTGCTTCAGTGTTTACTCATTGTCCAACCCCAAGAGTATTTATGTTATACCTATGAACAGGGCTTATCTGAATTCAGTTAGCTGCCATGAAATTTCCCCAAGAAACCTTTAGGGCAAGGATGGGGAACCTGTGACCCTCCCGATGTTCCTGGACTACAACTCCCATTATCCTTGACTATGCTGGCTGGAGCTGATGGGCACTGGAGTCCATCAATATCTGAAGGGCGACAGGTTCCCATCCCAGCCTTATGGCTATAGGTTTTGTGAGACCATTGACATTTGAGAAGATCCACACCATGCATTTAAAGCACATCCAACGCATGTTGAAAGCAGGTGACTTCCCCCAAAGAATCCTGAGAACTATCATGTCTTAAAAGGTAAAGGTAAAGGTACCCCTGACCGTTAGGTCCAGTCACGGACGACTCTGGGGTTGCAGCACTCATCTCGCTCTACGGGCTGAGGGAGCCGGCATTTGTCCAGAGACAGCTTCCGGGTCATGTGGCCAGGATGACTAAGCCACTTCTGGTGAACCAGAGCAACACACGGAAACACCGTTTACCTTCCCGCCAGAGCGGTACCTATTTATCTACTTGCACTTTGATGTGCTTTCGAACTGCTAGGTGGGCAGGAGCTGGGACCGAACAACGGGAGCTCACCCCGTCGCGGGGATTCGAACAGCCGACCTTCTGATCAGCAAGCCCTAGGCTCTGTGGTTTAGACCACAGCGCCACAGTACATTTCTTAAGGGTACTGCAAATTGTAGCTCTGTGGTTCCCAGGATCCATGGGGTTTTAAGTGTGTGCGTTGGGTGTGTTCTAAACATATGGTGTGGCTGTGCCCTTGTCCTATCTCCCATGCAGAATGAAATTTTCCAAGGTTTCTCAGGAGAAAGACACAGCTGAACATGTTGTTTGTAGCATAGACATATCTAAGATTACAAACCCTCTGAGCAGGGTTAGTGTCAAAAGCATAGAAGCAAAGCAACAGCACTACCAGTTGACATCTAGTAGCTCCTACCTGAAACAGAGACTTCCCGGCACCTAACGAGATCACTTTTGTTGCCCACTAAAATAATGGGAATATCTTCTGTCTGGCGTGCCCTGCGGAGCTGTATCCTGAGCTCAGATGCTCTCTCAAAGCTTGCACGGTCCGTGATGGAATAGACAATCAAATATGCATCCCCAACCTGCATGCAGTGATCTTGGAGCCATCCGTTTTCACCCTGTTTAAATAATAATAATAAAATAATTGCATTGCGGGTCAACAAATACTGGGTGTCTTAACTGGAAGACCTGCGTCTCTACAGGAAACAAACAAAATATTGCCACAACATGTTTTCATTACTTTTGATGTGTAGCTCAGGGTTACAGAATGAGTGCTGCATTATGTGGTCATTGGTTAACTTGTGGCTGAAGCCTGCATCTAAATTCTGCGTTTGACCTTCAATATATCCTTTGAGAGATGGAGGAGGGATCCATTTCAAACCATCAGACTGTCTCTTGCAGCACCAAGTGCCCACTTATGTCTAAGCTGCTCTTGCATTTGTCAATATAAAATTGACTAATTAGATGCAAAATTAGATGCAAACCCTCCATATACCGTATTTTTTGCACCATAACACTCACTTTTTTCCTCCTAAAAGGTAAGGGGAAATGTCTGTGCGTGTTATGGAGGGAATGCCTACGGGTGGCATGCCTACGGATTTTCCTCCTCTAAAAACTACATGCGTGTTATGGTCGGGTGCGTGTTATAGAGCGAAAAATACGGTATTTATACACTGAATATGTATAAAAAAGTGCTGTGCTGTTGCAGCATAAGTTTATAAGCATTTATACATAAGTATTTTATATGTTATATGCACTGTTGGGTGTGTTTATGTGCTGTTACTTTAGGAAACGTGGGGTGCATATAATATTATACATATGTGTAATGTGTGAAAATGCTTTGCATTTTTATAGGAACTGGTAAAAAAAAACCAACCAATTTGCTTCCCTTTGAGATCAAAGAGAGAGAAGAGAACTAGCAAAATGGAATCTCAACATCAAGGCTTTTTTAAAAAAAACAATTCCTACTCCCTTTTCTCTGCTTCCAAACATAACAGTAGCTGGATGTATTTATGCAGAGATATGGCGAAAAACACTTTGCACCTCATGGGGAGACCAGATGCAAAGGAAGGCATGGCACCTGGGTTGGGGAGAAGGAGAAATTCAGAATGTACATCTTCTCTGCTATCTTCTTGGTTTAGTGTATTTATTTATTATATTTATTATATTTATACTCTGCTCGTCTCTCAAAGCAGTTTACAATGGGAATCCATCGAAAGATGCAACAGAAGTAAATGGATGTCCATGGGGTATGTTTGCAAAAGGCCATTGCTCAGTCGTTGAGCTTCTGCCTTACATACAGAAAATCCCTCGCATCTCCAGGCAAGGCTGGTTAAGAGGTTTGGTTGACCCCCTGGAGAGTCACTGCTAATACTGAGCTAAATAAATCAATGGTTATCGTGTGGTTTATCATATGACTCACTATAAAGCAGGTTCCGACGGTGTGTATGTGTAGTAATGTCTGCTCCACAAAATTGCAATATAATAAAAGAACAGTAAAATGTTGCTCAATTTAAAGAAATCAACAGTAAAACAGAGGACAAGTGGGACCTATTCAATAGGTGTGCACTCGGTATGACTTACTTAGATATCAACGGTACTAAAATGTGATAAAGAACACATCATTAAATGCAGGTTACTTAAACTACCCTTAAACAACAATATCAGTTTACTATTAAATATAAGAATAGTCCTTATACCACCACCAAAAAGGCCCTGTCTCTTTTCCACCATCCGCCTGATCTCATATATGGATGGAACAGACTGATGGGACTCTGAGGCACCAGGCAAATATGATTGATCCAGCCCACCAGCTGCTGTTATTCAACCTTTCCCTGCACAAAGTAAGAGCTCATCCCAGAGACTTCTAATCATCACAAAGGCCCCTTGAAACTTTTTCAAGTTTTGCTTCTCAATATTGGAGAACACATTGGCTGTGAGTCCTGGAATACCTGCTCCCTGCCTTGCAGGCCTTTTCCCACCTGGCCTGGGAGGGTGGGGCGCTGACTGACTCCAGCTACAAAAGCTGAGGCTGCTGAAGAGGCCAGAGATCATCTTGGCTGTCTCATAGTGTCATAGGTGTCAACTTTTCCCTTTTCTTTCGAGAAATCCTATTCGGAATAAGGGGATTTCCTTTTAAAAAAGGGAAACATTGCCAGCTATGCATAGTGCAGACACAAATCATTGAACCTGAGCTGCCGCCACCATTGGCAGGATTGGTAGCAACAGCAGCAGATATGTTCTATGCTTAGGAGAATATTTAAGTTTCTTGATAATTATATGTGCATTATATTTGACTTCTTTAGTAATGTTTTCTTTTGAAATGTTTCAAATAGGTTTGGGTTTTGTTTTTTGCTGTATTAAATATTCATTCTGTAATTGACCTCCTTTGTAATGTTTTATTTTGAAACCTTTTAAGAGAATGTTTTAGTTTTAGATTAGATTTTAATTTTGAAATCTTTAAGATAATGTTTTAGTTTCCTGTTAATTATGCTGCTTTGAATATACACTTCATAGTTGACGTTCTTCTGTAATGTTTTATTCTGGATTGTGTTATTTGATGTTTTCTTGTAGGCTGTAAATCGCTTTGAGATTGTTTTTCTTGAAGAATTAAAGCAGTATAGAATTGATGATGATGATGATGATGATGATGATAGTAATCATAATATATTCCCAAGCATAGCAGTTGTTGAATTTATAAGCTTAAAAATGAAATAAAGATAGAGAACAAACTTATTGATTATGATTCATCTCCTTGCCTTACAATTTAGCAATGATTAACATTTGGGTGTTTGCTTGTTTTTTAAGATCCCTTAAAGTCAAATTTCCAAAGCAACGTTTGAAAAATTCAGCATGGCAAAATGAATATTTCATCCTACCTTGTTCTCCCACATGTCAATTAGTATGATAGTTGCACTTTCACCATCTACCAGCAAGGTTCGTTCATAGGTATCTTCTAGAAGAAAAACAACACAGTGTCATTTTTTAAAAAAATGTTCTTGAAAGCTGGAGAGAAAGCTGTTGGAAATGTCACAGGCTGTTATAGAAAAGATTCCTATTTAGGATCTCGCAGCAACCCTACAACTGTATGACAGTTGACAACAGTTATCATATTGATCCCAAAACAAAGGCATCATTCATTATTAATTAAACAAATTAAACTGGTGTAAGAGTGTGCAGGCTTTGGGGTTGCAGAGAACTCTTCATCAGACAAACCATACCTGTCCACACAACGTAATGGAAAGCGTTCTCTGAAACTCAACAGCTGAGATATTTTTGAGCCAACATAATTTTGCTCTGACAACAAGTTATTATTTTGGATCTCCTGTGATTCTATTGCAATGATGAAAAATATATCAGGATTTGTTTGTTTCCATCTGGGAACCAAATTCAGCCTTTGTATAAGGTCAGATAAAAATCAATTGCTTTGTAGCTTCTGTGTGGATAGCAACCTATCAGGGGTGCTGTAGCAGTAGGTTTCCTGCATCAGCAGGGGGTTGGACTAGACCTTTAAGGTTTTTACCAAATCTGTGATTCTATTTATACCAACAATGCAGTACTGCTGACCAAAAATGTTTTTATTAACTTTGTTCCTTCCACTGCATCTTCTAAGACTTGCAAATAGCTGTGTGTTGGGGGGGTGTATATAGTTCTTTCAGTTCTGATGCAAATCTTCCAACAATTTGTCATTAAAATAACAATTTCTGGCAAAGATCTTATAGTTTCCATGAGCTACATGGACGTATAATTTCCTTGGTAGACATCATGAAGCTGGTAAGACAAACGATTACATTCACTCTTCTGAAGTTATCTTTACCCAAAGGAGAGTATTAAGAGCAGGAAGAAGACGACCCACTGGAAGAAATAAGCCAAATACTGAACGTTTGACCCCATGGGAGCTTCAGACAGACGCAAAGGCTCCAGCTAGGCTTAGTAATGGAAAATATTTGTTTTCACTCAGTTTATGGGTGAACAGGCATTGCCGCTGCAAGCAGCTTTTGCCTGGGGCAAAAGTGTGTGGAAAGCAAAGGGACGCTGGCCGTTTTTTTCAAAAAGAGACAAGCAGTTCCCATGTAGGATGTTCAGTCGGCAATAACTCTTCCTTACATTAGTGCTTCTTGCTAAATATGATGAATGTGCGAAAACGCCAGACACAGCAATGTATTTCCTGCAAGTTTCTTTCATCTGTGATCCATGTCCCACTATCTTTAGGGGAAGGATTATGTACTAAAGCCAACCTATAATTCAGAGAATTTAAGAGGCCCCAGGGCTGGTCTATAGAAGCTCCCCAGACAATATGATAAATTGATTCCCTGCCCCCATCTCCGCAATCTTAATTCCTTTCTCTTCATTTTTTTCCTTTCGAAAGTTGGGGCCCCATCTGCACTGTATATTTAAAATGGCATCCAAACAGCCATGGCTTCCCCAAAGAATCCTGGGAACTGCAGTTTGCTACGGGTGCTGATTCCAAGTCCCCTTAACAAACTACAGTTCCCAGGATACTTTGGGGGAAGTCGTGTATTTTAAATGCATGGTGTACGCAACCAGTGTTGGTACTCAATGGTCACTGAGCCTTAGACTGTTTTCATGTTCCCTTCACCCCCTAGGAGTCTATCACAATTCCCCCACCCCCCCATTTTTGTCCACCTTCCTTCAGGCTGTTGTTGAGACGCTCTTGAGTTTTGCTTATGTAAGCAACAGTAGTCTAGGAACATAGGAAGCTATCTTATACTGAGTCAGACCATATCAGTTGTGTGCCTTGTTTCTCAATTTGATCATTTTACATGGTTTAGAATGTTTGGTGGTATTTTATGCATTGTGATTTGCTGGGGGTTTTTTAATTGAATATAGATTAGTAATTTTTTGATTGTGGTTGATAAGTGCAAACTGTTTCATTATTATTTGCCTGTGTTTGATTTTGCTGTTTGCTGTTAGATTCTGATGGATTCTTGCATGTTTCTTGGTTTGATGTAAGTTGCTTATTTTAAAGTTATTGTGACTTTTTATATTGGATCAGATTGTTACTATTAACGGCTGGTGTTTTTATATGCATTGGAACCCACCTAGAGTGGCTGGGGCGGAGTATAAATAAATTTTAAAAATATTATTATTATATTATAGGTCCATCTTGCTCCATATGGACTACACTGATGAGCAGTGGCTCTCTAGGGCTTCAGGCAAGGGTCTCTCCTAGACCTAACTGGAGATGCTGGGGATTGAACTCGTGACCTTCTGCATGGAAGGCAGATGCTCTACCACTGAGCTAGAGCCCTGTCTCACTGAAGACTGAAATTAGTATATATGAGGACAAGAGAATGCACCCAGTAAAACCTTCACAATACCACCACAAAATGGAGAATCACCTTCAAGTAGAGGATCCTGGTGTTGTGTGTGTATCTCTCCATCTTCCCCTTTCAGTCTCCCCTCCTGCCTCATAGTAAACAAAAGCAGCCCAATGCCTATTAGCTCAAGGAATAACTAATATCTGAGGCTCTCCTTTTAATCACATAGTAAGACCTGCTGGGGAAAGCCTCTGGCAAAGAGCAACCAAGCTCTCTCACCATGGTGTGACTCGTACAAGAGGATTTCCAGCCTTTATCTCCTGTTAGCTTGTCAGTGAAAGCAGCAGCAAACCCTGCCAATGCTTCATGGGAACAGTCCGCTTGCTGGAGCCGATGTGTTTGTAATGTTCTCTTGTTTCTTTATTATGTATACAGTGGTATACATAATATGCTTCAGGTTACTGTTAAGTTGTGGGTGAACATATCAGACGACACAGCGATTCTTCAAACAGCTCTTGTTTATTCACAGGCCAGAACACAACTGAACTGAAGGGTTCAGCCAGCCTGCTTATATAGAGCTCCACTAAAACGCAACAGTAACCATTTTCTGTAACTATCCAATCACTGAATGTCACTTTCAATCCCTTATTTGCATATGTGGACCTGAGTGAAAACTATCTACAGTATCCCCCTGCTGGCTCAGGGTGAGAACTTCAGTACATAACAGTTACATACGCTTCAGGTTACAGACTCCGCTAACCCAAAAATATTACCTCAGGTTAAGAACTCTGCTTCAGGGTGAGAACAGAAATCGTGCAGCAGCAGGAGGCCCCATTAGCTAAAGTGGTGCTTCAGGTTAAGAACAGTTTCAGGTTAAGAACGGACCTCCGGAACGAATTAAGTACTTAACCCGAGGTACCACTGTATAAATATGATGCCACACAAGCCTTGTTGAAAGGCAGAATCTCAGTGCCAATTAATTGAAACAAGTCCAGCAGGCAAAATAAAATTATTTAAGCAAGTGTTTGGTCACTAATGTGGCTCATCTGCCTCTTGCAGATGGTGCAACAAATGTAAATTTCACCTTTGTGCAGTGGGCTACATTTTACACACACACACAGCCCCCTCTATCCTCCATCCAGGGAAGCAACAGCAAGGGTTTTGTTAAGAGTTCAGGGACCAATTCCAGCCAGGCAAAAATGCTCAAAGAGAGTGAGAAAAACAGCCAGTTCAAAACACATTTGGGGGTGGTGGGTGGCCTGAGGGCAAACAGAGAGGCTTGGAGAACCAGGTCTGAGGTTCCCCCACCACGCTCCTCTAAGAAAGGCAACAGCATCAGGTGAAATAAAGTAGAAGAGGGGAAGGGGAAAGAAAAGCCTGAAAGAGGCCTGAGGAGGTGAAGGGAAGGTGAGGAGAAGAGTGAGCAGAGAGGAAAAGACAGCAGGCAGACAAGTGGCAATAGAGAGGGATGTGAAAGAAGGCAATAGAAAGGAAAGTGGCCATGAGGCCTGTTAAGTTGTGGGTGAACATATCAGACAACACAGCGATTCTTCAAACAGCTCTTGTTTATTCACAGGCCAGAACAGAACTGAACTGAAGGGTTCAGCCAGCTTGCTTATCTAGAGCTCCACTACAATGCAACAGTAACCACTTTCTGTAACTATCCAATCACTGAACGTCACTTTCAATCCCTTATTTGCATATGTGGACCTGAGTGAAAACTATCTACAGTATTCCCTTGCTGGCCCAGGGTGAGAATTTCAGTACATAACAAAGCCCACAGCGGCACCCTACCAATCACTGCTGAGTAATAGAGAGACGATAAAAAGAAACTCCCTATGAGTTCCTAGCAATGCTATATCATTGCTCCCAAATGCCTGCTACTATGAATATCATTACTACTAAATGCTCTTTGAATTCAACATTTTGGAATTAATCATGTGTGTTATTAGCACTGTCCAGGGATAATAAAGGGTGGGACTCACCTAGCACCTGCCCCATCAGCAGAAGCCCTGTACAAGGACTGTTTGTTTTTTGCCTCCACTCCTCCCCCTGCGATATTGGCTGGGGGGGGCATTCAGAGAGCCCCCAACACAAGGTGCAGGAGGGAGGAGAGTGGGGAATCGTTCCACGTAGCAAGCTGCTATGCTTGTGTAGATGAAACATTAATAATAATAATAATAATAATAATAATAATAATAATAATAATACTTCTTTATTATTTATACCCCGCCCATCTGGCTGAGTTTCCCCAGCCACTCTGGGCGGCTCCCAATCGAGTGTTAAAAACAATACTGTACAGCATTAAATATTAAAAACTTCCCTAAACAGTGCCATGTTTAATTCCACCCCGAAGAGCAGTACTGTAGTCAAGTTTTGCAGGCCCAGTGAAAGTAATGAACATGACTAAGTTAGGTGTATTCATTTCAGTGGGTCTACTCTGAATAATATTTAGTTGAAAACCACTCAGAAAATGAAAATGTGAGAGTGGGCTCCATGTTGCAAGCTGGGAATGAAAGCTATAGGATTCCGTTGTTAGTCTTTTGAACTTCAAACTTCTCTTCATGCAACCTCTTTATTTTGCTAATTTTCTAACTCTGTTGTCATATCAGTAGGAATATTGCAACAGGGTTGTTAATTTAGATCAAGACCAGTACTAATCTCGTAAAGCTACGTTTATTTTCTCATTTCCTCTTTCTTCTTTATTTCTTGTCGGATCAACTGTGACTTATAGGAACTTTACTTCTGCCCTAAGAAAACATTTCTTAAGCTTGTAGCTGTTGTGTTTCTGTATGTGACAATCCTACTTTGCATATCAGTCTAATCTGTAGCATGTAAACTTTGTTAAAGTCATTGGTCACTTAAGTCAGTCTGGTTTGTAATTGAGAATATTTGAGGAGAAGGCACACACTGATTCGAAGCAGGGAGCACTCGCACAACCAAAGGCCCAGTGATAAATGGACTCCACAGCCACCACTATTGGGAGAAGCTGCCCTGAGTATCTTGTGGAAATGACAGGATTTTTTGTTTTAAAAATAAATAAATATGTGGAAGATTTGATTTCTCTTGCGGTGTAATAAACCCTATCTCCTTTCCTTTGTGCAGACAGTGGGGTACCTCAGGAACAGGGGCCAATGAAGTCCTTCAAGTATCTCTATCTGGCCCTTCAAACTCTCCCTGCCCACCCCATCCCTCCAGGCCACCCCTCTCAAAACCTGCTTTGCATCTTCCATGGGTGTTTTCCCTCTTTGAATTCTGATAGTGGCTTGCTTCTGACCTGGATGGTCGGACAGAGAGGGCTGTGTTCAAAAATCAGCCTACTACTGCATAAAAGTGTTCCTCCTCCCATTCTTGTCTCTGGTGCCCCACCCACCAGCCCCATTGCAGCCCATGGGAAGCTGCCCAAAAGCAGAAGCAGCCCTTCCATGGGGAAAAGGTTCCCCACCCTGCTTCATGTGCACTTGGCCAGATTTAAAGCACTGACAACAGAGAATCTCCTTCCACTATCTCCACCGTAATCTCCACCCTACATCACTGGGCACCCAACGTGCCAAAATCGTCTTGGAGGCTAAGAGCCAAGGGAATCACGGCCTCAATATCAGGAGCTCCAAGTTCTCAGAGCTAATCGCCGTTTACACAAGAGGCTTTAAATAAACCTCTGCAGCGTGGAATGTAATGACTTACCTCCGAGCACCTCGCAGTCACTGTCCATGCTGTCGTGCACACCTGCAAAGATGTTGGCAATGGTTGTCTTGCCAACTCCTTGCTCCCCGATGAGTACCACTCGGTAGTAAGTGTTTCCTGACTCGGAGGAGATGACAGAGTCAGATGACTCCGACGACCAGCTTCTTCGGTAATACTCTTCGGGGTTGACGGTGTACCTTTTGTGTCGGTTGCACTCGTGGGGGTCTTTCTGGACCACCAGGTTTCTCCCGTCCGCTGGGATGCTCCAGCGTTGCTGCTGCGATTGTAAGGTGTTGCTGCTGTGACGCATCGTGACATTGTTCAGAGTCATGGCTTTCCCCAGCCCTGGTTAAAGAAACAACAACAGTAAAATCACAAGTGTTATATGTACCGTTGAATTTCTCTGTCCCATATCTGAACAGGTGAGTTCTTGAGATCTGCAAATACTTGGCACCTGGAAGTGTCAATGGTGCTGCTAGGAGTGATGATAATAGGAAGTACCTCTTGAGATTATTTCTTATTCTGAGATCTTTTTGCTGTTTGCACATGACAACAGCACTCTCCCACTTTGCAAACCTTGCACATTCATATGTACTAGCAGCAATCTAAAAAGTGGACATGTGGTCCATGTGTGATTGATGCTCTGAATCAGTGCATTGGTCACCTCTCATGGCACTACAGCATCTGGGGAGGAAACACCCAAAGCAACCAAGAAACTTGGTTTTACACCATACAAAAGGGCATTTCTTCATAGATGTGTCAGAGGCTAGGGTGTGAGTTACATCATTGGGTCTCCCCCCTGCTTTGGTTTTCCTAAATACCTAAATTCCTTTTTTTCTGCCCCTTAAAGGGTCAGTTAGGAGGAGGGAACACTACAAATAAGTAACCATAGTTTACTGCCCAAGAAGTCCAGTCAAACTGGGGAGCCCCTAATTCATCTCTGGAGCAGTAAGCTGGGTGCTCTCCCCTTGTCTAAAGATGGCTTTTAATTACACTTTGCAGGAAGGACTGTTGAGTGGTGGTGGGCGGTACAATGCAGCGAGTTAATTCCTGATGGCCACTCTCATTTGCAGCTACCATTTTTAGGAAAGTTGCTTTGATGCTCTCCAGCTCCCAACATGACAGCTAGTTAGACATTTTGCTTATTCAAGCTTATGCTTGAGTTTTCTCAGTTCACATCACTTCTCTCCAGCTAACAAACAGAGGACTTGCCCAAAAGGTTGTTGAAGGCCATTTCCAAAATTCAGATGCTGAAGCATTCACAAGTTCAACTCTTTTTCAAGCAATGCACTTGTTTTGCCATTCAGACAAGCTCCGTGAGAACTTCCTCAGGAGGCTTCCAAACAATTTAAAAACAGAAATATGCAGCAAAGAAGGAAACTCCACTCCATGACATTTCAGGTGCACACATTTTCATGCATTTTGCAGCAACCTGCAAAGCTATTATATCTGGCCTTGCCTGTTGTTTGGGTTGAGAGATGCAAAGGAATGCTGGTCAGAGAAACAGCATCCAATGCAAATTTAGACTATTCCTTTTCTCCCTTACTGACTAGTCACTTAAACTTTTCCAGCCAAACATGATAGTGAACAGATATCAAGCTCATCTCTGTATATGTGACATATGAACACATTTACTACTATTCTGTGGCTCTAGTTAACACTGTGCTCTCTAAAAAGGGATAGAATAAGACGCCTTTCCTTTCCTTTGATGCATTTAGAGCAGTCTCGTTACAATGTGCAGCTAACTATGCTGTTACTTTAATAGTCTAACAAAGAAATAAAGTTTGGTCTGACGCAAATTCTGAACACTCTTTCAACTTGCACATTTTTGTCTATCTACTCACATGCCAGCAGTGCTAAAGCAATGCATTTGAATCAATGCTCATTAAAGTCAACACTACCTTGTTGCAGTTTTTACTCTCTGTTCCAACCACAGGCGACTCCGTTAATCTCACTCCCTAGTTCTCAGGAGAGTGTTGAACACCGATCCACTCTCCCACTGGAAATCCTTCTTCTGTCCAAGGGCTGCCTCTCTAATTCTTTCTCAGCAAACCTGGTTTATATTAAGCCCATCTGATCAGAGACAGGGCTTTTCCGTGACGTCGTTGGCCTGTCCGCCCGACAGCCAGCCCCCAGCTGGACGGAAGCAGGCATGCAGAAGAGAGAGAGAAAGAGAGTTACTATTGCTAACGAAACAATTTATTTGCAGGCATACAGTCACTTATTCTGTCTGTGCACATAATGCCAGTGGTGCAAGTACAGAACCTTTTTCACAAGAGCAAAGCAAAAAAAAAGTGGGAGAAAGACATCCATAAGTTCCTTCTTGCTCTGCTCTAAAATGCTGGTGATACCACCGATTCTCAAAAATCACTTTGGACGCATTAACACAGGAATGTCGCAAACGTCTTAACTGACCTAAAGGCCATGCTAGACTGAAAATTACTCTTTTTCTACAATGTTATTTTAGTCTTTCCCCCTTAGATGAATAGAAGAATGCAACCTCCTCCTTCAACAAAGGAATAAATTGCATTGCTGCCCACAGGTTACAAAGGAAAATGCTACCAAAGTGGCTTCCGGACAACCTGTTTAATAAGATTTCATCCTGATTTGTTTACACAAAGTTTGCGGGGAGATTTGACAGTAGCGGCTCTTTATTTGGCCTGCGTTCTGATTTGTTGACAGGTAGGCTATACAGTGGTACCTCGGGTTACATACGCTTCAGGTTACAGACTCCGCTAACCCAGAAATATTACCTCAGGTTAAGAACTTTGCTTCAGGATGAGAACAGAAATCGTGTGGCGGCGGCGCAGCAGCAGCGGGAGGCCCCATTAGCTAAAGTGGCGCTTCAGGTTAAGAACAGTTTCAGGTTAAGAACAGACCTCCAGAACGAATTAAGTTCTTAACCCGAGGTACCACTGTACAATGTAATATCAAGCAGTTGTTATTCCAAACTTTCTAAAGCATTTCCCCATCACTTCCTTTATAGCAAAAAGTCCAATTTGGGGTGAGGGTGGGTGGGAGCGGGTCCGGTAAGCAAGAACACCCAACCAACTTTAATTCCACAACCTTCATTTGCCAGTATGTGTTTGTCACTATTTCTGGGTGGGAATCAATCTGGAAAGTCCTTAATTAAGGGTATATGCACACCATGGGTTTAAACCATTCCCTGTTACTTTATGAGCAGGGCTTGGGATCTCTAGTCAGGTATTCCTAGCACCCTCATCAAACTACAGTTCCCAGGATTCCTTGGGGGAAGCCATAATCTGACATGAAACCTATGTAACTTTGTCATGCCAATTTACTGAGAGAGTTAAAAGCCACTAAGGCTGCAATCCTATAAACACCACCTAAGTGGGGCTTACTTCTGAGAACACATGCATAGGATTGCATTGTTAAGCACCTAGCCCAAATGCCATTGGGGAGAAAATACAGTGTATTCACCTGCCATCTGAGGAGCAATTAAAGCAATTCAAACCACAAAGAACAGATGTGCTGGAGAAAAATGCTTGCAGACAGCAAGGTAAAGTTAAATCTGAACATCGGTTTCCTGGTTCCATATCCCAAATGGTCTCCACAGCTGTATATTGGCAGGCACAACAAACAGGCCACGACTCTATCACCCTGATTTTGAAATGTTCATTTGATTAAAATTGCATCATTTTACTTATTGCAAATATAGGTTTGCTGCAAACTCACTTGCTTTGTTTAAACAGTGCTGTTCATTTGCTTTCGAAAATCCCTCGGCAGCTGATTTGTTTCTGCCGTGCTTAGAGACAGTGCTAAGATGGGACGTTACTGAAAGTACACTGGGTTCTTTGGCTGACTGTGCAGTCGGCGTCACTTCCAGCTTTGCAGGTGATTGGTTGCTCCATTGCCTGCAGACCACATGGCTGACTGGGTGGTTGGAATACCTTGATCTGGAGTTTGTGTTTCTTTGCCTATTGTTTAAGCGTACCCAGTTTCTAAGTCTTCAGAAGAAGTGCAACCTGCTCTTTTCATCAGAAGAGCCGGGACGATCACGCATGTTGCATCTGTGCATTTAAAGCACTCTTATACTACTTTAACAGTCATGGCTTCCTCAAAGATGCCTGGGAACTGTTTTGTTAAGGGTTCTGGGAACTGTAGGTATATGACAAAATACAGCTCCTAGGATTCTTTGGAGGACGCCATGACTGTTAAAGTGGGAGTTGTAGCTCAGTGGCAGACAGTCTGCTTTACATGTAGACAGGATCTCCAAGTAAATTATCACCATTATCATCATTACGGAATGCTCACTAGCTGATGTGCAGGTATGGAGGGCAATGGATGGACATAAAACTAAGTAGAATGGAATGGAATAGAATGAAATAACCTGGAAGAATACATGCCTGATTGGCTGGAGCACTTAACAGGAGCACTTCATGCTGCAACATTTTGTTACAAGCCCCACTTGTAGAACACAAATGTTCTAAAGAATGGTTCCAGAATTTTGATTGCTGGCTGGCAGACTATTGGGTGCCTTTATTTAAAATGTTATTTTGTCCATTGGTAGAATTCACAAGCACCTTGTTAGAATCCCACATATACATCATGAAATCCAGGAACCACTTTTCCCGAACAAGGGGTGAACACAGCCAGTACTTTAATGAAGGACGCGATCAATAAATGCCAGCAGCTCCAGCGCTCTTGGCTTCGTTCCCACTCAGTTACGCCAAAGGAGCCAGGAATGAGTGGCACAGCAAAGAACAGCGAGAGCAACAATTGCGCATAGCAAGAGACGCACACACAGCCCACTCTCTTGAGTAATGAGTCAAATGATCTCAGAAATGCATAGCAACAAAAGAAAGAAACAGATCCCAAGACTCGGGCCTCGTGAATAATAATAAAAATTCCCCTATAGAGTTCTCCTAGTGCCACCTCAGATGGGGAAACCAAAGGTTTTATAAGCTTATTAAAAATGATTTACAAGAGTAGAAGTTCATCTGGTATGTCAGCCTCCTGTCTGGCTCAGAGAGTGTGTAGTACAGTATTTTATCTTGCATAAGACAGAGGAGACCGAAAGGGAGGTGGGCTGGCTGTGCTGAGCTATCAATTCCACATAGCCAAGGGTATTAATGTGTGAAGGAGACCAAAGGCATTGTTAAGCTTACTAACATAACCACCTGATATATTTTGCAATTTTTCTAAAGCAGAGGAGCTCAGAACTTATCTGATTTTGCGGCAAATCTCAAGCTTTAAGCTTTGGGCAATCTTGTTAGTTTAAAGCAAAAGTTGGAGAAGATAACATCACTCCCATAACAGCAAACGCTTTGGAAACACCGCCTGATTCATTTTAAACGACTCTTGTCAAGATCACAAAAGTAAAAAAAAACAAGCTTACCGCAGACATGGCCCAGAGAGGGTAATCTACCCTTGCAATCAAACTGGAGATAATGCCCTCAAAAACGCCACCACTTGTAGACCGACCCTGTTTCAGACAGGAAGGGAAATATTTTGGTCTCCTAGTTACTGTCCACACGCCCATAACTTCTGACACCAGACTGCTACTATTCGTAACCCCAAACTATATTATTCTCTTCCTGCCAGATCACAAGTAGCTGTTTCCTGAGAGTCATTTTCTAAGCAGGATTTTTTTAAAGAAATACATCAATGAATATACCTAGTACATCTTCCAAGGAGCTCCCAGTGGCTTATAAAAGCTGCAGCTCCTGATAAGGATTTGCCTCTGCCAGTGAGCCCTGGCAAGCATAAATGGCAATGGTGTCTAGAAGCAACAATAGCCATGTTCCAAACAGAGCCAGACCGCTGTGTTTAGCTCTTCTCAGTTGAAAGTCTTATCTTTCAAACTTCAAAATTCTTTTTCCCCTTCATTATTTAATATAGCAGCTTTCAAACTTATTCACTGATATTATCATTATCTTCCTGTCCTATTATTGAGAGCAGCAAAGGTGGAGACTGTGATGTATACAGCGGTCTGTGTTCACCTAAGCTTGAGTCTGGACTGAGGATTCTGATTCGATACACAATATCCAATCACATAGCATTATCAGGATTTGGGCTATTGGCATTGGTTCCTAAGCTCTGAGTTACGATTTGAAGCTCAGGGTTTTAGACAGCCAATCACGTTGAGAGTGGGCGTGGCCCAGACCTTCAGAAATGTATATAAGCAGCTGCTTTGCCCTGGTTGTCTTGTTCTGTGTTAGCTCAATAAAGTCTCTTGCTGTTAACGCTGTGTGTTGCCTTGAAGAGACCCACGTATACAGTGGTACCTCGGTTTAAGAACAGTCCTGTTTACAAACGGAAGTAGTGTCCCAGTTTGTGAACTTTACCTTGGTCTAAGAACGGAATCCGAATGGTGGAAGGGCACCGGCAGTGGGAGGCCTCATTAGGGAAAGTGCGCCTTGATTTAAGAACGGTTTTGGTTTAAGAACGGACTTCTGGAACGGATTAAGTTCGTAAACTGAGGTACCACTGTACTTCAGAGACCTTCTCTGGTGTCTCTGCCCAGTCGCACTTCTTGGAAGTCTAATTGTTATGTAGGGGGCATTTTCAGTGGGGACGGTCCTGACAGTTGGGAAGAGGGGAATTAATTTTTTTCTCCCCAGTTATGACTACACCCCCCACAGCTGTTTGGTTTGGGGGGGGGAACTACCATATGTTTCAAGCCTAATTTCAGGGGTGGGGCATCAGGGAACACCCTGTGGGTATCGGAGAACAGTTCTGTAGGCACCCATGCAGCTGTGGTTACTATTCTGGTGACCCATGCCTTAATAATGAAGCCATCACAACTGGCTTTTAAACTCCGGCACACTGTAGCTTGAAGGAAGCCCACTATATACAGATATTTTATTCTTACTCAATTTTTATTTTATTTTATTAGCATCACCTGACAATATGTCCCTATGTACAAACTAGACTCAATAGTAATCCTTCTGGCTAGTGGCTGAAAAGAAACACCTTAGCTATTTATAATCAGGGACATCCCCAAGTAAGCTGAGAAAATACCTTGACCTAGATGAGCAATTGAGTAGTGGCTGTAATTCATGTCATGAAGCATTTCCACACAATCCAATCACCACGAGATATTGGTGGACTTTGCACACAGCACAATGTACAGCATTTTTTTTTTAAAAAAATTATGCTTTGTAATCCCATTTAGTGATCAATTTTTATACTGTTGTTCATCACTTATGTGTTTTATATTGAGCAGTTTCTACATTCTTTAACTAAATAAAAATAAAAATTGTGCTTAGGATTGCGCTTTTACATAGATTTGATACACTGTACCTATTTTTCACTGTAGATTTTTTTTAATTAAAAAACTAATTACATGCGCCTGTGCTTCCCAGTATATGTATTTTTAAAAATTCAGCTTGTTTAAACAGTTTGCCATGCACTCCATCACTGTCTGTTCCCTTTGAAAAAGCTGCTATGTCATTTGCGCATGATGTGAACAAGAAGAAAAAAGATACCGGTACATGTCTCTGGGAAAGCTGAGTTGCCTCAAACACAAAACTATGATGCAGATTTACTTTAACCAATTGTAAAACAAACAAACAAAAACCGCATATACAAAGATTCCTATACAGGTACAGTTTTACTGTGAAGGGTCTTATTTCTGAAGAATTACTCTCGATATTTGTAGTTTCAGGTAAGTAGCCGTGCTGGTCTGACACAGTCAAAATAAATTAAAAAATTGTCCAGTAGCACCTTAGAGACCAACTAAGTTTGTTCTGGGTATAAGCTTTCATGTGCATGCACACTTCTTCAGATACACTGAAACAGAAGTCACCAGACCCTTATATATAGTAGGAGGGTGGGGTGGGGGTTTCTCAGAAGGGTAGTGGGAGATGGGTGATTGACTCAATGGGTATGGTAAAGTTTTTAATTTTTAACGTATAAAGGTATTTATATAGGTGAATGTAACGTTTTACCTGTCTGTAAACTATTGCGAATTCCTGCTGAAAGCTGTGGAGGTACAGCAGGAGACAGTGACAGAGGAAGGGGATGCAGTGGGGGCAAACCACCCCAAGTGTCTTTGCTGGGGGGGTGACATTTGGTGCGCCACCCATCCACAACTCCCAAGCCTACCCCGAGCCGTCAGGGGAAGAGGGGAGCTGTGCCGCTTTGCCAGCAGCAATCCCCCTTCATTTTGACAGCTTGGGTGAGGATTGGGAGTCGCGGGCACACGGTGCGCCGAATGTCCGCCATGGGTGGCTTGCTCTGCCCCAGGCTGCAGGGCATGCGCACCACTCCAGGCACCCGAGCACCTATCATGCACCTGGGAGGGCACCCTCCGTGCCACGCACCCACCCTGGGCAGCACGGGCATATGCCCTGCCACTGAGGAGAGACTCCTGAGGGAAGAGGTTGTGGACCTGATGGAAGACTGCAAGCATAGTAGTCCTCAGTGCCTAGTTGAGGAGTGCTAACTGGGAAGAGGTGGTATAAAGAAGTTGGCTTTAGGTTTAAATAGAACTGAGGTTAGCACTACCATCATTTCAAAGGGACAGGAACCCTATACAGTGGTACCTCGGGTTACAGATGCTTCAGGTTACAGACTCCGCTAACCCAGAAATAGTACCTCGGGTTAAGAACTTTGCTTCGGGATGAGAACAGAAATTGTGTAGCGGCAGCGGGAGGCTCCATTAGCTAAAGTGGTACCTCGGGTTAAGAACAGTTTCAGGTTAAGAACGGACCTCCAGAACGAATTAAGTTCTTAACCCGAGGTACCACTGTATAACAACTGTAACAAAGCAAAGTTAGCCATTTGGTTTATAAGCCATACATATGAACACCACCGTATTTTATATTAATAACTATTGTACATAAAATATTGTTTTCACTTTTATTTGGATCACTGTGCTATTTTAGCCAATTCTTAACCATAGTTACTGTTGGATAAACTGAGGCAGAAGATAAATTGTATTGAGATGCATGGTGGCAATGGTAACAGCTTGACCCAGCCACACAGGAAGTTGCGCAAGGCACTCTTTTGAGGAAAATGCTTTAAGCACCCAATTTAAATTTTAGCTGGTCACTTTTTAAATGTAATTACAACTGTGAGGAATAAGCAGGCTTGCACTGTGCTTTAAATGGGTGGACACCTTTCCTCTTATTGCTTTAGCTCCCACCAGGCTCAAAAACTCCAAAGGAAGCAAAGGTATTTTGACAGCAGCAATTCACCTTCCTTTTCTGGAAGTGTATGGGGGAAATCCAGCTCCAGATTTACTGTAGCTACAGAATAGGGTCACTTTGGCTGCTATCTTGCAGGAGTGTTTATTTCACTAATCCTGCAAGCCGTAAATATTGGACGGTTGGCATCATAGGCTGGAAAAACAACATGAAACATGAGCCTTGATTTAAGATTTTAATGCTCCTCCTGAACCACTAACAATTTTGGGAAGATCCGATGTGTCCCTGAGCAGGCAAGGCTGAATTGCAGGAGCTGCTTCTTTCTCCCACATTCTGCCCAGCCAGCTTTGCCTACTTCTGCATGCTTAAACGCTCAAGAATGTAGGAATATATAAGAGCCCTGCTAGAACAAAGGTTTATCTAGTTCCCACAGTGGGCAAACAGAGCTTCAAGGCAATCACTCTTTTTCGGTGTTGATCCCCAGCGCTGGATGTTCAATGGCAGACTATAATGGAGATTCCATATCGCTATCATGACTCATGACAAATAAAGGTAAAGGTAAAGGACCCCTGGCAGTTAAGTCCAGTTGCAGACGACTCTGGGGTTGCAGTGCTCATCTCGCTTTACAGGTCGAGGAAGTCAGTGTTTGTCCGCGGACAGTTTTTCCGGGTCATGTGGCCAGCATGACTAAACTGCTTCTGGCGCAATGGAACACCAAAACCAGAGCAGCGCATGGAAACGCCGTTCCCACTGGAGCAGTACCTATTTATCTACTTGCACTTTGACATGCTTTTGAACTGCTAGGTTGAAAGGGCAGGGACTGAGCACCATTGTGAGGATTCGTACTGCCAACCTTCTGTTGTTTTTTTTAAATAATATTTATTACTTTTAAAAGTTACAAAAAAGGAGAAGAAAGAAAAAGAAAGACAAAAAAGAAAAAAAGCGAAAGAGAAGAAAAGCAAAAACAATACAATACAATAAAACCCAACCTGAACCCATTAAACTAAACACATAAATAAAGCAAAACAAAAACAATTTAAAAACATCCCTCCTTTTCCATACTCTGTCCTTCATTCCCTTGTTTCCTCGACTTCCTCACACCTCCCTTTTTGTATCCCACTTCTAGTACTTGTTTCAGCAAATCCTTCCCATCTTTCTCTATTTTCTATCATATTATAAATAACATATTTTTTACCCTTATTTCCCATTAAGACTAAATTACTTATATGTACTTAACTTCTTATAGCATTTCTGCTAAATCCATAAAATATCATTCCGCCATTTTTCTAGCAGTCATTACTTTTACAATATTTCTAAATATACACTTTAAATTTTCCAGTCTTCTTCCACCATCTCCTCTCTCTGGTTTCGGATTCTGCCAGTCCTTTCCGTCAGTTCCATATAGTCCATCAACCTGGAGATCTTATGTCCGAGGCTCTTAAATCTTTTCCAAGTCCCTTCTGCAGATCTTCTTCATATTCTTTAGTGCTCAGGAGCAAATCTCGGGAAAGCTCCAACCTAGCAGTACTTTTATTCCTTCTGGACAGTTCAGCCAAATTTCCATAGTTAAAACTAAAGTCCATAAAGAGTTTCAGGACGTATTTCTGGATTCCTCCAAATCTAGAGCCCCCCAAAACTTCAGGCTCCTCCAAACCCAAGCCCATGTCCCAAAAGTCAGTCAATCCCTGGATAGAGGGATCTTTCCAACTTTCCTTCTTCAGTCCAAGCCGGGATCCAATCCTCAAAATCTGACTTTTGCTAGATTCAATCATGGAAGACCTCAATTTATAATCCTCAATTTGCTTCTGAAAAACTAAGGATCCCGCTTGTACTACTTTAGGTTTCACAACAACAGCTTTCTCCTTTTCCTCCACCATTTGTCCTGCCAAGGTATATTCCTGTGCCAAGTCCTGAATTGTTTCTGTGTTGGTACTCGCTTTTTGACTCAAATTAGTCACTTTCTGTTCCAAGTTATCAATTTTAAAGATCGTGTCATCTGTCTTTTTATGAAGCTGTTCCAGTGAGTAGTTTATCTTATATAATACAGTCACAATAGCTTCTCCTATCAACATTTTGAATAGTCCAAGGTCAATCTCTGGTTCTCAGAATCCTTATCTTGCAGCTGGAGATCTCCCTGTTACACTCCTGTAACAGTTTCACATGCTCCCTCTAGAGGGAAACAGTCTCCACTTGTATCAATTCTTTCAAGCACGACGAGCAAATAAAAATAGTTTCGATTTTCAGTTACTTTTTCCTCCTTTTTTGAACGCAGAAGAGGACAATGGAAACAGTATCTTTCTTATTTTAGCTAGCTGTCAAATCCGTTCTGTCAATGAACATTCCCCAAACGTCATCTGGCAGCCCTTTTCCAGGTTCAGAGCAGTGGTAATTTGATTTTCACTCTCTCCTGCAGGCTCACTAGGTCCAAAACTTCCCCCCTCTTCTCCTGCTTCCAAGGGGGGTTTTATATTTTTGACCGATGGAAATTTAATCCTTTGTCAAAAGCTTTCAGAGACTTTAGCTTGTAGCGTCTTTGCTTCAATCTATTTACAAAAGCGGAAGGCGGACTTCCTGTTTAGAACCTTCCCGCTTCGGTGCCAAATTAAAGTATTTCAAGATCCAATTTTCCGTTCTACTCACGGGTAGTTGTTTAAAATCCAATTGTCCACAGGAAAAAGTCAGCGCTCTCCGGCAGCAGCAATGCGGCTTCACTCCGTGAAAAAAGCGGTCGATTCAAAGCACCGCGCCACTCACCCCACGTCGCTCCGGATCCCCAAAATAGGGTTTCCCCGCGAGTAGGGGAGGCGCAAAGGGTGCCAGCTGGCGTACTGCCAACCTTCTGATCGGCAAGCCCAAGAGGCTCAGTGGTTTAGACCACAGCGACACCCGCATCCTGACAAATAATCCCGACAAATAGTCATGACAAATAGCAAGTGGTAAATCTATCCTCAGTCACAATGTCTACTAATCCCCTTGCTTCTTCCGACAAAGCACTTTCCATATTCTTTATGTCATTGAAATTATACACAATATTGACCCAGAGCAGATTCCAATGTATAGTTAGCAGAGTAAAAACTTAAATATGTTGCAGGATTCCCAAAAAATAGAGCAGAGGCATTTCATCTAGCAGAGCTTTACTGCTACTGAAGGCAAATGAGCATAATGGTCACAAATCCAATACATTCAGGATTGGTATTGTCCATAAGAAATCAAGTTGCAGCAGACTTAACTTCAACTTACAAACTTATAATGTGACTAAACCTTAACACTACATACAGAACACCAGAAAGAAAAAGAGAGAGAAAGAGAGAGTGAGCCCAGGCTCCTTCCAGCCTCACTATTATAGTCAGCATGATCTTGACTGAAAGAGATAACAGAACCAGCTTAAACCAGCTGTACTCAGCTTCTCTGAAGGAATAACCCAAACATCATGAAGTTTATTTCACGCAGAGAAGCTTCCAGAACCCTCTTGAATTAATCAGAATAGGAAAGATCTCCTACACATCAGATCAATACTTTCTGTACTAAGAAATGCAAACTGACACTTTACTGAATATTCCAGCAGACTGAACACAGTTTTGCAGTTTTAACAACCCAAAGCAATGGCACACATAAGCCCTAACAAATGGCAATGGAACATTCATGTCTCTTGCAGTTAACTCGGTGATAATATTCATCAGAGACTATTCATCACACATTCTGATGAGAGTTAGCTAGTCCTAAATCATGAAATGAATTTGCTTTTGTGATCCCGCCCTGTTGATCACACTTCCACATACTAAATTTGTAGCTCAACTTTCCTCCAATGAGCTCAAGATGGCATACATAGTACCCTCCCCCCATTTTATTCCCCACCACCACCACACATACCAATGCTATAAAGTGAATTATGCCAGGAGCGTGCCCTGCAAGTGTTCCAGAAAAACTGGGACATTCCGTTTTTTATCGAAAGAGAACCATTTTGGTTGCCACTATTTCACAGCACAATTCCCCCTCCCAACAAAAAACACTTTTGTGGGGCTGCAATCTCACACGTGCTTTTGAAAGCTGTGCCTGGAAATAAAGCAAAATCTCAGCAACCCAAGGGGCCACCATGCTCTTGCCGTAAAAAATGGGAAGATGGCATCCAGGAAGCTGGCGTCCCAGATTTTGGCTTCAAAATGTTGGAGGGCATGCAGGAGTCAGTGGCTGGCCCATGGTCACCCAGTGAGCTTTGTGGACGAATAGGATTTTAAGTGCACACCTGCCTACTCCTAGTCTAACCATCTAACCATTACATCACACCAGATCTCATACAGGTAAATTGCTGTTTAGGTGAAAGCACTATACACTGGCATTTTTATACTTATTTTATTGTGGAGTCTCAAAGGACAGCCCCAAGTGTGTTCTGCAATGGTAGCCAAGATTTCTGCTTGGAATTCCCCACATTGTACCGGCAGCCAGCAGAGAGCATCACAGCCTCATTTACTACTTAGCAAATGGGTTGTTTGGGGGGATACCTCTCAAGGAGTCAAATCTTTTGTTGGAAGCCACCCAGGGTGGCTGGGGAGACCCAGCCAGATGGGCAGGGTATAAATAATAAATTATTATTATTATTATTATTATTATTATTATTATTATTATTATGACTGTAATATTGATTACATCTAGCAACACAGTCACAATAACCCTGCTTTTAAGAGCACAGGTGGTTTGAAAGGAAACATTATTCACCCAGATGCACTGCCATGACTGTTCTTCTGAAGCAGCAATATTAAGCAGCCTCCTGACTGGAGATTACCAGCCATGTAGATGCCTTGGAATGAATTGACCATCTCTGGTGGTGGAAAAACACTCTTGTTACCAGACCCTCCAGTTCTTCCCGAAAGGCTGCATCCTTAACAATACCTTAACAGCAAACAGCAATGACATTATTTGCAATTACTTGCTTTGAAGCAAGTAAAATTGTGTTTATCTAGTGGTGACTATTGGTAAGCGAATGGTGCCTATGTACACAGTTTAGATTTAAGTATGCACAGTCTCTCTTCTCTCCATTAGAGAGGGATGGTTTTCTAAACAAAAGAGAACTATTAATGTGCAAAGTTTCATGTTCCCAGCCTGCATGGAAATTATTAGAACTTAGATATAGTACGTAATTCCTCAGGAGCAATGGATATACAATTAGGAAAGGAGGTCTGAGGAAACAAATAGGTTTAGGAGAAACATTATATTTGGAGAAACAGAGGTGGCCATATTGGGTGCCGTACTCTGTGTGTGTGTGTGTGTGTGTGTGTGTAATTTTATTAGAGGTTTTTTAACATATTAAGCAATAAAATCCAAACTTCTATAGAAAAATAATAAAAGGCAAAGTATCAAATAATATAGAAAAAATATAATACACAATATTCATAATCCTCATAAAACACAATTATATATATAAATGTATAGCCCTTTATCACCATTTTATATCAATCTCCCATCTGCATACTGAGAGCTGAATCTCCCTCATCTCCCACCTGGAAGGTCCATCCCATTCCTCAGCCTCACACCCTAAGAAAAACCACTCTGATCTGTCTCCCACACAGATGTTGGGTGCTGTAAACTCACAGCAGCCAAAAACATGTGGCTGGGGTTTGCAGGCCTGGAAAAAACGTTTTTCCCCCTGGGGAAATCGCATTGCAAATTGCGCAAGTTCAGGGCACCCAAAATGGCTTTCATTTGGATATTCAGCAGCCGGTTTCAAGTTTAAAGCACACAGTAGGAATCAGCTAGGAACACAAGAAGGTGGCTTATGAGAAGTTTGATTGGTCCATCTAGCTCACCACTGACTACACTGACTAGGGATATCCTGGACATTACTGGAATTTCAAAGGCAGAAGCAACGTTCGGGGCAGAGGTTTGTCCTGGATCTTCAGCATGTACAGTGGTACCTTGGTTCTCAAACGCCTTGGTACTCAAACAACTTGGAACCCAAATGCTGAAAACCCAGAAGTGTTCCAGTTTGTGAACATTTTTCGGAAGCCAAACATGCTCCATTTTGAATGTTATGCTTCCGATCTGAGTGTTACACTTTCGACCGAGTGCCACACTTCCGTTTTGAGTGTTACGCTGAGGTCTGTCTGTTTTTGCTATTTATTTTGCATTTTTGTTTTTGCGTCTCTTTTGCTTTTGTTTTTGTGACTGTGTGGAACCCAGTTCAGCTACTGATGGATTGATTGTGTGACTGCAGTACATTCTTTATTGCTTTCATTTTAGGGATCAATGGTCTCGTTAGATAGCAAAATTCATGTTAAATTGTTGCTTTAGGGGTTGTTTTTAAAAGTCTGGAACGGATTAATCCATTTTGCATTACTCTCTATGGGAAAGCGTGCCTTGGTTTTGGAACGCTTTGGTTTTAGAACAGACTTCCAGAACGGATTAAGTTTGAGAACCAAGGTACCACTGTAATCCGAGAAATCATGGGGTGTTTTGTTTTTTGCTTTTGCATTTTCGGATTTTTACTTCTTGAAATATGGCAACCCTAACACTGATAATACTTGCCAGTATTTCAGACATAGGAACATTCCCAGCCCTACCTAGAGATGCAGGATTGAACCTGTGTCCTTCTGCATGCAAAGCTACCACTGAGCCACAGCCCTTCTCAAAAATTCAGAGGCATATTCATTGCATTAGAAAGGCAAGGCATGCTTTGATCTGCAAAACAATATTAAAAATTAAATGGCCACCGGGTGGCCTGGCAATTTTCAAATGGTCCAAGATGGCAGGAAGAGGTTGAGCACTTCTGAAGTAGACAATGCAACGTTGAATATAAATTTAACTCCGAGTAAAACCTGGAAGGTTTTGTACTTCTGTTATGCAGTCTTCAATAAGCCCATATGATATACTATGATCTTCTGCTGCCACCATCAGGTCACTTGGAAGGCAGCGGAATAAAACCGTTTCATCCTTTTGAGAATTCGGTCTGGAAATGAATATACAAAAGGCACCTCAGCTGACAGCAACCTCCTTTTACATATTGGCAATGATGTGCCAAAGATTATTGCAGAATCCATGCATGTTTATTCATAAGTAAAATCCCACTGTGTTCAGTAGGGACCGATCTCAAGTAAGTAGGGCTAGGGTTGCAGCTTCACTTTTAAGCGTTTTCACAAAGAAATAGCTAAAACTGATATAAACTAGGCAGATTTAAATATCTGCACATGAAACACATCCCCATTTTTATCTTTTATGGCAGAACCATAGAATGGTAGAGATGGAAGGGACAATGAGGATCATCTACTTCAGCCTCCTGTAGTACAGGAATCTTTTGCCCAATGTTGGGCTTGAACCCACGAACCTGAGATTAAGAGTCTCATGCTGTACTGACTGAAACAGTGATTCTTTCCAAGTGGACCCATTAGGTTTAGATTATATGTGCAGTGACTTGAGCATGTACTTTTAATGTTGTGGCACCAGTTCTCTGGAATTCTCATCCATTGGAAGAAGTTTGTTGAAAACATTTTTTTCCTCTGCAGTTTTTAATTCTTGTTTTTTATTTCTTAATACTGCTTTTATCATCTGTTTTAAGTTTATGTTCTGTATCTGTAGTCTATTGTTTATGCTAGTTTATTGTTCTTCTTTATAACATAGTTTAAAGACAAAAATGAATAAAAGCTAACATGGTTGCACTGATATACATCTTTGTTTAAATAACAGCATATGACATACAACAATTACATAAAAATAAAAATAGAACAACAAACGCTCAGATAATTTTTTCCAGATATATTAAAGTTGTGCCGAGCTGGTTTATTGTTCTCAAGATGCATTCTTACTTCGTTGTCAGGAAGAGTTGGTTTTTACTGGAGATTGTTGTCCACTTTGTGGAGAAAATTCCTCCAACAGCAGGCTATACATTTCAAAATAAATTAAGAAGTGTGCATGTGTGGAGTAATATGTCCTTTAATTTATAGTATTCATTCTGTTTGCATTTATCACTGGGTTATAGGATATAATTGAATAAAACCAAGAGGTTAGATAAACATGCACAGAATTATTGTTGGAAATTGGTCAGATGTTATATGAAATAGTATGAAATTGGAATACTAAAGCTGTAGCAAGTGTTCTGGGCAGTTTTATGTTTCAACACAAACACTGCCTAGCATTTGGTGAAAAGCATTGTGCTTGGTAGATATGTCTGCTCACTGTATCGAAGTGATAGCACAGAACATCCTGGGATGGAAAATATTATTAGAGGATATTTTTCATCTTGCTGATGCGACGTACCTGAGGCCTCAGAAATTATGGCAGGTCCATCTCATCCATCACTGTCTACTAACGTCGGTGACTTGCCAAAGTCCTTCCCACCACTGCTTCTTACTGGGAATTGAACCTAAAACCTTCTGCATGCAAAGCAGAGGCTTTTCCACTGAGCTATGGTCTTCTCCTTTAAACATTTCTTTAAAATACATGAAAGTCAGGGAAGAAGGTGGGATTTCAGCCGGCAGCCCCAAGGACACAAGCTGAGGGGAAATGATCATGACTAATAACTACACCCCAGGAGTGGGACCAATGAATGCAAATGGTAGATCATTTGATATTAACTCACTAAGTGCTGTAGAAAAGCACACTTTATGCTACAACAGCAGCAAGAGTCCTCTTAGCAAAGTATTGGAAGACACAAGAACTACCCACGCTGGAAGAGTGGCAGACGAAGGTGATTGACTATATGGGACTGGCAGAGATGACGGGCAGAATCCGTGACCAAGGGAAAGAGATGGTGGAAGAAGATTGGAAGAAATTTAAATTTTATCTTAAAAATTGTTGTAAAATTAGTGAGTGTTAAAATGTCATGGGTAAAGCATAGCAGATTTGCAGAGAATAAGTAATTCAGATCAGGGGTTGCTGAAAAAGTTTAAAACAGGGATGCAGAAAAGGGAGGCATGGGGAAGTCGTTGAAATTGGGTACATGAAAAAATTCATGAAATTATACATGTTTATATGTTTGTTTGTGTTTGTTGTTTGTAATGTCTTTTAATATATGTTGAAAAACCAATAAAAATTAAAAAAAAAATAGAAAAGCACACTTTAATAATATTTTCCCCCGCCCCCCCAAGTCCTCGCACAGCTGGTGTTATGTCATTTGTCAATAACTGCATCAAAGGGACTATCCAAAAGAGGCTCATGACATGTATAGAACATTCCTATGGTGATTCCATTAGTAATAAGTTATAAGAGAAGTATTTGCCCAAGTACATAAGAGTGTGCTCAGCCCTTGGAATACGCAACGGTAGCACAGCCTTGTGAAGACATGGAAACTGTGAGCAACAAATGAAGGCTTACTGCTACGGAAATAATAGCCATGATAATAGGAAGGTCTCTTCTACATATGACATAAAGGAAACCCTTGGGCTAGGTTAGCTCCAAGTAAAATATTACAAAATAATTTTATTTATGACACCAAATCAGAAAAAGTAATAGTAAACAAGATGTCTTCCCCAACCATAATTTATTCTTAAATCTTTCCCCAATATAAACCTTATTACATGCTCTTTATAAGTCCCCAACAATTCCATTAGTTTGCTTTGCTTGTAAAAGATAAGGCACAAACGTCCATTGTGACTAAGGGAGAAACTAATGTCCCTGTTTAGATGGCATCATTTAGTTGGTCATATTTTGGAAAACGAATGTAATGTTTTCTTTTATTCTTCTAAGAAAGGGATCGGGAAGATTTTCGTGATTCCCAGAATAGTGTTTCCATTGCATCAACTGTGACATAGAGAGAGGCTTTTTTGAGTCAGGTTTCACATTGCTTTGGCCAAGCTGGCAATCTTGTAGAGAAAGGTTTTCCGAGGGACCTGAAAGAAATGGCATTTTTAGAGATGCAGGGAAGAACATCAAATGCCAAATCTGTTATTTTTGACAAAGAACAGTGTGAAAATTATGAAACGGATACAAGATCATGGGAACAAGTCCTTAATTTGTCCCTGTTTAAGCTGTTTAAGCATGTGTGTGTGTGTGTGTGTGTGTGTGTGTGTGTGTGTGACTGAAAGGCCTATCTAGCCCAGCATCCTCATTCCCAAAGGGGTCAACCAGATTCTATGTACCTGGAAGCACACAAGAAAGCACTATGTGTCCTCTGCTTTTTCTCCTCAGCAAGTGGTAATTGAGAGGCATGTTGTCTCTGATCCTGGAGATAATACGTACACAGCTATCCTCACTAATAGCCAGTGATAACATTCTCCATGAATTTGTGTAAAGTGGTACCTCGGGTTAAGAACTTAATTCGTTCTGGAGGTCCGTTCTTAACCTGAAACTGTTCTTAACCTAAGGTACTACTTTAGCTAATGGGGCTTCCCGCTGCCGCTGCACGATTTCTGTTCTCATCCTGAAGCAAAGTTCTTAACCGAAGTTAGCGGAGTCTGTAACCCGAGGTACCACTGTAATCCCCCTTTAAAAGATATCTAAGATAGTGGGTATCACCAGATCTTGTGGCAGTGGATTTCGTAGGTTAACTCTGTACTGTGAGAAGAAGTCCTCCCTTTCATCTGTCCCCAATTTACCACCTATGATTATGATTCAACATGGGTCAAATTATTGCACAAAAGGCATAGTTTGGATCACAAACTGGGAAACTTGCGCACCCACAATCTGCTGTTGGCCTGGATAGCTCAGTTGGTTAGAGCGTGGTGCTGGTAACGCCAAGGTTGCAAGTTTGATCCCTGTATGGGAGAGCTGCAAAGCAGGGGATTGGGCTAGAATTCAGGCTTCCTCAATCTCGGTCCTCCAGATGTTTTGAGACTACAATTCCCATCATCCCTGACCACTGGCCCTGCTAGCTAGGGATCATGGGAGTTGTAGGCCAAAAACATCTGGAGGGCCAAGGTTAAGGAAACCTGGGGTAGATGATCCTCACGGACCCTTCAAATCCCACAGTTCTATTAATCTATTCTGTTACAGCTCCCATCACCACTAACTATTGGCCATTGGCCATGCTGGATGTTAGTCATCAGGAGGGCAACAGCAGGTTCTCCATCCCTGATTTAGAGGTTCCACAAAGAGGCAATTTGTTATTCACATAAAAGCAATTACCACTGAAAGCTACCAATCCCTATTTTTGCAATTTATAAAGACATTAAGGGAATGCTGGGAACCAAATTGTATACCGAGTTGGAGAGGGGCCAGTGACCAATGGAGAGGAGGAACGAAAGCAAAACAAAACTCACCTAGGTCACCTTCCTTTTCTGTGCATTTACACTCCAGCAAATCGTGGGTAAGGCAGCTAGACTCTTCATGCAGGGTGAACAGATCTCTAAGTTCTTCAACAGAAAAACGGATGTGTTCGGATCCCTTGGAAAAGTCGACAACTGCCCCAGAGAGCCCTTGCTTACTGATCTGTCTCTGATAGATTTTCTCTTCTATTGTGCCTGCATTGAAAAAGCAGAGACACTGGTTTTATTTCTGGAAATGAGGGCCTGAAATAAAAGCCAACAGAAAATGCTGTATAATTCTTAAGAGCGGATACATCTAGAGATGTTTCCTGCGAACCAAACTCAAACAAGAGTTTGCAAATATGCGGCGGACCTGTAGTAAGCAGTCTGTAAATATGCACTGTATGTCTCTGCCCATCTCTCCAAACTCTGGCCATTGCCTAAAAGGGAAGGAGAAGGGAAATATGACTGAGCACACTATTCTGTATTATGTGGCTGGCAAGAGCATTTCACCTTATTTAAATTTACCCGCTTCTCTAACATTTGGTTGTCAGTTCTTTTTCGGACCCAAACTATCAGGTCCTGGAATTTATAAGGAAAACCAAGTGCAACATAAACCTATATATGTTTATTAAAATGTGGATCCCACCGGCCAAAACTACATGTGAAGGAGAACCGTAACTGAGGCTGCCAACATCTCTTCCCTGTCTTATAAACAGCTGTGGGTGATGCCGTATTTGGACTGAGGCATGGCAGGAGGGGAGTGCAAGCCTGAACCTCCACCTGCCAATTGCGTAACAAAAATCAGCACCCCTCCCTATAGCCACTATTAGCTACGGAGAGGAAAACACACACAGGCCTTCCACAGCTAATAGAAGCTTCTGGCATGAGGGATTATCTATCAGAGACTCAGCACAATGGTAAAGGGTTAAAACCCCATTCCCCGGCTCTGCAGTGCCACTCCAAATCAGGCCTTCCTGAGGCTGTGGCAGCACCAGTCACAGAACAACTCATATTAACTATGGCCTTAAGATGACTCCATTAAAACCAACAGAATGTGTATCATCAATTTCAAGAGCAAAGCATCCAGTGGCCATGGCCAACCAAACTGAATTGTCAAAACTACACAGGCTCCTCCCCCCTTTATTATGATTACAGCATCTCTATCATCCCTAACCCTTTCCCAACAAATTAAGGTAATGTACGACTCCACTGGATGAAAGCCCATTTCCTCCATACACATCTAATTTTAAAAGTAATTTAGTATTAAAAACAGCAGCCCTCTCTACAATTTTTTTACCCTGTGTGTGTCTGTGCATAATGTGCAAAACAATGGTTAAGATCCAAAGAACAACTTTAGGTGTGCAAGGCCTTTGCCAAGCCCAGCGACTTTTTTTTTTAAACTTCTTTGAGCAACAGGCCTCCATGTCAGATCACAAATTTTCTTTTTAACCTTCCTCGGTTTCAAGATCAGTGAGCTACATGAGGAACTAGTGCTTTTTTGGGGGGGAGGGGGTTTATTGGGTTACTGCTTTTGGTTTGATTTTATATGTTGTGGTCTTATTGCGAACCGCCCTGAGACCTCCAGGAATAGGGCAGTGTATATGTTGAATAAATTAATAATAATAATAATAATAATAATAATAATAATGGCAATGGCTTACTTCAAAGCGTGGTTCAGACAACGAATGCAAGGGGAATTATTCAGCACTTCAGATATTTTAACCATCCTGCATGGTAAATCAGTTATGGCATTTTCGTTCCTTGCAGCTGAGCTCAAAATAATGAGACCCCAATGCAACTAGCTATTCTCAAAGTAACTACCATATAGCCCTCGGAAAGGAGAAGTTTGCCTATTTGAATTGGGCTTTGAGCATCCTGTTTGAAATTTCCTGTGAGAAAGTGAGTTAAACTTCTGCAATGGAAAATATTAATTCCACCTGCATCCATCTTTGGTAAGTATGCTCAGCAACCCCAGGGCACAGGCCTGCATACAAAATGGTATCAATCTGAATGTTTCTTTGAACAAAAATGTGTGCCATTAAACAGCTGCTGCTAATGATGCCTGGTGTAAAAGGCTTTTCAGACATTCACAACAAACCTGAATATCCGTGGCTGGATTCCAATCGATATCATATAAGATTAAATGGGAGGCCCCAACAAGGTTCAGACCCACGCCACCAGCCTTTGAACTCAGCAGGAAGATAAAAGAGGGGCAGAATTTACTATTAAAACCATCAACGATCTGCTGTCTGTGGGAGACGGGAGTGTTGCCGTCAAGCCTTGCATAGGAATATCCATGGCGTTTGCACACCTCTTGCAATATGTTCAGGGTCTGTGTGTAATTGGATACCACCACGACTCTGTCAATCCAGAATACAGTAGATCTGTTACTGGCTAATACAGTTCCTTCATGTTCATTGCATTTAAATCTCCAAAACGTATATATCGTTAGCGTGTGTACCAAGGGCAGGGTACATAATTTGCATGCAAAAAGGTCCAGGGTTCAAATCCTTGGAACCTCTAGGTATAGAGTCGAGAAAGGCTCCTTTTAGCACAGAACAGGTCCAGGTAAGTGCCAGGCCACAAGCCACATGCGGTCTGCAGCACTTTTGGATCTGGCCTGCAGCATCCCCTCCTCAGCACTGCCCCCCCCCAAGAAAGTTTCCATTCACACAAATGAGAGATATTTTCTTAATTCCTGCCCGGGTTGCGGCAGGGTGAATTAGAGGCAGGCAGCTGGGAAGGGGAGGGTAACACTCCCCTGCGGTAACTAGTTTTTTAAAAAGGTCCCATATGCTATGTGGAAGAGGTTATTTTGTGTGTGGGGGGGGTCATCATAGCAGCTGAGGGCTGTAGACAATATTGAGCTAGATGGGACCAATCGTCTGTCTCAATACTAGCCTGTTTCCCAGGCTACAACTTTGCTAAAACTCAGTGAATGCCAGGTTATCAGATGAACAACATTATAGAGACCTAGCCTTCTTCCTTCAAAGAGCACAGGGTGACAAATAGCCATGGGGCAGAGGTTGAGCAAGAGTGTTTTAGCCAGATGCCACCTGCATGGTTATAAGAAGTGCATTGTTGTGGTTCAGGAGGGAGGGGGTTTGCCTTGTTTTTACTCCTGCCCATGCAAAATGGGCTCCACCTGGTACGCAGGCTGAGACCCTACCTGCCCGCGGACTGTCTCACCAGAGCGGTGCATGCTCTAGTTATCTCCCACTTGGACTACTGCAATGCGCTCTACGTGGGGCTACCTTTGAAGGTGACCCAGAAACTACAACTAATTCAGAATGCGGCAGCTAGACTGGTGACTGGGGGCGGCCACTGAGACCACATAACACTGGTCTTGAAAGACCTACATTGGCTCCCAGTAAGTTTCTGAGCACAATTCAAAGTGTTGGTGTCGACCTTTAAAGCCCTAAACGGCCTTGACCCAGTATACCTGAAGGAGCGTCTCCACGTCCATCGTTCTGCTCGGACACTGAGATCCAGTGCCGAGGGCCTTCTGGCAGTTCCCTCACTGTGAGAAGCAAAGTTACAGAGAACCAGGCAGAGGGCCTTCTCGGTAGTGGCGCCCGCCCTGTGGAACGCCCTCCCATCAGATGTCAGAGAGATAAACAACTACCTGACATTCAGAAAACATCTGAAGGCAGCCCTATTCAGGGAAGTTTTTAATGTGTGACATTTTAGTGTATTTTTGGTCTTTGTTGGAAGCCGCCCAGAGTGGCTGGGGAAACCCAGCCAGATGGGCAGGGTACAAATAATAAATTATTATTATTATAACATCGATTGTTAGGATCATCTGTTCTAGGTGTATGTCATCTGAGAGAAATCAGATTAAATCAAAAGATTCAACTACACTAACAAAAAAGAGAGAGAGAAGCTGACCAAACCAATTTCCTACCTTTCTGCAGGGCTCAGTTCTCGAATTGCTGCCAGCAACTGCGTCAGCACGTTCAACTTCCCTGAGTCAGTCTCAGAGAAAGAGGTTGGGGTATGTTCTTGAGAAACAATATCAAGCAAAGCCTCATGGAGGTTCTGTTTCTCTTGTACATCACAACTGGAATCACATCCTTTGTCCTAGAAAAAGAACAGTTCATTAAAAGTTGGGTGGCTTTTATTGTTAACATGGCATATTATTTTTAAAGCATCAAGCACCACACTTCAGACAAGTTTACTCTGGATCTTGGAAGGGTGCAGTTAATCACTAAAGCTGTTTTTTCCCCCTTCAGTGACAAACAAAAGTTATTAAAGCCTTACAGCAAAACATTTCTGCTTCTTCCTTCTTCATCTGCTCTGAAGTGAATAAAAGGCTGCTGTAGCCAAAGTGGGTGTTATAAAGCACTGAGGACAGAATATCCCAAAATGTTGAATACGTAGATAATACTGCAAGTATTAATTCTTACTTTTCCTTTGACAGAGCTCCCACTCCATGCCAGCAGTTTAAATGACAACGCTTCTTTGCAGGATTCTGTGTGTTTCTAATTAAAGGCAAAAAGTTGCATGGCTTGAAAAAACTCTTGTTAAAGCTCAGTAAGGTTGACAAGTCTAAACTATGCAATCAGCACCACTTCGCTCCATGGAGCTTACTCCCATGAAACTATATACAGGACTGCAATTATTCCAGTACTAATAAATTGGGTATCACGCTATGTACCGTGGCTCTTTTGCACACACGCAGCATCATGATGGAACAAGAGAGATGCCTGTAAAATTTACTATGACACATCCTGCCTCCGCCTGTGGGCCTGATCCACTGTGTGCGTATGTGTGTGTTGGGGAAGGCAGAGGAAATGACTACGTTTTGTGTATATATAAATAAATATATATATATACACACACAAACACAGACAAATATATATAAATATAATGTATTTCCAAGTAGAAGGTTCAAAGTTGCCACTAAAGCAAATAAAGAAGCATCTTAGGCAGGGGATGCTTGGCAGGTCCTTGGCAGGAAAATCAGCATGGAAAAGATTCCATAAAGGTAGCATCATAGATCTGTAGGGATTTGGAAGGGACCTCGAGGGTCATCTAGTCCAACCCCCTGGAATGCAGGAACCTCAAGGAGATCATACATTTTTAAAAGATTGCCCTGAAGGAATCATGGCTGCTACTGGCAAAGCAATAGGCATTGCTTTGTAAAAGGACAAGATAAAATATGCTGGCATCTCTTGACATCTTTTATTAACTAGTTTGAGAGGGAGTTGGGGAGACAGGATAAGAAAAGCCCAATTAATAATGAGTGCAGAAGCCAGCTAAGAGAATAAAGACTGTAAGAAATGGAACTGATAAAGGTTAGCATTTCATTTTCACACTTTCCAGGCTTGAGGTTTTTGAAGAAATCAAAAGGTGCGGCTACTTTCTGAAGTACATAATTTCTCAAGGGATTTTTGCTGATCTGCTGGTAGCAGCAGCAGCAGCTGGCACTGCTGTAGTAAGTAACAAACAGGGCAGCCTCGAGGCAAAGGGAAAGGGTGACAAAGAAAATTCATTTGTCCTGTAACAGCAGCCAGAACATCTGAAGGGCTGGAAAAGAATTTGATCCTTGCCTCCAATGCCTTCAACTGCAGCTGCAGCTGCCGCTGCTGATACTAAGAACCCTCAAGAGCTGTTCCATGTGCTCAGGTGAGAAAGTAGAAACCGAGAGGGGGGGGCATATATCTGCAGCAGTATCTGGGAGGGAAGCATCTTTCCCAAAGCTGCCATGGGCAGGTCACTCCCAAAGGGTAAACATCAAAGGGCATTAGGGCTGTGTTAGAGGGAGTAATGATCTGAACCCCAGGTGAGAGATGGGGGTGGGGCTACAAGGGAAGCTCAGATAAAAGCTGGGAGGTGAACTGCCTGAAATAAGAGATGTGCCTGCCACACAATGTATGCATGTAATTTGTTTCTTCCTCTCACTGCCCACTCCGATCTGTTGACTCTGCAAGCACCATAGTTATTCACAACTTTCAAGGTTTGCTCCTACTCCCAGATGGTTTGTTAGAAAGTACAGAAGCAGCACCTTTCTTAACAAGATTATCATGCTGCTGAATCAGGGTTTTTAGGTGAATTAATATAATTGGGAATAGTTTCGTTGTATTTTTGTGATAAACTCATTTTGAATTACTGTAATTTGTGAATTTATTGATATGCTTATGTGGTTTTTGATACTTGCTGGTCCTTATGTTGACTGAAATGCTGTCCATTGTGTTTTTTCATGGCACCGATAATGTGAGATGCTTTGTAAACAATGTGTTTAAACAAAGCACAATATACAAACCTTTGTTGCTTTGAAGAGAAGGCAGGGGTGGTTGCAAAGCTTTTTCAGAGCTCCAATGCATATTAAATGGGAGCTGTTTTCCAGACTACCTTGAAGGCAAGATCTAACAAACGGAGAGCTCGTCAGACTTCGATACAGATCGAGCTGCAGTGCTGTTGGGCGGCAAAAAAGTATGCTCTCCAATTTAGGAGGGAGGAATTTGTTTATGACATCTTGGGTTCTTCTCAGAATGAAGAGTCCAGTGAGGCGAGTCAGTTCTGCTGCTCTTCTCTCGCCCAGTTCAATTTCTTCCTAAGTAAACGAAATGGACAGTCAAACTGGCTCATACAAGCAAGCTCAGCTGAATAGTAATGATCTATAGATATAGAGACCTGCAATGTTGTATTGAGTAGTGTTCCTCTTTGAGTCAGGCAGCCCCGTCCCCCTCCAGGATACTCCATTCCATCCCCCCTCCCCAAAGAGTCAGGACAGAGCATGTGCAGTTCTGATACATCCCTCTACTGTGGGTGGGTGGTGACAGTGTTTCAGAAATAGAGGGAATGATAAATCCAGTTCTCAAGTTCACATACCACTCTAGCTTGGCTAAGAAATGCAATCTGGAGCAGAGTTAAGGCAATAGGGTTTCCATGAGGAAGAAGCAGACTTAGCCACTGTTAACATGCACCCCTTAACTTTCTCCTGCATAAGTCAATAGTTGTCATTTCACTCCTATAGGGAAGAGTGAAGTACTGTGCCTGAGGACAACTGTTGCAATGAACACCAAACTTGCCACCCACCCCTGATACTGGGTGACTCATCCAATACCAGTAGGGATCCTCAAAATATGAGCATATTATGAGCATACGAAGTTCCTTTGTAACAGATGGGACCATTAGTCCAGCTACTACTGTATCGTTTATGGGGATTGGCTCTCTAGGATTTCAGGCAAGGATCTTTTCCAACCCCTTTTGAACTAGAGACCTTCTGCATGCAAAACATGGGCTCTGCTTCTAGGTTATGGCCCCTTCCCACTCATTGTGCCAAATATGTTGTGCCTCTGCATACTGATGTGCTCTGTGCAGACCTCACTCAGCAAAAGTTATGAGCATTTCGCCAGTTTTCAATAGTATTCAGCAATGGAAGTCACTATAGGGAGCTAAGACCAAATGGAGCCGTTTGTGTTGTACAATAAATTCTGAAAATCCTACTCAGATTTTAGAAGTATGAACGCATGTAACACTGCAAGGGTAAAGTTAAGTAATGCCTTTCTGTACAATCTCATCCAAAAGAACTGTTCATTCCTCATAAATTGTCAAGAAGCACCGGGTGCCCCTTAATTTTAAACCACGCTGTTCAATTCCAGATTTTGATGATAATGTACCTTTGTTGCTGAAGGCTCTCGGGATCTGAGAATAGGTTCCTCATATACTTTTTTGTATGTAGACAAAGGACCAAGTATTCCCGGATTTACATACTCTATTAATGCATAAAATTCTTGCAGATCATTTTGTACTGGAGTACCTTGGAAGAGAAAAGGAATGCATTTACACCTTCAGAAGGGCGCCCCCCGCCCCCCAGAGATGCTTACATTTTATTCATCTTCTGCATTACAATGTAAATTTATCTTTTTTACTGTATGGCAAACAGTGCTTCCAGCTAGAGGGGTCTGATCTCAACATCTTGTTTGCACACAAATAACTCTTCATGTAGTATCCTGAGAAGTGTTCCCTCTCCAGCTACATTCATAAATGTAACAAACACTTATTTTATCCCCATGCTAGTCCGTTTGCTGGCAACAGGATGATTAAGTACTCACCAGTCAGAATAATTCTCCTCTCACAAGACAGACTGGCAAGTGCAGTCGTCGTCTTAATAGCAGCATTTTTCAAGCGATGTCCCTCATCACAAATGACAAGGCCAAACTGTGCCTTCTGTATTTGGTCCAAGGAGCGTAGAAACATCTCATAACTAATGATCAGGACTGAATAAAGCGGGGAATTGATGAACTCTTCTACTTTGTGATCCTGCAGATCGGAGAATTATAATGCTTTGTGGGTCAGGCAAGTTGGCAGTTTAAAGAAACAAAAATGCTTGTGTGTTTACTTCCTCACATGTTGTTGTTGTTTAGTCATTTAGTCGTGTCCGACTCTTCGTGACCCCATGGACCAGAGCACGCCAGGCACCTCTGTCCTCCACTACCTCCCGCAGTTTGGTCAGACTCATGCTGGTAACCTCGAAAACACTATCCAACCATCTCGTTCTCTGTCGCCCCCTTCTCCTTGTGCCCTCCATCTTTCCCAGCATCAGTGTCTTCTCCAGGGAGTCTTCTCTTCTCATGAGGTGGCCAAAGTACTGGAGCCTCAGCTTCCATGATCTGTCCTTCCAGTGAGCACTCAGGGCTGATTTCCTTAAGAATGGATGCGTTTGATCTTCTTGCAGTCCATGGGACTCTCAAGAGTCTCCTCCAGCACCAAAATTCAAAAGCATCAATTCTTCGGCGATCAGCCTTCTTTATGGTCCAGCTCTCACTTCCATACATCACTACTGGGAAAACCATGGCTTTAACTATACGGACCTTTAACTATACGGACCTTTATTGGCAAGGTGACGTGTGAATGTAAGTACCTCCCTAACGATGGTTTACATGTGTTTGTTTTGTTGCCCTGCCCAAATTGCCCACCAGGTTACTGCAACTTTAAGCAAGTGAAGCCAATCTTAGCATTCAGCAACTCTCGCTAGAAAATTTCCTGAAGTTCATGTTGCTGCTAACTCTGACTAATAACAGGATCCTTTTCCCCATCCAACTCGCCTTTCCCCACCCCCATCCCTGACCCACTTCAATTCACAGCTGCAGCTCAAGCTGGAGTTGAAAACTTAAAGGGAATTTCTTTGACATATCGCTTTGAGCTCTACCTACTTTATCCAAGTGGGTACAGCTCACAGTAGCAGCAACTTTATGCCTGAATAGCAAAGCACAGAAATAGAAGAGAGAATGCCAAGTAAGTGGAAGGAATTCAAGAAAGGTTCTATTCCTGTTGATGATTACAAATGAAACAGATGAAAATACTTAAGTTTGCATTATTGAAAACAGTCTTTTAACCATCCAGGAGCAGATGGGGAGGGGAGATGGGGGATGGCTCCAACACAGGTAAGGTGTAAAGGTAAAGGTAAAGGTATCCCTGACCATTAGGTCCAGTCGTGGCCGACTCTGGGGTTGTGGCGCTCATCTTGTTTTATTGGCTGAGGGAGCCGACATATAGCTTCTGGGTCATGTGGCGAGCATGACTAAGCCGCTTCTGGCGAACCAGAGCAGCGCACGGAAATGCTGTTTACCTTCCCGCCGGAGCGGTACCTATTTATCTACTTGCACTTGGACGTGCTTTCAAACTGCTAGGTTGGCAGGAGCAGGGACTGAGCAATGGGAACTCACCCTGTCGCAGGGATTCAAACCCCCGACCTTCTGATCGGCAAGTTTACTGAGCTCAAATTTATGGTAATGGGTCAATTGTCAAGGACCCAGTGGGTAGACCAGAGGAGTGGAAGAAAAGGATTTCTAAAAAACACATGGTGCAAAGGAGTATGGGCATTTCTTTATTGGGAGAACGTAAGGAGAACACTGCAGGTTGATTAAAGTTGCTAAAGACTGCTAAGATTCCCACACCCTCGCTCTTGGAGCTGACCAATGGAAAGGGAAATGGTGACATGATGAGGCAATGCTAGCAGCTGGGCACTGCAAAGCCTTAAGGGAAGTCAGGAAGAGGGGCAGCTCAGGGCGAGAAGTAGGCCGCATGGAAAGAAGATATTGTATGACAAAACAGTTAAAGCGTGGTGCTGATAATGCCAAGGTTGCTGGTTCAATCCCCACAAGGGACAGCTGCATATTCCTGCATTGCAGGGGGTTGGACTAGATGATCCGCAGGGTCCCTTCCAGCTCTAGGATTCTATCTGCAGAACGTTCTTTGGCATTTTTCAATTAACAGTGGTTTAAGAATGGTTTAACATGATGTACAAACCAGACTATTATCTCACCTGATCCACTAAGAACACCTTGATTCTCTCACTTCCCAGCCATTTTTGAAATTCTTTCCCCCAGTTCTTCACCAGACTCCCAGGAGTGACTATCAGTGCCTGTCTTATTACAGGTTTGCATCCATATGGCCCTTGACGCAGGAGAGTCCAGAGGACTGAAATGCACTGCAGAGTTTTTCCTAAACCCATTTCATCTGCAAGAATGGCTCCAAATCTACAGCTTACTCTGAAAAAAGACAATTGCATGGTTGATACTTTATTCTTCTTCTTCTTTTAAAGTTTGGCAATTCTCTGCAAACCATTCTTAGGAAAATCCATATTGTTAAGCTATGCAAGTCCTTTTTTCTTTTTCACAAAAATATGTATTGAGGCCTGGCCTTAGATTTTTATTTCATTTACTTACTATTTGTATGTGTTGGTTCAGTCACACACCTTCAATAATATGACAATGTTGTTACAAGGTGCATATCAAATAATTCAATTTAGTGCAGAACCAGAAAGGGTAAAAAAACCCCACAAGGGTAAAAACATTAATATACAGAAAAGGCTACAAAAATGAATAACAAAATAACATTTATGTTTATTAGCTTAATCTAGTATTTTTGCTTAGAATACACCTCCTTCTAAGTTTCTGAGGCTGTTTTCTTATACAACCTGAATCAAATTTGTAGAAAGCTCCTAACTTTGGCAAAAGCTTTCTCAACTTACTCTGATAAGGGAATGAGATTGGAACAGTTTTACTGAATGAACAGGAATCAATATCCCAACTTTCTCCTTTCATTGTGGTCTTTTCCTTTGTTGTTATTCAGAAGTCCAATGAGGCTTACACTCAGGTAAGTGGGTATAGGATTGAAGTTTAAAATCCCTACTTCAAATTACAGAGTTTATATTAAGCAAATGGCATAGCAATTTCAACAATGAGCTTTCTCACTAACTTCCCTGTTAATATGTAACGTGTCAAGTGTATCTCGAATGAGTGCCCTGCTTCTCTGAGGGTGGAATTTGCTAGGAGAGAATCGGTTGCATTATTCATTAACGGAAACCTCCTGCTGCAGCTGGTCCAAATGCAATTCAACCAAATTAACCACCAGGGCTATGCCATTTCCTACCACTACAGCATACCCATGACATATAGGCCAATTCTCAATAAGCTTCGGAGATACCAGCCTGCCCCCCACCCCATGCCAAGGTTCTAAAAAGACCGATGAAATCAGAAAGCAGAAAGAAAGTTTGCCCACCTGTGTGATTTACTGCAGATGACTGAAAGGCCATACTTCAGCTTTTGTTCACGCAATTTAAAAAGAAGTACAAAATGATTATCCTCTTACCTCATTCCCATCATACATTCATAAAGAAATGTGATCCCTTCCCGTTGGTGCGGTCGAAGATGGTTTACAATGTGGGGGTCCACAACAACATCCACCACAGGCAAGCCCAACTTGTTGAACAACCGCTGGTGATTTGGGGATGGGCGCAGCATAACTAAGCAATCTTAAATTTGAAGCACAGGAATCATGAAAGCAACATTACTGTTTATTCAGTAAAAGCTACTGGTTGGGGGAGAATCGACAGCTGGCAAACACAGTTATGTTTTTAATTATCAGATTAAGTAAAGCAGCAGAACAGCAAGTGATTGTCAATGTTACCTAAATAGATTTTACTCTTGTTTTGATTTAAATGCATGGTGTGGATATGCCCTCAAGGTATGAAGGAATATTTGACTAGCCACTGCTGCCTTCCCCAACCTGGTACCCACCAGCTGCTGTTGGACTCCAACTCCCATCAGCACCAGCCAGCAAGCCCAACAGTTAGCGCTGATGTGAATTATAATGTTATAAGAATGTTAAAGTCATATATATATAATAAATGTTCAAAAATGTACCAAGCAAGCACATACATAAACGTATAAACCACATATCTGAAACCCCACAGAAAAAAAGTCCTGAAATCATTTTGTCTCTCCCAAACGACCTCAAATATTTCTCTGCAAGGTCGAAGGAAATGGGGAGCCTCCCCATTGTCTCTATGCTCACAAATCCTGTCTCAAGGGCACATTTAAGAAATGAACAGGGTGAGCCTGTGACCTGGATTCAGGAATTGAGTAGTTATCATAACAAAAGAGTGGTCAGGATACCCAGGTAATCCAATCAAGTAACCTGGCGGACAGGATAAAAACAATGCACTCAGACTTCTGTTGTAGGCCACCCCTTCTCTGATGTATGTATGATGTATGGAGGGGTGGTCTTGGGCTCCAGGGTGGGCAGTTCAAAAGTCTATATAAGGGCTTGAGCGCATGGTTTGGGGTCCCTCCTGTCTCTTGCATGTAGCAGTGAGTACCCTGTTGCAACAGTTAATAAAGACCAGGCTTACTAGCTGCTTTGCTTTTCAATATTCTCTGGTTGGCCTCTGTTATTTTCTCCTACCGATAGATAACCTACAAAAGGACTCTATATGGGCTCTTGGGTACCCCATAAGGGGAAAGGAGCAGTTTTTTCTTATAACAATAAGAACAAACAATTGGAGGGCCCCTGGCTGGGAAAGGTTAGGCTGCTGCAGAAAAGAAAGCATCCTCTCCAAATTAATCAGATGGGTGGGCATTAGTTGCAGATTGTCCATTTAAATGTATTATTGCCTGTTACTAGCAACCCCTGCACATCTCCTCATGTAGATTCGAGATTTATTTAAAAAAATATTCACCCCAATATATTGGAGCAGAGGAGGCCAAAAAAACAGGGCCTAATCCTGCCAGTCTATTCAAATTCAGAAGAGGATAAAACAGAGGTTAAAAGCAGATTAAAGCAGGTGAACCATAAAAATCCTCACTTGGTGCGCATGGATCATGACGTGGGTTATAGTTCTGGGAGCCTTTGGGAGGATTTCCTTCAGTGTTAGTTTTGGATACATTTTTGAAAGGGTTGCAGAATGGTTTTACAGCAGCTTGCGAGACGTTCCAAATCTCCTCGGCAGTCTTCACACCAGACTGAAAACACTTGCCGCTTTTGAAGTCCTCTTCTGCAATTATGCCCATCACTTCAATTTCTTTGCCTCCAATCATCAGAGTCTGGCCTTGGTCAAAATTCTCCAGGTCTTTGACTTTGTATCCAGCACCTAAGAAAGGCCGCAAAATGTTTAGCTGAGATGAACAGAAAATTAAAATAATAGTCATAATAAAGCTGTCAGGTAAAAGTTAGACGAAGACTTTGGCCACATGAGGTTGGATCCAGAGTGCCCTGTCCATAAACGGAAAGGCTCCAAGATCAATGGAGACTCCTTGCTGGAAGAAGGGAAGGAGAAGGCAATTCTCATCGATTCCTCTAAAGCCCTGCAGCTCTCATGCTTATCCAGAGGATTCCCCCAACCAGCTCCATGCATGTCTGTTTGAAAACCCCTGAATTAAGGGGTGTGAAGTATTACTATACTTTTGAACCATCAGAACAAAGCAAATAATTTGTTGGATTTATCAGTTAGAGTAAAAAAAAACCACCAAAATGGCGGGGTGCATTAAACATGAGCCTTCAGGGGCCTTCAGACTGAGATTTGGCTGCTTATTTCAAATAAGAGGCAGGTCTCTGCCTCTGAAGCTCCTGGTCACATGCATCTTTTCCTAACTACGCTCTTCTCTCTCCCAGTTCTCAGACTCCTCCCTGTCCTTCCCCCCCACATTCCTCCAGATCTTTCTCAAGCACCAATACTCATACACTAAGTCCCTCTGTTCCTTCTGACCTACTTCCTTCTCAAGCCCCTCTGCCTCTTTTACTCTTCATTTCCCAATCCCATGCACCTGCCTGGCCCTTCTCTCTTGGATCTGAGCCCATAACCAATAGCAAGCAGCCAGAGACAATTCTGGCTTTCCTACTTCTCTGTGACACAAGAACAGTTCAGCCAATCACCGACAAAGACTGCGCCACTGCCAAATTTCCTACTCCATTGTAATGCCGACCATACAAACAACTGTTTTCATTTTATTCAAGCACACATTCCTTTGGGGGCAGTGCTGAACTTCTACACATCAGAGTTGCACTCTAATTTAGCATTACCTCTTCCAATGTCTCTGCCTTCTGTATCTTTCAGGGTCACCGACTTCCCTCTCACAATAAGAATGGCATCACCTTCCCACTTCTTGTGTTTTTTCTTGGAGGCCTTGCACCACACTACGCTGAAGTATTTTGTGAGGCAGCCAGGCTCCTCCTGGTGCCTCACTGTTGCTGTTGTCACTGGACACGCTGGACCTGTAGAGGCGAAGACACACAAAAAAGGGGAAAGATAGGGAGAGTGCTTGTAACACATCCCTCAGGCTGACCCCAGGGAGGCAAATGAAATGACAGCTGTGAGTGCTAGCTCAGCTGTCAGTCTTTTCCCTTTCTTCGTGCTTTTAGATGGGCTATATGCCTTTCTTTTTTTAAGAAAAAAAATTGAAACTTGCACACTAAATTTGAGGTGTGTATATGGTACTTCCCATAACTTCAAAAGAAAAGGGGGGAAGTTTACTAGAACCAATGCTGAGCCTATTTAAATATAATCCAGACAGGTCATTAATACCATCTAGTATCTCTTGTCCACATTGTAGCATAATTCTTTTTATTTTATTTTTTTTTAAATGACCATTCTGTATACTGAAAAATGCAATTCAAGCAATAAAATTTCAAGTACACTGGTTTCAGTGGGTCTACTCTGATAATAATCATGCTTTCTACAGTGGAGCAGAAACATGGTTTATTCTAGAACTCACTATCTACATAATTTGAACATCCTTGCCTGTGTAGAATGTGTGGGATTACCTTGGAAGAAGTCAGAAAGATTATTCATTTTTTAAGCATTTTAATATGCTATGCAGAAGCAATTCCATATAGACAAGCCAAAGACATTCTTGGAAGGGGAAGACATAATCTTTCCAAATCACATTACATAAACCCGATTTACATAAATGTAATTCATTCAATAATTTAAACAGGAAACTAATAGTAGAGACCAATTTTAATAAGGGTTATTCAAAGGTAGTCATGTGTATCTAAATATTCATGTTCTGCCCATCCTGTCTACCAACTTCCTTTAGTGTAAATTAAAAAAGCAAAATTTCTAGAATTTAGTAATCTGGAGTCTAACTAAGCACACAAATGTTCCTTGATTTCCTAAAATCCCATTAACCTTATCATTTTGCACTAAAGTAGTTAGTAAGATCCCTGAACAAGTGCTATCCATATCAGTATATTTTTTTAACTCCAAAATATTTCAATATTTTTTGCAGCACAGGGAAGGAAAGAAAGAAAGGGATACTTGTGAACTTTATCTCTGGACTGCATCAGATATTTTATCCTATTCTAGTCCTGAGGTGCCGCCCACAGAGCAAGGCAGGTTGATTGCTGCAGCACCATGGAGAGCTCCTAATGAACAACGTGCTTGACAAGGGTTGGAGGTGAGCCTTTGCCTCCAAGTCCATCTTTCTGATCCTCCACCTCTTTTATTGGAGCACTAGAGACTCTTAAAGGGCCAGCCCTTTGAGCTGAAGATAGGCACTTCTCCTTTGCTCCAGGTGTCCCATGCACTGTCAGACTGGTGGGGTAGCATAGGAGGCACTCAGTTTCTCAGGCCAGAACTAGCCGCCTGTGAGGTTCTCAGTTCTAGTTCTATGGCCCTGGTCCATGGGATCCAGTTTAGCGACTTCCTGCCAGTCAGCCTCATGATCAGTGAACCCCCTGATCCCAAACATGAGACCTGAGGCTCTGAAGCTAGGAATCTGGTCTAGCTTCTCAGACAGTGGCAGTATAGCCTTTGACTCGTTGTCCTGGTCACTGCCGGACTTCAGGATTATGACAAGTTTTGTTTTCCACTTACCTCTCTAGGCACACTGTGTTCCAGAGACAAATATTTACATTATTCAGGCAGCATAAAATGTTTTGAAAGAGTTGAAGTCCCTTGCTCTTACTGTTGTAGGATCTACCGGGCTTTTATTTTCTCCAGCCCTATCTTCCAGTTGGTCGAGACCCTTATAATGGTGGCAATTAAAATCAAACACAATCTTTGATAAACTTGCTGAGAATATCTTTACCCTGCCTGACCCTTTCCTGATTTTCAATCCCTGTCCTCTCTTGCCTACTCATGAACCTCTGCTTTCACTTGAATGACTATTGAACAAACACTCAACATCAAAAAAGATTCCACCCACGCGACCTGTCAGCCTCTTCACCAGTTGTCCAGGCTTTCAACACAACCACTGTTGAGGATATGTGTAAAATAATGGATTTTGGAGGCAGGCTTCTGGAGATGCCATTACCATTCCTTCACTGTCATCTCTGGTCAGTCCAATTCCACAAACTATTTTGTTAAAAACCTCTTCAGAAATTGTTCTTGGGGAAAAGTGAACTGTGATAAGTTCCTTCTCTGTAGGAAGGAAGTGGGGTTGTCACTACCCACCTCTCCACTGGCAGGAAGTCAAACTTTTGATAGGGTACACCTGGTGGGCAGGGCAACCCCCTCACAGTTCAATTTGTGCTTAAGCAGGTAACCTTATAGCCAAAAAATAAACAGGTGAAGAAGAGAAGACAACCCTGGTATGGGCTAAAGAGTAAGAGGAGAACAGGGGTAGGGGAGAGACAAGTGGAGGAACAGAGCAGGTGTGGAAAGAGGAGCCAGGAAAAGCAAGCCAAAGAAGAACAAAGGGAAGTCCAGAACCATAGCTAGTCCAAGTAATATAAACACTGAAGCGCCTAATCAAATTCAACATGCTTTAAAGCATGTTATCAAACAGAAGGCAACCAAGCCAAGAACAGGTCCAAGTAAAAGGACTGAGGGCCATAATTCCAGCCATGAATCTGAAAGTCTGGGGTTTCTGCTTCAAAGCTTGCCTGAAGTTCCATTTATACTTGCTTAATCGTCCTAGCAGCTAAGAAACAGCTGGAGCTCAGATGTTAAAACAATGAGGCTGAGTACGATCCAGGCAATGGTCATAAACTCCCTGCCCCTGCCTCTTCCCCCACACCCTCCCCAAATTGGCTGCAGAGGGTTGAGGGAAACCCCAGAACAGATTTAGGGGGCACATCAGTGCTTTCTTCAGGGGGTACTCAAGAGTACGCAGTCCCAGCACCTCTTTTTTTGGTTGTTAATAAGTGTAGCACTTACTGTAACAACTTCATGGTAAGTATCGGCACTTATTTTTCTGGCGGGGGGGGGGAGCACTGGGCACAGGGATACCAAGGGAGTGGGAAGAAAAGTTCCTGTGCTCATTTTAATAATGCAGTGGTTATGGTTATTTGTTCATTTATTATGTCAGCTATGTATATATTGCTTAACACCAGAGTTCTAAGCAATCAAGTTACAAAAGATAAAATCAGTTAAAATTAACCATAAAATCAGAAAATTTCTGATCTATAAAGATGTTAATTGCCGTAAGTAAGGAGTGGTGAAACACAATAATCTTTTAAATAAATATTTGCACTCTAAAGGGTTTTGAAGTTTATGGGAGTAGGGGGATACATATTTTGTCACCAGGTAGCTAGACTTATATATGCTACTGATCAAGATTACGGCAACTTCTCCAAAATAGTTAATCAGTGATCTCTACACTCCTAAACTGTTTACAAGCTTTATTAAGGCCAATTTATTTCCAGGAATAAAGAGCTCATGAAAACAAAACAAAAAACCCAGAAACGCAGATTGGGGGTGGCGGCAGGGAGATTGAGAGTATTCAAGCAATGCTCCCTAAGTGTAGGTAAAGAAGGATAAAGGATGAAAGGACTAAACCAAACAAGATTACGTGGAAGTAATCTCTTTCCCTGCCTCTTATTTTACAGGGCGATATCCTTTGCGCATATCAGAAATAGAAGAAGCTTTATCTAGGTGGCGGAGGGCCCCCTGAAAGGAAGCCAAAATTCAAGAGTGTGTGTGCAGGAAACTGGTTCAACTGGAACTGTTAGGCAAGTATAAGCTAGCAGCTTCAGAAACAGACAAATAATTATTTCACACCTAAAACTCAGAAACATTAAAAAAAGCAGAGGAAGCTGCCTTCTATTGAGCTCTACCATTGGGCTATGGTACTTCCCCTTCAAAAGCCTACTCTCACTATTGTACTTTTATAATTACATTTTAGTATGTTCTGGCCCAGTTTGCATGTCCTAAGTAAGGGCCTGTCCACAACTTTACCTTTCCTCCGCTCATTCCAGACACGTTCTGCAATTTAAAACTCAGTGTCTGAGCACCTTTCCCCTGCCCCCTGGAGCTTTCCCTGCAAAAACCTGCTCTTCAAAGCTCAGTCAGAGGAACCGTCAATCCGTGGAAAACCCAAATTGATTTTTGCTCCAATTCAACTTTAAAGAGCAGGTTTCCATAAGGAAATCTTGGGGCAAAAACAAAACCCTAAAACCGCTTGGACACAGAGCATTAAAGTGCAAACCTCTGATTGGAAGAGCAAGACAATAGGCAAGTATGGATAAGCCCTAAACCAGGGACAAGGAACTTTTGGTCTGCAAGCCTCATTAGGACTGCTAGGACTTCCCATTTGGCCCTTGTGGCTATTTTAGCTAAGCCATGCTCAACTGCCCTACGCTTGACATCTTATGTGACTCTGGAAGGGGAGGCAGGATAGGTAAAGATGCATCTGGGCCAAAAGGCTTTGCTGATCGACTATTAGAAGTACCGCAGTGCTGCAATAAACCATAGTTACCATGAATATTGTGCATGCTTCACTTCTCCTTTATACCCAGTAGGAGCAACTAATTGTGATCCCTGGCAAAACATTATATGCGAACCTGGAATCATAGCTTCTTTTGCTCAAAACAAACCACAGTAGATAAGCCAAGAACAAAACTTGCTTTAACGGTGTGGTGTGTCTGAAATGAAGATTCCTAGTTCAGATGTAACACTGATCCAGAGATCATGATTTGTTGCTTCTGTAGTCTAGAGGAGTGAAGGAGGAGCCCTCTGCAGTGCACACTCAAAAGTATTCTGTTACCTATGGATTACAGTGATGTACAAATGCCACCATTATATCCACCCTTGTTCAGGTCAACATAGAAAGGAATTGCTGGTGAGATATTTCCATAATAAATACTTCATTTCAACTACAGCCATTTCCACAAGTTTTATGAAAGGAGGAAACAAAGATAGTATTTTTCTTCATTTTGCATATGTTTATTGACTCACAAATAAATGAGTATTTCAAAGGACAGATAAGAACTGATTCACCGAAAAATGAGAAAGAATAAGATCAGCATATTTTACAATAGTTGTATAAGTTATCATTTGCTTTTGCTAACAGTCATGTGGTCATAAGATTTCAAAGGGGTTTTTTTTTAGTCTTAGATCTGGTTCTACTTTAAATCAGAAAACCTGGGAAGACCAGTGAAAAATGGCTTTAATTTTTTTTGCAAATTTGCATGAGAAACAAAATGGAAAAAACATGCATACCCCTACCCCCAAAACTTGGGTAAATACTTCTTTTCTAGATCAAAAAGAATTGTGAAATAACCCTGGTTTTTAAGCAGAATTGCTAAAGATTCAAAGATTGTTGAATTCAGGAAGATCCCTACGTAGTCGTATCGCCTTTAACTTTTCTACTTTAATTTTTGCTCTCAATAGCTCTTCTTCTAGCTGCTGCCTTCTTTTCAAGCCATCCCTTTTTTCTTGGATATAGAGCCCAATTTTCCTTTGATTTTCCAAAATGATGTGGTGCTCTTCTTTCAGCATTTGCAACATCTGGGGATCATATCCCCCACATGCCGGTCTAAATCGTTCTCCAGTTTCAAGCCTGAAAAATTCATCTCTTCTGGGGATGGGAGATGGAGACAACATTCTTATATCCACAGAAGACAGGGAAGTTGAAGGAGATCTCTCCATTGCATGGACCAAATGTTCTTCATCTCTTTGCTCTAAGCTCTCCTGTGTTTGTAACTCTACAATCAACGATGCAGGTGGCTTGACATCCTCCTCGTCTTCATCCAGCTCCAGTGTGATAGCAGCAGGTTGGTGCTCTAACATTGACTGTGGTGAGCTGGTAGTAGCAACTATTTTTTTATCCGGTGTAGCACTAAAAACAGACAAATAATATTTTCATCATTAACAGAAAAGAAAAAGGAGCTTCTTAGTCCACGAAAAAGGCAAAAACTCAACTTCTAAGGCAGCCTTCCCAACCTGGTGGCCTCTAGATGCTTTGGACTACAACTTTCATCAGCCCCAGCCAGCACATCTGGAAGCTACCAGGTTGGGAAGGCTGTCCTAAACCACTTGTGAATTAACATTTGATAAAAGACACTACCATTGTTCACATGTAGATTTGTTACTGAGAGGGATACACATAGAGCATAAGGCTATCTGACTTTGTCATATGATGAATAATAAATTCTAACTGAAAAAGTGAAGAAAGAAATACAGAGAAAAGGAGGAGTGTAGATTATTTTAAACATCAACATCATATTGATTGAATGAAAGGAGCAATAAAATCTCAAACCATTCCTGCCAGTATAGCTCTAAGGGCTTTGTATGGCTTCCTTTCCCGAGGGCCTGAATAATATTTTATCTCAAAGCATTTCTTTCTCCATCTATATTCCACACATCCTGCAGCATTCCTTATTCAAAGTATCTCAGCACTTGAGTTCTGGGGGTCACAAGTGCTACCTGGCTTAAATAGTCAGTGATTATTTGTGGCTACTCCAACTCTTCCCATCTCAGGTTGCCTAGGGGGGTGGGGAGGGCCAGAGTAACCTGGTTACTTGGCACTGGGCTGGGAAGCACTTGGAAGTGGTGAGAGAATTTCCAGCTACTTCCAAATGCTCCCCAGTACAGTGCAAGGTAAGTGAATGATCCTGCCCTTCAGAGGACCTGTGAGGTGGGCTCGAGATCAGCTTCTCAGCTTACTCCAGATTAGGTGAAATCCTGAAAGATTCTCTCGCTTTCACCTTTCCAGAGGGCCTTGAAAGTATGGAGGAAGGTATGGGAGGGACTACTGAAGATCATAGGATCATCGAACTGTGGAGCTGGAAGGGACCCCAAGGGTCATTTAGTCCAACCCTCTACAATGCAGGGATCTCAACTAAAGCATCTATGACAGCTGGCCATCCAACCTCTGCTTAAAAACCTCCAATAAAGGAGAGGACTTTCCTTTCCTTCTCCCTTCCACCAAATTACATATCTTTCCCTGCGCCCAAGTAGGTCGTAATATGGATTGGAGAGCCTAGCCTCACCAGAACCAGAGAGGATAGAAACTGTTGTGACTCAAGCCTGGAGATGGGGAATCTGTGACTGTCCAGATGTTGTAGGAATCCCCTCCCTTATCAGACACAGCCAGCATGGCCAACGGTAAAGAAAGATGGGAACTGTAGTCTAACATCTGGAGGCTTTCTGTCCATGCAAAAAGTCCTTTAACAGGACAGCAAGCTGCTAAGAAGCTATAAAAGACATTGGACAGACTGGTGAAGCACCAGGACCAACTTACCTATTTATCATTGTTTAAGTATTTTTAAAACATCTATGAAAAACAAGATACAATACAATACAGAGTAATGTTGGGGTGGGTGGGGTGAACAGTCCGACCAAAATTCTGAAAGCTGGAAATATAATTTACTATATTAATAGAGATGAAGATTGGGCTAGAAATCTGCATTAACGTTCTCACAAAATGCCTTCAGTGTGTGCTAACTGGCTATCTTACAAAAACTAGCTTATATCCAAGATTCACATTTATATTATAAACTTAAGAAAGAAGAATGCAAGTTTTCATCCACTAGTGTGGGGAGACCTCTATTCAAGAATTAGGAGAGGCAGTTACCATGGTGGAATTGGTATTCAGAATCCATCAGGCATCTGTTTAGTATGAGTCAGTTATGTTAGTTTTAACAGAGCTTGGAATTGGTCATCAAATGCCAAATTAGATTCCTAACTCTGCACTGCCTCCAAACAAATCATATGCTGAACCACCCAGACTAAATCTGCTATTACTAGTTTCATAAGGAAGTGACCGTCTTCGACAAGGGTATTGAGTAGCAGCAGAATTCAATGGTGTGTTTCACTAGGGTGGCCCAACCCTATTTTATTAGTCAGCTACCTGCAAAGCATGGGTGTTCTGTAAAAACAGAGCATAGGTACTTGATTACTGTGCAAGTCGAGGGATGGAGCTGAAATCTGCTTTGGTAGGGGCAATGCAAGGAGTCTTATGTATTAAAAGCATAAGAACCCTACTAGTCCAGGACCAAAGGTCTATCTAAACCAGCATCCTCTTTCCCATAGTGGCAAACCAGGTACCTACAGGAAGCTCGCAAGAAGGATGTGAGCACATGTATGCTGGTTCACAAACATGTTGCCTCTGATTCCGGGGCCATCATGACTAGTAGTCATTGACATCAATGTGTCTAGAGTTCTCTTTAAAGTCATCTAAATTGGTGGCTGCTACCAAATCTTGTGCAAACCAATAAATTCCATAGTTTAATTATGCACTGTGTGAAGAAGTATTCTGTTTACTCTGTCTTGGATCTCCCACCTTCCAGTTCACTGGATGACCCCTTCCTAGTATTCAGAGAGAGTAGATTCTCCCTATCCATCTTCCCTACACCATGTGTAACTTTATATACCTCCTTAATGTCTCCCTTTTGCTAAATGAAATAGCTCCAAATACTGGAACCTTTCTTCATGGTAGATTTACTCTCCAAGGCCTGCATACTTACTTACCTCTTGGGAGCGAACCATTTTACAGTGGTGCCCCGCAAGACGAACACCTTGCAAGACGGAAAACCCGCTAGACGAAAGGGTTTTCCGTTTTGGAGGCGCTTTGCAAAACGAATTTCCCTATGGGCTTGCTTCGCAAGATGAAAATGTCTTGCGAGTTCCTGCGGGGTTTTTTCCCTTCCCCCCCCCCTTTTTCTAAGCAGCTAAGCCGCTTATCAGCTGATCAGCTAAGCTGATAAACCGCTAAAAGCCGCTAAGCTGTCAATGGGCTTGCTTCGCAAGACGAAAAAACCGCTATACGAAGAGCCTCGCGGAATGGAGTAATTTCGTCTTGCGAGGCACCACTGTATACCCACTGGTTTTTTTAGGGGCTAACTGCATATAACAGGCAGTTGGAAATTAGCCAGGAGCCAGGAGCGTTTTTGACTGGCCCAGGTCCAACTGCAGCCATGTGGAGATTCCTGGATGCAAGGTTGGCCTCTGGGGAAAGCAAAATATCGCTTAGAGAAGGCTCTGGAATATTTTCTTCAAAGCTTGAATTCATTTTATTCTGGATTGTTTTATTTGATGTTTTAATGTGTTGTAAACCGCTTTGAGACTTGCCATTTAAAATATAAATAAGTATAAAAATGTAATTAATAAATATAATGAACCCCATTGCAAAAGAAGGTGCCTGGACAGTCCATTTTGATGACCGTAACCTAAGTTTAAGGTGCCATTTGGCGATTAGATTATATATCTGAGTTTCTAACTCTTGACTACTGGTAAACAAAGGCCTGATGCTGGACTATGCAAGAAAAACAGCTGGGCTGGGGTTTGAGAGACGTCGCACCAGGAAGGCGCCTACCGCATTCCTCATCTGCCAGTTTAGGGCACCAAAGTGAATCCCCCCATGGTTTCCCTGGACCACAGGATTCACATCATTAATAAACATGCATTTTGAAGCTCACGGGATGGAGATTAGGAGCACAGAAACAATGAACAAGTAAAGGTTTGCACACACCCTTCTGTCTTTCAGCCAAATCTTAGAGAGCACAAAGCCCAATACTTTTTGCCCCTTTAGCTAAATGGCCTCAAAAAGGCTGCCCTGAGCTTTCTAACTACTTGGCAAGAGGTAACAAAACAATTTTAATAAATTTTCAAACACCTTTCAATTGAATTAAGCTATAATGATTTAATTGTAACTGCAGTTCAGGATACACAAAATGAAAAGAAAAAACAACCCACAAAAGCACCGCTCAGGGTCATAACAGGCAACAGAGAATGGCAATGTCAGTCAAATGACACTGCACGATAGGCCAACCCGTGGATATAGGAAAAATATGAGTCATTGGCTGCTTACGAACTGAACTCTTGTTATAAGCAATGTGAGCTGGGGGGGGGGTTAAATATATTAATCAGTAATATTATGAATCTCCTTGTGCATGTGCCTCAAGGCAATTTACAAACAGCTCAAATTAGTTTTAAAAACAGTAAAAAGGAACACCTAAGGCCGAGACTTTTTCATCCAACAAAAAATGCTGCTTGTCAAAACAAAAAATGTCTTCCATTATTTCTGGAAAGTACAGGTAGTGGGTGGGCACCTCTGGTATCTCAACAGGGATACTTATCCCACAGTGGCGGCCGAGCTGAATGCCCTGCTTCAACTTACTGTGAAGCAGGCTTTTGATATTTGGGGAAATTTGAGCAGAAAGTCTCCTGTAGAACGCAGGGAGTTACCAGGTACATAAGGATTGTGAAGGTTTCGCAAGCAACCTGGTCCTGAGCCGAATAGGGCTCTATATGTTAGTACCAGAACATTGAACTTGGCTTGGTAGCAGACTAACAACCAGTGAAAATGCAGTGGACAAGGTGTTAAATACTGGCAGTTGTTTGCTCTCAAGGGCAACCGAGTTGCCACGTCCTACACTGGTTGAAGCCTCCAACACAACCTCAAATGTGCAGAGGACATTGCAGTACTCTAACCCTGAGGTTACCAATGCATGAGTGGTCATAGCTGTTAAAAGGTCCTCCTAGCCACTGAGGACACCTGCGCCTCCAGTGACACCCTGGATGGCGCACCTGCTCCTTCAAAGAGTCCAGTTTCCTGGACTCGCACACAGAGCCTCCATCATGCTATGATTTCAGACTCAGTTTATTACTCTCATCCAACCCACCACTTCATCCAGCCACTGGAGCACTTTAGAGAGATGAGGCAAAGCAGATTGTGTTTCTACTTCTCAATGGTGACTTTTGATTGGGAACTGGAAATTTGGAGCTATGCATCATTCTTATCTATCCCTGTTGGCCAACCCCATTCCATGACTCAATGGTCCTACATATCAGGTTTCTGTTAATCAAATGGGAGGAAGAAATTAATGGTTTCCAGACAGCAGAGACTGACACGGAAACAATAGTCATGGGAAGCGGTGGGGAGATGAAGAGGCAGAACCTCGGTTGGTTGGGAGGATGGCCAATTTGGTCCACAAGTTCTCTCTTGAGAAAAAGGAATATATTATGTATAAAAAGGATTTAGAAAAGCTTTTCACTTAGATCCCAAACAACTACAGGGAAGTCAGTTTCATTCAGATTAATGAAACTTACTCCAACATAATATGGTCAGGATCAGGGGATTGTTTCTCCAACTGTTAGTGCACTGATGCTTTTGGAAAACATTTATTATTGAATAAAAAACAAATCTTTCAGATTTCAATGGTCTTTAAGGTACACGCTATTAATGTTTTCAAAACATTTGTGTGCCACATTTGTGCTGCTCACACAGCACCCAAAATGGCTTACAATACAAAAATTAAAAAAAAGCTGATTACAAATCTACCCATTTCCACTACTACAAAATTAATAAGCTACAAAAGAAACCTGATGTATTGGCTAAGGGGTTAAAGGAACAGTATATGACCACCCAAAAAGTGGCCCCATACTTCTGGCTTATGCTGACCATTTCAATCTACATCAGTATTGTGGAAATTATATACACACACCCTTCTAACATGCTATTACAGATCTATACATACAGTACTTAGATGGGAGTATGCCTGAGTGAACTCAACAGGGGCTTACTTCTGAGTAGAAAGATAAAGGATTGTGCTGTAAAAGTCCATTTTGATTACACCTTATTTACCCTAGGCAATACAGAATTATTTCACCAAAAGGCCCACCACCACATGTTATTTTTACAGCATCTGCCATGGTGGGATTTAGACGACTGTTACCATTCAGAGCAACCAGAGGCAGTACAAATCAAGGACTGGCCAGTGTGCACAAACATGCCAGTTTTCCCGGAAACTCAGATTAACATATTTGTTTTGCACAGTAAGTGACATGAATTTAAATGGCTTGCGACAGGAGTATGGAAGAGAGCTGCTCGACTCCCCCTGGTTTTTAAAATGTCTGCATCCAGGCACAGGACAAATCTGGTCTGAGAAGCTTTTGAGCAGCCGTGTTTTGCAAGTGTTTTGCAAGGGGGAGGGCGGCATAAGCAAAGGCCCTGCAAGAAAGCTTGAAGACAGCCTGCCTGCTCTACGTCTGGCTCAAATCTAGAGGGGCTCCGATTTGATTCTACACTAAAAGGCTGCTGGAAAATATGAAGACTTTTGTGTGACTGCAGTGTTCCGATCTGTCTGCGCACAACCCCTGTAAATGTGCTCCATAGCCTCTTTTTTGCAGTTTAAATTAGAGCATTAATTTGCATACTGGCCTCTGAGAATGTGATTGTTTAAAACAATCCATCTGCATTGTTTAAAAAGGCATGGTAGCATGCGAAGTAAAATCATTTAAAAAGTCTAAATTCAGTCAAAATGTATTCCACCCTGAGAGATTAACATAATCCTTGACTGGGCACACTGTACTGAGAGAGGCTCCTTTGTTCTCCTGCTCGACTTTATGTAGATAGATATTATCCAAAACAGGCATCAGCTTCCGTATGCAGAGGCAAGTTGACCGCAGTACTACCTTAAATGTAGAACAGCCTTTTGCTTGGTCAGTGTTTGAATGCTATGCCTATTAAAAGGGGAGGGGTAAAAGTTGGAGCTCCTATTTCCCTTGGATTCTTTCTTAACCCTCACTTGCCAAGGGTCTGACAATAAGATCTTTTGAAATGCGGCTGGAAGTTGAACAGAAAAGTCAGTCACTGTTTAAAAATTAAAGAAGTAAAAAATAACAATAATCACAAGGTTTTAACTTTTCCCAAAGGCTAAGGCATGTAGCTCAAAAGGGGATGGCCAGAGAAGACAGGAGGCGCTATAGCGGCCATTCAGGCGCAATGTAAAAGTCAACTTACCATGGCAGATTGCTCCTCTCCCTCAAGCACACGCTGGAAATCTGGGGGATCATCTCCACAACTTTCTTGGTCGGTTCAGAGATGTAGCTTTTATAATCAGAAAGACTCTCTTTTTGCTGCAGTAGCTCCTGCTTGGCGTATTCCTTGAGCCTCTTGTACAAGGTGCGCAGGCCCTGCGCAGTGCGAGGAGGGCGGTCAGCTCCAATGGCATTGTAGTTATCGGCTATGATGTCCCAGCATTTGTTTTTCTCCACTATGACCGAGTGCTTGTTGGTGTGCTCTTCGAGAATCTTAACATACGGCTTGACAAGTTTCAGCAAATCGAGCTTTTCAGACAAGGTAAAATTCGAGGACCTGGCCTTCCCAACCATCGTTCTCTCCAGCTTGAAGAAGCAGTTCCTGAAACCACCACGCAGATCCTAGCTCTGCTCGGCTCTTTTTCACAAACAGAAAAAGATCAGGCTTAACTAGGCTTGTCTCATTTAGGCCCACGCCTACAAGGGAGGGTTTATTAAAATTCCTTCAGCTTAAGCTGACGCAGGTTCAGGAAATCTGCTTAAGCCAAGCCTGACCTACATAAGGCTTCAGATTGAAGGAGACAAGGAGAAGCAGGCAAAACACACACTTTTGTGTCAAGAGACCCATACATACACCGGATTGAAAACATAAAAGGTTTAAAGATTAGCACATTACCCTGCTAAATATTACCCAATTCATCCTGAGTTAACAAGCTCACGCACATCTCTTTGAGCTGACAAGAAACTGAAACTGCACAGAGGATTGGATTTATTCATGCCCAAGAAAGCAACAACTTTTTTTTTTTTGGTCATTTATTGATTGTTAAGCCGAACCACCACAGCAAAAGGAGAAATGAAAACAACAAACAGGGGGATTTAGGAGCGGGCGTGTGTAGAGAGATCCCTAACAGAGCCCCTGATCACGGCTCCCTAGCTGCTGTTCTCTCTGGCAGTATTTGCATAATGCTAGTCCTGCTGTCAATCAGGAATTGCATATCGCCTAGCTAGTTAGGTTTCACTCAGGCTCAGGCTTCACAGTAAAGCTAAGCTTCCCCAGCACTTTGCAGCTTGCCTCGGCTTCCCACGCACGCACACACTTTTTAAAGAGGCAGTCGCTCAAAAGAAGGAGTGCCATGAACAAAAGAGCTGGGGGGGACACACGTTAACATCAAGTTCTTTTCATATTCTGCCACCCCTTGCTGCTGTGCCGTTCCGTAATCTACCCATCTCACAGCATCCATGGTCACCATTCAGCAGGGTTGTGGCTAAAAAATAGCTCTCGGGAGTCAAGTAATAAACACAACATTCAATCAGGGTTCTGGAGTCATTGTACTGTGTGGGCTTTTCATAACTTCCACCAAAAAGCTATTGTTATGTTAAGAAACCCAACCATTGCACAAATGGAAAACATCAATTTTTAACTATTGTTTGCCCAAATCACACAGGTATTCACACACAGTATTTTTTCTCTCAGAAAATATATAGTACTGTAAAAGGAAGTAGGAGAGACTGTTGGATTTGGACTTGGAAAACCCACTCCATGAAGGTCACTCTCTAGCGTCAAAGCACCACATCTTGGCCTGGCCTCCTCCCTTCACCGGGTTGTTGTGAGGATAAAGTATGACATCCTGTAAGACAGCCATTCAGAATTCTTTCCTGCCCAAGGCAATATTTAAAGCCAAGGAAACTGAAAGAGACACACATCTAACAAATGAAAATATCCCTATTTTAAAGCATCTTTATTCCTGTTCTCTATCTAACAAGTGTGTTTTGCTTAAGACTTGAGACAGATTGGGGAGACATCTGGCTTTTACATTTTCAAAAACAGGAGATCAGCCATTGTGCGGTTCTTTGTCCTTGGTGCAACCTGAAACCGGCATAGCACCTCCTAGCCTAATCCAATTAAGTTTGCCATCTCCTCCTGCACTTCCATCTTAAAACAATGACCAAATCCAGACTGCCTGGCAACGACATCATCAGCCAAATTCCCTCCATTCCGCCCCCCCCCCATTTTGCTTTACGTCCAGCCTGATGAAGATTTCTTGGAAGTTTGTTAACTAATGGACATTTTGCCCAAGTGTAAATTCTGAAATATTTCATATGGAAAAGCATGGAACTTTCATGATTTATTTATAAAATGCAAATTGCCGCAGAAGTGTGGAGAACTGAATTGAAGATTGGGGGGACGGACCCTAAGAGAACCAAAATGGACAGATCATTACATTTGTAATTAGGATTTGGAAATCTTTACCCTGTATCGAGTCTGAAAAGATTTGAGGGAAGATTTAATCCAATTGCTACTTTAGCCTTAATAATTATGTGGAGGGAAGCCAAACAATAAACAATTTTTTAAAAGTTAGCTATTTGGCGTGGGCAACTTCAAGCAAGGTTCACCCACAATTTGCCTGTTAATTATGTTTATACCTACATTTATTCACAATTTTATTAACTCATAGCTCACGTAGAGCACCATGACCTCAGCTCTGAGCTCTCTGGAGCAGGGGTAGGCAACCTAAGGCCCGGGGGCCGGATGCAGCCCAATCGCCTTCTCAATCCGGCCCACGGACGGTCTGGGAATCAGCGTGCTTTTACATGAGTAGAATGTGTCCTTTTATTTAAAATGCATCTCTGGGTTATTTGTGGGGCATAAGAATTTGTTCATATTTTTTTTCAAAATATAGTCCGACCCACCACATGGTCTGAGGGATGGTGGACCGGCCCGTGGCTGAAAAAGGTTGCTGACCCCTGAGGAAGGGCAATATAAAAATATAATGAGAGCAAATAAAATAACATGTGTATGAGTAAGGCAAATGTTCCATCCCTCACCTTTCATATATTATAGAATAGGGCAAAGGTAAAGAATCTCAGGCTGGGGGCCAATCCAGACCCGCCCCCGCTCCTGTCATACACCCTTTCCCAGACTACACCTCTTACTAACCCTGTTTCACATCCTCCTCAAATGTTTTTGTCTGGCTAGAGAGTCCCTGAAGTCTGGTAATTCCTGGCTGGAGGACAGAGAGGGTGGTATGAATGCAGAAGCAAGCCTGTTGTATCCATTGATTTGGCCCTGCCCACCAATGGCATGTGTCACCTGAAAGGTTGCCCAATAGTTAATGTAGCCCTTGGGCTGGAAAAAACAGTTTCCGCCTCTGAAATAGGGGAGCCTCCTGTAGACTAGGAAGATACAACGATGTTTTATATATGTCTCTTCTGAGGTCAGTCCTATTCAATCAGGTGGAACTTCTAACCAGGTAAATGGGAGTACAACTGTGTCACAAACCATTCAAAGCAGCCAATTTAAAAACAGGGTCAGAAAAACAAATGTAACATTCCAACAAAAAGAGTGCCAGAGAGGCTATTAACAGAACCACAAAACCAAATGGAACCAGCAAACCAGAACCATGCATCATGCAGGTCAGAAACATGCCTCAACAACAACAAAAAGGATCCTTCAAACAAAGTACAATTTATCAAAAGCAGCACGAACACCAAGCATCATAAAATTGGGCAAGTGGATTAACAAATCTGAAAGGGTATAATAAGGCAATTATGGGATCTGACAGGTTTTTAATTTATTCAAAGAAACACATACCACCCTACTATGATAAAATACAGAAATCATTGTCACAGTCTACAGCTAGTAGATATAGATTGATTTTTTGATGGATTTATTTAACCTTCATTTATTGTTTACAGTTCTCAGAACTCATGCTCCCAAGCCCTAAAAAAAATGGGCCTTCCTCCTCCCCAAAAAAGCTCAGCAACTTTAACCTGAACCCCCAAAAAGAGGGTAGATCACTGCCAGTTTTTAACTCTGAGTAGATCACAGCCTCTTGGGAGTTGGCCATCCCTGCTAATGGTTTGACTTCACTCCCAAGCTCTTGACAGCTTTCCTTCATAAGCAATTTTAAAAACTGCTATGCTTTACTTTATATTAAACCAGTCTACTAGGATAACATTCAAATGTTTGTTTTCTTACCTATTTTAGTTCTATATGGTGATTTCACTCCAGTTTCAAAATGGCAGTCATTATTATTATTTTTAGAGCAAAATTCTCCTTGATCAGATTTCACAGCCAGTGTAGAACTTAAGTCACAAGTTGTAGAACAGATGTTTGCAGATGTTGAGCCATTCAGTTGTCCCTCATCCACCTACAAGACACTGAAACAGTTTAGATTGTACACAACTTTTCATGCAACAGTATCAAAATAAGTGTGTAGCTTTTTCTTATTTAAATACTAGCTGAAGCCTGAAAGAAGTACAGTGGTGCCCCGCAAGACGAATGCCTCGCAAAACGAAAAACGCGCAAGGCGAAAGGGTTTTTCCGTTTTTGCGTCGCTTCGCAAGACGATTTTCCCTATGGGCTTGCTTCGCAAGACGAAAACGTCTTGCGAGTTTGTTCGCTTTTTTCCTAAAGCCGCTTGAAGAGGCGCAGTTGCGACGGACCGTGCTTCGCAAGACGAAAAACATCGCAAGACGAAGAGACTCGCAGAACGAATTAATTTCGTCTTGCGAGGCACCACTGTAGTTCATATGATGAAGGAGAGAGCTCCAAGGAGGGAAGGAGGCACTGTGAGAAGCCTAGCTTTAACTATGCTCTCTCCACAATTTCCAAGCCAGTGGAGAGAGATTTGTGTGCACTCCCTGGCCTTACCATTCTAAGAGAAGGTCAAAACATAGGGATGAGGCTATCCTAGAAGTGCCCAATGGAGAACTTCTGGGACTGGGGCAGAGTTACTGGGAGCAGATATATTTCTCTAGCCTTCCTTTAGAGAACTTTGGCGAAAGAACACAAATGAAAACTGAAGTAGTGGGAGAAAGGCTTCTCTAGGACAGGAAGGCTAACATTGGCCTTCTGCACATATGTACTTTGAAATAACATATGAATCTAGTATTTGTGGCTCTATTCAGTACCAAGCATTGTGCTCACACAGCATCCCTAAGTTCCACATTAATATAAAGATACTGTACAAACCATGGCACAATCTTAACGCACATGCAAAAGAGCAAAGGCCTGGTCTGTGTGTTCTAGTATGCCAAAGGTAATAGTTTACCACGCACAAAGTGATCACTTCCACTTTGTTCATCCCCTGGTGAGAGTGGGTGCAGCAAACCAAAATCCCTGGCTTGCCATTACATCCAAACTGGGAGTCATTGTTTATTTCGCTTCAACCAAAATCCAACTGGTAAACCTAGAAACTTTGGCTTCACATAGTGGTTTGCTTTGAGTGAAACAAATCACAATCCCTAGTTTGAATGGAACAGTAAGCTAGGGATTGTATTTTTTTCTTCCACTGGCTAGAAGGGAGGAATGAAGTGGGAGACTTCTGCACGTTGACAGTAAACCGTCAACTATTGTGACATGCAAACGCTGCCATTGAGTGAACCAGTTTCCACTGGTGCCACTGATGTTTAGCTGTGGAGTCATTTTTCAGACGATTTGTCTATAGTTTTGCTTTCAGGACCCTTCTACACATGGACTAACAGAGCAGAATGCAAAATTACAAGTAAACATGCATCTGGGCTGGACAGCTTCAGGTTGCAAGTGGCACCATACATGATTGCATACTCCCCCACCGAAAAATCAATAAATCCCTGCATACAGAAAGTTAAGTATCAGAGTGGAAGTGATACTGGCACTCCCTGACAGTTTGTCTTCTATATGGAAGAAATTTGTGAGTGAAGCATCTGATACCGTAAGCCCCTTATAGCCTAGGCCAGAAAGAAACATATTACCCCAGTGAGAATTAAGATTCCATGGATTTCTTACATAGATTATTCAAGTACAGTTTTCATTCAGTAATAATATTACACTTGCTTTCTTCCTCCCTTTTAATATTACCTCAGAGCCTGAGCGTTCAGATTCTTTTTTCCGAGACAACATATGGGTTTTTCCTGGAGATATAAACCTTGGCTTTTTGACTGAATTACCCATCAGTTGACTAGGAGCTGCTGATCGTCTCATGTTCGGTTCTGTTGGTCTGAAAAACAGCAAAAAGAAGAAGTTTGCTTTAAAAAGCGAGCCCTAGAGAAAGAAACTCTTAAATACTTCCCAGAACATATCCAATTCCTGTTCTCACACCAGTGAGAAAATACCCCAAAACTAGGAAGTATGGTTCCTCTTGTTTCTCCTCCAGGTGTACCAGCCTTATTAGGTGGGTGGTAGGAAGAGGGCAGCTGTGGTCAAGCCATTCCCAGTATTCTTTGGAGTCCTGAGGGAGGCTAACTTGGTACCCACCACTATTTTGGTGCCAGGTGAAGACTTTTATGTTCTCAGAATAAGCTGAAAGTTTTAATCATGATTTCTTAAGCACCAGACTACCCATGGGAGCACTTTTCTTTTGTTTTCAACCTGCCCAATCACTACATTCAACCCACTGTATTCATCTCCTGACTCTGCCACAGTCCGAAGAGATTCATTTCATAGCAACTTTTCATTTCTGGTAGCAACCCTCTCCTCACCACTGTGAGTCAAGGCAAATGCTGGCAATGATGTCCTGGTGTTTGCTAAAAAAAAAAAAAAAAGCCATAAAGCCCTCTATTTATTTCCTCAGGCCTCTGCTGGCCATTTGTGTCAACTGCTTATATATATTAATTTCATATATGCAGGAACAAAACTCCTCTTCAGGTTCTTACAGCGAGCACCAGAAGCATACCATATATTTGTCCACCGAAGGAAAGAAAACACGGTCTTGTTAAAACTGAACCGAGGGAGCAAGAGCTTCTGAGCATGTACAGAGTATCTTTCGTGTTTGTGGAAACGGAAACCTGAAAAGCAGAAGCGCACTGGGTGCAGCCCAGTTATTGAATCCCCCACCCTAAGCCTCTGAGGAAGGACTGCCTCAGCCCCCTCCCAGTCTTAACACGACGACGCACTTACTTTGCAATTTAACCGTCCCGCCAAGACAGCACCGTCGCCCTATCGTTCGCCAAACGGCGCATGCGCAGCCGATCGCCCCAGGCCGCTCTCAATTTATCGCGCCCTCCGTTCGCCCCACTGCGCATGACCAGCATTCATGCGCGGCGCTCGCCTCCGCCTCGCCTCTCTTGAGGGCTGCCAGGAGGTACGAAGGAAACCCTACTGCGCATGCTCCGCTGGTGCTTTTGCCGCGCTCGACATGGCGGGCCGCCGGGTACGCTTACGCTCTGGCCATCAAGCGTATTTGTCGCAAAGTGCCTTCCTCTCCTTCCCCCGTTGCCTAGGTTACTCGTTTTCGCAGGAAAATATGGCACTGGCAGAGGATGGCGTTAACCAATTCACGAGGATTGAAGAGGATGAATTGCCAAGTGTCATAGAGATAAAAAATATAGAGCAACTCACTCCAACAGAGATTTGGAACTCATAGGGTATATTTTTCTCCTTTTCTTTCTCGCTCAGAGCTACCCATAGAAGACAACGGGTAGAGCGTAAGTTGTGACTGGGGTGCGGGGAGTGTCCTACGGCGGCCCTGCAGTGTAGTCCATCGTTCAAACTGCTGATCAGATGGTGGCGCTGAGGTTCAATGTGGATTTACAGGCAACGCCTTTCCCTGCCAAACGCCCCTTATTAGCCTAGCCTCTCCCAACCTGCGCCCTCCCGGGTTAAGTTCTAGGGTTGCCACCTTTGTTCTGCCAAAATCCAGGATAGGGCGGAGGCGTTGTGGCGATTTTCTTTTCCACCCGGTGCTGAAATGACTTCAAAAACAATCCATTGCGATCCATTGTCGTCTAACTGAATGGCTCCTCTGAAATTTGTCACATTCCCACCCCCCGCAATAAATAAGATCCGAGTTGGAAAGAGGAAGGGCTCCTGCTTTCTTCTGCTTTAGCAGAACGCGCCCTGCCTGCAAAAAAAAAAAAAAGGCTGCTCTAAAATTCTGTATTTTCTCCATTGCTTTCTATAAGCAGCTGGAAAAAAAAGCATCACGAAAAACTCGGAAGTTGCAAAGCACCTGCGACTCTAGTTGTTCTAAGTCTACTCCGAAGAAAGGGGCCAGCTGAGCGGTCGCGTGCGAAGAAGGCGGGGCCAGGCCAGCCCCTTACTCCTCTTATTGGCGGGGGTGGAGGCGCGTAGGGACTGGACGGTGGCCTGTGGGGAGCATTTATGTTGCGGAAGCGCGCTTTCGCGAAGCGGCTGAGGCGAAGAAGAGCTGTTTCTGGGCTTTCGCTTGGAGGGCGGGAAGGAGGAGAGGAATCGCCACCCTGAAACCTGCCTTGGGAGGGAAGCTTTGAGGCAGGTGGCTCCCCCTTGTTTTCTGATGGCGCTTTTGCCTGTATGCCTTTAAAAAGTAACCCTCTCCCCCCCCCCAAAAAAAGAGAAAAGGCAAAAACTAATTTGCAAGGGTGCTCAGCTTTTATTGTGTTGTTTTTCAAAAGACTTAACAATAGGTTGCAGAGTGAACTTTGGGGAACCAACAGCCCACTTTTGTCAAAAGCACCTTGGGTATTATTCTGTGATTCTGTACCAGTGGTTCCCAACCCACTTTTGGCCATGCCCCGCCTAAGCATCTTTAAAATCCTGATGCGCCCCCCTCCCTCTTGACATATAATTCTTATTATATGTCAAGGGGGGCTATTCACGTGAGCTGTTCATGCGGAGGAAGCCTAAAAGACCATGAACTGTTAATAACTCATTCTCGAATTGCCCTCCCTTAAAAATCAAATTTCCCCCCATAAAAATCAAATTGCCCCCCTGTGGGGGGTGTGCCCCACGCTGGGAACTATGGTTCTGTACCAAGTTGCTGACATCCTGAATCTGGAGCAGCTGCCTTAGTCTGTTTTTGCTGACAGTTGTTACAGCGTAAGATGGAGGAGTCGTGGCTTTCTGTAAAACCGTTTTCAGGGGTTTGTTTTTTCTTCTACACTCAAGCGGCCTATAAATTCTGTGAAATAAAATAGAATAAAATATGGCTCTCCAGTGCCATAGCTCAGGGGTAAGAGCATCTGCTTGCCTGGCCCCTCCAGCATCTCCAGCTAGCATGTCCCCTAGCCTAGTTCCCATCCCCAGCTGTACCTATTCTTCTCATTTTATTTATGCCCTGCCTTTCCTCCTAGGAGCTCAAGGTGGCATACATAGTTCTCTCCTGTTCTCCACACAAGAACCCTGTGAGGTAAGTTAGAGTGGGTGAATGGCCCAAGGTTACCCAGTGAGCTTCATGAGGATTCCAGATCCTAGTCCAACACTCTAACCACTACACCACACTGGCTCATTTGCTCTCCAAATGTTTTGACCAACTGTGCTGGCTTGAACTTTTGAGCATAGATGTGCAAAATAGGGTTGGAAATGCTGACCCTAAGCCCCTGTGACCAAAACAGTCACATGCTGCTTCCCATCTGCTTTCTTCCCCTTTTCTCTGTTGTTTCCTGCTGTCAAAATTTAGAATATGTTTTCTGTAGCTGTGTGAAAAGTAGAGGTGGCAGCTAATTGCAACCAGTGGGTTGAGTGCAGGGATCATTTACTTAGGAAGCTTAACAAATAAACGTGTTTTTCATTTTCTTGGAGACAGGCACAATGAAGCAGAGTGAGACAATTAAAAATCACAGTTTGTACATAGCCATTTTTATAACATAGGAATCTTTATGGGGAACACAGCAGGCTACTGATAGGAAAATGTAAGAATTTGTTTACTTTATGTTCTGTAACAGGGATGTCAACACCCCTCTTCACACCCAAAAAGAACTCACTAATGTCACCAAAATAAAACTTTACCACACCAAGTTCAGATACCTAGGGGTACAAATAACCAGAAACCCCAATAAATTGTACCTCCACAACTACAAGCCCCTGTGGCGACAAATTAACAAAGACCTAAAGAGATGGAACAACATGAATTTCACTCTCTCAGACAAAATAGCCATGATCAAAATGATCACCCTTTTTTCTCACATAAAAAACCAAGAATAAGCCCCAAATACCTGCACCTCCCCACCTCAGAAGGAGGATGGGGAATCCCCAACATAGAAGCCTATTACATTGCCAACCAAAAACTCCATATACAGTGGTACCTCGCAAGACGAATGCCTCGCAAGACGAAAAACTCGCAAGACGAAAGAGTTTTTCGTTTTTTGAGTTGCTTCGCAAGACGAATTTCCCTATGGGTTTGCTTCGCAAGACAAAAACGTCTTGCAATTTTGTTTCCTTTTTCTTAAAACCGTTAATACCCAGGGTGCATTGCTTGAAGAGGTGCAGTTCCGTGCTTCACAAGACGAAAAATTCGCAAGACGAAAAAACTCACAGAACGAATTAATTTCGTCTTGCGAGGTACCACTGTAATCCCATATATACTAAAAGATGCAACAAAACACTGGTACACCTAGAGAGGGACACAGTTGAAAATACTTGCACCACAGCATTCCCACTCCTCCTAAACAAAGGAAAATTCCCGCAACACTTAACAGGTACACACAGACCATGCTCAAAGCATGGAAAACAGAAATAGGCAAACTATCCCCAACCCCATCCCCACTAATTCCCCTGGCGTACCACTCATTATTCCACCATGCAGCACAAAACCTCCAGATAAAAACCTGGAAAACCTAAGGCTTATATCGCCTAATAGACTTCTATAAAAATAACAAACCTTTGTCAACACAAGAAATACAGGACAAACTAGAAGACACCAAAATGCCCTGGTTAGCACAACACCAATTACATTCCCTCTTAAACAACCCAGCAGTAAAATCAGCAGCAACTAGGCCCCTGACAACCTTCGAAAACCTCCTCCTAACAACAAAGGGACATGGTAAAAGGATGGTATCCGCAATATACAAAATACTATTCCAAAATCCCATGAACCCCCTAGACGCAATCAAAAAACAATGAGAGGATAACATAGGCTATGAGATTAACCCCACTCAATGGACCAAAATGTGGTCTAAACCCCCCCTTTAAATCCATATAAACGAAAAGAAAAGAACTCACTCTGAAACTCACCTGCAGGTGGTACCTAACACCAAGAAAACTAGCGCTAATACGCCCAGGGACCTCACCAAAATGCTGGAGAGGGTGCACCTCCATAGGCACATACCTCCACATGTGGTGGGAGTGCCCCAAAATCCAACTATTCTGGACAACAGCCATATGAGAAATATGTAAAATAACTAAGCAAGTATTAGACATCACCCCAGAACTGGCCCTACTAAACATCTTCCAAGACAATAATATTCATGTGCAATCCACCCACCCCACGCACACTCCTCCTCTCTCCAATGACAATGGGTAGATCACTGCCAGTTTTTTTATGTTGTTGTTGTTTAGTCGTTTAGTCGTGTCCGACTCTTTGTGACCCCATGGACCAGAGCACGCCATGCACTCCTATCTTCCACTGCCTCCCGCAGTTTGATCAGACTCATGTTTGTAGCTTCGCGAACACTGTCCAACCATCTCATCCTCTGTCGTCCCCTTCTTCTTGTGCCCTCCATCTTTCCCAACATCAGGGTCTTTTCTAGGGAGTCTTCTCTTCTCATGAGGTGGCCAAAGTATTGGAGCCTCAGCTTCACGATCTGTCCTTCCAGTGAGCACTCAGGGCTGATTTCCTTAAGAATGGACAGGTTTGATCTTCTTGCAGTCCATGCGACTCTCAAGAGTCTCCTCCAGCACCATAATTCAAAAGCATCAATTCTTCGGCGATCAGCCTTCTTTATGGTCCAGCTCTCACTTCCATACATCCCTACTGGGAAAACCATGGCTTTAACTATATGGACCTTTGTTGGCAAGTTTTTTTATACTGGGAGTAAATTACAGTCTCTTGGGAGTTGGACGTGCCTGTTCTATAACATGCTTTAACAAATATATATATATATATTCCAGCAGAAAGTATTGGAATATTCCGTATTAAAAAAGAAAAATAGCCCCACCATTAAAAAATATGAAACTATGTTATTACAGAGTGAGTACATTCTGTTCAACAGTTTTTTAGCATCTCAAAACACATACACAGTTTACATTATAAACACTTTGTAAGCTCAGTGTTTAGAACCCATTCCATATGCCACTTAATCCAGAGAATCTTTCTAGAATGACACCTGAGAAAGAAGCAGGTGGCTCTTAGTTGCTTTGATCAGGTGCTCTGGCTGCTTTACGTACTTAATGGAGAAAGAAGCATTAATCCTCCTAAATCTAATTAGGGTTTCTCTGAGAAGAAACTGAATACTGAAAAGGCAATGTATTATTTTTTGTGGGGCTGTGACATGTTGCAAAGAAGCTTGAAATCAATGCCTGCATGCATTTTTCTATAAAAAGGGCCCTCTTGAGGGTTGAGATGCAACTAAATGAACAAAAAAGTGTAAGTTTGCTCTTGTCTATGCTATGGCTTTGCACGCTTGGGGAAAGGTTGCAAATTGGAATTGCTTCCAGATTCTGACGGTTCACAGCATAAAACTCACAAGCCACTTCACTCCCTCTGCATCATATCTCTTCAGATCTGAAGGTGCAAGGCTGATAATGTTCTCAATTGACTTTCAAAGGTAATGTGGCCGCAGTTACTAATTCTGTGCTTTCATTTCCATAGCAGGCTAGAGGTCGTTGAGAAAATGGGATATGATATTGAGCGCTTCATAGGTTACGTGAATGAAGGTCTCCTGTGCTGCATCTGCCGAGATGTGTTGGAAGATCCCTTGCAGGCTCCTTGCGAACATGCTTTCTGCACTTCCTGCATACATGGGTGGCTTGTTCATCACAGCAACTGCCCAGAAGATCGTCAGCCACTTGATCTGTCTGTCCTTCGACCGCTTTACAGGTGCATAATTATTTCTGAGTCCAAATTGCCGCTATCATGAAATCTAATCCTACACTAGTAGATTGAGCAAATGTGCAAATGTAAGGCTGAGGGATGGAGCATCCTGTTTGATTGGTTTTCCTTACTAAAGTTACTACCCCATATGTCATGCAAATTAATGAAATGACTAGGCTTAGTAAGCCTAGATTTGGTCTATTTCACTCTGAAGAGAAAATGTCCTACAAGGAAATAGATGTACAGTGGTACCTCCAGTTGTGCACAGGATCCATTCCGGAGCTCCAGTCGGATCCTGAGGAATTCGCAACCAGAGGTGCCTGTTCTGCACACAGCGTAGTAGAGTGCTTCTGCACATTCGCACAGCGTGTAGAGCACTTCTGCGCATGCACATCCGGCAAAACTCAGAAAAATACTTCCGGGTTTCCCGCGTTCGTATCCTGAGGGATACGCAACCAGAGGTGTGCATATCCAGACGTACCACTGTATAAGAAAAGAGTGCGACAGCAGGATGTGCTGCAGACACATTAACTCTTTGGGGGTTCACTGTGTAGCCTTTTCCAAATTTGAATAAAGAGGGAACTGCTTTTATAGAAATACAGGATAGACAAGAATGTTCTGTCCCACAAGATCCAGTGCAAGTTCCAGTTATCAAAAATATCTCTATATTGTCCTCCTCTCGTACGTGGAAACATAATCCTATTACATAGGTCCAGAGTAAGTAGCAAAGTCCAGATTGCTTGCATCACAAAGCTTCGGCTTGATCTGAATTCACACCTCTGATTGCACCCCTTTTAACCTTGCTCCTTTGCACAGAAGAACCACACACATACACACACACAATTTCTGCTAGGACAGAAATGTGCAGTTGCTAGGAAAATTCTTGGCTTGACCAATCTCCTTTTCTCAAGGTTGGAGCAAACTGCTTCATTAACCTACTAACAGCTAAGGTTTTAAAAACACAACTTTTGAAAAACAAAAGGATAGGACAGCATAAGTGGTAATACCCATGATACATGTTTTTAAAGTATTGTATGTAATAAAGAATGAACACATCTTAAACATAAATGTCACAAACAAGTGTTGACTTACTGTGTTGTCAAATAACACAAGTTGGCCATGGTGCTTCTGCTTCATTAGGGTTGCCAACTTTCTGGAAACATGTGCGTTTTAATCGTGACAAGGGGGTGTTGCCTTCCAGGGGCAGGGTGAGCAGGGCCAGTGAGGGGTATAGCAGGGAAGAAATCCTGACAGCCAGGTAGGTCTGAAGGGTCACATTTGTTGATCAGATCTGTGATTTCCCACCCCTGCCTGAAAGCAATGGCTGATCATAGTCTTAAGTTTTGAGGAAAGGATGTTATGGTTAATGGCTTACAGTGGCCAGGGGATGTCTTTGTATGGGATCTAATTGTTAGAAGATGGCTTCTTGATACAGATATTTCTCCAGAACGTTAGGAGTAAGGAGGGTGACACCACAGCCAAGCTGAAGTGGGTGGCCGGTGTAATGTATGAAAGTTAGTGCAGCAGTTTTAGCGGATAGACAGGCAGAAGGTAGAGTGTGGAAGCTCTTAAAATCAAGGCTAGAAATGCCTTGTGGTGCAAGTTGCCTTTCTGGGGATCTGCTGTTTAGCTTCGCCTGTGCTCTGCCTGTATACTTTCAAGAAAACCAAATATTACGCAATCATGGTTAATCTGCCATGTGGCCTCATTCAAAGAAAACTGAAGCAGTTAGCACTGACTCTGGAATGTCTTACCACTCGGAGAACTGGGGAGCATGTGATATGTTATATCTTAGCAAGCAGTATTGCAAGAATAAAAATAATTAACTTCTGTACCCAGATACATGAAGAATGATCTCAATCGACTCCAGATTCACTGCAGGAACAGAGAGTGTGGCTGTGAAATGGTGTGTTCACTGGAGTCCATTGACCGACATGAACGCGAGTGTGAATGCAGCCGGGTCCCCTGTTCAAACAGCGGTAGGTAGAATGCAGAGATGGTTATCTTTCAAACAGATGGTAGATCTCCATTTTCACCTGAATTCAGTCCCACGGTTCTGAAATGTAGACTAAAGGGAATTCAGAGTTAGTGGCTGTTGCAGAGTGGGCCTTCTCGGTTTCTTTGCCTGTGTGAACACCCCATTTCTACCTGTTCCATTTCTACCTGTTGCCAACGCTAGCCAAAGCAAATTATGGATTCCGTGTTGGTGTTTGGGGAACTGAAAGGCAGCTGATGGTGCCAGTGCCCCCTTGGAGAATCCTTGTACCTGCACACAGTAGGAAAAACTAACCTAGATTCCTCAAGAGTGGTGGTGCTGTTGTTAGCATCCTTCTGTCTTGAGAGACAATGGAGTGCGCATCCAGGGTTAAGTCAAACTGCTGGAGAATCACAGGGACTGCAGAAACCAGTAGCTTGTCACTGCTGCCTTCCACATTGTTTTTGCTGCATTAGCAGCACTAAAGTGAGCTCTCTGGGGCACAGTCTATCGTTGTCTCCATGTCAGAAGATTATGGGGAAAATGAAATAATTCTCTCTCTCTCTCTGGTGCACTTCCTCCAATCTTCTGCTTTCCAATCAGGTTGCCCAGCTCGGGTTGAAAGACGTAACTTAGACAGCCACTTGGCCGTGTGTGAATACAGGAGCCGCGAGTGCCCCAAAGGTTGTGGGTATGCCATCCTCAGTGCTGATGATGCGCAACATAACTGTGTGGCAGAGCTGAGAACGGAACTCGAACTGCTCAGGTAAAGCTATTCTTCCCCTTACCTTGGCTGCTCATGGATTGACTTGGCCCTCCAGATGTTTGGGGACTACAATTCCCGTCATCCCTGACCACTGGTCCTGTTAGCTAGGGATGATGGGAGTTGTGGTCCCAAAACATCTGGAGGGCCAAGTTTGGCCATGCCTAAAGCATGAACTGACACCTAAATATTTTGCCCACCTCTCTAAAACATACACAAGGGGACTGTTCTTCAATACTGCTGCAATTTCCTGGGTGCTCAGGAAACCAGTTTGGTAACTTGGCAAATTGCTTCTATTGCCATCACCATCTCTTCCTCCTATCTTCCCACCTGAGTTACACCTGGTATTCTATCATCCTGATCTGATTGAAATAAAAGATTTGTTGACATCTTTTTTGTGTAACATAAGCTTGTGTGCTGCTTGGTGGTAACCTGAACCTAAGTTAATCATAAATGAAAAGCTTCTTTGCCAGTACTAGCTTATGGGATCTGCCCATGTGAGTGAAGCTGGGGCTGTTAAAATGAGATGTTTATCTTGGGCCAAAGGAAGATGCAGATATTGCATAAAACAGATGGAAGATTAAAAAAACAGATATTGTTTGTGACTTACAGAATTATTAGCGCAAAACTGATGGATTAAACACTACTTCCTGTTAATTAGTGGCCCTGTATAATGGTAAGTCCCAATCTAAAACAAATCATCTCTTTTTGTGAATGATCACTTTGCTGGTGCACACTGTTCGGCTGCATCAGCTGCCCTCCTCCCAAGCGGAAACAAATCAGCGTATTAACTTAGCTTACATATGAACAGGTGCATGTTGTTTGTTTCAGTCCAAGCAATCCTTTTCAAAATTAAAGCAGGATGAACAGTAAGATAAGACAATGGCGGGAAGGATTGCCACAGTCTTTTTCCCCCAGACATTCGCCCCCTTTTAAAAATAATAATTGCCAAGCGCATAAAACTGAATGTGCGTACGTTTCAAGTTTCCTGTGTATTCAGATTAAAGACAGATAGGCTGAGTAATGAAAAGTGTTTTGTTTTTTAAGGTCAGAGATGATCTGCCGGATGGAAGAGGCAAAACATGAGATGGAATCTCGACTAGATTCTCAAAGGAAGCATATGGTACAAAAGGAGAGTTTTTTGCAAAATCAGATTGAAGAGCTAAAGGTAAACAAATTGTATTGCCATTAGCTACAAGGTCATCTCCCTCCCTTGAAATGTTGCCTCTGGTGAATTGGTATTCCTGACAGCTTTATTCTATGCTGTACTCTTTTTCAGTTTCCAGAGGGTAGCCACAGTCCTCAAGCACCTGACACCTACCTTCCCCAACCTTGTGTTATCCGGGTAATTTGGACTACAATTCCCATCATCACTCACTGGCCAAGCCAGCTGGGACTGATGGGAGTTGAAGTCCAACAACAGCTGGGGAGCATCAAATTGGGGAAGTCTCACGTACAGCATCTATCTTAGAACCAATGGTTTCAGCAGCAGGTATTTTAACTACAATTCGCATAAGCAAGGAAGCATTGCTATTGGTGACTGGCAAACTTCCTCCAGTCCCATTAATATTATATTAATTTGGAGATGGACCATTAATAAAAATCAGACTACTTCCAAGTTGGCCTAGAAGAGTCTTCCCTACCACACATCCCCCACCTGCTGAGTTATCTTTCCCCAAATTTAATGGGATGACAGGGAGAGCATAATCATTGCAATAGCCCTCAGAATGCCCATGCACATTTTGCTTTACCCTCGAAAGCACGTCAAAGCGCAAGTAGATAAATAGGTACCGCTCTGGTGGGAAGGTAAATGGCGTTTCCGTGCGCTGCTCTGGTTCGCCAGAAGCGGCTTAGTCATGCTGGCCACATGACCCGGAAGCTGTACGCCGGCTCCCTCGGCCAATAAAGCGAGATGAGCGCCGCAACCCCAGAGTCGGTCACGACTGGACCTAACAGTCAGGGGTCCCTTTACCTTTAAACTCTGGGTACAGAAGTATTTGGGTCTGGGCCCAAGTCATTCCAGGACAATGCAGCCTCTTTCCCTTGCCTTGGAGAGCGGGCAGAAACAGATCTGTTTTGCAGCAGTCTGGATACCTGAAAGGGGCAGATCCATGAAATCTAGGCTCTGTTATCTGCATGCTACCCTCAGGTCCTTGGAGGAAGGGGAAGAAACAAATGTAATAGATAGGAAATTGTGAGCATCTAACTGTTAACAGGCAATCCCAATGCAACACTTGAAAAACTCTCTTACGCTTTTCAGAGCCAGATGTCCAGGATGTCGTCTGACATGCGTACCCTGCTGGCAACAGAGAGGCAGCATCACCAAGAACTGGAGCAGGCACAGCTTGAAAAGCTAGAATTACTGGAGTTAGTGAAGACTCTCCAGGAAGACTGTCGGTTGACTAGGGATGGAAGCAAGAAAGCAACACATGTTCGACCTCTGACCCGACTGGAAAGCATGAAGTGAAAGCCATAGGTGGCTGTTATTTAAGATTGGATTACTGCAGTCTGCTTTATGCGGTGCTTACTTTTGCTGGATCTGGCAACTGACAATTAGTGCAGAATGCTGCAGTCCACCTGCTGACAGCAATGAGATTCTGTCAGCAGATAACACCTCCACTCAGAGATCTGCACTGATTGCAGGTTTGTTACCGAACCAACTTCAAGCTGTTAGCATTAGTATATTAAGCCCTTAACAGTTAGAAACAGTTTACTTCAGGAATTGCCTTACCCCATATATTTCTATTCAGTCAATTCGATTTGCAGCACTGGCACTATTACAGGCGCACCACACTTGTAAAAAAAAGCTCTTTTTGTATGGCAGCACCCACACTTGGAACTCCATGACTATTGACATCAGGCAAGCACCTTCCCTGCACTTTTTCCAGTGTCTGCTAAAACATTTTTGTTCAGGCAAGTTTTTCCAGACATGAAGAAGTTAACATTTTGGTCTGTTTTTAGCTTAGCTGTTTATTTCAATTATTTTTGAGTTATTAAATTCCTGTCTTATGGTTTTATTATTTTTTAGTTTTACTCTTAGGAATAATAATAAAAAAAGATCTAAAGGGGGGGTAGGGAGAGAACAAAGTTATGTGTACTCAGGAGAAGAAACAAAAAAGCAGCAAACAGAAAAATGAAGGAATCTAATGAAACTTGGCTTAAGCCAGGAGAGCCAAGGAGGAACGTACTGCTGCATCAGGCAGGAAAAAAACCTGAGAGAAATGAACCAACTTCCCACAAGCCTTTGCTCCTGCTTGTGTCAGCTGACAAGAGATGGCCCATACCATTGGCTATGGTGTCCTACGAAATGAATTGACCTAATAAAACTAATATAACATATGCGTGTTGTGTGTGGGTGTATGTATATATAGAAGTGAAAGCTTACAGATTATGTATTCTTGAAGGACTCAGATATTTGGTAAGAGCGCACACTATACGCAGAGATGGAAAATACATGCAAAGGAAAACAACTGCTTCTCAGGCAGCTACATGCATGGCTCCACTATTAAACATTTTCATAGAAGCAAGCAGAAGTCACATGTGACTTCTCCCTCTTCAGTGACTGTTGATTTTAATAATTTTTTAACAAATGCTTTTAAATACCTGTTTTTCAAAAATTGTTTTACTTTATATTTTTGTCAACATCTTAGAGGTGGTTGTTTTACGATCAAGTGGGATATAAACTGTTAAATAAAACATTGTTGCCTTGGAATGGCTGATTCTACTTACCCCAAATGAAGGCTATGTTGCAAGACTGTTAAAGCCAAATCTAAACTTGTACTTCTGGCGTAAGTACCATAAAAGCATAGGCAACTATAAACACAAACACACTAACACAAAAAAACAGTTTTATTGAAACCTCCGATCTTGTATCAAACAAAATGGGATTTTTTTCCAAACCAAAAAAAAAAGTCTCTTTTCTGCCCCCCTGATACCAGTAAGTCTAGCGTTGGTCCTCAAGCACTTAAGCAATTTGCCATCATGTTGAAAGGTTCACAGTCAGAATGTTCTCAATGGTGTGTTTATCGAGTAAAAGAGCGGACGTGACGGCCTCTTCCGCTGCCTCCGCCAACAAACTTTCCTCTTGAGCCACCGCTACTGCCGCTATTTGTGCTTGCCCAAGATGGCCCAATTCCACCACGGCCTCTGGAAGCACGATCACGAGGACTTGGCCGGTAGCCTTAAAAAAAGAGAGAGATAACTGGTAACAGTAACAGTGATGATTCCTACAATAAGGGCCAAATTATGCATTGCAACTATACTGAAGCCTTTAGAAACAGCCTCCAACCTATAATATTAATACAGAACAACTCAATATACATTTAACCAACAATGTATAGCCATCATAATGGCCAGGTTTTTTGCCTACTATACAACAGACACAGAGGCAAACTTAGTAATACTAGAATCCTAAGCACACCTAGTTTCACTTAAGCTTCATTAATTAAGGCTTACTACTGAGCAAGCCCCATTAAGGTGGGATGGCCATCTGTCATGGACACTTTAGCTGAGATTCCTGCATAGATGACCCTCAGGTTCCCTTCCATCTCTGATTCTATTATAAAATCAGGCTGGAAATATGTGATATATTTAATCTTGCTAAGACTGCAGATCATAGATCAAAATGAACAGCACAACCTTTTGGTATTCTTCATCATACATGTACACTTATTTACAATGCAATAGTTTCAACCATTGGCAAGTAAAACATGAAAATTATCCTTCAGTGGATCAACCCCAGAATCAAAAGCCCATGCAAAGCAGATCAGGTCATTAGCTCAGGAAGGGACATCAGCAGCCTGAAACGCTACCCCCACCCCCACCCCCCAAAAATCTATATTTTGAACTGTTTATTTTGCTTTCAGTTGTAATCCATGCTTGGCAAACAAAGTATATAAATGCAATAAAGCAGGAACAGGGAACCTGTGGCCCTCTAAATATTGCTACAACTCCCATCATTGTTGACCAACTTTTTAAAGTGACATTTTTGTCTGAGGATCCAGTCTCTTTTGAGTTTGCATTTAGCTATTTTATTATTTTTGACTTAATTTTTAAGGTGTCTTTTGGTGCTTTATGTAAAACAGAAAGGAAGGAAATAAGTGCCATAAATCAAAACTGAAGAAAAATACCACTGGTTGAACTGATTGTGCATATAATTTCAACGAAGTATTGTGAGGGGAGGGAAACCACAAACCTGCTGAACTTAACGGCCTTAGAGGTGGAAGTGGGCCCCTGTTGAAGTTGCTTTGGCCGCCTCTGCTTTCATTGTAGGTGCCTCGCGGAGAACTCTGTGCACTCCAGCTTGATCCTCTAGCTCCTTCACGGCGACTGTAATTTCCTAAATAAAAAGCACAACAAATAAGCCATTTGTGAATTGCCTTTGTTTCTAAATATTCAGCTCCACAATCTGAGTTGAAAGGCTTCATATATGCCGGATGGAAGGTAGCACCTAGCTTAGCCAGGCAGCCAGATTACGGGACGCTAATTTGGGAGGCCCAAGTTCTAAATTTATCATGGACGCACTGAGCAGTCTTGAACAAGCCATTCCTTCTACCTCTCAATTCCCCATCTGTACAATGGGGACAGCAACAGGTCTGTTTGGAGAATCAAAGAACGGCAAACTTTTTTTTACAACATCTCAGTTTGTAGGGGGCTGCGGCTAGAAGGCCAAAGCCTGAGATTGCATCCTTTGTGGACAAAGTTTACTGCAAAGATAGCTCAGCTGGGTGGATGGTGCTGATAACGCCAAGGTTGCAGGTTCAATCCCTGTAAAGGACAGCTGCATATTCCTGTATTGCAAGGGGTTGGACTAGATGATCCTCAAGATCCCTTCCAACTCTACAATTCCATGACTCCAAACCCCCAAAAAGATAGCTGCAATGGTGAATAGTAGCAAAAGTGCTACAACTAACTTCGCTTTAAGGAACACGCTGAACCTCAAATCTGTCCTCCAGAAGGCATAAAGCTCACATATTTCAGGTGGACCAGAAAACCTACCTTTCGAAGCAGGTGGCGTGAAGAATCTGTTTGGACTGTGAAAGGCTCCTCGCCCTCCTCGATTCCCTGAGAACCCGCCCCGTGAAGAAATCTTCTGTGAAACTTTAGGCAGTCTCTTGGGAGGCTGTATCCCATCTGGTGGAACCACTTCCTTGCTCTCGGCAGCCACAAAGTCATCAACGTGCATAGAGGGCGGCCTGCTTGTGTTCTGCTTCCTCTGACGGAAGATATCGTGGGGCCGAATGCCTTGGCCAAATGCTCCCCTGCCTCTTCCTCTCGGAGGAGGCACAATATGGGCCCTCTTGGCAGGTTCGATGTATTCAGACTTCCCACTGTTAAGGCCCAGAAGTTTCGCATGGTAAATTCATTAACAAGAGGTATTTTGTTTCGCAGGACACAGGTATTAACATATACAGGAGAATGTGAACCTTTTCCAATTCTTCACAAGCTAGAAGAACCATACGGATGTGCGGTTTGCAAATACATCTCTTTCTCCTATCCTTTCTAAGCCCTTATCCTGTCTCTCGCTATTCATCTGCATTAGTGCTAGTTGTTCAGTCAAAATTTTTAGTGGCAATTAATCCAAACAGCATGGTGGTTCCTGGAGCTTGAACCAATGATAGGCACAGCCAAAGACAAAAACGTTCTGGATTAAATAATTTGGAATAAATTTTCTTCAATTTTCAATTTTTAAATTTTCAGATTCGAGGTAGCCAGATTAGATTTGACAGAGTTACTCTCATATTAGTATATAGAGGATGTTTTTAGTACAGCATGACTCTTCTAGAAATTAAAAGTAATTTCTTTGTGAATAACCTCCCTTTCTGATCTAGTTCACACATAAGGCTAAGCTGAACTATGGCTTAGTGCAGGTATCTTCAACCTTTTCAAACCCAGGATGCATTTTGCACCCAAACATGCACTTCGGGAGACATTTCTTAATTATTCACCATGTATTTATCTGCATGGTGGCAATGCACCTGTTGCAATCCACCTTGGAACAGCTCATGTGAACTACTAGTAGGTTCTGACCCACCAGCTGAAGACCAGTGGCTTTGTGCAATCGCACAAGTGTCAAATTTGAGAAAGAAAAGATCACAGCCAATATGCACCTCCCCTTGTCCTGCTGCAAGTAAAGCCATGGTTGGGCTAGTTTCTTCTCCAAACCCAGGTTTGTGGTTTGTCTGGAGCTAGACAAACCAAGAAACCAGGTTCAGACAACATGCTGAGCCATATCACATCACAGCAGCAGAAAGAAGAGGACCTCAGAGGCCATAACCTCCTCTCTGGAAAACCAACATTAAGCTAAGGTATAGTTTGGCATGGTGTTCCATGCTAACCCACTCTCTCCCATATACATATACAGCAGAAACCTAACAGTTTGTTCTCAGGCAGCTGGGAGGGAAACTATTCTTTTCCCCAAGCCATACCAACCATGAAAGAAGTAAAAAACAAATTTTTATCAAATACAATTCTGCCCCTTCCAAATGCTCTGAAACTACATAGGAATGAGGATAGACCACTTAAAAAGCCATGGGGTAAAAAGGACAAAATGAAAGGAAGTAACTGTGATGGGACGGGGAAAGGGGCAATTTCAAAAGGTTCAAGGACCCCATGTGGCACCTGAGCTGAAGGTTGCCTATTTGTGACTTAAGAATTTAGTTTTGATGCCCTCATCCCTTGTCTCCAGGAGTTAAGTTACCTAAGTCTCTAGGATGAAGGCAGGCTTCTGAGAAGAAGAGATCCCTTCCTTTATGTGTACCACCTTATTATACGGCAAAATACACAGAAAGGTGTTGCATTCTAAGGTTCCTATCACAGTCAATTTTCTTGTTTTTGCTTTGGCACACCTGTCTGCAGCATTTTAGAGGATGTAAGATGCTTTTTTCCAACCCAGGCTCTTTTAAATTTCTTCTGGGTAGAACTAGATTCTGCCTTTTATAACCCATGTTAGTTCTATCATTCACAGGAACCATTCCTCCTCCACTCCCTTCCCTTGAACCAGCAAAATCTGTTCATGTAAAATCTGTTTGTTTGGGTTTTTTTGGGGTTTTTTTGGTTTTCAAAGAGAGTGCTGCAGCAGAACAACTTGTGGGAGGGACCCTTTCAAGTAACTCAAATCTACTTGGATCCCACTATGCCGTGATTACAAATACATCACCAATGCAGTGGCAAAATCAAAATCCACCTTAAGGCACACAGTCACAATCAAAACCACTGGTTACCTGGAAGTTATAAACGTCTCGTGCTTGTGTTTGCCAAGTTTAAAGCCTTTTGTGGTTTTTGTCCGACCCGGAGAAGTAGGCTCTGTCAAAAACGACCTCTCCAGCTCCGCCTGCAGGTCGAAGTCACTGCATCCTTTTTCTGACAGTTCAATTAAGTCAACCTTTACCTGTAAGAGTGAGAAATTCATTCCGCTTTAATCATTCCCCCAGACAACTGTCAGCATCCCCAAATAGGAAACACTCTTAGAAGGCTGCTGGCTAAATGAGTAGCCCATTTTTATCTGTCTACATTCCTAACATTCCTCTTTGTTGCTTACACTATGAATGGGGTCTCAAAAATACTGCTGACAATTAAGCTATAAATGCTCCAGTTCCCACCCATTCAAGTATCAAAAACTCAAGAATTTACCATGTCAGGGTCAGTTTCAATTTCTTCAGCCTGGAATGGCGAGAACCACATAGATTTCAGCTGGTCATCCATGACATCTGCCAAGATGTATGCAGTCCTGTAATATCAAATGTATTTTTTAAAAAATAGCCGTCAGTGTTCACTGTCTCCATATGAAATAAATGTTACCCACTGGTATTCATCATCCACTCCTCCAATAAAACGTTTCCTAAAGGACCATGGCTTCACCACTTCCTTCCTCAAGCAGTAGGAAGAACACAATCCCACTTGGAGCATCCTAATGCCCAATGGAGAACATGGCTTGCACCTCTGCTATGACCAGGTGCTCTTGTCTCCTATTCTTTGCAATGTCTATCAAGCACTTTACTTTCCTGTGTCATCAAAAACAGCCTGACAGCCTTCTAGGACAGGGACCGTATCACGTCTGTATTTTGTTTAGCAATTGGTACACTATCTATTTTGTTATTTTAAAAACATACGCCCTGTCCTTCTATCTGTCCAGGGACACTGTCCACAATCAACACTGTGATAAACCAATACTGTGATAAGTAATGGCGCATAAGTTGAAAACAATTTTATGTATGTTTAAAACAAGACAAACGAAAAGGACACATTGAGTCTATGCTTTGTTCAAGAAAGACACTGATCAATGATAAAAAGAAAGCTGGACTACTCAACGCCTATTATTTCCAAATAAAGATGGATCAGAAAAAGGATTAGCAATGTTGACAAAAAGAAGGGGAGAGATCACAATTGACAAAGAAGCACATCCATCATACTTGTGCAATACTTGTGTCACAAGATCTTGAAAGAATTGGGCAACTCTCAGAACCTCAACCTATCATTTGCGGGGGGTAAGGAGGTGTGGTGATGGACTGAGACAAGAGAACTGGGTAATCTCTGTTGTAATGCATATAGCCCATAAAGATAAATGCATGAAGTTAAACACGGTCCCAAATATACCACCACACATACCTGGCTTTCAGAGATTCTAGTTCATCACAGACACAGATGCACATTCAGCACTTTACCTATTATTAAAAAGATGCTGGAGAGATTCTGGTACAGGAAGGATTGGCTCTACATCTTGATCACTCAGTGGACAAGGATCACCAGCAGATTCCAGCATCTGCCGAAGTCCAACAACGTTGTCCAATAAAGATTCCAGACTGTCATCTTCTTTTGAGCGCTCCTGTGTAAGAAACACTGCAATCACTAACAGCTCAGGCAAAATGTAAGTATTTTTGCCACCTGATAAGATGCAGCAAACTAGCAGCAACTCTTTCAATAAATACATGTTCAATTGACATCATGGACATATGGCATCATGGACATAAAGTCAGTCATACTGAAATCAATGGACTGATTTCAATAGGTCTACTCTGATTTATTATAGTGTGCGTTTTTGTGGACTAGGCCCCAGTCGATCAGGTGCCTGAAGTGTCATCCAGTACATGTACAGGGCTACTGAGAAACAAATTGTACGCGGTGGAGATAATTGGCCATGGGAGGAAGGGCAGGAAAAATGTAATAAATAAGTTCAAGAGGTATAGCCTCTTGAATTTTTATGTAAAGCTAACCACAGTGATCATTCCTAACAGTACTAAACAGTGGCAACACAATCATCCTAGCTTTATCACTAGTTACAAATTATAATTATTATTAGTATTTGTAGCCTGACCATCATCTAGTTAAGATACATGGGCAGTGTTCAAAAACATTGCATAAAAATGAATACATACACGAATGTTTAAAAAGACATATAAAATGCATTACAATCAAATCAGAACAGTAGCAATGAGAAACTATCAGACTCCTAACTCTCAAACATCTGGCACCGACACCAAAAAATATGAACATTGCATTACCAAAACTAGCTTTTCCAGCTCGAGGAGCAGATTTTCAGGAGTTTCTTCTTTGTTTTGTAATTGGTATTTTAATTCTGCAGTAGTAAGACCCAAAGTTCTGGCAGGATGGGCTCCATCAACTTCTGCAAGACTTCCGTCATCCCCACAACATCCCTAAGGAAGATTAAGTACGCTATGTGAGTACAAAAGCAGTACTTTTGTGTACTGTGTGGTGTAGTGGTTAAGAGCGGTAGACTTGTAATCTGGTGAACCGGGTTAGATTCCCTGCTCCTCCACATGCAGCTGCTGGGTGACCTTGGGCCAGTCACACTTCTCTGAAGTCTCTCAGCCCCACTCACCTCACAGAGTGTTTGTTGTGGGGGAGGAAGGGAAAAGGAGATTGTTAGCCGCTTTGAGACTCCTTCGGGTAGTGATAAAGCGGGATATCAAATCCAAACTCTTCTTCTTCTTCTTCTAACACCACAGCATCATAATGCAGTTAACTGATGACATCTTTTTTTTGACATCTCCCTGTAAAACCACCTTCAAACGTTTCTTGCTAGAACTCTCTCTCTGTCTCTCTCATGGCTTTTCACTACTCTGTTAAGGCATTTTTATCCCTGCCAGCACATAACCTACCAGGTTGAATGGTTTTCACGTTTCCTTTGTTTTCACCTGCTGCAAACTATATTCTGTTTTTTACTGATTTAATGTTTACTTATTTGTTGTTTCGAGTTTGTGTGTGTGTACATTTTTAAAATGATGTAAGCCACCTTAAGTATTATTATTGTAACAGAAAAGTAGGAAATAAATCCCCTTGAATAATAAATAAATAAAATTGGCCCTTTGGGATTCTGTTAGATAACCATAATTTGCAAGTATGATGGAAGTATTACAGCTGTACGCTTTAAAGAAAACTGCAACTTTTCCTGAGCTTCAATGCAACAGAATGCAATAAAGGCAAAGCTCCAGAAAGCCCTCTGTACACATTTACTCACCAGTGTATCAGAATTCAGTATCTGCCTCAGGAAATCCAGAAATGAAGACGCAAGTTCTCCAGGGTCCTTATTAAAGCTGCTCACTACTCGCTTCAATCCAGTGTGCAGAGCCCCACAGTGTTTTCTTAGAGAGCTGTTTTCATTTCAAAGAAAAGGGTTGTTAACAATCCAGTTTTTGACACAGCATATGAAAAAAAATATGATTAATAGATCTAGAGCACTTAAAACATAGGCAGTTTCAGAAACACAACTGAATGAACTTATATGTATTTCAATTACAGAAAGGTAGCCGTGTTGGTCTGCCATAGTCAAAACAATTTTTTTTTTTCCTTCCAGTAGCACCTTAAAGACCAACTAAGTTAGTTCTTGGTATGAGCTTTCGTGTGCATGCACACTTCTTCAGATACACTGAAACAGAAGTTGCCAGATCCCTCTATATAGTGAGAAGGTGGGGAGGGGTATTACTCAGAAGGGTGGTGGGAATGGGTGATTGGCAGATAGCTGTGATGAGCCTGTTGACGACTAACGACTGCAATAGGTCTTACAGGAAAAAGCAAGGGGTGAGAAGGTGAAAAATGGCTTTGTCATGTATAATGAGATAAGAATCCAATGTCTTTGTTCAGACCAGGTCTCTCCATGGTTTTAAGTTTGGTAATGAGTTGCAATTTAGCAGCTTCTCTTTCCAGTCTATTTCTGAAATTCCTTTGTAGTAAAACAGCTACTTTGAAATCTTGTATAGAATGTCCTGGGAGATTGAAGTGTTCTCCTACTGGTTTCTCTGTCTTGTGATTCTTGATGTCCGATTTATGTCCGTTTATTCTTTGGCATAAGGTTTGGCCTGTTTGTCCAATATAGAGAGCTGAAGGACACTGTTGGCATTTGATGGCATATACAATGTTAGACGATGAGCAATTAAATAGTCCCGAGATGGTATGTGTGATGTTGTTGGGGCCAGTAATGGTGTTGTCCGGGTGTATGTGGCAGCAAAGTTGGCATCTGGGTTTATTGCAGGCTCTGGTGCCAGTGTCCGTGTTACGTCTGGTTGTAGTATTATTGTGGGTTAGGAGTTGTTTAAGATTGGGTGGCTGTCTGTAGGCAATGAAAGGTCTTCCTCCCAGAGCTTGAGAAAGAGAACTATCATTGTCCAGGAGAGGTTGTAGATCTCTGATGATGCGTTGTACTGTTTTAACTTGGGAGCTGTATGTGATGACTAGAGGTGTTCTGTTATTTTCTTTTTTGGGTCTGTCTTGCAGCAAGTTCTCTCTGGGTATCTGTCTGGCACCTTCACCTTCACCTTCTCACCCCTTGCTTTTCCTGTAAGACCTATTGCAGTCGTTAAGAGTCGTCAACAGGCTCATCACAGCTATCTGCCAATCACCCATTCCCACCACCCTTCTGAGTAATACCCCTCCCCACCTTCTCACTATATAGAGGGATCTGGCAACTTCTGTTTCAGTGTATCTGAAGAAGTGTGCATGCACACGAAAGCTCATACCAAGAACTAACTTAGTTGGTCTTTAAGGTGCTACTGGAAGGGGGAAAAATTTTTGTTATGTATTTCAATGTTTCAGTTAATTAAAAGGATGTCCTTGATTAATTAAACAGCATTTTAAAAATGTTTTAAATCCAAAACAAAAGCTTAGAAGAAGCAATTCCTCCTCTCATATATAGGAGGGAATACATCTTCTAAGATAATACCTTTTATGTCATATCAGACACTACCTGAAATAAAACAAGGATGCTTTGTTCAGAATTGTGGCTCAATTACATGCACATTAAAGCAAATCTGATGACTTAATGAAACCCATGTGATGAACTGACTAAGGTTTCTTTAATCAGCCAGCAGCCCTAATTAACATCTTCACAAAAGTATTTGTACTATACAAGAGCACTGCCAGATCATTTTTTAAAAGGAATTTGCAAACTGAGTGTTTTATTATACAGTTAGCTTTGAACAATTCTTTCCAAGAGAAAGAGAAGATTAATAGCACCAAAAAAAATGCCACACTGGTATGTTCTTGCTGTTACCATTGCCTGTGAAATTTGACATTACATTAAGCACAATCTTCTGCTTTGTAAGCCCCACTGGGGGGGAAAGTGAGGTGAACTAAACATTTCTGCGGTGTGAGTATGTTTGTGGAATGTACCTCTTCAGGTGATAGAATCCATAATCATGCTCAGTAAGGAACATCATTGTCCTGATACAAGTCAGCAAACAGTTATAGCTGCTTTCAGCATTAGAAAATGTCTCCATCAGGCAGTCACAGATGGAAGCCATGAGTTCCTTGCTTGGCAACGAATTTGAAAGCTGCTCCAATTCAGAGAGAGTGCTCTCCGTGGAACTGGGCAAGACCAATGCAATGTCCTGCAAAGAGAAATCACAATATTACAAAAGGCAGAAAGGCACACAGGCATCCCTTGGGGCCATGGCAAAAGCCACTTTAGAGCTTGCACCAACCGAGTGGGGTTTTTCAAAAAGCAAAGCTCTACTATCACACACCACAGGACTTCACAGTTACAAGACTGACCACAGCTGCAATGTCTGCCATGCAGCACAAGGAGTGCTGTTCACAACCTGTTAGATCTCTTGAGAACTAATTTCTGATTCCTGGCCAACCTTATTTAAAAGCATTTAGCTTTGCAAAGATACATCAAGTGTCACTCAACAGCCGTTTCATTAAGCTCTATAAAGCAGAACTTGAAACGGCCTGCTCTTAAGTGCAGCTACTAAAAAAATTGGGAATCTGAGGCCCTTTGGTGACAATGAATTCCCTCCAGCCTCAGCGAGAATAGAGAGAGATAATACTATATAGCTGTGCAAATATAGCCTATATGCAATTAGTTTGAAAAAGGAGAGGTAGATTTATGGTAGAAGCTGATGGCAGCAACAATCCCTCTCTGCCAGAAACCAAACGGTTTCAAGGTTCTTCTTCCTGGCTCGGGAAATAGGTATGGCATAGTTCTAAAAGACTTAGGAATGCAATTAAAGGAAGAGGGACTCAATCTTGGTTCAACTCATGAACCCCTGAAAGAAGATTCAGCCTTGGTGTAATTTGTGAATTAATGAAGAACAGGTTTTTAATGAATACAGTTGTTCAGGGGTTGTGACCAGAGAGAACCAATTGGAATGTGTCTTGAGTTTTGAAATGAGCGGAGATTTATATCTGGGAAACAAACGAAGTGTTTATACACACAACTTTTAGCTTACATTGGTTTTCCTCTATGTATATTTTTCTCCTTCCTTGAAGGCATGCTGGCTAGGTGTTCTGGGGAGATGGAGAGTAAGGACATCCTTTTCGTATTTTCTTGGACAAACCTGTCTTGTTTGGTAAGGGGAGACTTGCACTCCTTCCAGGACAGCCCCCCCCACTGCCCACATGCATGACAACCCCCCACATGCATGACAACATGTGCACAATCAATACAGAATGAAATTAAAGGGTTCTTTAGATTTTCATTTTTAAATACCTGATCGCAGAGAGACTGCAAAATAGAAGCCAAGAACTCAGCACACTGCTGGTGAATAATGTTGTCCCCTGCAGCTCGCATTAAAGACAAAAGCTCTGGGAAAACTTCAGCATACTTCTCATCCCCTTTCACAGTTCCATTAATCAAGTGCAAAATAGCCAGTTTACAAGCTTTGTGTGAAGCCAGGGCATCGAGTAACGCAAGCAAGCGGGTAGTCTGGCCAGTGTATTGCTTCTCTTTGTCTTCTGGGTTGCTGAAGTGACACCAATGCTCTTATTAGAAAAGACAAATATACTGCATGCATGTTTATGACAAAACAAACTTCAGATCTGAAATTTCCATTAAAAGATTCATACACGTGTGTGCGTGTGTGTATATATATAATATAATACCTATCTATCTGCAAGTTTTCCACTGTAGTGGCACTGATTTTGTCACAAATGAGCTTATTGCCATTACAGTGGTACCTCGGGTTACAGACGCTTTGGGTTACAAACTCCGCTAACCAGGAAGTGGCTGCTCCAGGTTAAGAACTTTGCCCCAGGATAAGAACGGAAATCGCCAACGGCACAGCAGAAGCAGGAGGCCCCATTAGCGAAAGCACGCCTCAGGTTAAGAACCGTTTCAGGTTAAGAATGGACCTCTGGAATGAATTAAGTTCTTAACCCGAGGTACCACTGTAATTTGATAGTTTTCAGGTTGTGGTCATTAATTAGCTGTGTATCTAGTTGCCAGCAAAGATGAGATAACCACTACAGTTTTGACTTTGGTATCCGAAGCCAGTAAGCCTAACAAAGTATTGAAAAGAAATGCTATGTTTCAGCCCTCTCCATGTGTGGAGGCATCTCTTATCACCAACTGTATGAAGCCCACCTCTCCATGTCATATTCATGCCATACATGCAGCAATTTACTGCAGCCCTCAGGATTTCCCAGCTGGAGGAGCCATCACACAGCTCCATCCTTCAAGAGCCATCACCATGCATGGAGAGAAACAGAAGGCCTAAATCCAAGGCAGCCACTGCCTATTCATGAATGAGATAGGAGAGGCATAGCCCATTTTCCAGCCTCAACATGCAAAGGTTCTACAGAAGCCTTCAACAAAACTCCCATCATCCTTAATCTGCACAGCTATGGTGAGAGTCATAGACCAAAACTTCTGAAGGGCACCAGGTTAGCACTGCTACTTAAAGACCCTTAGGACAATGTATAAAATCGCACCTTTGCAAATCTTCTACAAGCAGATCCAAAACAGTCCTCATAATAAGGAGAGCAGTTGGCGAAGCCAAGTCACACAACTGAACACAAATGCGCCTCAGCATGTGCTGAATAGGCAGGCAGGTGGAGCCAGAGAAGGACCGTACTATTTCTTGCAGCAATTTCGCTTGAACGTGAAGATGCATGCTCCACAGTTTCCTAGTGTTGAGAGCCACCGATATGTCATGTGGTTCAATGACCTGTCAGAAAAGCAAAATTAACTCTATGAGAGTGCCAAAACATACAGTTCTTCTCCAACACCACACGCAAGGCACACCACCTGGTGCTCTTTAGGCAATCACGAAAACCCTTGTAGCCAATATATGTGCTCCAATATATAGAGTTATTGCCTCCCAGCTAAGGATGAATATCCCCACTCATCATCCAGCATCAAAAGGGGGTCACCAGGTTGAGGGAGGTTGGTATACAATCCGTCAAATGGATAGATCCACTGCACAACTCTTTATCAGTCCATTCTTACCTACCCATCCTCTTCACCAGTCTTTTAATTTTCTTGCCTTTTACAAATAATTGATAGTTTTTACATACCTGAGTGGTTTGCATGGGAAGCGGCAGAGGCAGCAACTCAGAAAGCAGTATAAGACCAGAGAAAAACCCTTCAGGAATTCTCAGAACAGAAGTGAGGACCTCTTTTAGCATGAGTGACCAAGTGTTATTGGCCAGAGTTTCCTCCGAGATGGTTAGCTTCTCATTCACCCCCTGGGTAAAAGTCAACAAAATGTCGACAATGTCATTCTGGATTTTTTGTTCATCGCTGTCTAAACGTCCCGAGAGGGGAATAGAACACAGGAGCATGTGTAAAGAAATAAGTGCGGAAGGAATACGCATATCTTTGAACTCAAAGGACCCTCCACGCAGCAGTTCGGTCAACATGGTCTTCAAGAGGGTGAGGGTGCACCGGGCCATGGAAATCGTAGTGACTCTGTGGAGGGTAGTCCCCATGTTGACATGGAGTCTCCAGGGCTGAATAAGGATGCTGTTGAGCTTTTGCAGAACACGAATAAAAGTGTCCATTCCTTCAGAAGAGAACATCTGTATGACTGCAAGGTTCCATTTCAGGTCCTTCTGCTGACCTTTAGGAGGAAATGGGGAATGGAGAAGGGGAGGAAAGAGAAAAACCATGTTGTGCCTTGATCTCAGTCATTAGGAAAATATAGATCAGGTGCAATGATTCCTTTTTATGAGACTTCTGTCCATGACCAAGAACATATATTTTTAGATGACGCCAAATTTATCATGGGGCACAGAATCCTTACATTTTACTTTCCCATCCCAAAATTCTACATGCTCTGTCAGCAACAGAAAATGGTCCAAAGAAACAATTTACTTCAATATGGCTAAAGGAGGTGGTGATTAAATCTGATGTACTCTTATAAAGGAAATGGAACAATGTTAAAAGCAAGTCTTATACCTTCAACAGGTGGTGGAGGGCATGCAATATGGCACAGGACACGAAGTGCAGTAGGAAGACCGACTCCTTCCTGGGTCATCAAGCTATCAATATTCTTTAAAATAAAATTTGAAAAATAAGACTCATGTTATTAAAAATCAACAAAAATGGGTGCAATAGAGAAATTTATCTTGCTTCTGAGCAACAAATGGTAGGCTGACTTCAAACTTGAGTGTTAGGGCCATTTTTACTAGAATCCCTTTACTGACTTATTCAACACAGAACTTTTTTTTAATAGCTAAGGAATCTAGGCTAAGTTATTCTGATTGTGCACTCTTTTACTTAGGAATGTTAAGTCTTGTTGCATCAGACCAATGTCCGTCTTTGGTCCAATCTACTTGCCAGTATTTAGGTGGTTCATCAGAAGTGGGCCAGTGGTCTACAAAACTTCTTCCCACCCTTTCTACACGAGGCATCCAAGTAAAAGTAACATAAGGATTGAAAATTCTAATGGAAGGTCACCACAAACACACAACACCTTAGAGCCAAACTAGATAATTACACAAATGTTTGAAGTAAATAGCAACCAGGAAGGAAGCAATCTTGATTGGGGCCAGAATGGAGCTATACTCTCTTTTCACAGCTGTAGTTCCAATCCAGTGAAAACTCCAATGTGAATAAAAGCCAGCTAATAACTTGATCTTTCCCCCTCCCCATGGCTGCTATTTACTTTTTTAAAACTGCACTGAATTAGCAGCTCCATTAATAAGGTCACATCTAGTTTTGCTCTTCAAAAAGGACACTATTAGAAACAGAGAACCAACAATTCCTTCTTGAAATGCGTTGACTACTTTTTAAAAAATGTTATTATGAGGATTATACTAAAAACACCACGCAAAATGGTCCAATATAGAATGTACTTGTAACAAAACATTTCTGGATAAAGGAGTACCAAGCAAACTTTATGATAACCCTATGCCATCAGAACTGTGAAAACAAAGAATTTTGCCTCCTGTATATACAATTGCAAAAGATCAACAAATGAAATAGCTAGGCGTGGATTTTTAAGAAAATGCAGGCATTGAGAATGGTTTTTACTAACCTGCTTAATGTATTCAATGAGATTTGGGATGCAATTAATTTCGAACCGAAGTGTTTTCAAGGGTTCCAGCCATTTGCCAAGTTCTAAAACAAACAAGGAAACTTGAAGAATGTTGCATTATGTAAAATGATGCATTCCAAAAATACAGTGACAAGCATTAGAGCTACAGGCCTTTGTATATAAATCAAGTTAACTTTTAATACAACATTAAAACTGCTTTAATTCAAAGAATAAAGACTCAATGCATACATATGAGCCAAATTTTTATTTGGTCTGAAATTATTCTTTATTATACCACATTTCAGTTGATTTCTTCAGCTGAAAGCACCAAGAACACTGCTGAAGATCTATTTCTATAGGTCCAGGGATGTCTTTATCAAAAGTTAGCTTATTTGCATTAAAACAATCAAAAAGGTTCACTTCCATTCAGCAGTGGGGGGAAATCAGTATGACTTGGGCTACTGTCCTATGTGGTAATAAATCCCTATGATTTCAATTCAACTTACTGCAACGTATGTGGTTGCAACTTTATGAGGCTTACAAGGATTTTGAAAATGTTTTAATATTGGATTCGATGCCATAAAAAGTATCTGAACCATGACAATCTATTTGTCCCAAAAGGCAATTTTGCCCAGCTTAATTCAAATATTTAATCTCTTGAATATTCAATATTAAACCCCATCTTAGCTACAAAGGCCTCCTGTGTGCATATTCTAAAATGCAAGTTTTTTCCTCAGCTCAGAATAACTTGAATTTCTTAGTCTTTATTGTATGCAAGCCAAGGCTATCTTGTCTCTCAAAAACAAAAACAGACTGAAAATTCAATGGAAGTACTGGCAGGAGGAAAACCAAAGCAGAGCTTTAAAAACAAATAATCAGCACAGCATTTTAAAACAGCACGATTCATGATAAAAATCAAGTTTCTAATAAAGGTAGAATCATAGAATCATAGAATCATAGAGTTGGAAGAGACCACAAGGGCCATCGAGTCCAACCCCCTGCCAAGCAGGAAACACCATCAGAGCACTCCTGACATATGGTTGTCAAGCCTCTGCTTAAAGACCTCCAAAGAAGGAGACTCCACCACACTCCTTGGCAGCAAATTCCACTGTCGAACAGCTCTTACTGTCAGGAAGTTCTTCCTAATGTTTAGGTGGAATCTTCTTTCTTGTAGTTTGGATCCATTGCTCCGTGTCCGCTTCTCTGGAGCAGCAGAAAACAACCTTTCTCCCTCCTCTATATGACATCCTTTTATATATTTGAACATGGCTATCATATCACCCCTTAACCTCCTCTTCTCCAGGCTAAACATGCCCAGCTCTCTTAGCCGTTCCTCATAAGGCATCGTTTCCAGGCCTTTGACCATTTTGGTTGCCCTCCTCTGGACACGTTCCAGTTTGTCAGTGTCCTTCTTGAACTGTGGTGCCCAGAACTGGACACAGTACTCCAGGTGAGGTCTGACCAGAGCAGAATACAGTGGCACTATTACTTCCCTTCATCTAGATGCTATACTCCTATTGATGCAGCCCAGAATTGCATTGGCTTTTTTAGCTGCCGCGTCACACTGTTGGCTCATGTCAAGTTTGTGGTCAACCAAGACTCCTAGATCCTTTTCACATGTACTGCTCTCAAGCCAGGTGTCACCCATCTTGTATTTGTGCCTCTCATTTTTTTTGCCCAAGTGCAATACTTTACATTTCTCCCTGTTAAAATTCATCTTGTTTGTTTTGGCCCAGTTCTCTAATCTGTCAAGGTCATTTTGAAGTGTGATCCTGTCCTCTCCTCGCACCCCTCCCAGTTTGGTGTCATCTGCAAATTTGATCAGGATGCACTTTTGTAATGTTGCCTTTATCACCAGGCTAAAAGCAGGTCATGAAGGAGTGAGGCACACCTATTGAGAGGTCTTTACAAATCTTCAGCACCATAGCCAAAAAGGCTCTCTCTCCTACCTCCTATTTGCCTTGTTTAAGATGCAGGACTGAAGAAGATCCTTGAAGTGGAATGAAGCTCCCAGGCAGGCTAACATGGGCAGGTGAGATTCCCTAGATATTCTGACCCAAGGCTGCTTGGGACTTTAAAAAGCTATGTATAGTAAAACAGTCCGTGCAATGTAAAAGCCTGCACACAAAGGGGTCTCCTTTCATCAGTCATTGTCTTGAAGTGGGCATGACAAGATTACAACAGCTCCAATTTGAGAAACACACTTACAATGGAAGCTCTCAGGTCATCATCAGTGTCCAGTGACTTTTTTTAGTTTTTCTTTGAACAGGAGCCCCCTATGTTGCTTCCTTAGAAGATTTCAAACACTGAACATTTTTCTGCAGTTACTGAATGACTCCCACCAATGAACAGTACGCTACACAAACAAGAGAACTTTCTGTGTCACAAAGCCTCTTTGACACTAGGAAAAAAGCCACACAGTTTTTCAATGAGCCTTTCTAGTAATCTGTATTTACCAAATAAATCTCATTACTTGCATTATCAAAAACCAGAAGCTCAGGAGAGCCTTTAGAGCCAAAAAGATTTCTCCTAAACTGCTTCCAGCAACTGCCCCATTAACAGCACATACTGTACCTTGTAGTTTGGTGTTATTTTCATCAGCTTTGCAAAGCTTCAACAGGGGTGCCGAATACTGCTCAAGCATTTGGACATCACTGGAGGACTGAACCACCAGCAGAATAAGGATGCAAGCATAATTATAGGCAACTGACTTCTTTGACTTGGAATCACTGAAACAGATTTTTCTGAAAATTATGACAGACTTCACATTTGAATCCTTACACGTATACTTACAGAATGCTATTCAGATTTTCATTTACAAAACGATTATTTTGTATGGAGAAGAAAAAAGTTCATACTACAAGTGGGAGTTTGCAAATGATTGGCATGTGATTGACTCAGCCTTTTTTCCTAGTTTCTCCACTTAGTTTCTCATAATCTTTTCAGAACTCAAAACAGAAAAGTCAATTATATTGATCAGAATCAAGCAGTAACCTACAGGAGGGATAAAGAACGTCTCTGATTTCAAATGCATACAAGCCATGCCACAGGCAAACATTCACCTCCTTAGCACAAGCTAAAGTTGTGTATGCCACTTTGATCTGAAAACCCCACTCTTTCGATTGTGAATTTAACTCCAGCATCTAAGATATGTTTATCTAAATTATGCTCTTGATCTGTGTAGCCAGTTTCAGGCAAGCATGAAATGCTCTCATAACAACATGAAGGAATCAGAAAACAGCCATGCAGCTTACACTTCCTGTTCCACCGCATTTCTGTCACATGCAACATAGAACTTCTGTGCAGATAACCTGCAAATCTCCACACTGGTGGATATGCAAAAGATCAATCTTACAGGACATTAAGATGAGGAGGAAGCACAACGTGCTCGCTGCTCCCCTTGTTAAAATGTTTGGCTTTGCTTTTAGCTATTCTTTCATGCCATCCATGGTGTTTTGTGGGCGGGCGGTTTCAGAGGACGTAGCACAGCTTCATATGCTGCAGAGCTATATTTGCAAACCTAGTTATCCTAAGCCCACCCATTTAAAAGCAGGGATTGGAGAGTGGGGGTGAGAAATCTGTTTAAACATCTCAAGGATTTCCTGTCTTCCCAGCAGCCATCAGAGCCAAATCACCAAGCACTGACTGGGATGAAGAGGTTACTAACTCATGGGCCAGCCCATATGTATCCTCAGACTATGCTGAGGAATAAGCATGTACCACCCCAGAACAAGGAAAGCCTGGTTCACTTCTTTAAAGGGAAGGCTTCATAAAAGGAGAAAAATGAGGAGGGTAAGAAGTTGGATTCTGTACTGCAGCAAAGTTCCATAACAAGGAACAACCCCAAATTTAAAGTTTGTGAAACCCACATCAACCTGCAAACATCCATTTAAAAGCATAAAACCTAAAGCAAGGTTAAAAAAATAGGATAATTACCCTAATGCTTCTTTGGAATAGAACTCCATTAAAGTAATAAGACTCTGGAGATTCTTCTCAAGGCTGAAGACATGGGCAACAGCAGCTCTTCCCACAGGGTTAAAAGTGATCAGGTAAAGGTTATGAAGCGTTCCCAGGAGATCTGAATGGTCAGTTTCATCAGTGGCTGTGCAGCGCTGGAAATGGCAGAATAGTTCTGAAATGCACTGCAGCGTCTGTGTTGAATGAAGAAGCCATGGGGGAAAGGCTTCATCGCTTGCCCCATCAGTCTGGAGACCTTCCTCTTGATCAGGGTCAGAGAAATGGCAAAAGGCTCGAACCAGCAGGTTTGTGGCTTCATACTCAGAGAGGAAGAAAAGAAGGCCCTTCTGGGACTGTGCCAAAAACCTCAGTATGTCCCTGGTGGACTGCAGCACCCCAGGGTGCACATTCGTTATTGGATTGGATAACAGCAACGTGACAGATTCCAAGAAATTGTGGTTATGAAGGTACCTGGAAATATGTAAGAAGCAGCATGCTCAATTCCACTTCAAAATATAGTAGATTGGCAGAATTTTTTATTACTACTTTCAATGCAATGGTATGTGAAATAGCTGCAGAAGTGTACAACTGTGGGTGGGATTCAATAAAGTTTTACTCAGAACAGACCCAGTGGAATTAATGAACACTGCAATAGAACCTGAGAAATTGTGATGTGCCCACAAGCACTCACTAATCTTCAAACGTGAGCAGGAATTTGAATCCAGATCTTCTCAGTTCAAGTCTGACACTGTTCTCCCCCACCTCACTGACTTAAAGGATTAGAGTGAAGAGACTTGATGAAGACAGTGGAGGAGTTTTGTTTAGTTATGAGATGGCATGACAGAAGGCACAGGGCGGGAAAGGGGGAAAAGAGACAACAGTCTAGGCTGGAACATCTCCCAACATTGAAAGACCCTTATTAAGCAGCACACATGACATGCATGACAAGTACTTATGTCAACAGCCAAGTGGCAGAAAGCAAACAAACAGGTATCCCTTTGAAACATATAAAAAAACTAAGGCCACTCACCTAAAGAGCACTGGGAAAGGGTCGTCCCTTTCTGGTGGCCCTGTAATACGTGCTGTTGTTGGGAAAGATTTCACCGGTGGCTGGATCATAGTGTGAGGGGCAGTCTCCATCAAATGCAAGATCTCATCCAAAAGGTTAATGAGTTTCTCCACTTCTCCTTCACTCATACTGGAGGACTCTAAAAGACTGTCCATATCCATTGGAGTGTCCACATCATTTTCATATTCCTGGTTACCCCTTTCAAGTCCAGTGTCCGTATCCTGCTCAGGCTCAGTGTGATTAGGAAGAGATGGAGGATATTCCGCTAACTGGTCAGCAAACTTTTTGACCTCGGACAAAACCTCATAGAAGTGGCATTTCTGTAGAATTGCAGAGCAGGCAGTGACGACCCTTACTGTCTGATCCAGCAGGATGAGCTCCAGTAGTCTCTGGTAACCACTTTTTTCATGCACCTCTGAGCCGCTCCTCAAAAATGCCTCCATTCCTTCAGTCATGCTAACAACGCTATCCAAAGCTTTGAAAGCATTGAGTTTAAGAGAAGAAGAGACATGATCCGCAAACAGCAGTTCAAATAGAGAATTAATTACTCCTGCTTGCAACAGGCCTGTTATCCCCCGAGTTCCACATTCTGCCAGCGAGGAGACAAGTTTTGTCCCAGCTTTAAGCTGACGGACATTCAAAGCAATCGGCTGTCTCAAGGCTACCTGTAGGTTTAATGACTGCATTGTCCAGTCAACCAACTGGCTTATATAATCCTGATTCGGGTCCTTTAACTGCAAGTAGCTTAGCCCTTTGACTATTAAACTTGGAATTTCTTCCAGAGCAGTGACCCACTTTGCACCCCTCTCCTCCTGATATAATTCTAGGAGTTCGGTCAATTTAGTAGAGGTCTCAACTGCCCCTGAATTTTCCTTGTCTGGATCTTGATCTTTCATCTTAGCAACTTCGGTTTCAAAAGTGGTCTTGTAGGGACAGCTAAAGTACAGAAGAGGCCCAAGTTCCCTATCAAAAGGATCATAGGTCACAGGTGGCACTCTGGCTAGATCCTCAGCAGTGTACTCAATGTCAAAGCTCGGGTACTTAAACGTCTCACGTTCCAAGTCAGCAATTCCATCTTCATCACTTGAAATCTGCTCATAACCATCATCCCCTGAAAAGTAAAAGTTTTAAAATTACCTTGTTGAATCAATTGAACCAAAAAAAGCAACAAATAACACCCAACCATTAATTACAGCTTTGAAAAATAAACCATCTTCTCCCCTTTTGCTCATAAACATGGGAAACCCAGCAGCTAAAACATTTGCAGGATGCTTTGCCAACCCATCAGCTACACACTCACACACAGGACCAAAAGGTATCAACTAACAGGAGAAATACATAATTGCACCATATAATTAGATTATCTCCACAAGGAGAATTCTTAACCTTGGTTTTTATTTATTTCAGGACCACCGTCTATCTCGTAGGATCTTGAAGTGGTGAATACCACAATACACTCAGACTAAAATACAAGGAAACCACTCAATCCATTCCGCAGCAACATTCAAACCACCATATGCAGCTTACAGTCCTCACCCAAAGGACTGTATGAAAAGATTATTTGTAGTATTTGTTAGTCACTTTAAACAAAAAAAGTATTAAAGCAACTTAAGATAAAATATGAATAATTTAAATCAATTAAAGGTCAAACTGAAAAACAATGTACAATACAAAACTCTTAAAATGCTCATCCAAGGACTAGCCCTACTGTACCCCACTAAAAGATGAGCAGCACAACAGAGACTAACTGAAGTGTAGCAAACAGAAGCATCTATCACCCAAAAGCTGATGACACCAGGCAAGTTTCCCTAGGGAGAGTATTTCAAAAAGGGGGCCCACCACTGAAAAACTCTCCTCTTGTGTAACCACCCTCTGCACCTCCCTCATATGGAGAAGTATTTAAATTGATGTCTAAAACTCATGAGTAAAGGAGGCAGTCATATCTCCTAATGAAGGGGAGTTCCACAATCAGGGCACCACCACTGAGAAGCTTCTCTCTTGTGTCACTGTATGTCAGACCATGCCCATCAACACAGGACCGCAAACATAAAAAGACAATGACTCACAACTGCAGTTATAGCACAAATAATATTTTGACAGAAAAGGTAGAAAACCTATACGCCACAAAACCTTCAAAATCTCTTCCCTAGTGTCCTCTGATGTGCTTGGCTCCCCCCCCCCCAAAATACTACATATATTCCACTGTCTCAGGACCAGATCACACACCCACACCACTTATCATTATTAGTTTCTAGAGACAACTAGTGTGAACTGACTGACACAGGTTAAGTAACACAGAATGTTTGCATGCCCCACAGTCAAATCAAACAATGGGTGATTTTACTCAAGGTAAACCAACTGAAATTAATGAATATGACATTAGGTGCATTAATTTCAATAGATCTGTTATCAGTAAAGCTTGAACACTACTCAATATTTTTCAATAGGGACATTTCACACATGCAGCTGAAAATCAACTGTTCTGTGGTGAAGTGATGAAAGAACACATATGCACGTGCAACTCAGTCCTCAGCCGTTTCTGTATTTGCCTACCTTCACCCTCCTCCTCTTCTTCAACATCCTCTTCTTCTTCATCATCCTCCTCCTCCTCCTCTTCATCCTCTTCTTCATCTTCTGGAATACTCTCTACTGTCTGACCATCGTCATCCTCTTCATCTTCCTCCTCCTCCTCAACATCCACCCCCTCTTCATCATCCACTTCTTCGGGCTGGTCTTCTTCCACTTCTGCTTCATCAGAATATGGACCCTCCTGGTGAACGGATGTCCGATCAGGAGAAATGGGCTCAAAGTAATCCTCTCTGTGATCAACATCGTCATCTTTCTCCCCAACCACTGGAAAGAATGGAATCCACAGCAAACTTAATTTAAACTGTCATTTTCAAAAAAAGAAAGAGAAAGCAGACAACAACAAAAGCTGAACAACTAATACCCATAGTGTAATTTAATGTTCTGCTAAGAGAATCCTGTGTATTTTCCATACAATTTAAATCTTCAAGCTAGGATGCTAATAAACTGCTGCTTTGGTTTTGTAGTTTTAAGGCAAGGTTAGCCTCCATGGACCAATACAGATGTTTGCCAATTCTCCCGTATGGAACAGCCTAATAGATGCATCGTATCTCCTGTCACAACTGCCACTTCCCAGTGGTGAATTCAGTTGCAGCTGGAAAATATACCTACTGCTAGAAAAACAGCAACACTTTCTCCTCACTTAAATTATGCATGCATGTGGACGCAAGTGAGAAAGAAATGGAAAGAAAGTTACGTTCCAAAGTACCTGATACAGGCATTGGCTCATCTTCATCATCATCAGGAGGAGGTGGGCCTGGTGGAGTTCTTGGGCCTCTAGGCTGTGGTCGTGGAGGACTGCCATTAAACTGATCCTCTTTCTCTCCATCAGCTGTAAAAAAGGGCATATAAATGAGCTTATAAATAAAGATAAATAAATTCATGGGAAGCCTGTGGCATCACTTGGGAAGTTGCTGAAAATGAACCACTCAGTAAAAAACTGTAGTGGTGCATGCATTAACTTACAGATCACAGACAAAAACTTCAGCTGAAAGAAGTAATGAGATACAAACGTTTTAGACGGAGATGATTTAACTTCTATGGGGGGATCACTTACTTCTATTTACATTTCTTTTAAAAGAAAAAAAGAATTTTAGCTGGATTAGTTTTGGAATGCTTACCAGGTTTCGGAGTTCTTTTCAAAGCTGCTTGTTGCTGAGGAGGGGGTGGTGGCGGAGGCGGCGGAGGGGGAGAGTCCCTATCATGGCTTATTACTCTGTCAACAGAGCCATATATTGCAAGTGTCAAGCAGTTGTACCAGCCTCTCAGAACTAATCCGTCAGTGTTGACCTGGATTTTAAAGGAGGAGAGAGAACATAAAAGAAACAATGATAAACCTTTAACTTGCTGCACCTACACTACAAGCTCAGTACCAGTATATACTTGCAATGAAATATCGTTCCAGCTATGTCATTGTTAGATTTCACTTACATGTTACAGTAGGATATAAATGCACTTTGCAAATACATGAGGCACAGAATCCTGTAATAGTTTTGAAAGCCTCAGCTTTTTTTATATAAAAAAGACAGGTGAGCTGTGATGTGAGGGGCATGGGCTGGGCAGAGGGATGTGACTTGATGAGAGTCCCATGGGTCAGATAGAGAGGACCTTAAAGGTCACCTTCTGCTTGTGAGCCAGAGGTTCTCCATGGCTGGCCTACATGCACAGGTTCTCTCTCTTTCTCTCTCTCTCTCTCTCTCTCTCTCACACACACACACGTGAGACAGCATCAGGCTGCATAATGCTGGTCCGCCTACCATGTGCACTTGGCCCACTCAGACCAAATGTTTCTAATGGGCTTCAGATGGCCTGCACTGCATCACACAATGGACTAAAGCTAATCATGCCTCTCCCTAGAGCATTTCTTAGATGACACTTTGTTTTTAATAAAGAGTGGGAACCAGGTGAGCACCTCTGGGGAAGGGCATTCCAGATGTGATTCTCCAAGACTGAGAAGGCACTTGCTCTGCTCACCACCTCCTTATTTCAAATGATTGTGGGACTCTGATGAGGAGACTCTGATGAAGATCAAAGGATTGAGGCAGGCTCATGAGGTAGATGGCAGTCCTTCAGATAGGTAACAACCAGCACTCTGAACTGCTCTTGGAAACAGACTAGCCACTGGTATGCATGTTTAAGAACTGTTGAGAGATGCTATCTATAGTTGGCCCTAGTGAAAAACCTAGCAACTATGTTTTGCACTAATGAAACTTTCTGAGAAGACTTCAAAAGTACCCCAAGAACATCCCAACACAGCCCAGTGTAGAGGTTACCAGCCTCTCTCTGTACAGTTGTCACTAGAAGGGTCAATCTCAGAATTTACAAGTGATCATTACCTTGGCATTAGGTCTGAAAATTATTGAAGAGTTCTCATCATACTCCAGGCTGTTAAAACAGAAATATGTGTTAAAGGTCAAAGAAACTGCACCAACATCTTTTACAACCAGATTCACAATGGTACTTTTTTCAATCAGTATCTAATGAGAATGACAATTATCTATTTTTATATTTAGTATTAGAACAGAGAAACTCAAAGCCTACATTTCCATTTACTTCAACTGCTTTCTTCATAAACAAGACACAAGGAAACTAGTAGCCAGGCTTACACAGCTTGCCTTAGCCCTGGTTAAGTCTTACAATGGCACCAAGATTATGAAAGAATTGCTTACCTTCCTAGCCTGTCAAATACAGGGGCACTTGGTTTGCTGACATTGTTGAAAAACAGGTCTAACTGAAATGTGTGAGGAGATGTTTCACTGAGAAGAAAGCCAAAGTGTAAAAAATTATTTTACAGAACCACAATAAACAAGATAATCAAGCCTTAAAATACCAATTATCATATAGCCACAATCTGCAAGAAGTAAAGAAGTGGGGAGCTTTTTAATAGTATTCGACTATAAAATTAATAAGCCACAACTCAAGGGGAGGTGGAGAAGGGTAATAAGGAAGCACACAGCTCATTCTCAATCCAATAGTTTACAGTTTATCATGACATCTCATCAGGCCATTATCTAATAAAGCTAGCATTGTTGGATTCAAAGGTAAATCATACATTGTTATACATTTAATTTTTTTTCACTATCTTAACCATCACATTTGTAATTTTAGGCAAGCTCATCACTTATGTAAGAGGCCTGCAGATCTGTGACTGCACCTCCACCACACATGTGCTATTTGACACTGCACAGATTTGATAAATGATCATAAATGCTTGCGGTCAATAAAGACCCTGATTTCCATAAACCCCCACTGCAAAACCACATCCCCTTTCACCACGCTAAATACCATTCTAAAGGGATTCCCCAAACCTTGGAAGTAACTTTTGGGAAAGACAGACAGAAACTGCCACCAGGAGGAAGATGTGGGTGAGCGCACTTCTTACTTCCCTTTCCTGATTTGTTCTAATCCTACTTCGACATAATACCCCAATAGGGCAAATAAAGGCTGGAGCTAACCAAAACTGTCTCTAAGCTATGGTTTGCCAATTCACTTCAAACTAAACGAACTTTCCAGGTCTGTGTTAGCCTTGTATTAGGATTGCACAAATCCACTCACCAGCTCATCAGGGTCAAGTGACCCTGGCATTCTGGCTATGGCCACTGTCTTGACGCAATCTAGATCCCTCTCTGAGTTCTCATATTGTCCTAAGCTTTGGAAAAGGCTGATTCCAGGGGCTAGTGCTGGATGGATCTAGGAGACCCAAGTTCAACTCTTTCCGTCATTGTGTGGCCAAGGGCAAGTTTCTTCCACATCTCTATGATGGGAGCTACAAGGTTGTTGGGAAGGAGAACATAACAAAATACTTTCCAAATTTAAAATGCTCTTCAAATAACCACTGGTAGGTAGCTGCTAACTACCTCCTTGCTTCAGATGACATTGGGGGAGCAACTGCCTGGTATGACACCACAGAAGAACAAGAATGAGAGCCTGAATACTCCGGCCCCCATATGTACACCATGTAGGTAATTTTTGTTCCTGTACCACATTTGAGTTTGACTTTGAGACTCTTCTGTAAGCCTTTGTTTAATTTGCTTTGAGAGGCACTAGGTGTTAGAAAGCAGGATGTCTATATTCTAAATAAAGAATTCAATTAATCAACTTGCACTTACCCATAAGCTCTGTTTTCAGGTAAGTTAGAATGAGCTCTTACTCCTGGAGGGATGACACGTACTTCATTGATGTAAACCACACATGGAAAGCGAACCACATCTACATTACTACTTTGCTATCAAAAACAAAAACAAAGTGAACAAAATTCATGAAGGTTAAAATATATGGCACAGCGCCCAGAAATTGTCTAAAAGGCCAGCAATGATATGACAGCTGTATCCACCCATTTTTCCTGACAAGTGCCACCCACACTAGGCTGCTTACCATTTGCAGCAGGCAAGGACATAAAAAATAAAATTCAGAGGTGACATTCAGCCACTGAGTGCAGCTTTTGAAGAGTACAAATTAATTTTGCTTTTGTTATATTAATAGTTGCCTACCTTTTTAATGAGTAATTTAATGGCATGCATCCCATACTGAGATGCATTGCAATATTCTTTTTATATACAGTAAGTCTCTAAACTATCTTTCACTCACTTCACACAACCACAGCCTAAGGCATTATCTGGGCTGCTGTGATGTCATGGAATATTCACAACTACTATAGGAAGGGCTGGTCAAACATTGCTGTTAAAAAATGAATGTTTGATGTTCTCAAAGAGACAGAAAAAGCTATATTCTGACATCAGGTAACTGAGGTGCAGGAAGAGAAGATGAACCAAGAGGATGATTGGATGAACAGAAAGAATAGACAATGATCCATCAGGGAACTGAGGAACACAGAAAAAGTTTGCAATGTGCTACAGGAAAGAGGAGAAAGCAAAACAAAAGGTGTATATGCTGAAAACCTAGTACAGTACTTGGCCAAAACAAAAGGAAAGCTGCATGATATTAGTGTGAAACACGGTAGTAAAAGAACAAGAAAAGCATGAAGATTTAAAGCTTCACACAATGACTCAGTCACCTATCAGTATTTTAATGTAAATTTAATGGCCATAGCATGCCTTTATAAAGTTACATCTTGCTACAGATGATGCAGTTAAAAAGTAAACACTAAATGTTACCAGAGGAAGCCTTTCACCAATTCCTTAGGCTGCCATCCTAAAAAATACAGCTGGCTGTTAAGCAAATTGTTTTAATGTTTTTAAAGGTAAGTAATTTTAAGAATGGAATAAAAAAGTCTACAACTTCTGCTGGTTTTTTGTTTGTTTTGCTCTTCTATTATTGTAATGTACACCATCCAGAGGAATTTTATTGAAGGGAAGCACAGAATATTTTTTCTAAATTAATACATTTGTGGCCTATGAAGTCAAACACAACCTACTAGTGACTCTCTAACCTTCTTGTTTCCTACTTGCCCGAAAAATGGCATATTATTGATTTTAGGTGCCTTGAGCACTATTTGGTGGGAAGGCATAATACAAATGTAACAAACAAATAATATACTGAACTAACTGTCAGTATATACTGAAGTGTTGTCAACATCTGATAGATACATGTATCTGATAAGATACATGGCAAGCAAGCTGTATTCAGCTTGGAGGGTAAAAAGGAATGCCTCCACTATATGTAAGCATACTCTATATATACCCCCAGCCTTCCCCAAGGCCAGATGTTGACTGGCTTCAGCTCCCATTTAACAGTCAGCATTTTCACAAGCATCCTCCATCTGATCTTCATAAGTCTAAGAACACTACAGTCCATCTAATGAATATTTCACTATAAGCACAAGTAGCAACTTCACATGCTCCACATTTGTTGAGTAAGCAAGTGTCTTAGTCTGTGAAGGTCAAGAGGCAAAGTTTAATATAAACAATTGCAGCATAAATCTGGTTATACTTGCATGATGAAATGTACTGAAATCCAAATAAATGACCCTAACCCAACATATGGGTCATTTGGCATGCATAGACTCCCCTTTCTCCAAAAAAATAGGCATGCATACGTGTACCGGATATGTATGAGAAAATATTTGAAAATGGTTTCCAGCAGTTCACAGGCAACCAAATTTTACAAATTAATGCTAGTGTTTGTGTAGTTAGCTGCAACAGCACAAACAATAATTTGACAATATTGCTAGAACTCAGTACACTTCACCTGTATTATCATTTTCACAGACACAAACGATATCTCACACAGGGAATAGAAGGGACTCTACCTGCTCCCTATATCTCACCAAGCCATATAACAGACTGCATTGCATACTTGTGCTTTTGGGAGATTAGAGTATAGAAAGACAGTAGATGCATTCTACTTTTCACACTATCTCACAACTTAAGAGACTCAAAAGATTTGTTTTACCTAACCTACTAGTGCAGGAGAAAAGAGTGCTGGGCCAGATTCCTATGTCAAGACAGGGGGCATCAGACGCACAGTTACAGCAACATGCAGATAATTCAGCTGCTTGGAAAGCACGTAGTACTGGGCTTAAATGGCTCTATACATTAAGAGTTTTTAACCTCTCTCATCAATAATCTCCTCTACATAATAACATACAAATAGTGGTAAAGGGTAAAGGGACCCCTGACTATTAGGTCCAGTCGTGACCGACTCTGGGGTTGCGGCACTCATCTCGCTTTATTGGCCAAGGGAGCCAGCGTACAGCTCAAATAGGTCACAAATAGGGCAATACAAATTGTCAGTAAGGCAGTAAGGCTGCACATACTTAAGATCTCCAATTAGCCTATGATTGTTTTGACTTAAACTATTGTTGTTACTCCCACTTCAACTGGCTTTTTCTATCCCAGTGGCGGGAAACTATGGCCCTCCTGATGGTGCCAAACTGCAACTCCCATTTCCTCCCACTACTGGCTACATTGGTTGGGCTGGCATAACTTGGAATCCAACAATATTCAGAGTGTGTTATCATGGGTTATAATCTATGTTAGTAATTGCCACACAGTAGCAGTTGTTTCAGATCAAACAACACCTAGACAATTGACAGGCTTTTTATTTTTATTAAAGGTAAGGCATCTCATTCCTATGGTCGAAACCTCCCCCTCCCAAAAAAATATATGAAAAACTAATATGTTTACACTTGTACATACGTGTGAACCTCTATACAAGACGCAGATGCACCTACTAAAGAAGGAAACGGGCCAGAGCTGTCACCAGTTTCCTTTGTGGGGCTCGAGAGAGGAAAGGGGCTCTAGCCCCGCCCCGAGGGTCCGACCTCTCCGCATAAAATCAACCCTCGTCCCTGGAGCGAAAAAGACTAAAGCTCCGCTACGTCCGTCCTCTTTGGGCGCCCGTCAAGCAGAAGGAAACGGCCCTCGCCTCCCCCGTTACCTCTGTGCTCTGGTGCTTGAAAGTGTCTAAAAACAGAAGCTCCGTTGTTGTGTCCGCCGCCATTTTCCTTCGGCGGAAGCACCTCGCCTGACACGAGAAGCACTTCCGGAGTCAAGGAGGAACGGCAGGCGGCGGAGTGGGGAGCGCATGCGCACTAAGCTTCTTTTCAGCCGTTCGTAAAATAGATGCTTCTCAGCTGCTGCTTTTCCTCCTAAATTTGCCGCTTGGCTAAAAGCAGATCAATGTGCCTATATATTGTTGGAGAAGCAAAGGCAGCGTAGTTGTGGGGGGTGCGGTTAAGGCATGCTATGCAATGTGCCCTTCCTTGGGAATAATCCCCATTAATCAAGTGCGTTGTTTCAGAGTCATCTTTCTACGTGGGATCGGGGTTTAGACCTCTGCAGCCTTACTTGAGAGTAAGAAGCATTTGGTACAGGGAGAGCGCCTTCCCAGTAAACAGGGCGTCCAGCTGCGGAAGTTGGGTGAAGAGGAACAAAACTCCTGCACCTTTAATAATTGTGTGTTAGAGGGGATCTCAGTAGGTGTGGCTTGTTATGCTGCTACACCTGCTGAAATTCCCTCTTTCACACAATTATTAAAGGCTCAGCAGCTCTACTCTACAAATTTGTTTCATAAAATGTATATACCACTTAATTGCGGGGGTGCATAGAAGTTGCATAGAATCCGCTCCTGGGAGTAAGCTCCTTTAAACAGTGAGAATTGCTTCAACTGAACCTGCATAGGATCCAACTACGCTCCTGTGCATACAGTGGTACCTCGGGTTACATACGCTTCGGGTTACATACGCTTCGGGTTACACACTCCGCTAACCCAGAAATAGTGCTTCAGGTTAAGAACTTTGCTTCAGGATGAGAACAGAAATCGTGCTCCGGCGGCGCGGCAGCAGCAGGAGGCCCCATTAGCTAAAGTGGTGCTTCAGGTTAAGAACAGTTTCAGGTTAAGTACGGACCTCCGGAACGAATTAAGTACTTAACCCGAGGTATCACTGTACTTGTGTCTGAGTAAACAGCGATACGTGCTTCTAAATGTGTGTAGACTCGCTGAAAGTAATTCTATAACCCTCAAAACATTGAACGTTGACAATAACAAGAGCGCCACATCGCAGGCAAACTATGATGTGATAAACATTTATTTACAACCATACTGTTTATAAGCCATACTGTACTTGTAGAAGATCTCGTAAAAGTCAGATCCAGGATTTTAAAAATCCTTTTGAATTCACATTATTATTATTATTATTATTATTATTATTATTATTATTATTATTGACAAAATATCATACCATCCACCACCACCCCTAAAAACCTACCATTGAATCACAGACCACATCAGTCTCGGAGGACTGAGCGGTATAAATCACAGGTCTTGTGCTTTCGGGGGCAGAAACATGGATCCAAAACCATACTCCGTCATGCCTGACCTTGCCCATGTCGGCGGAGGCTGATGGGACTTGGGAGCCCTATAACATCAGAATGGAGAGAAATGCCCTAACTATTGCTACATCGGGATTCTCCCTAACTCCCAGAGGCCCAACAGGGATACCTGTTAGATAAGATTGCTCTGTGACTCTCTTCCCCGCAGCCACCCCCTTTTGGCACGGCGACTCTGGCCAGAGGCTAAGAAGGAGCTCTTCGAATCCGAAGCAAGCTCCCACGCGCAACAATCTCGCAGGCGAGCGAGCTGCAGCGCAGTGCGCAGACTCAAAATGTTCCATTGAGAAGAGATGTTGGTAATTTTTTTATGAATGGCAGTCGGTGCAGAGACAGTTCGCCCGTAGCTGCTGTGTGCAGACAGGCAAGAATTGCCTGTCTGGAATGACTGACGATATTTTCCCTCCGTGTGTTAGTGTGTGTCTCCGATTGTTGCTTACGGTGCGAAATCATTTGCCCTGAAAAAGAGGGCGGGGAGTGCTGGAAACACTGAGCAAGTTAATTCCGAGCGCGGCGGCTCCCTCCTCCCAAACCTGATCGCCCAGTCCGGCGGCGCCACAAAGCTCCTGCTCGGGCACTGCTTCCTGCAGGCAGCTGCCCGCCCGGGACTGCGCGCACGGCTTTGCAGCTGCTGCTTCTCCCGCAGAGAGCGGGAGGGCGGCACGAAGGAGCTGAAAAAAGGCTAAAAAGTGGAATCGGACAGGGATGGGATGGGCATGGAAGGCGGGTCGTCGCGACTCGCGGCTCCTTTCTTCTGGAAATCGCATAAGCAAGTAGGAGAGCCACCAAAGAGCTCCAAAATAAAGAGCACACTGTGAGGTTCTATGAAAAGAGCACACTGTGAGGTTCTGTCTGAAATCAGTGGCCAAAGCACGCACCACCACCCCTTCAAAAAAAAGGGACAGTGTGCTTCGTATTAACTTGTAAAGGAAATATATATAAGCCAGCAACCCTGTCTTGAAAAAGACAACAAGGGGCAAGACTATTCCCACGCAAAATACTCCCCTCTCCGCCCTTGTATTTTCCTGGTTTTGTTTTGCGCTCTGCTGGTGAGTCTGTAGCGCGCAAATCTTAGGCACTCCGCAAAAAAACATTAATGCTCTTGTGCCGTCATCATGTGGGAAGAGACCTACCACGCCAAGTTGGTTGTCTAATTGTCTCCGCCTTGCCATTCCCTAGAAACAAAAAAAGCTGCCTTATTCCGAGTCAGAACAATGGATCGATCTAGAGATGCGCCCAAACTGACAGGGTTTCTCCAGATCTACTTAGGGATGTTGGGAACTGAACCTGGGGAACCTCCTGCATGTGACCCTTCTCCATTGTTTCCGAATAAGCGTCTGGAACTATTATTATTACATTTATTGGTCACTTTTTTGCCACGGCGACTCAAAGCGACTTTTGAGCAAACAAACACACACCATGGGATGGGACTGTAAACCCGCATTCAGTTCAATTGTAGGTATTCTAAGGCTGAAATCCTATGCCCACTTTATTGGGAGTAAACCCCGTTAAACTTAAAGGGACTTAACCTTTGGGTAGGATTACACTGCAAGTGCTCAGGAATTGGGGTTGTTTTTCACAGAAGCAAAGAATAGGAGAGTTGGAAGGGACCGCAAGGATCATCTAGTCCAACCCCATGCAATGCAGGAATCGCAAGTGGATCATACATGACAGAAGGCGCCAGCCATCTGTTTTAGGGCACTGTGTGTTCTCAATTTATGTTTTGTCATTTTATGCTTCATTAAGCCGCCCAGAGAACAGTGTTACTGTCCAGCCTTCTATAAAAATAAGAAACCACGCTTAATTCGGAAGTAGCTCCCAATGGTGTGAACATAAGGCTCTTGTAGTGGGGTCGGAGAATTGGAACCTTGGAGACCAGGGTTCAAATCTGCACTTAGCCATGAATCTCAGTGTGTGACTTGGGAAGAGTTGTGCTAATCTACCTTCTCAGCGTTGTTGTGAGGAGTAGAGGAGAATATTGTACGCCACCTTGAGCTTTTTGGAGGAAATAGGGATTTAACTGTACAGTAGTAGTAGTAGTAGTAGTAGTAGTAATAATCACTTCCTTGCTCAGAAGTCAGTCCCGCTGCTATCAATGGAGTTTCCTTCCTCTAGGAAATGTGCGAAGAAATGCCTCCCGATTCCACGCGTGTTCGTGGAAAATCAGTCACAGGGACTCACTCTTAGTGAAGAGTGCAGCTTATTGAGACTTACTTCCTGGTAAGTGTGCTATAGATTTGCTCAATCAGTCCCAGTCGATTCGGTTTCTCACCCCCATCGTCACCATCCTCTCTGTCTAGCAGATTCGGAATGAAATGTCTCGGCAACAGTTGTTTTGAATTGTTCTCTTTTGACCTCGAGCACTCGGAAAAAATCTGTCAAAATCTTTCTCTCATTTCTAGTTTTAGCTAAGTATTATTATTTATCTACTTGATTTGGGAAGGCAGCTGCGCCCATGGCGGACTCTTCAAACTGCTAGCAGCCTGTCAAATCGCTCCGCAGGAAACCAGCGCTACCCACGGGACAGCTGTTCATCTCCAATCTTTTATTCCGCAGCTTCGGGCCCAGTGGGCGTTTTCTTGGGCTGCAAAGGCTGCCACAGAGGAACTATTTCCAGCTTCTTGAAAATCTATACAGGCTTCTAGGAAGTCCTTTTGGGTCCCCAGCTGTTGTTGGACGACTCCCATCAAGCCTGCCCGCTGGTATTGCTAGCTAGGGAGTGTAGAGTTGCAGCCCAACACTAGCCAGGGACCCCAGGTTGAGAAACACTAGGGCGGCAGCGAGCGAGGGAGCGCGCGATCCAAATCCTAGAGATCTTGCGCGCACTGGGCCAGATGATCCTGAAAGGAGCTGCTGGTTTCCCCGCTGCACCCAGGAATGGATCCTTTCCCCACCGCTGATGCCCGGAGACGAACCGGTCTTTCCATAACCCGGAGCGCAGGGCATCTCAAGCACAGAGTTAAAAGAACCATAGAATTCCAGAGTTGTAAGGAAACCCGAGGGTCATCTAGCCCAAACCCCTGCAATGCAATATTCCCCTCCCCATAAACTTTTTTTTAAAGGAGGGGGGCACTAGTAGCAGGTGGGAGGGGACAGATCATATCCTTCAAGGTTATGAAAACCAAGCCTTACGAGGAGCGCTGAGAGGAGAGATGATAGCCTTTTGCAAGTATCTTCAGGAGGGTAGGACAGGAACCCATGGCTTCGGGTTTCAAGAAAGGAAGTTCCGACTGAACATACGGGAGGAAAAACACTTTCTGGCAGTAAGCTGTTCAAACAGTGGAACAGTCTCCCTCGGGAGGTTGTAGACTCTCCTTCTTGGGAGATTTTAAAGCAGAGGTTGGATAAGCCATCTGTCATGGATGCTCCAGCTGAGATTTCTGCATTGCAAGGGGTTGGACTAGATGACTCTCGGGTCCCTTCCAACTCTACGATTCTATGAAGATGAAACCTGGATTGGTCAGACCAATGAGTCTAATCGTGGGAAAGAGGAATATTCATGTCTAAACGGATAGATCCGTACATATCTTTTTGTTGTTGTTGGGGTGGGTGGAGGGGGAACCATAGCCGCGGAGGACGCAGATCACATCCTTTGTGTGCAGAAGGTCCCCGGTTAAATCCCCAGTATCGCGGGGTAGGACTGGGAAATGTCCCCCGTCGGGACCCCAGTTGAGATGCTGCCCGTCAGTGTCAACGGGACTGGGCTGGATATAAGACAGCTTCCTGTGTCCTTAAAACGGCTGTGGAGCAACAGGGAACCAGCCTCTGCTCCAACTTTTTTGCACGACAGCCCTTCATATATTTGGAGGCAGTTCTCCTTTAACGTTACTTGACTATATTGTTTCCCGGATCCTCACCAATCTGGGCGGTCGCCTCTTCTCTGTGTGGCTGATCTCTGCCATCCTTTCAGATTCCATTTTTTGACACTACTCCGTATGTTCCGTTGTGCGTGTCCTTCCGTCATCCTTGGCACCCAAACAAGAAGCCTGACCTTGTGCCTGTTTACTTGGAAGTAAGCCTCACTGGGCTCCTTTCCAAATGAGTGAACATAGCACTGCAGCCAAATACAACCTTTATTAGTAGGCTAGTCATAGACAGTTAATGGCTGGTGCATTTGTTAAAGGGAAGTCCCTGGTTCAAGTGTTATTTCTGCCATGAGCTCACCGGGTGGGTCCTAAACAAGGCCGCCGCCCCAGCCTTCAAACACTCTCATCCTCTATACGAGGAAGAACGCTGACCTACCTGTCAGGGTTGTTGGAAGGATCACAACCAGGTAACGCACGTGAAATGCTTTGAATAATGCCCATAATGGATTACTGTTGTTATTGTTTTGCTAATTATTACTACTACTACTTGCATTTATATCCCACCGTTCCTCCAAGGAGCTGAAGGCGGCATAGTTCTCCACCCCAATTTATTTTCACAACAACCTTGAGAGGTCGGTTAGGCTGAGAGTGACTGGTCCAAGATGACCCAGTGACCTTCATGCCCTTTTGTTTCCCAGGTCCTATTAATAATATTTTTAATTCATCAGAAGAAGATCCCAGGCCGGTTCACAAAAGGGAAACACAAATTGAGAACCCGGAATACACAATAAAGCAAAGCAAACCAATAACCCCTCTAGTCCTAGCCCAACACTCTTACCACTACACCACACTCTCAGCTTTGTAAAATACATAAAACCAACACAGCACTTTATTTCTTTATTTTGCAGCTCCATACAAAGAAAGAATAAAAAGGCTCCGCTGTGGAGGTGAGCCGGCCAGCCTTTTCCGGGACTTCCAAACTCACGATCGCGTGCGCCTTAGTCCCAGGCAGATGTCCCCTGGCGCCTCTCCGGGGCGCAATCTCCGTCCCTGGGTTAAAGCCCCTCGGCCTGCTCCCCTGACCCGCCCTCGCCTCCTCCCCCCGCCCGGTTGCCACGTCCCTTGCGGGGAGAGAAGCCAATGGGCGGCCTCCCTCAGGTGTGTCTCTCTCACCTGCACCACGTGGGGCGGAGGAAGGGGCAGGTACAGCCACATCCCCAAACAGCCCCGGCCCGCAGCCATTTGCGCGCCTCGCAGGGGTGTAGCCCGCCCTGCGCTGCCGAATTGGCTCCTGTTGCAATTAAGCTACAAAAAGAGGCCGCGTGGGGCAGGCGCCTCCCCCCACGCCCCCGCTCTCCTAAATGCAGGTGCGGGGCAGGGACTGAGGGAGAGCTGAGGTGGCTGGAGGTGTAGGGTTGGGAAGGGGGTAGTATTGCTCCCCTGCACAGGAGAGGAGGAGGAAGAGGAGGGCGGCTTGGGGGGTGGCTGGGTTGGGGGCTGGCTGGGCTGGTTTTGCCAAAAGTTTGGTGAAGGTCCTTCTTCCCGCCCCTCCCTCTGTGGGGCTCATCCCCGTCGGCATGACGACGTCTCCGGGCTACCTGGTCATCTTGTTCGGGACCACCGCCGGAGCCAACGGAGTTCGGCTGGGCTCCGATGAGAGAGAGTTGATCCAGCTGCTGTGGAAGGTGGTGGATCTGACCAATAAGAAGGTACTCCGCTTTCTTTTTTGTTTTCTGCGCTAGGAAGTGTGGGCAGGAACTTTTGTGCCCTCGGCAAAACCGAGGTGGGTCGGAATTAAGGTTGTGTACACTATCTATTTAATACCCCCAAATCCCATTGGGAACTGCAGTTCACCTCTCACCGAGCTACAATTCCCAGCATCCTTAAACTTCTGTTCCCAGGACTCCTTTTTTGGTGTGGGGGGTGCTTTAAATGTGTGAACGCAGCCCAGCTCCCATCCAGTGCACGGTTATTTGGGAATAAATCCAATTAGATTCCGTAGGATTTACATCTTGAGTTGTTAGTGGGGTGTTATTTTTTTAAAAAAAAATATATGCACGGATTTTGACCGTAAAGGTGTTTGAAAAGAAAGTAGACTGTCCCAATAAACCCTTCCGGCTTAAGGAGTGTGCTCGAGGGGTTGTTCAGGCCCGGAGCGGTGCTGCTGGAGCCAGCCTGGCGTCAGAACGCCGCGAGCCCCGACTTCGGATCTCGGCCCGGCCGCGTGTAAACTCTCCGCGTGGTCCCAGTGACTGCCAAGGAGCTTGAAAGCAAGGCTCGATTTGTGCCCCGCGCGCCCTGGGTGACTCAGAAACCCGACGGAACCGGCCTGCACGTGTCTACTCGGAAGTAAACCCTTCCTTACTCTCCCAGATAAGCGGCCGCAGTGTAAACAAACGCTCGAAGAAACGAGGGCCTTGACTTCCAGAGGCTTGGGCCTACATGGGTCAAAGAGCCCGGCGCTGGCCCAGGTTAGATCCGGTTTACCAGCAACCAGCTTGGCCTGTCTTATCTGGGAATGCCTGCAGGGGAGACCTTGGGTTGGAAGGATTTATCTCTTCCTTTTGTCTTCCCCCTCTTCTCTCCGACCCCTCCCTTAATTCCATGGAGTTGGGAAATCTGCATGAGGAGTTGATCGGGCCCGATCACTTGGAGCTGACGGACGAGTGCAAAGAAGAAACCGGCCTCGCCGAGGACCGCCTGGCGCTCGCCCCGCAGCTGGAGCAAGCTCTGAGACAGGTAAGCTAGGCTGGGTCGTGGGAATTGGGTGCATGCAGGTTAAAAGGGGGAGAAGTGCTAAGAAGACGCTCCATTTCTCTTCAGGGATGGGTTGGGCTTGTTTTGGGAGGGGAGGGAAAGCTGAGTCACCGCAGAAGGAGCAGGAAAAAGTCGACCTTCCTCGCCCACGTGTGCCTAAGGAAGGCAGGAGATGGCTTCAGACTGTTTTTCTGGTGTTTCAAAGCTCCATGGCCTTGACATTTGTGTGCGCGCTTGCAAGTAAAGCCAGGAGGATGGCTGTTGCTGCTGTAGAGGCATCACTTCAAAATAGGAACACAGAAATCTGCCTTGCTCTGAGCCAAAACATGTGTCCATCTTGTTCAGTATTGTCTACTCTGACTGGCAGCTCTCCAGATTTTCAGGTAGCAGCTTTTCTCCAGCCCTGCCTAGGGGCACCAGGGATTGAACTTGGGACTTCCTGCATGCAAGGCAGATGCTCTATCACTGAGCTGTGGTCCGTCCCCAACTGCCCCACAGTGACACTTACTCCCAGATAAGTGTGGCTAGAAATGGCAGCCTTGAAAGGAAGGTGGACCCTGTGATTTCCCTACTGCTGGGCCAGAAAAAAACCCCAATTCAGAGTTGGCACACTTCCTTTCCACCTTGTTTACTCAATTCTGTCATTCCATAAGTCTGTGGTTTGTTTTTGGAGTTGAGTAGAGGAAAGACCCGAAGAGTGGGTGCAGTAAATTAGGTCTCTCTAAAGTTGTTGGTCACTACTAGTCACTTCCACACAAGCTGGTGGACGCCACAGCTGACTAGCAAATATATTAAACATCCCCCCCCCAGCTAGCTAACTGATAATTGAGCAATTGCACCTTTCTCTAGGGACGCGGGTGGCACTTTGGTCTAAACCACAGATCTTAGGGCTTGCCGATCAGAAGGTGGCACTGTGGGTTAAACCACTGAGCCTAGGGGTTGCCGATCGGAAGGTTGGAGGTTCAAATCCCTGCAACGGGGTGAGCTCCTGTTGCTCTGTCGCAGCTCCTGCCAACCTAGCAGTTCAAAAGCAAGTCAAAGTGCAAGTAGATAAATAGGTACCCCTCCGGCGGGAAGGTAAACGGCGTTTCCGTGTGCTGCTCTGGTTTCGCCAGAAGCAGGTTAGTCATGCTGGCCACATGACCCAGAAAAGCTGTCTGCGGACAAACACTGGCTCCCTCAGCCAGTAAAGCGAGATGAGTGCCGCAACCCCAGAGTCGTTCGCAATTGGACTTAACTTTCAGAGGTCCTTTTACCTTTACTTTTTTACCTTCCTCTAATGAGGAGGGAACTGCAAGCATACAACTGCCTACAAGGTCTTTCCAAAACGGATAAGAGGTTAAATAATAACTCAAGTTACTAAACAAACTGATATGCCCTCATGTGGAACAATGGGCACATTTTCCTTTATTGGTGGATTTTAAGAAGAGTTTGGGTCTGTAGTGAATCATAGAATACATGATGTGCAAGTATTGTAAGGAAATAAGTGGATGTGGAGCCAAGCTCTTAGCTTGCCATGTTAGGGGCAATATTGTGCTGCTTGTACTATGAGTTAAAGAACCTTTTTTAAAAATCGTGTTGTTAGAGAGTTATGAAACCCTACTGATGGGCTAATCCTACCATGCAACATAGTGAGGCAGTTACCTCGAAACAATTGCTGGGGATGCAGGGAGTGGCCATTCTTCTTGAGCCAGCTGGGATAGCTCAGTTGGTAGACCACTGAGACTCTTTAAGAGTTATGGGTTCGAAGCCCACATTGGGGAAAAGATTCTTGCATTGCAGGGGGTTGGACTAGACGACACTTGTGGTCCCTTCCAATTCTATGATTTTATGATTAAGCAGCTATTTGCAAACTTCTGAGCTGGCAGCAATAACTGTACAGTCATACCTTGGGTTGAATATGCTTCATGTTGAGCGCTTTCGAGTTGCGCTCTGCGGCAACCCGGAAGGAACGGAGCACATTACTTCTGGGTTTCGCCGCTCGCGCATGCGCAGACACTCAAAACGACGCCTCGTGCATGCGCAGAGGCGGCGAAAAGTGACACACACGTGCGCAGACCTGCCATTGCTAGTTACGTTTGCTTCTGGATGTGAACGGGGCTCCGGAACCGATCCTGTTTGCATCCCGAGGTATTGCATCACTGTACTCTCTTTCCACTGTTAGAGGCAATATGTCTCTGAATACCGGTTGTTGGGAACTGCAGGTGGGCAGAGTGCTGCTGTGCTCATGTCCTGCTTGCAGGCCTCCCACAGAGATGCGGTTGGCCACTGTGACGACAGGATGCTGGAGTAGATGGGCCATTGGCCTGATCCAGTGGTGGTGGTTCTTACATTCAGTGCTTGCGTGTTATTGATTGGATCTGGCTCTCTCACTTAATTGCCTTCTTCCAGTATGTCACAGACATGCTGATTTTCCTTTGGGGAAAATCCCTGACCAAGCAAGCAGGACGAAAGGCCACCTGCCTAGCCCACACCTTGCAGCTTTCTTCATGTGATGCATATGGGTGCCGCTGCACTGATGCATTGCATTACAGTGGTACCACTGGTTGCGAACGGGATCCGTTCCAGAGGCCCGTTTGCAACATGAAAAGAGTGCAACCCGCAGTGGTGCATCTGCGCATGTGTGGGTTGCGATTCGTCGCTTCTGCTCATGCATGTGACATCATTTTGCGATTCTGCGCGGGTGGCGAAACCCAGAAGTAACCCTTTCCGGTTCTTTTGGGTCACCGCAGGACATAACCTGAAAGAACGTAACATGAAGCAAACGTAACATGAGGTATGACTGTACATCAGCTGTCTTGAATAAGCAGCACACTGATGTTAATTGGACAGTGAGTGAGGGTCACTGAGGTGTTGGAGAACTGAGTGTGTGTGTGAAACATGTGGTCTACCTTGTACTGGGTCATCTTAGTCCAACCCCCTGCAATGGAGTGGAGCATTTTGTCCAAATGCCAGATTGAACCAAGATCCAGTGGTTAAGTTGGTCAGATTCTGTTTTGGGGATGACGTGAGGTTCATATTCACCTCAGGAAGCAAAGTAACTTGGGCCAACCCTGTGTAAAGATTTGCTGAAGGTTGCTCATATTTAATTGTGTATGATCAAATGCTATTTAAAAAAAATCCTGCCTCTCCAGTAGAAATTGTGTGTGTGGTTTGTATTAATGGCGTTATTAGCTATTCAGACATAAAGCTCACTGCTTGACTTTGGCCAGTCACATACACTTGCCTATCCTACATCACAGGCTATTATGAGGGTAAAAAGGAGCAACGCTGTGTTCTGCTCAGTTCTTTGGAAGAAGGGCAACTAAATCCACAGTGCAAAAAAAATCTTAACAACATCTGTCTAACTTGCAGCCTTGAAATACACCTAAATCTGCTGAAGTTCAAATATTCTTTATTAATTTTGCTGTACCTACACTATCTTTTGCATGGTTGTTTGCTGTTGTGCATTTTTGTGATTCCTCTTGCATTTGTTAACATGTTTTTAACAGAAGCCTATTTGGGCATTAAGTGGTATAAAAATTAATATGTATTAATGTTTTGTTGATAATTTTACTGTTTCATGTAAACCATTTAGAGGTTTTAATGCAATCAAGAGGTATATACGTTTCATTAAATAAATAAAAATAATATTTTGGTTTGAAAGCCACTTCTGGGACTTTGTGATTGAAAAGCAGGATACAAAGTAACGTAAGCAGCACTCTGATTTGGGCAGGTAGTGAATCCTACTGAAAGCATAACTGATAAAAAATATTTATCTAGTATTGCAAAATGTACTTTCAGGTTGTAAGTGGATTTTTCTTTTTCTTTTTGTGTCTTGTAACTTTTAGTTTAACCAGTCTGTGAGCAATGAACTAAATATTGGTGTAGGTACTTCGTTCTGTCTCTGCACAGATGGGCAGCTTCATCTAAGGCAAGTTCTTCATCCTGAAGCTTCCAAAAAGGTAAGAATACTAAGATTTAATTAATTCTGACCCCTTCTGACAATCAGGATATGCATGAATCTATTGCACATAGTTTTGCTTAAAACGAAGTATTTCTCGTCACATTTCCCGTTTTCTGAAATCACTGATGTACAGGGATGTGTAAAAGAAGAGAATGGTTTGTTTTTCACAGTACAGTCTTGTTCTTTTTTGAAAGAAAAAAAGTTACAGGACTAAATATTCATTCTTTACATATTTCTGTTACATACTAACTGCAGTTCTTGCCTGTAATTTCTATTGAGTAGTATAATGACCCAACATGAATTTTAATGTTGAGCACAATTGCATTTTCAAAGCAAAATTGATTGTTAGATAGCATGGTTGCAAGTGTTCCCAGATCTTGCTGCCATAAACAGTATTTAAATCCTAGATGCACTTAAACTACGTACACTTAACTTTTGATTAAGACTCATTGCATTCAGTGGGATTTACATCTGAATAAAGTATGCATAGGATCAGGTTGCATATAACAATACTCATTTTGGCTTGGACCTAATCTTTGGTTGGAAATCCCGCCAAGTTTAATCTGGCTGTGATCATCTACTCTGGTAGGATCATGTTTGCAAACATGCAGTGTACTCTACTTGGATCTTCCTCTGAAAATGGTTTGCATGTTTCATTTAAGTTATAGCTGGCATTGGAGACTTGGATCATATATTGCCAGTCTTAAAAACAACTACACTTTGCTGGCTAGTGTTTGCTTCCAGGCGCATTGCAGAGTAACCTTTAAAGTACCGAACAACTTGGGACCCATGTGCTTGATGATGCCCACTCCAAATCAACCTGCCTACATATTAAGTTTATTTTCTGATGCCTTTCTTCAAATGCTACTTTTATCACAGGGGAGAATTGCTTCAACAAGGGAGGTGGCCTTTTTTTGGTACCCCAGTTGGGTACCTTTCCAGGGGGGTATGTCTGGTCCCAACCTTGTTTACTTGTAGGTGCCAGACAAAAACATTTTATTTCTGATGACTTAAATATTTTGAAACTTGACAACAACTACTGCCTGCCTATATCTACTGCTTGTTTCCTTATATTGTCTATTTTGTTTTGCTTTGTGTCTTACTTTTTGTAAATTACCTTGAAATCCATTGAGATAAAACTTATATAAATATTACCAGTAATGCAGTGGTCGATCTTCCTTCCCAAGCAATGCTTGCTTGGAATTTATGCTGCTTCTGTATAAGAAATCTACGTATGCAGCGTTGCGTATGTACTACATCGCAGGTACACTGCATGTAGATTTCCAGCGCATGTGACAGCAATGCCAGTAAAAATCACATGTGAAGCAATTTTTACTTTGGCTGTAGCTGATGCATTTTGCTGCTTAATCTATCAGTCATCTTTTCAAAGAGATTAAATCTGTGCTCCGCACCTTTCAGATCACGTTGTTGTAGATCTTGAAATTCTGGTCGTGAACAATCTGTGCTTTCCAAGGGTTCCTATTGCCGCTAAAGTTACAGTAGCAAAAATACATGCACGTTTTGAGTCTTGTTGGGTTTTTCGTAGTTGCTTTCAAAAATAAGGAAGAACACCAGTAAACTCATCTTTCAACCCATTATAAAGAGAATACATATTCTCTTAGTAGTTGGGTGGGCAGTCTGGAGTTTAGCACCACCTGGAGAACCCTACAGTTTTCATCAGCTGTGAGGCTTGAAGCAGAGGCAAAACAGAAATCAATCTGTCACAGAAGTATGCCTCTTTTTTTTTTACTTTTCACTTCAGCCCACCCTCCGCTATGTAAATCGGTGCCTGAGGCGTATTGCCCTATAATAGGATCACATTGCACTAGTGATGCGCCAACAGAGCGGGGGAGGGAATGAAGCTTTTTAGCCATGCCCAAGGTTCTAAACCATGTCAACTGCAGCTAAAATAATAACCCCATTCATAAATATAAAGTGGTGCAATGCATTTGTCCTTTCTCAAAAAGGGGTTGAGTTGATATGAAGCATAGCAATATACGGTACATACGTGTGTGAGAGAGAAATAGACGATACTATTTATTTGATCCTTAGAGCAGTCTTTAAACTTCTATAAAATAACATAATAATGGGTGCGTGCAAAATCTGGTGTTCATTTGGGATGAGCTGCATAGCTCGTCCACAGTTCTTCTCGTGAGCATTGCAGGCTCTTCCAATCTTTTATCTTCCAATATATGCACAGGTACAAAAAATGCTGTGTGGAAGAGACTTCTCTCTGTCTCTCTGCTATACAGCCAGGCCAAGCCAGGGTTCAGGGAGCTCAAGCCTGCATATGAATGAGAGAGGAGGTTTTAAGTTGGGAGGTTCTTTATGGAAATGTTTTCCAATAAGGGAGCTTATTGGAAAAGATGGAGAGTTTCTTGCAAGAACGGGGTATCCTTTGATCCTCCAGATCTTGCTGGCCTCAGACTTCAGCATGATCAGCTGTTGGGGCTAATGGGAAAACAACAACATCTGGAAAGCCACAGGTTCCTGAAGGAATGTGTGGGTGGTGTTTTCTTCTTCTTTCTTTTGCACAAGACTATAAATGTGGCCTAGAAGGACTATGGGAGGAATCCAGCATAATGCAATGGCAATTGTTCCATCAGTGCACAAGCTTTTCAGCTTGCCAGGTGGAACAATACCCCCTCTCCCCCCTCCGCATGCTAGTCTGGGGGTTCTCCTAATCCCCCCATCATTTTTGGGAGTGTTGGGTGTGTACGGAGGGAGGCAAGAAGCCCCACTCTATTAGCAGGGACCCTTGCACTGGCTTCTGCTCGTGGGGCTTGTTAGTTGAATCCTGCCCTTAGTCTGAGATGATGTGTTTGCCTTTTCAAATGGGTTCTGCAAAACCTTTCTTGGCTCTGTTAGTCTTCATTTTGTGAGTAATTGTGAATGGGGCACAATTTCTTATTAAAGGACACTGAGGGTGAGCTCTCACGAGGGGAAACTTAGATACCGGTAAGTGATAAAAAGTTGACTTGCCACTTACAAAACGGTTTCCTGTAAGGCTAACTGAGCATGCTTTCAACCTGATAGTGTACAAGCTACACACCTTGACTTACTAGAACTAACATGTCATTTTTGCAGAACATCTTGTTGTCTGAATGTTTCTACTCATTTTTTGATCTGCGGAAGGAATTCAAGAAATGTTGTCCTGGCTCACCTGAAATCGACAAATTAGATGCTAAAGCCATGGCGGAATGTATCCTTTTAAAATGAATGAAGTGTTAAGAGCAGTGCAAGTTTAATCTTTAGAGCGTCTGGAAGAATTGTGTTTCAGTTCAGCTTGCCTCTGAAGCTCCTTTCTTCAAGGTTCTCCTCTTTAAGACCAGTCAGAGTGTCCTTGGAGGCAGAAACATTCTCTGGTTCTTGAATGTTGCCATTTCTGATGTTAGATTTTTGCTACAAGACCACGTCTTGTTTGCTGCAACAGACTTGGCACAGGTACCCCTCTACTCTATCAGTTCCAAAGTTTACCCTTGGAAGTCTCCCGGCTTTTGTGTTATTTGCACACAATTCTGCCTGGCAGGGTGTATCGTGATTAGGTGCAGAGCTTAACCATTGGGGCTGGGGTTGAGGGGAAGAAGGGGGACTGTTCTTGGGTTTCTTCACTGTAGTGTTCCTAATTACACCACTATTGCAAGCACAACATTATGCTGCTTGGTTGCTCTGTGGACTTCTCTGCCTGAGTTAGAGTTCAGCAACATCTAGAGGGCCACAGGTTGACTACCCCTGTCCTGTTCAGATTGGTTCTTTAGGTTCCACTGCCCTGGGGATTTGGAAACTCTGAATTTCATCCCCAGCCAGCATGAGCTGGGGATAAGGGATCATGCTATTGTTAAATCTACTTTGGTTACCTCACTGTGAAATTTTGAAATTTTAAAAAAGGAAAGGTTGGGAAATAATTAACATGCCTTAGCCATGGGACATCTAATCCAACCCTCCAAGGTCTCTCTTGCTTTGCCATCTGCCGTTTCTTTTGAGTGGGAGGCATAACTAGCCCTTTTTATACAGTATCCTGGCCTTCCTCCCAAAGGAGCCTAAATACAGGATTTCAAACAAGATCTACCGGTAACTAACATCGAGTCATTTTCCTTTCTAGTGTATTGGCAGCAATGCTCCTGTTAAGATACGACATTGGCTTTTTGTGCTGCAGCATCACCTTGCTGACTCAAGTTCCCTTGGTCCATTACAACTCATGTGCCAGCCTTAGTTGCCCATCATGTTATATAGCCATAAATGTTAAGGCACTGACTTGTGGGTTTATCAGCCTAGTTCTTTGGTGTGAGATCTTCCCACCACGTTGACCAACAAGCTAAGGAACTGACTGTTCCAACTTGGATCCTAAAGTGGCCCTGTGTTTTATAGCTATCTGCTTGCATTCCCTGCCCCTGCTTCAGTTCATCGCCGTTCTCCACTTGCAAAGCTCGCTCAGCTAGTTTCTGGTTGCAGATGCCTCAAGGGTGGAGTGAATCAAGCTTGCATGGCTGCCCATAAATCATGTGCCTTCGGAGGATACATTCTGCTATTCCCTTAACAGTCAGACATGCAGAAACCATTACATGGCCAATATGAGTATACTTGCAACTTGAAATGCCCACATGACTTGTTTGGGTCAAGGCTTTTGAAATTCCATTCAAATGTTTGAAGGAAATACAGTTTCATCCTCCTAGCACTGTGCCACTTAGGATACAGGCTAGGGGCAGTAGCCTTTAGTTGCAATGTCAAATTACACAAAGATGGTGATAATTTTATTATTCGTACCCCACCCATCCGACTGGGTTGCCCCAGCCACTCTGGGCAGCTTCCAGCAGATATAAAAACTTCCCTATACAATGGTACCTTGGTTTACAACCATAATCCGTTCCGGAGGTCGGTTTGTAAACCAAAACAGGTTGTAACCCAAGGCGCACTTTCGCCAATGGGGCCTCCCAAAAAAATTTGTTTGTAATCCCCAAAAAAAGGGTTGTAATCCAAAAAAAGGTTGCAAACCGGGACACGCACTTCTGGGTTTGTTTGTAATCCAAAACGTATTCAAACCAAGATACCACTGTACAGGACAATTATTTGATTATTTATTTATTGCATTTATATCTCACTGTTTTTCCAAGGAGCTCAAGGTAGCATAGATGGTTCATCCCCCTCATCAACCATCATAATCTTTCCCTCATAATCCCCACAACAACCTCTGTGAGGCAAATGAGGCTGAGAGGCAGCGACTGAGCCAAGGCCACCCAGTGAGCCTCATAGTTTGGCAAGATCCTAAGTACTATACCATGCTGGCTCTCAAGTTATCGGAACGGTGTTCTGAAAAGCAACCTGAAGTAGCTATGGGAGGTGAACCAGCACTTGTGCTACATGATGTGTAGGCTTGAACACAGGAGGGCAGAAGTGTAGAGAGACTGAGGAATGTGCATTGCACCGAATCCTAATTTTGCCAAGTGCATCTCACATTCTCCTAACTTTTGCATATTTAGTCTTACGAAGGTTCCCAATTGCAAGGAAGGCAGGAGGTGCAGCACACCCCACCACTGTTGGGAGTGGGACTGACAAACACACCCCTCTTCCTCTAGTCATTTTTGCCTCTGCTATTAAGCAGTATGCTGCTCTGCAACACAAACATCTTGTGCGTGAATAGCTAGTACATCAGGTAAAAGCCCAGGTAGAAGTCTCTCTGTCTCAAGATGCTTCTCTTCCATTTGCAAAGAGGTTCTCTCTCATGGGGAGCATTCAGGGAGATGCCTCCTCCTGCCTTCTGAAGTGGTACAGCCCTAGGAGGCAGTCTTGCAAACAGACATGAAAGCTAGGAGCTAAATGTCACCTTAAACCTAGTTTATGGACGCAGCAATGGAATGTCTAGGCACACTTTTTTATAAGAAGAATACAAAGCTGAAAATGAATGAACTGCCCCTAAAATGTTATGTTCATTTTTCACATGGTGTAGTCCTTCCCCTGCCGAACCCCCTAATACAGTGGACCCTCTGGTTACGTACTGCTCTGGATGCGTAACTTTCAAGTTACGAGCGCGGCAAACCCAGAGGTATATTCTTCTGGGTTGCGCCACATGCACAGGAGCGGCGCCTCTGGTTACGGACCCCCCAGAACAAATTAAATCCATAACCAAAGGGTCCACTGTGTTCTTAATAGGGTCTCTTCTCCAGTCTTCAGAGAGTAGCTGGAAGTGGGGAGGCAGAAGAAGGTTCTCCTTTCCTTCCACTTTGCAGTTTTAATCTGAAATCTTAGGCGCAGTACTATGCCCAGAGCTCAGAAACTGCTTGCACTAATGAAATTCCCTGTCACCAGATGCACCTAAAACAATGGGAGTTTTGAACACTGCTGGGAGGATTGTGTTGGGTTCTCCCCCCACCCCCCGGAACATTTTTCATTGGCTTTGAGATGTTAATGGTTTGTGGGAAAGGATAAATGCTAGTCGTAGATCTGCTAAGAGTCTAGACTCTGACTTCATCAAGCATGTCTGATTCAATTTCAACCAATGTTACACTGACAATTTGAGGAATCGTATAAAATGGAAGAAATGCTGTGGTTGGTAAGCTGCAGGAGCAGGAGGGGGCTACTGTAAAAACAAAATGCTAATCTGTTGGAGTATCAAAGAGGAAAAAGTCTAATAACGATGTGCAGATCAATGGCCAGAACTAATAATGCAGCATGGCAATTGCAGAGCCATTAATTGTGACTAACTGGGAACAAAACCATTTTATGTAGGAAAAGAAATATTTCTCATGCAAATGCTTTCATGCAGAGGTTTGCAGTGCTGCAGAAGCAAAGAGTCTCATTTTGTGTTTGACAATCTGTTTTATAAAAATAAATCTGAAGCATAAGGAGTGTAATGGATGTACTTAGTTCCAATATACAAAATTACTTTTCATATTTTTTTTGTGTGTGATATATAAATACAGATATATATATATGGATTACAATGACTAATGAAGTAGTAGGGACACGGGTGGTGCTGTGGTCTAAACCACTGAGCCTCTTGGGCTTTCTGAACGGAAGGTCAGCAGTTTGATTTCCTGCGATTCCCAGCTCCTGCCAACCTAGCAATTCGAAAGCATGCCAGTGCAAGTAGATAAACAGGTACCGCTTCAGCGGGAAGGTAAACGGTGTTTCCGTGCGCTCTGGTTTCTGTCACAGTGTTCCGTTGCGCCCGAGTTGGTTTAGTCATGCTGGCCACATGACCTGGAAAAGCTGTCTGTGGATGAAGGCCAGCTCCCTCGGCCTGAAAGTGAGATGAGTGCTGCACCCCAAAGTTGCCTTTGACTGGACTTAACCATCCAGGGGTCCTTTACCTTTTACCTTTAAAGAAGTAGTTCTTCACACAGCACATAGTCAAACTATGGAACTCGCTCCCCCAGGAGGTAATGACGGCCACCCACTTGGATGGCTTCAAAAGAGGATTAGACAAATTTGTGGAGCACAGGGCAATCAATGGCTACTAGCCAGGATAGCTGTGCTTTAACCTCCACGGCTGGAGGCAGCAGTGCTGCCAAATACCAGTTGCTGGAAACCAGGTGAGGGGAGAGTGCATGTGTGCTCACGTTCTGCTCGCTGATTTCGCACACACATTGGTTGGCCACTGAGAACAGGATGCTGGACTAGATTAGCCATTAGCTTGATCTAGCAGGCTTTTTCTTATGTTAAGCATAATGCCTGTTTTGTTACTGTAATAGATTTATGGCTTTAGTGATTAACTTCATCATTCCAAGATCAGAGGAAACACGTTTGAAGCTTTAAAATTTTATATCGTGCGTCAGATCTCATCAAGATTGCGAATATTTTCCTTTTGTACATTTCCAGCTCTTACGTTTCTAATTACTCTTTTAACAGTATGGTGGGTGGGCAGATACCTAGATGTGGAGGATATGAGAGAACAGGCCTAGGGACAAACACCACAGTGAATCAATACAGGTTGATAGCTGGCCCTGAAGCATAATCTGTTTAAATTGCCACTTTAAGATTCTTGACTTAACACCAATGCTCAGATCTGAATCTTGACAAGAGCAGTTCACCACAGAATTTTGGAGTGTCTCAGGTGGAAGACATGGGAAACGTCATTTTAACACTCATCTCAGAACCATACAGTAAGCTGTTTCTGTTTTTCCGGTTGCCTGTTCCTGGTAAATCTGTCATCACTTTGTCCTTTGCGTCTGATTGACAGGGATGGCTTGTTTTTTTAAAAGAAATTTAGGATATTCAGGTGTGCCATAATTTCCTCCCTTCCCCACTGACTATCCAGATACTAAAGGCTGCTGAGCCAGTTCTGTTGCAAGATTAAATGTTTCGAACTAGACTACCAGAAAACCAGCTTAGGAACTTAGAAATCAGCAGAATGAAAAGGAAATTGTGGCGCAGTGGCAGGAAATCTGTGGATCTCAAGATGCTGGTGGACTCCAGCTCTCATCAGCCCCAGCCGGTATGGCCAGTGGATGGGTGTGATGGGAGCTAGAGTCCAGCAACATCTGGAGGGCCACACAGCTCCCAGATTCTGCTATAGCCCTCTTTCCTCGCATGAAAGTACAACACGGATGCAAAGAGGCTGTGGGGATCACATGCTCAGCCTGAGAGTTCTAAATCACATGAGGAACCTACACAGAAATAACAAGACTTCCTGCCATGGTCATCCATGGTGGGTGGACCATAATTTCCAGTTTCTCAGCTTCCTTTCTTTTTTAAAATAGATTCCACAACATGCTAGAAACTTACCCCTAACAGATAAGACAAAATATGCAGACACGATTCCCATTTTTGTCTGCTCATCATATTTTAGTGTTTTACTCCTCACCCCAGAGAAAACTTCCTGCGGGTACACATGCTCTTTGCTTTAAATATTCTCATGTGAGGGACTGAGAGGAGCTGCACAACTTTGGAGGCAGAGACTAAACATAGAGCCCTGTAACCCCACTGTTGCCTTTTTGCACAAGTGACACTCCATTGCACACCAGCTTCAGAAGCAGTTCCAGGCTTAGTATGGTTGGCAGAGAAGAGGCCCCATCAATGTGTGATTGTTGGGTTGACTTGAGGAATCATGCAGCAGTTCTTGAGACAAGAAGTGCTTTTTCGAGGTGTGCAATTGTCCCCTTCTTTGGCAGCATGTTGGAAGGTATATATTACTCTGGGTCTAGACATGTCGCTAACTTCATGCTGCTGTGTTTTGTAGATCACACGTTTTCGGATCCAGAAAGGGTGAACTACAAATTTGAAAGTGGGACCTGGTAAGTGCATGCTCTTTTTGTAACGTGGGAAAGCAACAGTTTCTTTCCATTTTGAATTTGGCTTGCTGTTTTCCTTAGAATACTGTAACTTTAGGGGCAGGGAAATGGATCCATACCTCCACTGCCAGGCATCTTGCTTGTGAACTGACCTGTGATGTCTGGGTGACTATGGTTAAGAGCTTAAAACGTTGTGCTAGGTGGACTAATGTTCTGACCCAGCATTTTTTAAAAAAATTATCATTACAATTAAACTCAACCCTTCTTCCCAGGAGCACAGGATAGCATACTTTGTTCTATTCCTCTATTATCCTTGTAACCACCCTGTGAGGTAGACTTAAGCGATAGTGACTAGCTAAGCAGGTCAGTTGAAATTAAGGGACATAAGTGAGGCATGGTTACTAACTTTAGTGGGTCTACTCTGGGTAAATGTTAGTTTACTAGAACCCATAGCCTTAAATACATTTCACTACCTGCAAGGAGCTTACAATATAAAAATGATAAGGTAGGAAAGAGACAAAGCAGCAAGACTGCCACAGAGCCTATTCAAAACATCTGCAGCCTAGTGGTGACAACATTGGCTCTTGGTTTTTTCCTCTACTTCCATTTTTGAAGATTACAGCATATTGGAGGACAGGCCCATAATTTCAAAACTGGCTGAGATTCTCTTTTTTGGGGGTAGGGGTGGGGATAAGTCTCTCCCTGACTTGTTGCGAAAGCATTTTGAAGAATGTGGGATGTGAGCCTATAGAAGATATCCTTGGCTCTGGTCATGGTTCATGATGATAGGTAAGTTTTAAATATATATCCTTCTGCTTGATCTGCAGCAGCAAGATGGAACTTGTAGATGATAACACCATAATCCGAGCAAGAGGCTTACCATGGCAGTCATCGGACCAGGACATTGCTAGGTTTTTCAAAGGCCTTAATATTGCCAAGTTAGTTCTCTCATTTAGTAACGTTTCTTATTTTCAGCCATGTTCCCAAACTGTTTCCTGGAGTTGACGTGTTGGCTGCCCTTGGCGACCAACTGAAATTGTGTATTTGGCATGACCCTGCTAAATACAATGAAGGCTAAATGCAACTATTGTAGGGGTGAGATCCTGCTCCCCAGCTCATGGCTAAGAAGGAGGCCTGGAAATGTACCTCCCTTGCACTAAGCCTTAGACCAAGTGTGGGGACTGGACACGCTTGCTGAGGTTAATGGGAGTTGTAGTTCAGCAACATCTGGCAGGCAAAAGCTTCTGCACACCTGCCTTTGGCACTCAGGAAGCAGTGGGAAAACTCAGGGCTTTTGAAATGTCTCCAAGGCTCAGTGAAGGAACAGAGCCTCCCTGGGCCTAGGTGAAAGGCAGGGGCTCTCCTTCATCCTGTGTTGTTGCCAGAAGAAAAGATGCACTTGCCAGTGGCAAGCTAGTGAGTGCATTTGTGGATCCTTTATCTTACTTTTTTTTTCATTTCTTGAGTTGCCCAGCAGCTGAGTTAAAAACCAGGTAAAATACAACCACAATGCAGCAAACCCACAGCTAAAATAGTTTGCTTTCTGTTTGAAAAAATGGACTTTAATGTCTTTTTCTGGACTTTCTGAAATTGGCGTGGATGCAAAGGTGGTCAGCTTATGGCCCTCCAGATGTTGGCGGACTATTACTCGCACTGAACCTGTGGCCCAACTGTTGCCAGTCACTTGATTCTGTCATAACAACGGATGACAACTTCAGATGGGCTTGCTGTCATCTGATTGGCGCGGACAGCAAGCCCTGATTTGCCTTTTCGCAAGTGCGGTTTGCATTCAGACCACAGCTGTGAGCAAAGTTTGTGCAGAGAGGGAAAATGTCTGTTGGAGAGCCAATTTGAATGAACAGCACTTTAGCCTCCTGTTTGTTCCTTTGCAAAGACCTCTTTACCTGACATCTGGTGTGGGGCTGGCAGGAATGTTTGGCGGACCCTTCTCAGACATCCTCTTTTCATAGTCCCTTGTTTCATATGCATGAATAAAAAAAAATCCTTGTCTGTACTTCCTTGAATTAATTATTTTTTAAAAACTCTGCAGTAAGAGAACCCCTATTCTATAGCAGGAGTGAGTAGCTGAATTCTCAGTCTGTATACAATTATGTAATCTTCTTGCTTTTTAGGGTAGGGTTTTTTAAAAGCGCACACTATTGATTAAAAAGGTGCTTAAAAAATAAATAAATACTGAGTATTTTTAAAATGCCAGTAGTGGGAACATTTCAGAAGTGAAGGACTTTGCTGCTGAGGTTCACATGCAAGTAGCTACCGCAACCCCATAGTCACCTTTCAAAAGGGAGGTGTGAATGCAGCTAAGAATATCTAGTGCTGCTTGCCTTTGATTTATGTAAGTGCTGGTTTTGTAAGGTGAGACATAATGCTTTGTGTGGCTTACGGCTGCCTCTGTTTGCTGCCTTAACTCTTTAGAGGAGGGGCCGCACTTTGCCTCAACGCACAAGGCAGGAGGAACGGAGAAGCTCTTGTCAGGTTTGTCAGTGAGGAGCACCGAGATCTGGCGTTGCAAAGACACAAGCATCACATGGGGAACCGGTACATTGAGGTATGTTGCTCAAGCTCCAAAATTGGTGTTTGGATTAAATGGTACGGAGGGCTTCTCCAGGCATAATCATTTCCCTTTCCGTTTCTCAGGTGTACAAAGCGACTGGGGAGGACTTCTTGAAAATTGCTGGAGGTAATTGTTCTTTAATCTGGTGATGGGTGTTTTTTTATGGTAGGGTTTTAAAGTATGAATTTACTATTCTGTACACTACTTTGACATTTTATGATATAAAGCAGTATATAAATGTTTTTTGCTTTGCTTATTTATTGCATTTATATCCCACCTTTTCCTCCAAGGAGCTCCAGGTGGCATACATGGTTGTCCCCCTCCTTGTTGTCATCCTCACATCGACCCTGTGAGGTCTGTTAGGCTGAGAGGCTGTGACTGGCTCAAGGTGTGAGTTGCATGGCTGAGTAGGGATTTGAACCCTGGTCACCCTGGTCTTACACTCCCAACTGCTATGTCACACGGGCTACCTAGCATGTTATTACATGGTCAAATGAAACTGTACTATGGAGCTGAACGTTTTGTCTATCCAGCCAAATCCCTGGGCCAGATCTCTCCCTGCTTCCAGAGTGGTCTGAGGGACAGCCTCCCTGCCCCCTCAGATCAGGTATTCTCTCTTTGGAGGTGCAAGGAGGTGCATTTTATATATCTTGGCACTGATCCAGAGGGCACCAGTCATATTTTGAGAATGTGCAGTAAGGTAAGGTTCCAGGGCCGCAGTGGCGCTGTGGTTCAAACCACCGAGCCTCTTGGGCTTGCCAATTGTAAGGTCAGTGGTTCGAATCCACATGACGAGGTGAGCTTCCGTTGCTCTGTCCCAGTTCCTGCCAATCTAGCAATTCAAAAGCATACCAGCATGAGTAGATAAATAGGTACCACTGCGGCAGGAAGGTAAATGGCGTTTCCGTGCGCTCTGGTTTCTGTCACGGTGTTCCGTTGTGCCAGAAGCGGTTTAGTCATGCTGGCCACATGACCCGGAAAGCTGTCTGTGGATAAACCCCGGCTCCCTCGGCTTGAAAGCAAGATGAGCACCGCAACCCCATAGTCACCTTTGACTGGACTTAACCATCCAGGGGTCCTTTACCATTTTACCTATAGTAATGTGGCTTCAAAAAGAATGGGGCACTTTTGGCACACTGGCCAACATAATACAGTGGTAGCTCGGGTTACAAACACTTTGGGTTACAAACTCCTCTAAGTAGTACCTCGGGTTGAGAACTTTGCCCCAGGATGAGAACGGAAATCGCGCGCCAGCAACAGCGGGAGGCCCCATTAGCAAAAGCGCGCCTCAGGTTAACAGTTGTGGGTTAAGAACGGACCTCCAGAACGAATTAATTTCATAACCCGAAGTACCACTGTTTCTGTGTAGGTCTATTTGGGGGGGGGTGTTGTGGGGAATTATTGCTTGTTTGTTGTTTTGTTAAGTATTTTCTGTTTACATGCTGTAAACCGCTCTTTGATCTTCAGATGAAGGGCGGTATATTATTATTATTTATTAAAAATAATAATAGACTGGCATAAAACTGGGTGTGCAGAGAGCAGCCATTAAGGTCTCAGCTATTCAGACGCTACCAATGCAGTGTAGATGGGACTTGCATTGTACAACATTAATGTATGAACTGGGCTTTAATGCAGAACTATTCAGTTGCAAGTATGAAGTGGCTGGGCCTCAAGCTCTCCTTGCCCTGCCATTGTCATGCAACTCTGGCTGTACTTTTTCTAAGCTCCCTGCGTAATTTGGAACCCCGAGCACCCAGGGAGCGAACATGGGTGCAGCAGGTTCCCCATTGCAGATGCTTTTTATGAATGTTGAAGCCAGAAGGAGCCACATGAGAATAGGGAGTCAGTTAAAAGTATGGCCCTGCAGACCCTCACACGGCAGGCCTGTATTTGCCTTGCAGCTGTTTGGATACTGGGGGAAGGCAAAGTGAAGGATATGATAATACATCATCGGAGGTTACAGAAATTGCTTCACTATGGAGTTAGGTGCAATAAGCTTTTAGGTGCCGCTGAATGCTGCTTGGATATGGCTTGTGCAGTAGCGTGATTTACGAGAAAGAGGTCTGCTTCCTGCTGTTGAGAGAAAGTTCTGGTGCTGGCCCAGTTTTGCAAGATTTTATCTGGGTGTGATCATGCTATTATAGCCTTTGATCATGTCACTATAGCCTTATGTCTTTGTAGATGAAGGGCTGTGGCAAGACAGGCTGTTGGCTCATCTGTTGCGCAGAGCGGGGATGTGGAGCCTGTGGCCCTGCAGATGTTGCTGGAGTACAGCTCCCCTCACCTTTGACCTTTGGCCATCCTGGGGGTTGCGTTGTACCTAGAGAGTTGACTGAGGACCTTCTGTCTGCAGATTGTGTGCTCTGTCCCTGATCTATGGTGCATTCTCAAAGCTCCTTGGCACGAATAGTCAGCATTCTTAAAAGTAATAAGATTTCCACACACCCACAATTGGGGGAGGCAGGAGGGACTAGCTGCCATTCAGAATGCTGACTAATTATAGAAAAAATACCATAACTGCAACAATCTTTATGGGAAACTCCCCTCCTGATCTGCTACATATTTCAAAAAGTTGCTTGTTTGAATTTGGAAACCTTTGAAGATATTGCAATCAAATTTCGTGGGTGGTTCCTGAGATCAAGGAGCAGGTTTTCATCCACACTTGGATGCAACTGGACACCGTTTCACGTTGCAGTGGCTGAACGAACCTTTCAAAACAGCAATGATTCTAGCCACCTGATTTCAAAATGGCACTGGGTTGTTTCTTCGAATTCCCAAGCAGCCTTGGACCTGGCATTGCTAATAGGCAAAAAAAAAAAGTGATTGTAGACTCTTTGGGGCAAAGGCCAGTCCCCTTGCATTTATAAGGCACTCCGTACACTGATAGGGCCATAAAAATAGCTTCTAGATTTGGAAGCTTAGCATTTCAAAAGCACTAGTTGCGTGCAGGCTCCGAAAAACTAAACAAATCCCACACGTTGCCTCAGGTAAGGGTGGACCTCACAAACAGCCAAAGGAATTTCATTGCCAGACTTGTCGGGGTGTGTCCCTTGTGGTGGTATTTCTGTCTCTAGTATAGAAGTAAAGAAACTTCCATCCACTGCATACATTGAAGGGCACCCTTCTCCCAGTCGTAGAGAATGCTGGGAACTGTTCCCTCATAGAGCTACAGTTCCTTTACAACCTACAGTTCCCATTATTCTCCCTGACAGGTAAAGTGGCACTGGAGTGCTTTAAATGTATGTTGTAGATGTGAGTCTTCTTAAAATGAGCACAGGCCACACAGGGAGAGGAGTTGCTACATTACATTTCATTATTGATTGATTTAATTTATATACCGCCCTATACCCGGAGGTCTAAGGGAAGTTCACAGAAAAGATCACAATATATAAAATCAAAATAAAAACAATAACCCAAATAACACCCCCCCCCAAGAGCCACATTTTAAAAGCGTATAGGATGTCCATCAGGTCAACCAAAGGCCTGGTTAAAAAGGAAAGTTTTTGCCTGGTGCCTAAAGGTGTATAATGAAGGTGCCAGGCAAACCTCCCTGGGGAGAACATTCCACAGATGAGGAGCCACTGCAGAGAAGGCCCGTTCTCGTGTTGCCACCCTCCAGACCTCTCTAGGAGAAGGCACACGAAGGATGGCCTCAGAAGATGATCTCAGGGTCTGGGTAGGTTCATATGGAACAAGGCGGACCTTGAGGTATTGCGGTCCTGAGCCACTTTACTCTGTCATAACTGTGGGAAACGGAACAACTATCTCAACTTCTAACTTCCTTGGTTCTTCAAGGCACGTCCAATGAAGTGGCTCAGTTCCTTTCGAAAGAGAACCAAGTGATCCTTCGTATGCGCGGCCTCCCGTTCAACGTAACCACCGATGAAGTGTTGGCATTCTTTGGTCAGCACTGTCCCGTGACGGGTGGAAAAGAAGGGATCCTTTTCGTGACGTATCCTGACAGTAGGCCAACAGGGGATGCGTTTGTGTTGTTTGCCTGTGAGGAATATGCACAGAATGCACTAAAGAAACACAAGGACTTGTTGGGCAAAAGGTACATAGAGCTCTTCAGGAGTACAGCTGCTGAGGTCCAGCAGGTGAGTTAAGGACTTGATTTAATGTCATAAAAGGAATCTGTTGTGAAACTGAAGTTTTGTGGGACGGAGGAAGTTATAGCAGGAGTCCATTCAGTGTTGGGTCCAGGGCCAATACAAGATTATTTACTGTTTTATTTCATAAAATTTCTATTTTGCTTGATTGTATAACAACTTGGGTATTCCTGAGCTTCAACTGTCAAGAGGTATTTAGGAGATGAGTAACTATATAACCTTCAGAAGACATCTGAAGGCAACCCTTTATAGGGAAGCTTTTTAATGTTTAATTGTGTTTATATATAATATGTTGGAAGCTGCCCAGGGTGGCTGGGGCAACCCAGTTAGATGGACAGGGTACAAATAATAAATGACGATGTCAGCTTTTAAGTCTTGCTCAGAATTGCGCATTCAGATCCCGGCTGCAACATCTCTGAGGAATGGGCTGTAGCTTGAGAGAAGAAGCATGATCCAAGAATGTAGAATTACAAAAGTGATGATTGGAAAGTGTGTTTGTAGCGTACCAGTAACTCATTCAGTAGTCCCTTTCTGTTTTCATTCTAACAAATGGGAGCGGGAATGTTGTGGTTGGAGTGCAGTGGATCACAGCAGAGGGTTTTTCAGAGGCCAATTCCGCTATCATCCTTGCAAACTTTTTAAATTGCCAGGGAGCCATTCCTCTTTTACAGTTTAAAACCTTTAAAAGGTCTGGTGGTGCTGGTGAGCCTGGAGAATGCTTGCCTGATGGTTCACCAAGCCCAGTCCCTCTTGCCACCCTTCCTTGGTCCCTTTTGGGATCCAGCACCCTCACAAGCACCCTTGGCAGGGTTGCAGGGGAGGGCCTTCTCAGTGGCTGCTCTTCGACTTTGGAACTCCTTCCCTAGAGAAGTTAGGCTGGCTCTTTCCTTGTTGCCCTTCAGCCAGCAGGTGAGGACCGTCTTATTCCTAAGGCTTTTGGGAGCAGACGGCTTTTAATGAAAGGGCTGGTGCTGTGCAGCTTCTATTGTTATTATCTGTATGTTTTTTATAGATTTTTAAAATATGGTTTAAATTATATTAATGTTTAATTGGTTTTTATTTATTCCCCCCTAATGTTTTTAGCTCTTCTTATTTTATCTGTAAGCCACCTTGAGTTGCTGTCAGTGGGAAAAGTCAGGGTACAAACAAACACACACACACACACACACCCAGCCATATTATTTATGAATAATAAAATGGTTGTTATTATTCTTATATGGGCCTCATGCTGGAAGGATGAGGCAGATCATTACTGCGTGCAAATGTATAGTTTGCCCTTCTGCCCTAAAGGGAGCCCAGGGCGGTTCACACCAATAAAATCACATGAACACAAATTAAAACGCTCATCTACTAGTACTACAGTCGGCAGTTTAAAAGCAGCAGTATAAAACCTTTGCCAGGCTACTGTCTCAAATGGCAGGCCTAACTCGGGTGGGCTGAGAGTTTGATGCCTCTGTGCTGCTCTCTGCTGTCAGCGTTTGGGGATGCAGCATGAGACGTGCAATAGGCAGCCTTTACCTCCTGCCGGTTCACAAATGGAAGAGTCCTTTCATAATCATAATTTATTATTTACACCCCGCCCATCTGGCTGGGTTTCCCCAGCCGCTCTGGACGGCTCTCAACAGAATATTAAAAACACGATAAAACGCCGAACATTTAAAACTTCCCTAAACAGGGCTGCCTTCAGATGTCTGCTAAAAGTCAGATAGTTGTTGATTTCCTTGACATCTGATGGGAGGGCGTTCCACAGGGTGGGCGCTGCCTGGTTCCCTGTAAGCTCACTTCTTGCAGGGAGGGAACCGCCAGAAGGCCCTTGGCGCTAGACCTCAGTGTCCGGGCTGAACGATGGGGGTGGAGACGCTCCTTCTGGTATACTGGACCAAGGCCGTTTAGGGCTTTAAGGGTCAGCACCAACACTTTGAATTGTGGTTGGAAACGTACTGGGAGCCCAATGTAGGTCTTTCAGGACTGGTGTTATATGATCTCGGTGGCCATTCCCAGTCACCAGTCTAGCTGCTGAATTCAAGAGTACAGGATCTTCTGGTGTGCCTTGGGATTCCTCCTGCCAGTAAGAAGCCACCTCTTCTTTTTTCTCTTGGCCTCTTTGTACCCCATAAACCAGCTGCCCACTCAGAGGAGTGATCAGGCATGAGCTGTCTTACTTTGCTTTTAGTTAAATGGGAACTTAACAATGCTAACAAAATACGATGTGACGGTGCAGGCTATAGTCCGAAATACAGGGAAGCCACTCGGCTGTTTTTATTTTATTTTATTTTATTGCAGGTACTGAACAGATACTCATCTGTGCCTCTCATTCCTCTCCCCGCTCCGCCCATCCTTCCCGTACTACCTCAGCAATTTGTACCTCCCACCAACATCAGAGACTGCATACGGCTGCGGGGGCTTCCGTATGCCGCCACTATAGAAGACATTCTGGGATTCTTAGGGGAGTTCTCTGGAGATATCAGGACTCATGGGGTTCACATGGTATTAAATCACCAGGTAAGTGGAGAGGACAACCCCATTTTTCTCACAAGGGCGCAGTAGCAGTGGGGAGCCTCTAGCCTAATCGGGCCCACCAGGCCTCTCCACTTGGCGCTCTTTGAGGCCATTTCAGCCAAGCCACTCTCTCCTCCCTATGCCTATAAGTTTGGAAGATGTGTGACCGAGCCAAATAGGGGGTTATTTTCAGATGCTGATGATCAGCTGATGTGGGGGGGGGTGGCTTGCAAAGCACTGTGCACTGAGGCTCCCAGTTCCCCACTACTGCTGTATAGAACCCCCTTCCTGTGTGTTCTTGGCTTTTATAAAGGGTTGTCCTCAGAGAACTAAATAGTGGTGAACTCTGCCGTGGCTCGCGGCTCCTATGTATTATTATTATTTATTTATTGAACTAAAAAGGAACGTTTTTGCCTGGCACTTAAAGGTGTATAATGAAGGTGACAGGCGAACCTCCCTGGGGAGAGCATTTCACAGACGGGGAGCCACTGCAGGGAAGGCCCGTTCTCTTTTTTTCTTTCCAAATTTTTTAATTGATTTTAACATATAAAACATACAAAAGAAAACACACTACAATAGTACAAAAAAAAATAGAAACATATTCTTTCAAAAGTTCATTTTAAATTTTATTGTTAACTGACTTCCTCAAATCCCCTCTAACTGAATTTCATTGTATCACCTTGTAACAGTTCTCCAAAATCATCTTACTACTACAATTAACTCCTTCAATTCACTATCTTCATCTCTTTTCTTATTGACTTAGCTCCATATTAATATACAACATTCTTATTCTAATTCTTGGCCTGCTTGGTATTTTCAAGTATTTTCTACTTATCCTATATTACAATATTTAACTAAATAGTCTTTAAATTTCTTCCAGTCTTCTTGGTATTCCTCTTCTTTCTGATCGCGGATTCTTCCAGTCAGGTCTGCCAGCTCCAAAAACTCCAACATCTTCATCTGCCATTCTTCTACCGTTGGCATTTCTTGAGATTTCCAATTTTTAGCAGTCTTGCCACTGTGAGAAGGCCCGTTCTCATGTTGCCACCCCCTGAACCTCTCGAGGAGGGGGCACACGAAGGAGGGCCTCAGAAGATGATCTCAGGGTCCGGGTAGGTTCATATGGAAAGAGGCAGTCCTTGAGGCAGAATTCACGGCACGTCAAAATTTCTACCTCCCACCTCGTTATGATGCTAACTGGGCACTACTCCTGCAGCCCTTGGTTGTGCCACAGCTGTTCTACACTGGTCGCATGATTATGGGATGGAGTTGTACAGCTGACTTGCTTTCTCGGGTGCCTAGCAACGGCCAGCGATGTTTCCCGGCTACTGCTTGTCGATGTAGAGATGGGTTTGGGTTTCACATTGACTACAAGCCTGGCTCAGAAAGATGTCCTGCAATTATTTATCCTAGGATGTAACATGAACTGTTTTAATCTGTGCTCTTCAAAATAACTTCCTGGTACATAGGAACTCTGTCGGACTGTCGCCCAACAGGCATATTGCTGCTTTACAGCAAGGAATAAAAGTTATACTTTCCCCCCACTATTGAAACATAACGGCTGCTAGGTAAAACTTAGAAGAGCTATCATCACGGATGTTTTTTTCTTTAAAAAAATGAGTAAATCCTTTTGTCTTGATGCTTCAGCCTCTCACCTTTCTCCTTTTCCCCTCTTAGGGTCGTCCCTCCGGAGACGCTTTTATCCAGATGAAATCTTCAGACCGAGCATTTATGGCTGCTCAGAAGTGCCACAAGAAAACCATGAAGGACAGATATGTCGAAGTCTTTCAGTGTTCTGCAGAGGAGATGAACTTTGTATTAATGGGGGGCACTTTAAATCGAAATGGCTTATCCCCACCACCATGTAAGTTACCATGTAAGTTTAGCTTGGGTCTTGGCGCTACTTTCTGCTGTACGCTGGTAGGTGTTGGAGCTTCTTTCACCCATTCTGTTTTTGTGTTCCTCTCTTGGAAGGGATCAGCGTGTCTGTGGGGTCTGGGATGCAAAGCTTTTCCCATCTGAAATCAGTAGCAGCCTTTGATTTTTGTTCTCCCTTTTGGCTGTGGACTACTGTGATTTGGATAGTGATTGGCTTCTTTACTCTCGCTTTTCTGCTGACCCACACCTTCCTACCCTCACACCTTCTGGAGTGTAATTTGCACTGGGCAAGTGTTGATTTCGAGCACTTCAGCTCAGAATTGCAGGATCATGTTTTAAACCAGGGGTCCCCAACCTGCGGCTCATGGGCCGGAAGTGGCCCACGGAGGCCTTTCAACCGGCCCCCGAGCCGCCCCCGAACTGAGCCGCCCACTCGGCGAGTCCCCATTTGCTGTGCTAAATCAGTGCGGTGCGGGGACTCTCTTTCGTGGCTCTGGAAATTGCGTCTGCACATGTCTGTGGCACTGGAAATCGCTTCTGCACATGCCCAGATGCACAAAAATCGTTTCTGCACAGGTGCAATTTTCAGCATCTGGGCATGCGCAGATGCGATTTCCGGCGTCATGCTGCTCTGGTCAGGCCCACAGAGGATCTCTGCGGGAGCAATCCGGCGCATGCCTGGTAAGCCTTGCCGACCCCTGTTTTAAACTGACTGGCAGCAGAAGCCAATATCAAATATGGGTGCCTGGAAATGCAGAGGAGCATGTACAGGTCATTTCGTTACACCAAAGTTAGCCAAAATTCATGATGGATTGTTAGGGAACAAAGAGCTTTTAGCTCAGATGGGTGAGACCTATGTATTCTGGCTGACATAGTAAAATCCTACAAGTATGTATATTTCAGTATATTTATGCTTAAGAACCTCAGAAGGTATAGGTGACTATTTTCAATAGTCGCAGCCTGGGTCAGAGAGGTAGTTAATTTAACATGGAGTCCAGGAGTGCTTTCTAATGACATGGGTGATTTGCCAGTAGTCACATCTGATCATAACTGTTCTACGTCAGGCTGAAAGTGGAATAGCATCTTAGCTTCCAGAATCCAAATGGTACCCAAGTGGGCAGTTCCTCAGTCCCAAATGACTTTCAAGTGTGGTGACTTTCATTGGGACCACTGAGTGCAAGGGGTGGGGAGAGAGAAATCCTCCATTCTCTCTGCGCTCTGGATCTGGCCCAATCACCTTCTAAATCCAGCCCGCAGATGGTCTGGGAATGAGCGTGTTTTTATACGAGTAGAATGTGTCCTTTTATTTAAAATGCATCTCTGGGTTATCTGTGGGGCATAGGAAGTCCTTCATTCCCCCCCCCCCAAATATAGTTAGGCCCCCAACAAGGTCTGATGGACAGTGGACCAGCCCCCTGCTGAAAATGTTTGCTGACCCCTGTTCTAATCACTGTGTCGATTAGATTCCCCATTCAGAAATGAGTGAACAAAGCCTGGTTATTCCACTATCAATGGCCAGTGAGAAGCTTCCAAGTTGAGTTTAGTCCAATATTTCTCCCTCTGTTCACATTCACAGAGTAGTTGCGCCTGGTAAAAGTCTCCCAGGTGTATTGATCGGTTGATCTTGGACTAGCTTCTGTTTGCTCTGCAAAGTAAAACATAAAGCGAAAAAGCTGTGTCAAAAGAAATCCAGATTTGGAAGCCAGCAATACTGGGTCTATTTGCTTGTTTTGTTTAATTCCCATTTGACCAGCTCATGATCGTCACTAGGGAGTTACTTGGGGAGGAGATGGACTCCAAATGCCCTGAGCCTGATCCAGCCCTCAGTAGATCTGTTGCCCCTGCAGGCGTCTTCCTTCCTGTTTGATTTTATTGCCTGAAAGCCTTCTGTACCCTTAACTCCTAACCATCAGTAGTGTGAAAAAGAAGCCGAGTGGGACTCTGGGAAGCAGGAAGGGCCCCTTCCTCCTTGTGCAGTGTCTCCTCCACCCCTTCTCCACTGAGGATCCAAACTGCAAACTGGCACAGGTGTCATCACAAAAACTGATGCCAGAAAGATATGCCACAGATCCTCCAGGGATTTGGGGTCTGGGCAGGGGGAGAAATTTGCACAGGACAAACTCTTTTCTCAGCTAGCAAGGAAATGCCAGTTAAGTTGAATTAAAACTAATAGTTACAGCAGGGATGGCAAACATGGTGTCTTCCAGATGTTGATGGACCACAACTCCCATTGCCCCAGGCAATCTGACCAATGGTCAGGGAATGATGGGAGTTGTATTTCAGCAACATCTGGAGGGGATACCATGTTTGCTACCCCTGCTGTACAGTATACAGTTGTACCTTGAAGTCGAAAGGAATCCATTTCGGAAATCTGTTTGACTTCCAAAACGTTCGGAAACCAAAGCGCGGCTTCTGATTGGCTGCAGGAGGCTCCTGCAGCCCAGTTGGAAGCCATGCCGGATGTTCGGCTTCCAAAAATAGTTCACAAACCGGAACACTCACTTCCGGGTTTGCGACGTTCGGGAGCCAAAACATTTGAGAACTAAGCTGTTTGAAAACCAAGGTACGACTGTATTGTTATGCCTGCCTGCTCAGATGTAAGCCCTACTGAGCTCAATGAGGCTTGCTCTCGCCAATAAGGTAGCATCTGCAGGGTGAAATATGTCCAGCTTCTTTCTTTGTTTCTTTGTTCCCCTCCCTCTCTCCCCCACCCGCTTTGGCCAGAGTGAAGTTGAGTGTCACCTGCTTGGGGATGGGGAAGGCTCTCTGCTGGAACTGAGAATGCAGAATGTCTTTAAGTCAGGAAAGAAGTTTGCACAGGTCAAGTGTGTGTGGATTGTGAAATGATTTGTCAGGTGACTTCAGTGGGGGATTAGGATTACCTGGTAGTTCTGGGAGGAAGACTAGCCAAATCTGTAATGGCCTCAGCTTTTGTGGACTCAAGCCTACTTCATCAGATGCATCTTTGATTTGTTTTTGCTGTAAGAAGCTAACGCAGCTACAGCTCCACAAATTATTTTGCATTTCAAAAGCCATCTCAAGGGCAGCCTTCTCTTTTCAGGATTCTTGTCCAAGGGAAGCTTATCAGCTTGTGCTCTCTTAGTTTTCAGGAGGTCAGTTAAGACTTGGCTCTTTTATAAAGTAATTGGAGTAGCTGGTTGTGTTGGCATGGAAAGGTTGTAGCTCAGTGGTGGAGCACCTGCTTGGTGTGCAGAAGGCCTCAGGTTCAATCCCTGGCATGCCCAGGTAGGCCTGGGAGAGACATCTGCCTGAAATCTTGGAAAGTCACTGGCTGTCAGTGTTGACAGCCAGTACTCAGCTAGATGTAGCTAATGGTTTGACTCAATATAAGGCAGCTTCCTATGTTTGTTGGATACTGGTGAATTGTGCAGTACTTCCATTTTTATTGGGTTGTATTGGTTTGGCTTTATTATTATGGGTTTTCATGTTATATATGGAATTTTAATTTCTATAAGCTGCCTTGGGGGTTCTGCCAGGGCCATAAAACAGAGTGTAAACATTAATTTCAGGGCAGAGACCTTTGAAAACACATTCTTTCTAGAAAGGCTTTGATCCTGACTTATTCCTTTTAGAAGTTAAACACTCCATACTCCAGTATATGCCAGTCTCAAAAACAAGGAAGGCATTAAGTCTGGAAGAGGATGGTGGAACACATTTTTCATCCTCATTGTTGAGAACAGGACTATAATATGCAGACAGAGCTCCTTTTTCTGTATTGTGTATCTTCTACTAATCCTGCAGCTTGACATGAGATAACATCCACTTCAAATGGGTGTAGTTTGGGTCAGTGTTTTGTCCCAAATTCCCAACATGTCAGCTACTTAGGTTTGTGTCTGATTTAGGAATAGCCCAAACTAAACGTGCAATAAGATCTTGGAGGCAGACCAGTGTTCAGACAGAAGAACTCTTTGAGTGATCTTCCTTTATGTATAAAGTTGGCGTTCACAGGGGCTAGTTTGGTTGTAATGCTAAACATGGTTCAGCACTATGAGAACAAACCTACCACTCCTTGGGCTTCCATGCTCTCCCCTCAGCTCGCATAGCCACAGGTGGGAGTCTGGAAGATCTCGCTTCCATTTTACCAACCACAGCCTGCCTTGCCATCTGGTTAAACTTAACTGGTTAGTAGAACTAAATCTCCAAACCATAGTTTGTGAAACTGGCTAGTTTTTGCTAACCATGGTTTTAAGTTCAGTCACAGTTTAGGGTTCATGCGGCATTCTAAACTAATCTAATCTAAAATAGCCCCAACCACCATGACTACTAGTGGTCAGATGATGGGAGTTTATAATCCCAAACATTTGGAAGGAAACCTACACTAAATGATCAGGCAGGATTCTCCCTAGGCCACACCTCTCACCACCTCTGCACCCTCTTTGAGTGTGTGATTGGTTTAATTGTTTTTTTAGATTTTTGGATCTGAATACTTCTTTCCAATGAAGGCCGCAATATGACTCAACAGATTAAGAACAGTGGTCAGCAAGAAGTATGGCCTTTTTGTGTATGTGTCAATTAGTGTAGCTTTTCCTAGAAGTGTAGTAGGATGTGTGTGGCACTGTGGTCTAAACCATTGAGCCTCTTGGGCTTGCCGATCAGAAGGTTGGCAGTTCGAATCCCCGCAACGGAGTGAGCTCCTGTTGCTCTGTCCCAGCTTCTGCCAACCTAGCAGTTCGAAAGCATGCCAGTGCAAGTAGATAAATAGGTACTGCTGCGGCGGGAAGGTAAATGGTGTTTCTGTGCACTCTGGTTTCCGTCACAGTGTCCCGTTGCACCAGAAGTGGTTCAGTCATGCCGGCCACATGACCCGGAAAGCTGTCTGTGGACAAACGCTGGCTCCCTCAGCCTGAAAGCGAGATGAGCGCCGCAACCCCATAGTCCCCTTTGACTGGACTTAACCGTCTAGGGGTCCTTTACCTTTACCTCCTAGAAGTGTGAGGGCAAAATATAGCTTGTGGTATAATTGCACCTTTCTGCTGTGAAATGACCACCTGGATCGGGAGTGTAGCCTGGCCTTAATCATGCTTTGTGCTTTTAAAAAAGGTTGCGCCCAGAAGCACTGACCTTCTTCATCTCTGTCTTGTTCTGTCATTTAGGCATGTCTCCTCCTTCCTACTCCTTCCCTGCTCCTGCGGCAGTTATCCCGACGGATGCAGCACTCTACCAACCCTCCATGCTCCTCAACCCACGGACGCTTCAGCCTTCTACAGCATATTATCCAGCTGGCACTCAGCTCTTTATGAATTACACAGCATATTACCCTAGGTAAGCAAAACGCCAAAAAAGAGAGAGTGAGGGACAGACTTCTTTTGTAGCGGAATATAGCAAGCTATGAACATGCTATGTTGCAGCAAAACAAGCTGTTGCTTATCACTGATCAGGATGCATTGTGGATTGCTGCTGTTGTGTTACGGGTAGGGAGAGTGAGTTTGGGCTTGTGACCTGTTTGAAATGTTTTACCGGTTGGAAAGGATGTTGACCTGTCTTAAAATAACGCTGACTTGGATCCTAAGTGGCTTTCTTGTCCGTGCAAGGAAAGGGTTTGTTTGTATATGTGATTTCTGTCAACTCCCTTCTTGATCTGCTACATCTCCTCCTTACAATACCCCCACACTACCCTAAAGGGCTGCTCAATCCTTAAGAGCAGGTTTTCAGGGGGCTACAAAAGGAAGCAGGGGAGAATTCTGCTCCATGGGCTCTCTTCATTCATGGAAGGGAAGTTGGGATCCAAGCTAATGTCTTGAGAGATGTCCTGGTTTATAGGAGCCAGTGCTGGAAGCGCATCTCTTTCAGTGAGGCAAAGTTAGTAAAAGAGCTCCAGAAATTAGTTGACACTTTTTTTGGGGGGGGGGGAGACTGAGGTTGCAATCTTGTGCACTGGCATTTCCTAAAACTATGGATCTCCAGATGTTGTTGACCCCACATCATAACAACCAGCCACAGCCCTATGGTCGAGGATGAGGGAAGCTGTAGTCCCTTAACATCTGGGAACCCAAGTTTGGAGAAAGATTGCTGTACACGCACACTTACCTGAGCGTATGTCCCAGATAACTCAATCAGACATATATAAGAGTACAGAGCACCTGTAATTGGTCAGAAATTATGTACAAGGGTGCATTGCACTAAAGCAAGGGTAGCCAGTATGGTCCTCCAGATGTTCTATTCTGTAACTCCCATCAACCCCGACCACTGACCATGCTGAGTAAAGCTGATGCAGTGATTGGCTACCCCACTATTTCCCAAACTTGGGTCTCCAGCTGGTTTTGGACTACAGCTCCCATCATCCCTAGCTAGCAAGGGCCACTGGTCAGGGATGATGGGAATTGTAGTCCAAAACACTACAGTTCGGAAACACTGGACTACCCCCATACTATTTAGTAAATGGACTTTTGGAAGCACCTGGTGGGGAATATCTGAATATTTACTCTGTGTGTTGGCAGCCAGTCTAGCAGTGACCGGGGGGGGGCGGCATGTGCCACAGGCATTCCCCTTGGAAATTTAATGGAGCCTAGCAGGGTTAGAGGGGATGAGCCCCAGAGAGCAGCATAAATGAAAAGGAAGTCCAGAAGCTCAGCATATCGGAGGAATGGAGGCTCATATGATGGTGGAGCTGTAGTAGTTCTTGAGCACTAGGAAAGGAGCTGGTTTGTGATCCTGGAAAATGTCCTGGCTGAGACTAGGATGAGGACAGAAGAAGGTATTGAAATGGAAGCCAAACCAAACCCGAAGTCTTTTGGGAAATATTCTAGTACCCAGTTAGGCTGCGACTCTTGAGGTCCTGAACTTCCTTATGGAGTTGTATTTTTAAGTTCAAGTTCGGTACAGGCTGTTCACTAAAACTCCGCTGGCTTTCCTTGCCCCAAGTGCATATTCTGAGAGCCTGACCTGAGTAACCAAGCACATCTGGAAAAGATTGCTATCTAATCAATCTTCTCTACAATAATCGTGATTAATAGAAATCCATGTGTACCTTGGGGTCTTTATTCAAGACCACCGGATGCAGGGGGGGTAAAACTGTGAACATTTGATAGCAATTGCCATTTTGTGGTTGCTGAAAGCCTTCTCTGGAATCCAACTTTTACTTAACTGTAAATGTTAAACAGACACTAGGAATCAAGTAATAGTGCTAGCAGACAATAGACACACCTTACGCTCTTTATGGAATGAGCCTGGGATGATGTTACAAGCTATGCTTTGTGTTAACAACTGTTCCCCTTGCAACACATATTAACTGTAATTTTTATAGTATGCAGCAGAGAATGGATCTGTACACACAGATGAATCGGCCAGGTCAGTGGCCAAAGAACGGATTTGTCTTCAAAGGTCCAAGCAGTTAGATTTTCCTAACAAAGGTAAGGTTCAGCAACATCTTCTCCCAAATGCACAATGTACGCACTGAACTTTGGGAGTAGCTATTGGGGAGTGGGTGCTTACAATTGCCCCCAGATCTTTTTCCTTCCTCCTTCCCTTCATTCCCCTCCATGTCCTTCCAAGCCTTTTGAAGCCAGGATCGGCAGCTTAAATAATCCTACGTTGCCATTTCCAAATGTTGAGGGGTGGCACAGTGCTTTAGTAGATGACTGCCCTTGTGTACATGCCAACTTGTGGTTGTATGCTTGGCATATTGTATTTAAGGCTGCATCTGTGTTCATGCTCAGCTTATTGTGTTTAAGGGTAGCTGTTGCCTGAATCCATCTATTGAAGGACAGCCCTCACATGGTAATGAACTGGTAGATTGGGGCCGGCAGGGTGGAGTCTGTTTAAGACTATAAGCAAAATGAATTTCAGCACTAGTTTACAGAACTCTCAGAGCTTGGGTGTAACCGACGCCTCCCTTTCCATGGAGGCACAGATTGCAGCCACAGCAAAGGTGGCATTTTTCCCTCTCCGCCGTATTAAGCAGTTGGACCCTTACCTTTTTCGCCCTGATCCTGGCCACAGTGATCCATGCGACGGTCACCTCCAGGCTTGATTATTGTAACTCGCTCTATGCAGAGCTGCCCTTGAAGCTGACCCAGAAACTCCAGCGGGTGCAGAATGCCACGGCGAGGCTCCTTACGGGGTCCTTGCCACGGGATCACATTCATCCAGTGCTATACCAGCTGCACTGGCTCCCAGTGGAGTACAGGGTCAGGTTTAAGGTGCTGGTTTTGACCTTTTAAGCCCTATGCGGCCTAGGACCCATGTACCTACGGGACCGCCTCTCCTGGTATGCCCCGCGGAGGACCTTAAGGTCCACAAATGACAACACTTTGGAGGTCCCAAGTCGCAAGGTGGTTAGATTGGTCTCAACTATGGCCAGGGCCTTTTTGGTACTGGCCCCGACATGGTGGAAGGCTCTGTCACAAGAGACTAGGGCCCTGCAGAACCTGACATCTTTCTTCAGGGCCTGCAAGACAGAGCTGTTCCGCCTGGCCTTTGGTTTCGACTCAGTCTGACCCTTATGTTTCCCTCCCCTTATGGTTTTGATCTATGGGCCACTATTAAAATGAGACTGCATTTTAAATTGTATTTTAACCCGTATTTTAAATTGGTCTCCCCCCCCCCCCAATTATGTTTTTATCGTAATTTTACTGGTGTTAGCAGCCCTGAGCCCGGCTCTGGCCGGGGAGGGCTGGGTATAAATATATTATTATTATTATTATTATTATTATTATTATTATTATTATTATTTGCCTGTTTCTTTTAGGCTCCACTTAAACTTCCTGCACAACTTCAGCCAACCAAATGCCGGTCCCTCTGACTTCACTCCTAATTCTACAGTGGCTGAACCCTTCTAGCACATGGGAAGTTTCCACTGTCTTGGATATCTACCTGTCATTTTGTGTTTTCGTGGTGTTTTCTAATTATTATTTGGAAACAAAAACTAGGCATAGGCACAGTTGGCCATAGGGATGCTTCTCTCCCTCCGCACACCCCAGGTGCAAGCTTGCCATTTAAAGTTTCTGGGACATTCACTACTTTGATAGCACAGTTGCCAAATTCACAAGGGAGGGATATTGCTGAATGTTTTCTTTGCCCTGGCATTCAAAGTGTTAAATTCACCTATCACACAAAGGGTCCTCCTTGAGATTAAATCACTACAAAAACAAAACAAAAACCCAAATTGTTTAAAAAAACATATCATGACAAAACCAACCTTTCATTTTTATTTGCACACAAAATTATTATTTTTATATATCCATAAAATAAAGGCTTCTTAAGACCTTGGGATTGTGCCTTTTGGGTTTTTTTATATATATAAAGAATTGTTTGCTTTGTGTTTGTATATATTTATTTGTTTAAAAAACTGGATTCTAGCCAGGCTTACTTGACAGTCTAGATTTGGTTAAGAATGTGAAATGCAATACTTTGAGGGAGAAAATGCTGTAACATTTTTGTAAAATAGATTATATATTATTATATGCATATAAAGTATAAAATGTAATGTTCTAAACTTGTATATTGCACATTTGGACTACTGTATATTTAAGTTGCTGTCCCATGATTATTTTAATGTGGGGGAATGAGGGTATTGTAACAATACACAAAACCCTTCAGTTCTTCTCTCATAATATACAGAACTTAGAATTACTGGTATGATAATAAAATCTGACACTTGGAAATAATGGGAACACAATACTTGCTCACAGTGGTCTTGACTACGGAGGCAGTAATTAGATTGGATGGTATTGGAGGTTTATCGGAGATTATTGGGAGAATTGTAACCCAGAAACTCTCCTTTTAACTTTTAGTACCTGCCCCGTCTGCTGAGTTAAAAGAATGAATTGTTACCAAAAGCATAAAAAAAAATTAAAAAACAGACCATATCACTGTTGTAGAAGTGCGTTTTTTTGAGCTGCTCTACATGGATTTTGTACCACCCTGCTATGTGGATGTTTTGCTCCTTGACTTACTTTGCATTTGCATCTTCAACAAGTATTAAAACTGTTTTAAATCCATTTGTGGACCCCTTGAGTTGCATTCTGTACACACACCATTATTGCTTGATTATTACTGAATGTTGGTCACCTGCTCTCCCAGCAGAGCAGAACTGGCATCCTTCAATGGGGCTGGTTCTTGTAAAAGAAACAGCTGCAATCCCGAGCTGTGTGGAAATACCGTATTTTTCGCTCCATAAGATGCACCTGACCATAGGATACAACTAGTTTTTAGAGGAGGAAAACAAGAAAAAAAATATTTGGAACGAACATGGATGTATGATTTTTGTGGTTCATGCTATGGCCAAAGACATGTGATTTGATGGTGAGTTTGGGAGTAGCCCAATGCTAAAATCCTGAGAATCCATGTAGATCCGTGCTTTGTAACCACGTTTTTGTGTCATTGCATGATCTGGGCAATTCGGCCCCAGGGACCGTGCATTCGCTCCATAAGACGCATAGACATTTCTCCTTACTTTTTAGGAAGAAAAAAGTGCGTCTTATGGAGCGAAAAATACGGTAGTTTCCCAAAGATCATTGCGCAATCCAGACCTTTTCCGCAAGATTTCCTGGCTGGCACATGCCATCTTCATAACATATGCATCAGGTCCTTCGAATGCAAGGTTCTTTATAACCGGTATTATACTAAAGTGCCGAGGGTTTGCTGCGTGTCCATTTATTAAGGAAACATCACTTCAAAACATACAGCCTCCTGCCGCCACCCCTCCCTTCTGGGAGGAAGAGAGAACACAACTGCCATGAACGAGACCAAATCACTTCTTCATAAACCTCTGTCTGAGGAGGGAGGGAATGAAGTTGGGATAAAAGTGCAAGTTGGCCCTCTCCTTCCCCATCTATGTTCAAAACCTGACCAGAGTGACAGCTGACACTTCAACGCTAGCAGTTGGGACAGCATCCTCCACTCCACCTGAGAACAGCAGGTTGGTTTGGGGAATGAAGAGGGGCCGCATTTGCACAGCTCTGTCCTCCCAACAGCAATGGCCAGCCCTGTTAGCAGCAGCAGTCTCAGCTGCTGTAAGGTAACAGTATTCTAAATTGCAGCTGAAGATTCTTTCCCCCCTCTTCCTTTCAGTTTACTGCTGTAATAAACATCTTTGTTGTTGTTTAAAAAAAGATGTGTTTAAGTTTTCAAAAAACCTGCAGACAAGACAAAAAAATGAAAACAGAGGTCTCTGTGGAGCACACTATTGAGGTCTATTCTTAACCTGAAACTGTTCTTAACCTGAGGTACTACTTCAGCTGATGGGGCCTCCTGCCGCTGCACGATTTCTGTTCTCATCCTGAATCAAAGTTCTTAACCTGAGGTACTATTTCTGGGTTAGCAGAGTCTGTAACCTGAAGCGTCGGCAACCCGAGGTACCGCTGTACAGTAGAATCTGCAAAGGGGCATTTTGGAAGTAACAGTCCCATATTGATATGGAGTAGCCTTGCCGTATAGGGCCTATGCAGTGTACTATCTTTATAAAGCATGTAATTGGAAACCATACAATATCAAAATGGTCTTGTTTTGTAACCCCTCTTAAAGACCTCTTCTGATTGGCTAAACGCATAGACATGACGATGCTCCACACCTGCTTGGACCATCCCTTTCTAGGGGGATCTGATGCAGACTCCAAATGTCTGTCAAGTTCAAGTCTGGCATAAGAGCATTCTACTGTGTACAGAAGATGTGCCAGAGGGAACAAGAAGGCTTGGCCTCACCCCTCTCTTTAGTGCCGGAGAGCACATGTACCCCATTTTGAGAGGGGGGTATTGGTGAGCAGGAAGTACAGTGCTTTCCCCCTTGCAGTAAGTCTGCCATTGTTCCCTACCCATGAGATTGCAATAGGAATTTATTTCTGGGTTGCGGCTAGTATAATACGTAAGTTAGGTGGGTGGGAGGGAAGGGAGAACTGCCTCTTTTAAACATCTGGTGGAAGGCGCTTTTGCAAAAGCTGTTTGAAATAGGAAACACCTGCATTCAAAACATGAAGGCCTCGCGTACGATATTTCCACCTTGATTTGTTCAACTCTGCAACCTAGTAATAGTGGGGAAGGCCACTTCAAAAGCACCATCCGCATTAGATTCTCCAACATTTTCTTAAAAGCTCATGTGGTGCAAAGGTGTGTAGAGAAGTAGCTTTTGCTTTCATCTGGCTTGGCTGCTTCATGGTGCCATTTCATCTCATTAGCAAATAGTGTGCTTTACTGGCCCAGCTTAGTGGTTTTAAAATTTGCTGCTAGTAGTTAAAAGTACAGAGGGATTTCCACACACCCTTCATCTAAGAAAAGGTGCTCTCAGCAAAAGAGTGAAATCGTTGCCCAGGTGACCATGTGCCCAGCTTTATAGAAGACAGCTCTCTGTTGAAGGGCAGTCTATTTCAAGACCATTTTAAAGATAAAGAACCATAAGAAGGCAGAGCAGGTACCTTGAAGTTGTCCTGAGAATCTGGGCACAGATGATCAATCACCTGATCAGGCACACAGGTCACCTGATCAGTCTTGCCCACTATGGTGAGATGAATTCTGCAAACCTTCATCATTTTTGGTTATACCGTTAGGCCACCCTTACAGTCGCATGCATAACTTACATAAGTCATCTGTCTGAGTATAAAGCGAAACAGAACTAGAGATAATTTAGATTTGAGTATTCTTTCTCTCTCTCTGCATCAGATGTACATTAGCACTTATCAAAACTGCCATGAAGATTTGCCCATACTTTCTAACAAACTGACACCAGCGAGCATCAAGCTCCACAAAACGACAAATTACTAATTTTCTCGGCAATATAGCACACACTGCTGTTCTGAGCCATTCCAGAAGAGGGAGCAGGAAATCAAACAGCTAACCTGCTATTTCTTCTATATCTGCATAAGCAAAAACTTTCTAATAGCAACAGCTGCAGACAGTGGAACAGACAGCCTCTGGAGGTAGTGATGTCTCCTTCACGGGCAGTATTTAAGCATAGGCTAAATGGTCATCTGCCAGGGGTGCTACAAATTTGTGCATTGGGCATGGAATTTACACCAGATTATCTTCCACATCCCGTGATTCTGTGATTCTACAGCCAGCATGAAAATGCAAGCTGCTAGCCTCTTGAGCTTAACATGACTTCTATCCAGAGAATTGGTGGAACAGGGGTAGACTTCCCTTCCTCCGTGGCCATCACAGAAACCAAGTAGACTAGTGGAGGCGGGAGAATATTTGTTCCCTCCCCACCTGTACTGGAGTTCCTTGCTGCCAGTGGATGCTAGCTGAGTTGTTAAATACAAGGCTGATTAAAATGGTTTGGGCTTGCTGTGGTGGAAGTTAAAGGCACAGAGAAGTTCTCTTGCACAAGCTTTGTTGAAATGGAGGGAAGTTGATCTACCCTGAAAAGGGTGTCCCTTAAAAAAAACAAATCCCTCTTGATTGCTTTCTTCCCTACTTGTCAGTATGGGGGGAAAAGATTTCCAAACTGGCTAACAACAACAATCTACTGAAACATGTAACAGAAATGTAACGCCAGTGTAAAGGTCAATGATAAAACAATAAGCAATTTAAAAATACCATAATAAGAGCAACATGAAAATATTGCCCATTAAGCCACAGTGCCAGGGCAGGGCTCGGCTCAGCTTGGCCAGTTTGAGTCAGAGGCAAATGATATGGTCCAGACGGGACTGGTTGGGTTCTGAGTCAGGCAGATGTTGATCCAATATGTGCCAGAAGTGGAGGACGTGATCTGGGATCCAGATCAGTTAAACAAGGACCTATAGATACACTCTGGCCAAGAATTGCCCTAGTGGTGCCTGGGCCCTGCACAATTTGAGATCCCTGGTGCCTTATACAATGTAGGCTATAGTGAGTGTTTTCTCAAAAGAGCATTCCACAGGGCCTTCTTTGTGGTGGCCCCCCAAATCCCCAGCTGCCAGTCACCTAACCTACAAAGTCTTCTGATACAGCTTTTAAGGTATGGGCAGGTTCTTATGCGAGTCCTGTTAATTAGAAAGGAAGAGAGCATTTGGACTTCCTCAGGTTTGTAATATCTTCAGACAGCTCTGATCTCTCTGTGTGCTTCTAAGCAAGCACTATTTGAAAACACCAAGGGGGCAAAGAACAATGCGCTATGGGGGTGGTGGAGATATATGGATTTGAATCTAATTCTGCAACAGTCTTTGCCCAGCCATGTCTAAGTGTCGTATCTTTGGGGAGCAAACATTGGCAATGCTTGTGGAGCGCAAAAGCACCAAGTTATGTCTATTCCTTTCCTCCCTCCTCCCCCTTTATCAAATGCCATGCTGAGACTCCGTCGCTCCACACACATCAAATTGTTAGAACTTAGCATGAAAGCAAGCAAGGAGCTCAAGAGCTGGTGCCGTCTGATAAATATTAATGATCTGAAACGGGGAATACGGGAAAATGAAGTACCCTTAAAAAGCTCTGGAGTTGAAAATTGTCAGCACTATTATGGCTTTCTCCTTCAAATAATAAATGATTCAACAACTGTACGGTTGCCATGGGGACAGCTTCTCATTGAGCCTAAAATTACCAAGCTGCTGACAAGCCCCTATTTTTAGTACCACCAGATGTGCCTCTTTAAAAACAGTGGAGGAGTTCTCTCTCTCTCTCTCTCTCTCTCTCTCTTTGTGTGTGTGTGTGTGTGGTGCACGCGGTGTGTATACAAATCAGTGAGTGAGTAGTCGGAGTTGTGTTGTTGTTATTCATAGAGGGCCATCCATGTAAACATGAGCCAAAAAAGAAGAAGAGAGTGAGAGTGGGGAGAAAAACATGACCAAGAAAATGTCATGTCCCTGCCCTTGAGGAATTCGTAATTATAAATTTCAATATGAGGGAGATCACAGTGGAAGGGACAAGGGGGGATATTGGTAAGGAAACCAATGCAGAATATGTCCCATCGCCATCTTCAGCAAGGGCCAAAAACAGCATGCCGTGGAAGATCCCTGTTCGTGTACCCCAACTTTTTAAAGTACAAAGTAGTCACAGGGAGGCTCCTGCTTCAATAGGAGAATCATCATTAGTGGGATGAAGGACGATGCTTAACCCTTTCCCCCTGCACTGTTTTCTCAATCTCAAAATTGTGTCTTTGTGCTTTCCTCAGGTGCTGTTAACCTTACTTTTTTGCTGTGGGAGAGTGGAAATAATGCAGGCCACATATACCTCCGTGTAAATTGAGGTTCATCGATCAAATAATTCTTGGAGAAATATTGATTTAAAAAAGAGAGAAGCAAATGAAGGGGCAGAATTTACCAGAATGAAGCTGAACGAGGCAGAGGATTGTCAATGATTAGAACTAGATGATCTGCTGTAGTAATAAGAGCGTTGCATTGTCAGTATATATTACATCAGCTGCTGGGTTTTCTGTTGCATTTGTCACATATACTCGTTGGAGATATCCTAACTTGACACACCTTTTCATCTGTCAAGTCCCGTGACATGTAATTTGCACAAAATGGAACTAAAGCTATTATTGATTCTGGCCATTATTTCACACACCAGCCCTACCTGTTCTTTCAGTGGGTTATCAGTCTAAGATCTCTCTGGGACAGACAAGGAAACCCATGCATTAAGACTTTGGAAGGCATTCTAAGAGTATTTAACTGGCGGGTGTGTTTATTTATTTTATGTATTTATTAGATTTATGCTCTGCACCTTCCCCCAAAGGAACCCAGGGAGGTTTTGTTAAACATATGGAAAAATAAACATATGGGGTTGGTGTCACATGTACCTTTATTCCTTGGTTGTGCATACAAATTGTACATTAGGCCTGACACTCAACCAAGTCTGTGGGTATTGTGTTTTTGCTAATAAAGAGTTAACTCAGTCTTTGAACTGTGCGATTACTAACCAGCACACTCCTGTGGCCTGATCTAGGAGGGCTTTTCTTATGTTCTTAAGCTGAATTGGTTTGGGGTCATCATCATCAACCTTTTATTCGACCGTCAGTCAGAAAAAAGTACATTTGTCAATACACAGTTAAAACATCCAGGAAGATTTTAGAACTTAGCCAACACTAAAATGGGCTAAACAGATAGCCCCATATCAATACAGTCAATTATAGTCTTGCGACGCTTAAAAGCTAAAAAAAGAAATTTGGCCACCAAGGAAGGTATAGCTCTAGTGACATTATTCAGCAAGTGTAAAACCTGGTTTTCTCCGGGTAGGAAGCTAAATTGACATAGGAGTGGGTCTATAAAATTTTGTCTAAGCTCTGCATAAGAAGGGCAAGTCAAGAGAATGTGTTCGGTGGACTCAACCACACCCATGGCACAATGACAGGTTCTTTGGCGTATGGTACTCCCCTGTACCTTCCCCACAATATCGCAGAGTCAAGGACATTTAATCTAGCCGCTGTAAGAAGTCTGCGGTATTCCACATAGTGGATTTCTGCAAGGTAGGGGGCTGGTATGGTCCGATAAATCTGGTCCCCTAGGAACATCCCTGGTTTTACCTGGGCTATGTCCTCTTGTCTGGCAATGTCACTCAGTCTCCGGGAGATCACAGCTCTAGCTTGATTGTACGTCATAGACTCAAAGTAAAGGTGAGACAATCCGCAGGATTGAACCTCGTTAATGACCTCCCTTTCCCACGATGATTGGAAATCGTCCCTCAATATCAAGGGGGCAATACCCACTGGTTTAAAACAAAGCTTGAGCCATAGCCAGAGCTTCGTCTTCAAGGCCACATACTGTAGAGCTTGCCAGCTGACCTCTAATCTCATAACCGCACCCGCTACCGAGGGGGGAATCCTAAGGATGGCTCTAAGGAATCGCGTTTGGATAGAATCCAGTTTCAAAAAATCCCTACGGGAGCCTAAAGAGATGCCCACCAAAAGAAGGGGGAGGACTTTCATTTGAAAGAGTCTCAAAGCTATCTTCACTGATTGAGCCTGATTCTTAGCATATAGAGATCTAATCTGGATGGCTGCTTCAGATGCATTAGTTGTTATATAGTCTCTATGGGCCAGAAAAGTCCTATTTGACCGTATTACTTGTCCCAGATATTTAAAGCAGTTAACCTGCTCTAGGGGGATCCCGTTCATCGACCATCGATGGAGTCTCAGTCGGGCAGAGAAGACCATGATCTTGGTCTTAGCATAGTTGGGTTGGAGCTCATGCTGATCACAGTATTCATGTAGAGCTTGCAACATTCTCCTCAGTCCAATAGGGGATCTGGCAAGAAGTGCGGCGTCATCCGCATACAGAAGAACATTCAGAGATCGGCCTGCTAATTTGGGGGGGTGGAAAGCATCATTGGCCATGTGAGTCACCAGTGAGTTAATGTAAAAGCTAAACAATGCTGGGGCCAATAGACAACCCTGTCTTACCCCTCTAGTGGTGGTAACAGGGTTGGAGACTAGGCCTTTATTGTCTAGCCTGATTCTCAGAAAGGTGTTTGTATGGAGGCTGATAATCAGATGAGGGACGTGGGTGGCGCTGTGGGTAAAAGCCTCAGCGCCTAGGGCTTGCCGATCGAAAGGTCGGCGGTTCGAATCCCCACAGCGGGGTGCGCTCCCGTTGTTCGGTCCCAGTGCCTGCCAACCTAGCAGTTCGAAAGCACTCCTGGGTGCAAGTAGATAAATAGGTACCGCTTACTAGCGGGAAGGTAAACGGCGTTTCTGTGTGCGGCTCTGGCTCACCAGAGCAGTGATGTCACGCTGGCCACGTGACCCGGAAGTGTCTCTGGACAGCGCTGGCCCCCGGCCTCTTAAGTGAGATGGGCGCACAACCCTAGAGTCTGTCAAGACTGGCCCGTACGGGCAGGGGTACCTTTACCTTTACCTTAATCAGATGAAGGAGACGACGATCGATCTTTGTAGCAGCCAGTTTTGTCCATAGCTGCTTTCTAGAGATTCGATCAAATGCCTGCTTAAGGTCAATAAAAGCCACATGAAGAACCTTTGGGGCTTTGCCGGCATACTTTTCCGCCAGGTGATTCAAGGTTAATATTTGGTCTGTGGTAGATCTTCCAGGGCGAAAACCCGCCTGTTCATCGGCAATGATATTGTCGTCTTCCAGAATTGGTTTGGGGTTTTCTGAATGGGAGTTGAATGTCTGGAGATGAAATAATTTCCAAGGTAAACTGATGTCAGGGCTTCAGATTCCACAACTACAGTGGTACCTCGGGTTACATAAGCTTCAGGTTACATACGCTTCAGGTTACACACTCTGCTAACCCAGAAATAGTGCTTCAGGTTAAGAACTTTGCTTCAGGATAAGAACAGAAATCGTGCTCCAGCAGCACAGCGGCAGCAGGAGGCCCCATTAGCTGTTGCTTGTCTTCAACTGCACTCCTAGAAAAGTAGCGAAGCAGCATCCGAGAGGCTCTCTCCCTGATATGATAGTTGTCAGCAGGAAGGAAGCGTCTCCCCTGCCCCCAGCTGTGTGGGGGTTTTCAAAGACGCAGCTGAAAGTGATAAGAGCCTGGCCAGAACTGTAACTCCTGATCCCTCTGTCCATAACATGCATAAGATTGGTTAGCAAGAAACCCATACTTAAGAAAGCTTGTGCCACACTAACCGTTGGGGAGTCGATGATGTAACATTTTGCAAGACCAGGCTAACAACAGCTGCCCTGGAATTCATTTCTGTATTCTCTTTGAAAAAAACACACCAAAGCACTTTACAGTTCTGATCACCTGGATCAGATTAATTCCAGGGTAGCTGTTTTAGCTGCTGAGTCTTGCAGAAAGGAAAAATGGTGGCATTGCATCATATAGACCAATAGCTGTCACAATTCAGAGGGAAGGAAGCTGTGATGCCAAAAATGTTAACTCCCTGCCTCATTCAAAAATGACTCAGGAAGAGAAAGGGAGGGAAGGATAAGAGAGATAACTGGCAAAATATACTGAAGCCCTGTGTGGATTTCAACCTCCTGAAGAAAGAGCAAGGCTTCATCTTTTGCTTCTCCTGTTCGCACTAACAGTCCGAAGGCTCTCAAGCAGTTTGCATTCAAAACACTTTTCTGTATGGGCACCATCTAATCACAGTTGCTAAACTTCTGCGGTTAGTGATATACACCCTTGAATTAATTACTTTAATTAAAAAACAAAACCCTAGTCATCAAGCAAGATATTCAAGATGCAAGGTGTTTTCTTCAGGTGTTTGTTTACTAACAATATTTATATGCTGCCCAATGACAAAGCTGGGATATAACAGAGAGGCCACAATAAACAGTAAACTATTGGCTATTGTGGGAAGTAGTAATTGGTCATTCTAAGTGGAGCTCTGACCTGATCCAACAGGGCTCTTTCTTTCTTTCTTTCTTTCTTTCTTTCTTTCTTTCTTTCTCTCCCAGCTTTGATGATGCCTACAGTTCTAAATGGTCCACTGAGTAATGCTTTAACAGCTAAACTGGTTTCTCTATCAGTTATTTCAGTCTGACTCATAGAAGCCCAAATAAATTTAATACATAAGAAACCACATACATTTTTCACAATCCAGCACAGAGTAAGGCACATGTAAGCCTGTTGATATCAGAGTGACTTGTATGTGTTAAACAATAACATTTGTTAACATTTTCTGAGAAGGATCTCACTGTTTCATTTATAATACTATTTCATTTGTTTCATCCTGCTCTCTGTCCTTCCCAAATGGGATGTCAGGCATAGCAATACAAGAGACAGGGTCTTGGTGGTGGTGGTGATGATGTACTGATTGTGGAATTCCTTCCCAGCAGAAATTCACTCATGTTCCCCTAATCCCCTTCTTATGGAGGATAGTAAAGACTTTTAAAAATCAAGCCAGCTTCTAAATCAGTGACCTGCTATGTGTGTTAATAAAGTGTTAATACTGTTGCCTCTCATTGCTTTAATTCTTGCAGGCAGTGTGCATTTATTTATTTATTTATAAAACCATTTATATATTGGTTTGCAGCCCTCAAGGCAGTTTACAACATGGTTGCATTGATATTTTTTATTTTTGAATTCATAAGTTTCTGCCTATGACTTGGATCTCAAGCAAAAGGGGAGGGAGGCACAAGGGGAAACAGGCACTGTTTTAGAAGCTTCTTCACCTCTTAAAGCAGATATTCAGGGGCAAGAAAGGGATGCAGGGGGAGAAGGAGACTTAGTTAAAGTTGCCTCCATCATCTTCTGCTGGTGGGAGCGTTCTGTGAGCAAACCTCTGCTTGGGCAGCATTCCTTCCAATGGGCATAAACTCAGGGTCCCAGCTATTACCCTGTTATTCTGAATTTTATTTATTGTAAATTGGTTTGGCTATCATCTTAATTGATAAATAGTGTACAAATATTAAATAGACTAATCCAAGTAGCCCAGCAAATAAAATACAAGCTGCCTTCCTGGCCTGCCTGTGGGCTTTGCAGAAGAGTCTAGTTGACCACTTTGCGAAACAGTATGTTGGGCTTTTGCAGGGAAGCAGGTGGCGCTGTGGGTTAAACCACAGAGCCTAGGACTTGCTGATCAGAAGGTTGGCGGTTCGAATCCCCGTGACGGGGTGAGCTCCCGTTGCTCGGTCCCAGCTCCTGCCAACCTAGCAGTTCGAAAGCACGTCAAAGTGCAAGTAGATAAATAGGTACCGCTCCGGCGGGAAGGTAAACGGTGTTTCCGTGTGCTGCTCTGGTTCGCCAGAAGCAGCTTAGCCATGCTGGCCACATGACCCGGAAGCTGTATGCCGGCTCCCTCGGCCAATAAAGCGAGATGAGTGCCACAACCCCAGAGTTGGTCACGCCTGGACCTAATGGTCAGGGTTCCCTTTACCTTTACCTATGTTGGGCTTGATAGACTCCTGGCTCTGGTGCATGGGTCAGTCTCTCTGCTGAAACTATTTATGCAAGTAGATAAATAGGTACTGCTGTAACAGGAAGGTAAACAGTGTTTCCATGCGCTCTGGCTCTCGTCATGGTGTCCCGTTGTGGCAGAAGCGGTTTAGTCATGCTGTCTGCCTGTGGACAAACACCAGCTCCCTTGGCCTGAAAGCGAAATGAGTACTGCACCCCATAGTGGCCTTTGACTGGACTTAACTGTCCAGGGGTCCTTTACCTTTACCTTTTACCTATTTTAGAATGAAGAATTGATCCGCTACACTAGTTCTTCCTTTTTGCCAACTTTTTTTTTTTTGGCCTGTTTTTGTAACTGTTGGGAAAGGCCACGTCACCCTGAGCCAGCCAACATGCTATTTTAATTAGTAAACAAGGTTGCAATTTGCAAAACGAACAGGACAAACCTATGCACGTTTGCTTAGAAGCAAGTATCATTGTGCCTATGGGGTTAACTCCCTAATTACTTGTGTACTTGGGCTTATAGCCCAAGTTGGAAAGAATTTTTAAAAAATAAGGCTTAAATTGAAAGGCATATAATTCTCAGTGACACAGAGGACTGGTTACGAAAGCAAGTATTTGTCTATCCCTTTTGCAGCTAGGCTTCTTTGTATCTGAAGAATACAAAATCTTTACATTAACGTGCAGTGAACATCCACATTTTTATTTTATCTGATGAAGAGGTCTGTGCTTCTCATATACCTATATATTCCTTTAGTGAGAAAATGTTGCCATAATAAAAGTGACTTGGCAGATGCATAAAGAGATATTAAAAAGACAGAAGGTTTCTGGGAATTGGGAAGGACAAGGGACTGAATTAAGCTTAGATTTTCAAATTTTGAAAAGCTTCACTATAAGGGGGTGGGAGGGAAATAAGCTTGCTACATGACAGTGTTGATTTTGGAAACACCTAAGCTTTCTGTTTGTTTTACCTTTGCTATTCTTGGCTTTAATAATCACTGAATAACATTTACTCTCATGTTGCTGTAGAGCAGGGGTGGGGGCTAAATGCAGCCCCCTATGGCTGAAGGTTCCCCACCTATGCTATACAGAATACAAGGAGGAAACAAACAAACAAATAAAAAAGGCTTTTACCACAAAAGCTTGTTCAATAGATGCTGTATATTGCAACAGCTTCCCTTCCACATTCGCCCCAAACAGGAGTTGTGAACCAAACTTGTCCATTAGCGTAAAGAGTTATGAAACTCTATTTCAAGATCAATTTGCCTAGAGCACATGTAAGGAATACATAATTACTCAGTGATACAATTTCAAACATCTGCTTTATATGAAGCAATGACAAAATGAGTTACATAAGTGCTGAGCTAGATGGGACTGAAACAGATTTAAGTATTTAAACACTAATCTGCCCAAGTCATGTAGGTTCCGTGATTCCATTCATTGTTGAAAAAGGGGGTGGGAGCCTATGCAAAAGAGAAAGAGGGGCACAGGACCCCCATGTTCCATTTCTCTAGGTCCTTTTCTCCTTAGCCAAACCCTAATATTGAAAGTGTGCTTGGTTGGAAGAAACACACTGGGGGTAGGGGGAAGGTGCAGCCAAGTGAAGTGGTCTACGCTCCTTACTTCTTGGTACTGCAATAGACTCTTACTCTCCAATTCTGGTGCGATTAGAGCATACCAAATTGGTGTTTGCAATTAAATCTGTGTTCACATCCATCTGACCATCATGTTTCGTTTGACCCCAAGACTATACAACTAATTCCTTTACCATACCAAGCTGCAATATTTCCTTATAATGCAGAATTTGTACATAGGTTTAAAGAAGATCCACTCCAAGTGTGCTGAAGCAGAATCCGCCTCCCCCCACACGTAGGTTATCAGTTTTGCAATTAAAACTTAATTGAATATCCTATCAAGCTTTGCCAGGCCTTAAAAAAAAAGATTTTGCTGGCACCTTTTGTAAAGAGAGAGTAAATTACACAAGGATTCATTTAATTTTTTTACCCATTTACCTTCAGATGAGACCATATTGACAAGGTACCCATCAAAGTCAGATTTGTCCAGAATTGTAGTGGTAAAGGCCTGGCAATCCTGTTGAACCATCAAATCTACATTTGTTACTAGAATTTTATAAGTCATGGGTTCACACTACTAGTTTACTACCTGGCTGGCTAAAAAAAAATTGGCAAAAAATAGCGAGGTAAATATACATGTGTCCTATGTTTAACACTCTATTTATTTAGTAGTAGCAGCCATTACATATGACTTTTTGTATAATTATTACTCGTTTGTTGGGTAGGATCCAATCATCTTCTCTCCCTCATCTTCTGCAAAGGGAAGGGCTATCACATTCTTGCAGCATCTACCAATCATTTGTGCGCACAGATAGTTCTAGCAGCAAGTAAGCTATTCCTGTCATTGCTTCCAATTTCTTTTCTAAAACTCTAAGAAGTAGTAATCTTAACATAGCCCTTCTTTTATTGCAAAGCATTAGAGCATGAGGCAAGTACATTTTCATAGCTTTATTGCCTTCCATTTTCTTCTCGACACAATCACCATCTACTACAAAGAAGCAGATTTTGTTTGCAATTGTGACACAGAGGCAAGAGGTGGAATAGCATGCTTTAGTTCATTTGTACCTTGATGCAGAATAATCCAGGACAAATGCCTTAATGTGAGAAGTGTTCTGAGGACATTTGATTTAATTGGCATCTAGGGAAGGCCATTCTTCTCTCACTAACACGAATGAGCAGCCTCCTCCTGATGGCAGTGGATCTGGATTGGGTCCAAGATTCCTGCATCTCAATATTAATCAAGAAAAGAACTGCTGCAATGAGAACTACATCATCCTTTCTGTTCTTACCACAAAAGTGGGCAGGGGAGGGAGATGGGGTGAGAATAAGGGGTTGCACAAACACAAACACACACCCTTTATAGTATTCTAAATTTTCAGTGGTTGCATCAAATAAACTAGAATGTGCACATTCCAAGAACAAAACTACAAAATGCACAAGAGGATTTCCGAGCCTGGAAGAATGTTGCTGGCAAACAAAGGGACTGAGTTGCATTCAAAGACTTTGTAACCAGCTCTTTGCATCGCACAGCCCAGGTTTAGTCCCAACCCCCATACTCCCTCGCCCACCTCGTGAAGGCTTCACAGAAGAGGAAACAATTGATCATATATACAGCAAGTGGGAACACTAAACCACTCTAGTGCAAAGACGACAGAACACAGAATTTCTTTTTCATATAAAAGTCTACCACGTTTATTCAATACAGACATATTAAAGACAAGTCCTGAAAACCAGGAACACAACTCCAACACTCCGTTACGAAGTGTATATATATATTTATATTTTGTCAACAGCCGCTTCTGCTGATTGAGCCATTGAGGTTCTGTGTGTATTTATTCATTTTTATTTTTTTGCTTTTAATTTTAAAAAGCTCATTTTTTAGCTACCTTCTGTGAACAATGTGCCTCTTCGCCCTCAGCCTCTCACTGCATGTTAGCCAACCACTTTCCGGCATGAATATTCACATTTTTAAACGGCTACATACAGCCGCAAAACAGATTTATGTAAAAGATAAAAATGATGAAAACCCCAAGAGTCTCCAAAAAGAGAATTTACACATAATGCAAATGGTTCCAGTTGAGACAATCCAAAACAAGAGGCAATGTTTCTTTTCTTTCTTTTTGTGTGAAAGAGGATTGACTCACAAGGGAAATTTGGGGATCATAGACGGTGTAAAAGAGGCAAACCAAACACCCTTGGCTGGCCAGAGCCCCAGAGATTTGCTTATGACTGGTGGGGAGGGGGGGAGATTTCTTAGAAAGACGGCTGTAACATGACCTCCTTTCTCAGAATCCTGTTTGTAGGGAGAGGAGGAGCTTTTAGAGAGAGAGGAAAAAAAGGGGGGGGGAGAAAAGCACAACAACTCGGATGGCAACGTGTGCGTCCTCAGGAGACTCCCAGCCGTTACAAAACACACAGGGTTCGCCCACAGCCCAGTCAAAACAAGCTCGGATAGGATTACGATCTCCAACTGCCTGGGGAACGCAACATGAACAAACAGAGCCTGGACGGGGAAGGCAGAAAGGGGTGACCTTGGCAGAAAAGGGTGGGGGGCGCAGCTCTTCAAACCAATTCATATTTGCATTCAATAGTGTACTGGCTCCACCCTCCCTTTCCAATAGAAAACATCTGACATGCCTTTACTGTTCAGCACCCCTCGCCCGCCCCCCTCAAGCAGCACACCGGCGTGTGCGTAAAAATGATTCCACACTAAATAATGCCATGCGGGATGGTCCCTTTTTGTTGTTGTTGCTCGCCCCCCCCTCCAAAAAAGAGCAGGCTACTGCGGCGGTGGGGCACTAGCGTTCAGACGGAAAGCACACATCCTGGCGCAGGAGGCAGATTCGGGTCATCTTGGCTGGCTCTTAGCTAGTCGACGGGAAAGGCTGCGAGGGCAACCGTCCAGGGCTGCATAGCACCACAATTTTCTTAATAAAGAGAGAACAGTGAGTCAGTAGCAGCCGTGGCTCCGTCCGTAACGACGAGCTACAAAGAATAATAATCGTTCAGTGTCTCGTAGCAAATAGACAAGTCTGCTTCAAGTATATACGGCGCTGCCTCGATAATCCGCGTCTGGGGATTTGCAGTCGCACCTCGTCGCCGTCGCGTTTGGCCTCCCCCCCCCCCCGCCGCCATAAATCCCTAACTGTGTGTAGCGGAGAGGAAAAAGGTGCAAAGCCTCTTCCCATAGTCTGCCCCCTCGTGAAAGAGTCTGTCGGCGATCGGGAGGGCACGGCTGCATCCCGGACGGGCAGGGTGGGGGCGTCAGGGCCGGGGCTGCAAAGCGGAGACGCCGTACGCCGAGGCTGCCGCCGAGTCTCCTTCTCCGCTGCTGCTGTGACAGCAGCAGCTGCCGGTAGACGAAGCCGAGCCGGGGGATGCGGTGGCGGAGGAGGCCTCGGCCGGCGCCGTCGAGGGCGTCGTGGCCGCTAGCTGCAGCCGCCGGACGGCTTCTTTGATGAGGTTGCCGGACAGGATGAGTTCTTGGAGGAGCCGGTGCGGGTCGTCGTCCTCGTCGTCGTCGTCCTCGTCGCCCGCCGACAGCCGAGAGTGGTGCTGGCGCTGCTTCTTCCCGGCGCTCCGCAGCCAGCCCCGTCCGCACAGCTGCTTGGCCACCCGAGGGCTGCCCTCGCGGTCGGCGGCGCTGGGCGGGGACGGAGGCAGCAGCAGCAGCGAGGCCGGCGACAGCGCGTGGGGCGGCCGCGGGTGGTGGTGGTGCAGCGAGGCTAAGAAGCCGAGCCCCCTCGGGGACGAGTAGGGGGCCGCCCGGTCGCGGCCCTGGCGCTTGGGGGGCAGGCGAGGGGCAGGCGGCGCACGGCGCTGGGCGCTCAGCTGCAGCACCTCGCCCAGCTTGGCCACCAGCGCGTCCACTTCCTTGGAGCCGCTGCTCGCCCCGACGGCGCCGCCCGGCAGCGACACGGCGTGCTCCAGCAGCAGGAAGCGCTCTGCGCCCGCCCGCCGGCAAGGCATGGCAGCAGCCGGCTCCGCTTTCTTTTCCTCCGCTTGGCGCGCACGCTGCCGCCGCCGCCGCCTCCGCTGCTCGTTCAGCAGCTACCAATGAGGCGCCCTCTCCTCTCGCTCGCTCGCTCTCAAAACGCTGTTGTTGCTGCTGCGGTTGGTTTGTAAACAATGGGTGACGCGGCCGCGGGCGCGTCCAACTGCTACAGAAGCGAGGGGGGGAGCTCCGGCCCTGTTTGCCCACCTCGGCGGCCGTCGCTTCGCAGCCCGGACGGTACAGGAGGGGGGGCAGGCTAGTCGCAGCAAGGGCAGGCACGAAGGTGTCAGTGTGCGGGAGCGTGTGGTTTTATTACCCCCTCAGACACACCCCTGTACTGTGCGCTCAGGTGGACTCGCCCGCTTTTTCAAACGCCGGCCTGTACAGTAGGGAGGCAGGGAGGAGGCGGGGCTGGCGTGACCGCCGCGGAGTCAGTGAGGTCAGAGCTCGACATGGCAACAAACCAGGCGGCGCGCGTAGGCGCACGCGCAGAGCCGGCCACGCGCTCGAGACCTGCGGCGGCAGCGGGGTTGGGGGAGGCCGTTAGGTGAGATGCCTCAGTGGCCGCGCTCGCCCAGCCAAATGCCTGTGAGAAGCCCACCAAGCAGAGCATGAGCGCATGAGCAGTGGAGGTTAGAGCATAGCCGTCCGGCTAGTAGCCCCTGAGGTGGCGGCGGCCGGCACTGCCTTCCCGGGAGAGCGAGTTCCATAGCTCAGGGCTGTCTCCACACTGACTGGCAGCGGCTGGTCAGGATTGCAGGCCAGTGGTCTCTCCTAGCCGGACCTGGATTTGACCCTGTGAATAGTTCAGTCGGTGCTGTTGTTGTTTAGTCGTGTCCGACTCTTCGTGACCCCATGGACCAGAGCACGCCAGGCACTCCTGTCTTCCACTGCCTCCCGCAGTTTGGTCAGACTCATGTTTGTAGCTTCGGGAACACTGTCCAACCATCTCGTCCTCTGTCTTCCCCTTCTCCTTGTGCCCTCCATCTTTCCCAACATCAGGGTCTTTTCCAGGGAGTCTTCTCTTCTCATGAGGTGGCCAAAGTACTGGAGCCTCAGCTTCAGGATCTGTCCTTCCAGTGAGCACTCAGGGCTGATTTCCTTAAGAATGGACAGGTTTGATCTTCTTGCAGTCCATGGGACTCTCAAGAGTCTCCTCCAGCACCATAATTCAAAAGCATCAATTCTTCGGCGATCAGCCTGCTTTATGGTCTAGCTCTCACTTCCATACATCACTACTGGGGAAACCATAGTTTTAACTATATGGACCTTTGTTGGCAAGGTGATGTCTCTGCTTTTTAAGATGCTGTCTAGGTTTGTCATTGCTTTTCAGTCGGTAGAGACTCTTAATCTCAGGGTTGTGGGTTTGAGCTCCACGTTGCACATTGCAGGGGGTTGAGCTAGATGACCCTTGGTGTCCCTTCCAACTCTACAGTTCTGCTGTTCTGCAGCCGTTCCTAATCCAGCGCAAGGCATGCTTTTTGGGAGTGGGGAATGCTGAGTACAGTGTACGTAAACCACATTTGATTCATATTCCACCCACCAAACGAAGAGTCCTGGAACTAGTTCACTAAGGGTGCTGGGGATTGTAGCTTTGCGAGGTATCCCCATAACTTTAAAGCACATGACAACCCCTCCCCCCACAAGAATCCTGGGAACTGTAGTTTCCCCTCTCAGAGCTACAATTTCCAGCACCCTTCAGCTCCCACAAGTCTTCGGGGTGGGGGTGGCATGTGCTTTAAATTTATGGTGTGTACTCAACCTAGATCAGATGACATGGTTCTTAAGCCGTGTAATTTGCTGCATGTGGTTTAGGCCTTCCTTATCAAGACTTTTCTGTTATGGGCTGCTTTTGTCTTTTATCAGACTGATCATGTTTTTATGTGGCAAACTTTGTTATTTTTTACTGTTTGTGGGCCATGTTTCTATTTTATACTTGTGTGTTTTATATGACTGTTTTATTATGAGATCATGGTGATATTTCCCATTATTTGAAGCCACCCAGAGTAAATGCTTATGAATTAAAGGGCATGATATAAATTCTTGAATTTAAAAAAATATAACTGAATGAGGCTGGTGGTTTCTGATTAATGTGCTGTCAGTCCTAGGAAGGAGGAGAGAAACCTCAGGAAACACATGAGTGTGGCAGCAATTTCCCCTCCTGTTTGCAAGGAGGATATTGGCTGGGTCAAAATGCTTCTTGCAGTCCTTAACAGAGTATTTGTGGTTGACCATAAGTGATTGTTGGTAGACCTGGATAGAACTGAAATATTCTTCTCAGTTGTCCAGGACATTTATCCTGGGTATAGGAAGTATATAATCTTATGCTTTTCAGGCTTGTTGAATACTTTCTGTGTGAGGACATCCCAACTTCTCTGCTCTGCATTCTAGAGTGCAAGAAGCCCTTCTTGCTGTGATAGGCTATCGGCAACTGGGAAAAGTTGGAATGGGTAAAATATTTTTAAAACTGAAACAACTATCTTTGCATTATCATGGTTAAATATTTAGAGCAAAATGAAATAGTTACAGACAGTTACTTTGATTCTTTTCAGAACAAAGTAGTACAGAATTAATGGTTGATTGAGCTACTGTGCTTCTTAACAAAAAAAAAAGTGATTAGGCATCATTGAAAATATGCAGGTTCCAAAGGTCTTCCAAAGACAAAGCAATTGATAAATATTTGGAAATATGGCAAGTAAGAGATTTCCTATGCAGCAGGGTCATTGCATGCACAGTGTTCATGCAGCAATATCTTATACATGTTTACTCTGAAACAAATCAGACTGAACTCAGTGAAACCCACTTCTGAGTTAGGTCTCCATAGGTCTGCAGCTTTTAATGATAAAGACCAGATAAGACCTCCTTTTATTTGCAAAAATGGAGATTGCTTTGGAAAATGAGTTTCAAACTAGGGTTGCAGATCTAAGTACATTTTCTAGGAAGTAAGACAATGGAGTAACCTCTGAGTAAACATGGATAAATTCATGCTGCAGCTGACTCTTAGGACATGAGTTTTCACATGCAATATGTTGCTTCAACAGATAGATTGGGACCAACTATTGGGTTGCAGGCTGACCTAAGATGGGTTGGGTTACAGCAGCAGCTCCATTAATATTCAAATGTATGGTTAAAAAAAGTGGTGGATTTCGAACTGCATGTTTTGAGTAAACACTTTTTCAGGGTATATACATGAAGTTGTCTGAAAAAAGTGGGAGGTATATACAGCCATAAGTAGATGTGGAGGGGGAAGAGCATGTGTGAAGCCCTATTTGTCTCTCATATCACTTTCCAAGAAACAAATATTTAGAACAAGTTTCCTTCCTGCTTGGAATGGGTGCCATAGTTGGACCAGTCCCCAAAATAAGCTTGCTTGTGGCTCTGTAATACCTGCCGTGTTCCTAACTTCAATACAGTGATATAGGCAGATGTGACTGTATTGGATTATGGTGATGATATTGCCAACCCTTCACTAGTAGTTTCCAGAGTGGATTACAACAAATTGAAATTAAAAACAGCAGATTTCAATCACAGGAATAGGGTGGGCCTTGCAATCACTCATCTCAGGTGTTAAAAGGCCAAGGAAAGAGGTGCATCTTGAGGATTTGCCAAAAGCTGCATAGTGAAGAAGCCAGATGCACCTCTGTGGAGAGGGAATTCCACAACTTTGGGGAGAATGTCCTCTCCCTTTTGACTCTTTTTCTCTACAACTTTTGGATCAAAGAAAAGTAGAAATGCCATAGCGATAGCCAGTGAAGGGCCCATCTGTCTTCCTACAAAACATACTGTTCCACGCCACCCCAATCTCTGATTCCATGGGTTCCAGGCACTTTCTCAGGGTTCATGTTTCCTTTTGGAAATGAGGCACAGTGGAGACTTTGGTGTCTTTATGATATACGGTTTATTCAACCTGAGCCTGCAATTGGGGTTGGGGGGAGGTTCACAACACTAATTCCCTAAAAGGATCTTGTTTCTCCCATAGCCACAACCTTGGATTCAGGAAGAGATCCAGCATGGTTCTCTGTCTGCTTGCTGCTTTGCTTCTAGGTCACATCACTGCAAACTCATCTCTGTCAGGCTTTGTCCTTCTAACTAACCACAAACTGGGAGAAGGGCCCCACCCATTTGCTATCTCACACACAGCCTCTTTCCTTTGTTTACTTTAATGGCCTATCACCCAGGCTATCATCTCAACACAGGGAACTGGTGTGACTTATATTTTAACCCTTTTTGGATTCATGTTAGAAGGATCTTGCATGCAGCCTACTCCCTCCTTCCTCAAACTCATAACAATACAAAAGGAACAGTTTCTGCAGATATAGTCAATGGGACTATCTCAGCAATGGGACTATCTCCATACAATCTATGCACAAATTGCAAGCCATACACAGAGTTGGTCACAGCTCTCTGTTAGTTCATTCTGGAAGAATCTGGGCAATTATCCCATGGTGCCCCTACTAATGGTGTGAGAGGAAAATAAGACAAGCCTGTTTTTCATAGCCTGCCATGGCCTTTGGAGTGTCTCAGAGATGTGGGAAGTAGGATGAGGCAATCTGTTTACATAGGCCTGGAGTCCAGTCGTCAGAAGTTTCAATGCTCTGTTCAATACTGTAAATTTAGAGGGAATGTTTACATTTTTTCCTGCATATATGCTCTAGAGAAGTCTTGCCTTCAAGAGTGCCCTGACATGTTTGCAATTCCCTTTATGGCAATCTTCTGCAAGCGTCCATCTCCATTTTATTTATATTTCTGTTGCCAGATAATTCATAGTTTTCAATTCCATGGTGATATTTCTTGTCTTCTGTATGCACAAACTGTCTTTCCATCCAGCAGTGCATTGATTTACAATTTCCCCCTCCTTTGAGAACATAGCCTGCATTATCAGAATTAGCAAAAATGACTCAACCAGACAAGTTCACTGCCTGTACAGATTATTTTTGAGAAGTCTGTAGTAGAGGATGAGAACGATGCGGGGTGGGGTGGGGTGGGGTGGTGTAATTGGAATGGCATCTCTTCAGGACACAAATACAAAACCAAGTAAACAAAAAAATTGAATTAACAACAACCAAAAGCTGATTAACTTCAAGCAGTGTGTGATGAATTCACAAAATCAGTTTAGTGGTATGAGTTAGGCACATTGGGCATATTTAAAACTGTCTTGTTTATTTATCATTCAATAATAGGTAGAATACTTTCAGATATATGTTAACGTTACCGGTATTCTATATATGGATTGGTTATCATTTATCTAGCTGTCTATGTGTGGCTGCAGTTAGAGCCTCTGATCAATATTGCATTCAATTTTTTAAAAAGCATATTCTCTATTGTCCCCCATTCATAAAGTGTTAAATTCTGGAATCACGCAGGGATAGAGAGCAACAAGGTTATTGTATAGGGTAGCTGTTAGTTACCTGTGTGCAGAATAATGGCTTAATAAGGGGGTGACCCCTAATGAAAATCACATTCTGTTCTTCTTCCTGCCTTGTGATTCTACAATATCACAGTCTGAGAAGAAAAAGGGAAAGGAATGTGGCAGAATGCAAAATGAAACAGAAGCTTGCAACAATTTGTACTGTAAACATCAACTTTGCCAAAGCACTTAAGGTTGCTAAGTGATAATAAAGCACTCTCCAATCACAGAGGTACAGAATCCAAGCACACCATGATAAGGAACTTGTTTTTAATATTTCCCCCACTAAACAAATATGTGGGTGTTCAATGGTATGCATCTGTTTGGGTGCTTTGCTTGAGAAATTTTAGGGAGGGACTGGCTTCATGGCTTGGCAAACATCTTCATTAGACCATCTAGAAACAAAAATACTTGTTTGTTTTGTCCCTGCATGTGCCTGAATTTGCAAGTTAATACTGGGTGCAGCCTGCCAAGCACCTCTTTCATTTCAGCACAGCCTCGTGCAGAATCCTTGCTCAAACCTCGTAAGATCAATAGGATTGTGCAGAATCAGAGCTGGAAAATTGAGAATGGTGAGGGCACAGGACAGGCACTCAGGAATTGTTTCTTCTCCTGCTGGGTTGCCAACTGACTGGGATGGGGACAAACCTGGTCTGGCTTGGCATCGTGCCTTTAACAACAGCTTGGGGGGGGGTTCATGGCATGGACTAAAGCACTGCCACCTAATCAAGGTCGGCACATCAGGTTCCTGTTAAAGGCAGTAAGGCACTAGAGCAGATGCTGACAGAACAGTTTGCAACCCTGCTTGGAACATATTGCAGCCCATCAGGTCTGTGTATCTGTCTGCTTACGTGGTGTGAAGAAGAGAAAAATAGAGAAGGAACAGGAAATACTTTTGCTTCTTCCATCCCAGGAGAGGAGGGGAAAGGACATCACACAGAGCCTTCTCTACCAATTACAGTACATTTCTGTGGTCACCGTAGGCCTATCAAGCAGTACGGCGCTATGGTCTTAACCCTTACACATTCTAACTAGGAATAATATGCATTGTTAGATTTGACTGTATATTTCCCACAAATGTCTCCATTTTTCACATCCAGCTTGTGAAATATTGGTGTGTGGGAGAGAAATTAGATATACAATCAAAAGAGGAAAATAAAACACTGTTTTTAATACAATATAAACCTACAGGTTTCAGATGTATGTATATCACTTAGTTTTTTACCCCCCTTTAAAAAACAAAAACAAAAAACCCACCACTAAACCTAACTTCAGTGGAGAAATTACTATGTGAAAGGGTGGAGGCAAGTGGGAATGAGTATACTAACGCTTGCCCAATCCACCCGTGTTTTCATCACCTTCCGCAGGTTGAAAGGCAACTGTATGCAGTGGGGGAAGAGGCTCTGTGGAGGCTCCTTGTACATTTTGGAACCCCTTTCTCCAGTAGCTACTTGCCCCTCATTGCCAAAATATGAAATATGCATCAACTGAAAGAGAGACGGATTTACATATTCTAAAGTAAACAGGCAACTCCACACTCGTGTGCATTTGAATCACGTATGACTATGCACATGCTCACATTGAAGTAGGACCTGGGAGACCAGGGTTCAAATCCCCACTCAGCCATGAGTCTCAGTGGGTGACCTTGGGTCAGTCACTTGCTCTCGGCTTAATCTACCTCACAGGGTGGTTCTGGGGATTAATTGAGGAGGGGGAGAACCATATACACCATCTTGAACTCCTTGTGGGGAGGGGGAAAGGTGGAATATAAATGCAAATAATAATCTGACTTAGACTGACCAGCCCTTCAGATAAAGGAGTTCTTCAAAGAGATGACTGTTCTCTGACAGCTCTTCAGAATAGAGGACTGTCCTCTGTAAAGTGGAAGGCTCTGCAGATAGAAAGATAACATCTGTAGGCATTTAGATTCACACAGTGGGACGTTAATACTAAATGGTGTTAAGCCTTTCTCTGTTGTGTCAGGCCCTTATAGGTATGTATGTCTATTTTCTTTAATGTTTTATCATTACAGTTTTTCCCCCTTCACATGCTGAGATAAAAAATCAGTTAGTGCTTATTCTTCTTTTTTTAAAAAAAATCAGTTAGTGCTTCTCAGATGTTTCCCTTGATGATCTGTTAAGCAACCTGAATTATAATAAATCCTTAAAGTTGGCAATCAATAAACAAGTTCATAATGATGAATCACAGTATGTTGCTTTTGTGGTATTTAGGTTACAAGCTTAGAGATGAAAGAGACTTGTGTGCATTAAAGCACTCATTCCGCACAATAATGTATCTTGTTACCTTGGCTCTTAAACTTTGTAAACACAAACTTGCATAAATTAATAAAAAATTATATTCATTTAATTCATTCTGTGAGTAAACAGAAGCCCAGGGAGTGGGGGAAGAAGACATGCATTGTTGACTTTCATTCTCTTATGTACACTTTTAAAAATTTAGTTTTAAAAAAGCAGCAAGTACAATCACTTCACTAAGGTTGCCATCTCCCCTCTCCTGCAACTGGCCTCACATGTGTTTAACAATTAAATTCAATAGCTAAAGCCTTCCTAAGAAGAATATTCCCTTGCAGAAAAAACACTGTGCCAGCTACATTTTCTGCCCCCAGATGTTGGATTACAACTCCCGTTATCCCTGATCATTAGTCTTCCTGGCTTGGGCTAAATGTGAGTTGTTCTTCAACCACAGCTGGAGGGCATCACATTGGGCATCCCTGAAGTCTAGTTGTATTAGGGGGAGGGGCAACATCTCAGTGGTAGAGCACATGCTTTGCATGCAAAAAGTGCTTAACACCTCCATATCCATGTAGAGATGGAAAAGACCATTGCCTGAAACCCTAGAGTGTGTTGTCTATCAGTAGATGATATAGAGCCGGATGGACTATGTTCTGACTCAGTAGAACGCAACTTCCCAGCTTCCTAATCATACGTTACCATTCAGAAATGAAACGTCAGTGGCTTGTAATTCAAAGATGCTACGCATTTGTTGTCATTCTGAACATGTTGCTACCATTAAGTAACAAACAATAAATTAATTGCTCATGTCACCTTTCCAATGCTGACTGACTGTGTTCTAATTCCATCTAGGTGGAGATGAAAAAGAAGATTGCTTTGTTCTTGAAGGCAGCTGCAGCTACTCACCTCCCAAAGGTCCAAGTGGGGAAGAAAAACTCTCTGATGTAAACAATCAAGACAAACAGAGGTTGGTGATTACATTTTCTGCTGCCCAGGTGAAAGGTGTGTAGGGTCCTTTAAGCTATTGGGAGGAATTCAGATGCAAAGAAGTTAATCAGCACAAGAAGAACCCTCATGCAGTTGATAGTTTGATTATGCACAAACCTGCAATCACAAAGCAGTGACTGATGTTTGACATTCTTCAGTGGCTGCTCCTTCAGCAATTTGCCATAAGGCATTTTCACTCAAACAAGGCAGATTCAAAGTTTCAAAATACCAGTGAGCAAGGAACACCTGGAGGCAGAACCTGGTAGGTTTCCTTTATGTTGCAACTGGGCATAATCTAGCTTCTCTCAGTAACTGAGAGAACTGTTTGCATCCCAGCAGATAATCAGACTGAATTCTTACAGCTGCTTAGATGCATTTATTCTTTTGACTGGTGAAAGGGGGACAGATTGACATTGCAGCTTTTAATATACTAACCTGTTCTCTCTCAAAAAAAGTTCTTTTGCCATTATTTTAAAGTTCAACCTTATCTTACAGGACTAAACTTAAATCCCCATGCAACCACTTTTCTCAACCTCTTTCTCTGCAGGTGGGGGCCCCATGCCCAGTATTCTCTAGTGACTCTGATATATTGTCTCTTATGGTCCCCTGCATTTGTTCCCACCTGCAGTTCTTACGTTTTGATAATTCAACGGTAAATTACACATGTCAAAAAGTAAAGGAAGATACTCATAAGTTAATATTGCATACATTATTTGTATACAAAAATAGTTTTAAATAACTTAATCGACTAAACAAATAAAAAATAATTGACTAAAGGTTGATAAATATATGTGTAAAGTTAAAGTAACATTTCACTATGTTTTCTATGCTGTGTGTGGCAGGGGTATTGTTTTCATTTGGTACTATGTTATATGTTTTGTGAAATTGTATTGTAAACTGCCCCGTGATCCTCTGATGAAGAGTGGTATAAAAATTTAATTAACAACAACAACAACAATTTAATAATAAAGGAAAATTGTAATTGTAATTGGTAGACCTGGGTGGAGCTTGTCCAGAAACAGTTGTTTCAGTAGAAAAATAAGGAAACATTTTGAATATGTGAAAGAAAATTTTAAAAATCCTTCCAGTAGCACCTTAGAGACCAAATATGTTTGTTATTGGTATGATCTTTCGTGTACATGCACACTTCTTCAGATACCATATGTGCTGAATATGCATTGGTCCAGTCATGGTGTCCAGAATGTAATAGGACCTAAATCAGATCTCCACTGAGCCCAGCATTCTATTTATAGCCAACCAGATGCCTCTTGAGCAGTCCACAGGTAGGGCATAAAGACGATATCCAGCAACTAGTGTACAGTACTGCCAGAGAAGATGGAGGCTACATATCACCATCATGGCAAATAATAATTGATAGATCCATCCTCCATGAAATTGTCTAATTCCCCCTTTAAGACTAGTGGCTCTCAAGATCTTTGACTCTCCAGATGTCGTTGGTCTACAGCTCCCATCTTTCCTGACCATTGACCATGCTCAGTAGGGCTGATGGGAGTTGGGAGTCCAACATTATCTGGAGGGTCACATCCTCCCCATTCTTGCCATAGCACATTGGTAGCTCATGAAAAAAGTTCCAGGTTTTGCCATTGGCATATTCTGTTAAAAAGTATCAGGTAGCTGTGTAAAAGACCCTTAAATCTAGTCAGCCAGTGTCGGAAGCAGAGTGTTCAACTAATCTGGCCCACAGAGGGATCTCCGCTGGAATGAACCGGCCCAAGCAAGGTAAACCTTGCTGACTCCTGGACTAGATAGAGCAAAGCTCTTCTTCTTCTGTCAAGTTACCTATACTGTTACCTATATCTACTTTCTCCACACCTTGATTTAAAAAAAAATAAATCCTCCCCCCCCCACTCTTTGTTCACTCTGGCTACCTCAACTTGCATCAAGTTTTACTAAATTTTTGCTAGTGACCCAACTCTCTGCCACCTGACGTTTAAGAAGGATGTCTGTATCTTACGACTGGGGAACTGAATAAAGCACCAATCTGTTGTTTGTGCCAGAACAATATATTACTGTATGAAACTGCCGCTTATCTATTCCAAAGGCAACAAAGGAGGCAGCCATAATGAAAGACTGTCTTCAGGTGAAATCGGGAGACTCTTATATAATTGCACAAAAAAAGGATGGTAAAAAATAGCAGCCACCTCATACATATTCAGCAAAATCAGTGAATAATATTCATAGCCGTGCATAAATAACATAGGTTTCCTCTGTAGCATTTCAGAGTCATTGCATTATGTAGTCTGATGTGAGTAATTTTATCCTTTAGATTCTCCGTGTAATTGCGTAGATATTTAATAGTCTTAAAAAGTTTGATGACTAGCCGAATACCGTTAATTCGACTTGCCGCCCACGGTATGTCAGTCAGATCCACTCTCTCACAACATTCAAAAGAACTTTCCCCTCTGCTAATAGCTTTTAGCAAGGGAGACCATCCACCAAGCCTTGTGGCAGAATAGCTTGTGAGTGGTTTAAGTGATACTAGGCGGTGGTGGTCATAGCTCAAGGAAAAGTCAAGGCCAGCCCGAGGTGGGAGGGGAACACCAGCTTCTCCGCTCCAAGGCAGGTTTATTACTGGTGGCATGCAACAGAAGCACCAGCACTGAGGGTCATCTGCCATTACCCAAAATGCCCCAATGTAGCATTGCTCCAGGGCATCGTCATGGACTAGTTGGATGCAAAGGAGCTGTGGGAGGCACCAGCTGCAGAAGCCCTTAGGGAACTCCCAGGAGAGGAAAGCGCAGAGCCAGGGGATTGGTGGTGGCACAACGAGGAGTGGTTACAGATTGGAAGGAGAAGGTGACAGAGTTAAGTGAACAGGAAGATGCTGCAGCAGAGCACAGTTCAGACTGCGAGGCAGAAGCAGGGGCTGGGGAGAAGTGGGGGAGAGGCAGGCTGCTGAAGAAGCCAGGGAGTCTCCCACTTCTGATGCCCCAAAAACATGAATGTGCATCTGTGGATGGGGAAATGCAGTGTGGACAGAAGCACTGCCCACAATCATCCCAATCATAGGAGCCAACTCTTAGGGGCCAAGGTCTCCCCCATAAAATATTTGAGGAAGCCACCCCTCAAATTTGGTGAGCATTGCCATTCAAATGGTTTGTGTGCACCACGTATGCAGGGCAGAGTTTAACTTGCCCCCCATATTTTATTCAAGTTGGCACCCTTGCCCCCATTGTACCCCCTGCATGTAGTCTAATCCCACTCTAATCTCACAGTTTTTCCTTGTGTTGAGTGTGGAAGGCCTGCAACTTTTACTCAAGGTCACTTGAGCATGTGTACAGCCCTCTGCGTGACTGCGGACCCTGATAAAGCAGGGAGTCCCTTCCTGTTTGCACACGGTTTTCTGCTCAAATTTAAGTAAATGTGGTGAGTAAAAGTTCCCTGCAAAGCTTCCCCCTCTCAACACAAGGAAAATTTTGGACTGAGATGGTGGGAAAACATGCACAAGGATGTCAGGGTGGAGCTTGTATGCACTTATCACACCCTTGTCCCCCACCCACAGTTTTTGTTCAGACAAATTGCTAGATACACCTGCTGACATGCCAGAAAGAAAGGAAATTATTAACTGTCAATAGAACACCAAAATTCACCCACTCATGTTGTTATTATTTCCCCAATCACCCTATTAGGAGTTCCTCTGTTGGAGGGGTCAGTTCCAGGCATAAAGAGGGAATAATCCTGGGGATTGTGTGTCAGGCAGCTCCAGTTTAGATAGTGAGAGCATGAAATCATTGCCAGTTCCATGCCCTTTCAGTAGCAAAGGATGCTGGATTTAACATATCCATTGGAACCAGCCAGCCACTTCCTCATCTGCAGGCATCAATCTTGACATATTCAGTCATCAGTTCTTGACTCTCTGTTGGAGGGTGGGTGTGGATTGATGGTCCTGCCTCATCTTGTTCTGTCATTGCCAACTAGGGTGACTGTGTGTCCTACTTTACAGGCCTCTGTCTGAAATGCTCTCTAAGTCACTGCCCAGTTTAAAGGTAAAGAACAGTCAATAGGCGGATCATGGACCTTGAGGGTGCCCTTTGAAAGTAAGCTCCTGAACAGCACTACCATGAAATATATGTTTATTTAAATTAAAATGCTCATCCAAAAATACACAAAGGAGGACAAGTCTTACTCCACCCCACTTAAAAGATTAGCACCACAGTAGAGGGTAGCTTTACTACCAAAGGACTGGATTAATAAAAATGTCTTAGGCTGGCACCTAAAAACTGACAATGATAGTGCCAGGTGTGTTTTCCTTGGAAACACATTCCACTAACAGGCTATGGATCAAGTTGATGCAATTTCTTTCTTAAGCAGCACATGGCTCATTAACCTATTTTATTATTGAAAGGGTTTTTTATTTAAAAAAATGGATATTAGTATTTTTTCCTCTGTGCTGCTTGCCATTCCTCCCCCCCCCCCCAAAATCAAGAATAAGCTGCTAAGGTATGTATGTATGTATGTATGTATGTATGTATGTATGTATGTATGTATTTTTCTACCCCTGCTGCCCACTATATAGTGGCAGCTTAAATATATATATCAAATTCATTAGTAACTGAAAATCAATAAAACACAAATTAAAAACAAGCAAACATTGCTTATAGCTGTGTGCTCTTGTCAGTAAAATGTTTCCTTATACAGCTGTGTGCATGAAAAACAGTTTTCGGTTGATGCCTAGATGTTCTGTGCACCATTCACTGTTTCTAGAAACGAATTACAGATGAAGTTCAAAACTAAGTAGGTTAAAAAAAGAAGTTTCTGTGAGGCTTTGATTCCTCCCATTGACCCATTGATCCTTCACAAATCCCACAATGCCAAGCACTCAGATCTAGTTTCCTCTTTTGAAGCCACCAGAGCATGTTTATAGTTGTTCCCAAAAAAAGTATTAATGCCCTTGCAGTTATTTATGCTGCTTAATTTAGCAAGGACATATACAGTATGCAGAACCAGGCCAGCACACATTCATCTCTTATTATGTCACCAGAAGAGGAACTGCCTTCTGCCCATCACATTTCTCTGCTTAGTGTAAAATGATCTGGGCTTGAATGGATCATATTATGATGGCTTGCCAAGATAACAGGCATCCTTGATGGTTTTTCTCTCTCTCACCACCAGTACTTATTCCACAGAATCCCTGTGTTTGATTTTTCCACTTCCTCATACTTTTTACATAAGCATTTAAAGCCGCTGTTGCTTCTAGCAAAAGGTCTCCTGGCCAAGGATGGCTTATACAGACAGAGTGGAGAAAGTAGGCACTAGAGAACTGGACATGTATCGGAATATCTGATTCCTGTTGTAGAAGGCAGGATCTAGACTCAATCTAACTTGAAAGCAGTATATTGAGGACAAGCACGGATGATTCCGGACTGAGGAAAAAAACGACATTTTTGTGCTATAAACGCGTACACAGCCTTAGAATAATGAATTATGTGCTCAAAACCAGATTCTATGCCTATGCAGTGGCATGACTGAGGAACTGTAGAATACATACTACCAGGCTCAGGGCTGCCTGTGGAGAGATCCATAAAAGAATTTGTGCTCACATTCGACAACAGCCACATGGATGCTGTTAGCCCAGAGATGGAAAGAAGAAATAACCCCAACCAGAGAAGAATGGCAAACCAAGTTGATGGACTATGCTGAAATGGCAAAATTAGCTGGGAAGCTCAGAAATCAAGAGGACAAAAACTTTAAAAAAGAATGGGAAAAGTTCACAATCTACTTACAAGACCATTGTAAGCAGGTTAAAACATTAGCAGGATTTTAACCACACTTGTAAAGTAACGGAAAGTATGGATAATGTGGAAGGATAATAATTTGGACAAGTGTTGATATGGAGTTGTAAATATTATCATTAGGACCCATGGAAGGGATGGGGAAGTCAGGCGGTTCAGAGCAATCTCAATATTTGGATCTTGAATTATTTTTTGATGTATGCTTATATTTTTTGAAAATCAAATAAAAAAATTATATATACAGTGATACCTTGGGTTAAGTACTTAATTTGTTCCGGAGGTACTTTCTTAACCTGAAACTGTTCTTAACCTGAAGCACCACTTTAGCTAATGGGGCCTCCTGCTGCTGCCGCGCCGCCGTAGCACAATTTCTGTTCTCATCCTGAAGCAAAGTTCTTAAGCCGAGGTACTATTTCTGGGTTAGCGGAGTCTGTAACCTGAAGCGTATTTAACCTGAAGCGTAACCCGAGGTACCACTGTATATAAAAAGAATTTGTGCTCTCATGGATTCTGGAACATATAGATCTGTATTCTAGCTCTGGTACAGTTGCCACGACTTAAGAGAACCAGGCATTCCACACACCTGGTGCCCTCCAGATATTTTGGACTATAACTCCCAACTTCGCTGACTGTTGACCATGCTGGGAAGGCACTAAGTTGTTGAAGGCTGCAATAGATTAATTAAAACCTGCATACTTGCCCAGAAATCTAGAAGAATATGTCTGTATTGCCTTTGCCTTGTGCTTTTCCTTCGCCAACTGGGACAAGCAGTATCATCACCCAAGATGGCATACGTCAGTGACATAACTCACCTTAGAGAGAACTGGACTTTTAACCGTTGATGGCTGGTGTTACATCATATCCCGTGATGCCATTGCTCCTGCTCATCAAGGCTTCCCTTAAATTATGTAACCATTTTTTCTGTGTGATCACTCATTTCATAATACATCACACTGGTACATCTCTAAACTTCCTCCTTCCCATCTCTCCCCTGCCTCCATATTTCACAATGATAATAAAGGATCGAACCAGATTATGGGATGCAAACTAAGAAGAAGAAGAAGAAGAGTTTGGATTTGATATCCCGCTTTAATGTGTGTGATTTTGGGTAGTGACCCGAAGGAGTCTCTAAGTGGCTAACATTCTCCTTTCCCTTCCTCCCCCACAACAAACACTCTGTGAGGTGAGTGAGGCTGAGAGTCTTCAGAGAAGTGTGACTAGCCCAAGGTCACCCAGCAGCTACATGTGGAGGAACAGGGACGCGAACCCAGTTCACCAGATTACGAGACTACTGCTCTTAACCACTACACCACACCACACTAGGGATGTGTCTCTCCTATGCTACTAACTACTGTATAGTTAAGCTAACCCCATATATTGGGGATCAGAATATTGTTATCAGAGTAGACGTTTTTACTAGATAAAAGTAGGTTTGACCCCAGCACCTTTCTCTCTTGCTCTTATGTGAACAGAACCTGACAGTTTTGCCTAACCTTAAGTGTTCCCGGCTCATTATGATGTGATGTGAAAAGCCAGCAAGTTCCAGTGATTATGCAATTTGGGAAGGGATTGCATATATCCCCCCCCTTGATGTTTGGAGGATTTGAGGAAGCATCTGGTCTTTCTTGTTTACTGCAGCTATATTCCCCAGGAAGTTGGCTTGAAGGGCTCCTAGGAACATATTTTTAAGGAAATTCTCTTTACTTCCTGAAAATATCCAATTCAGTAACAAACATTTTGAGACTAATGTGTCATCTGCAACTTATTATTTCTGTTACGTGCTTCAGCCTGGGACACAGGAATATATAGCTATTGGGAAAACATAAGGGGCAAGGACTGTTTTCAGGTAAAAACCCATTCCTGAGCTTCATCAAACTCATATTGTGCTCACATCCTCACGTTGCACTCAAGAGTATTCCACTGCGGTCAGAACTTCACAGGAAAACTCAGCACAGCACAGAACGGAGTTAGTAAAGGGCAGAGACGACACTTTCAGTCTTACATATCTGATGTTAGGCACCTAGATCATAGAGACATAAATAAAACAGGAGAGGGGAAATAAGGCCTTTAAATATGGCTCAAGGTACCTAAAAGGCAGCTAGTGTTAACTTACAGGTATTATTTATGGTCTGGTATGTGCTTGAATAAGTGTCAGCAGTTGCTCAAGCAAGTAGTTCAACAGCATGTTTAAAATGAGCATATTACAAGCAGACCATGTTTTTAAAAAGCATCTTTTTCCCCCCAAGTCTGCTTTCCCACCCTAAAGGTATGCAGCTGAACTGCCTGCCATTGGCAATTGTTAAGTTACAGCTGGGGAAAAGTTGCAGAACCTGTCCTGATTTATGAAAAGCAGTTGGCTTTGCAAATGTCAAGATTCCTTATGGGAGCAAACAACAGCGGCACTTTTTACAGATTGGGAAGTTACTCCCACGTTCTGGGTGCCACTCCTGTGATAACACAGCCGCTGGTTCTCCCAAACATCCTCCCATTGTTAGAGATTTTATCATATTTGTAAGGAATGTGTTTTTTTAAAACCCTCAGTATCTCTTTTCAAAATGGTAATAATATCAGAAGACTGTAGACATCCATCATACCAAAACTCTTGCAGTTATGAAGTCTTGCTGCAGGTGTGCAAATGGGACAGAAAAAGGGAAGGGAAAACTATCTCTCAACAAACAGGTAGGTCAGCTATTTCAGGTCCTTTGTGGCGGCACAGAGGGTCTTTGTTAGCCTTGTAAGTCTGGTACTCGGAGCAATTGGTTCTGCTTCCTTGTTTGATGTCACAGCTTTAATACTACAGAGCACCACATAGCTTGCTTCTATGAAGCAATGGGGAAAACATTGCTCCTGCATTCCAAGGCCCATAGAAACTCTTTAATTAAATAGTCAAAACTTGGATAAACATATTAGGGGTGAAGGTTCAGCAAGTGGTTCTATTTTACTGTGAAGAAGAAAAAGGGTGCCTCTGAGCATGTGCAGTATGCCTTTCTCTTACCATGGATTGCCTACCACTATGTCTCTTTCATGGGGGCAGGGGGACTTCTAGGTTAAATGATATGGCTTACGGCCAGACTTGGTTTCTGCTTCCTTAAAAATTAAATCATCTCCCTTGCCCTCCAATCCTGTTCAAAATTCAGATATTATATATTAATTGTCCTAGATATTCCATGCTGGGCCAGATTTGGAGTACAATTTATAACATCTCAAATCCTCACATTTTATAACTTCCTGTCCATTCACTGATACCCTGATTGAGTGATTTAACACAGCTAAAGGAACTGGAATGTCTTGTGTTCAGTATCAAATGTAAGGGCAGCTTGATCTATAAATAAACTTAAGATGAGGAGGGAGAAAGAGATATTTATTTGAGAAATCAGTTTCTCCTAGTTTTGTGTAAGTGCCCCACTCTGTTTTGTTATTAAGTGACTGGTGTTTTTTCTTAATGAATGAAAATAAACTAAAAAAGCAATGACCTCTAACCAATGCAGTGCAGCACAGATGGCTCTATTTGGAACACAATGTGTTGGAAAAACAGTACAGACAACTATTACGCCACCAGCAGAAACAATGAGTCAGCTCTGCCAAGGTTGTTATGTTGGATGATAAACACAACTGACTATAGATCCAGATGTAAACAGAATTAAGTCAGAAGGCTTGTTATATCACAGACAAGGAAATGTAACATGTTGGCTCTGAGTATTACTCAGGATTGCAAACACTTTGTAAACATCTGATTATGTGGCCCCAGGTTTACTCCTATCGTCTATTTATGCAGAGTACTGAATTAATTAACATGAAAGGAGACCCAAGCTTAGCCATATTCTGTGACCCACATCACTGACCCATAAACCATGCTCTTTCCTATAGGTAGATTTCATAGATATACATAGATACAGATGAGTGCTTTGCCAACATAATATCATGTGAAATTTCTCCATTGCATGGAAGAAACAGATATTTAACTTGTAATGCTGAGTGGCCCACAAGTATTTTTATCTGTACAGCTCTAAGGGCAGCTGCGATCCACTAAGGCGGCAATCCTAATCCCACTTTCCTTGAAGTAAGCCCTAGTGAATTCAGTAGGACTTACTCTGAGTAGACATGGTTAGGACTGCAGCCTAAGTTTTTGACCACACAAAATGGGCAGTGGCCAGTAAAATTATGTGACACCATTGCCTAATACAATAATTTTGTATTTTCTTATTCTTCCATGGCCAAGACTCCTCCTAGTTTTCTTTAGGTGTTATATGGAACTGATGAAGGAGATAATGGATTAACCCAGAATATCTGCAAAATCAGACAGTTTAGGACTTCCGGGTTAGCACCATCGACTAATGGCGGATTCCCTCTGAGCTCCGGAGGGAATCGGCTCCGCAGGATCGGGTCTTGCCACTGCGGCGACGCGGGGACCCTTAAAAATCACAGGCGGTGAAGCCTGTGAGCGTGGTGACTCGGTGGGCACCATTTGCGCCCCCCCGAGCTGCGAAGGAGCCTTTTTAAAGGCTTCGGAACGGGGACGGGGTGAGCGGCGCGGTGCTGAGAGTTGACTGCTTCTCCTGCGGAGTGAAGCCGCACTGCTGTTGTTGGAGAGTGCTGACTTCTTGTGAGCAATTGGACTTTAAAGTAACAACCCGTGAGTAGTACGGAAATTGGAACTGTAAAGAAAATTTTTATGAATTAGGCACGATCGGGGAAGGTGTAAACAGGAAGTCCGCCTCCCCTCCTTGTAAATAATTTAAAGCAAGGACCTGCTAACTAAGGTCGAGAGAACCCTTCCCCTCCCCCTTCTTTGGTAAAAGACTTTAATTTCACGGTTTGGCAGCATAAGAAATCTTACTGGAGGATAAAGAGCTAATTTTAGGAGCTGAAGTGCCACCCTCCCGGACCCGGGAGTGCTCCGCGAGAGAGCCTGTTGATGAGGTACTGAAGAGTTTGACAGCTGTCAAATTAGCTGTCAAGACGGAAAAAGAGAACTTTGTTTCTGTTGCTTCTGCTGGTTATATTTGTTACAATTTTGTTACAATTTGTTGAAAACAAGGAAGAGCTGATACAAACTAACTTGATTTTTGGATTTGAACTGGAATGAATATCAAGGAACCAAAATCCCTCTAGAGGGGTTTTTGGGACATTACAAGAATGGTTGGAGGAGGGAAAATTCAGGCTGAATTGGACAGAGTATTTGTTCTCTTGGGAAAGTTACAAGGCCAAATTGTTCAATATCAAGGACTATCAAAAAAACCGGCAGAGAGGAATTGAGAGAGAACTAAGAGCCTCGGATGTGAGATCTCCAGGCTAATAGTAGACTAAGACTGATGGACATTTGTCGGGGATTGAAACCGGGAAAGGGGTGTGTGTGGAGTTTGGGAATCCAAAGGGTACATAATTATAATCTGTTCTGTTTTTATTTTGTTTTTGTTATGTGTATGAAAATTGGGAAATTCGTGGAAGGGAATTTGGGTCGACTTTAGAAAAAATGTTTTAAGAATGAGTACTGATGTATAAGTATTGATGTTTAAGTTTGGATAAGGTAAAATTGGTTTTTCAAAATGAACTAAATTAAATGAAAATAAGGTTAGCAAAAATAAATTGAGGAAATGGATGAAAGAGAAAAAGTAAAATAATAATATGTTAAATTAAGTATAGAAATAGGTTAAAAATTACGGATAAGGATTTGCTGAACTAACAATTTGAATTGGAATACAAGAAGGGGAGGTATGAGGAGGTCAGGGAAATATGTTATTGAAAAATAAGTATTGTGAACTCTATGTGTTTTTAAACTTTTTTCCTTTTTCCTTTTTGATTCTTTTTTATTGTATTAAATTTGAAAACTTTAATAAATATATTTAAAAAAAGAAAAAGAAAAATCAGACAGTTTAGGGTGGGGAGAGATGGAAATACAGATAAAGGTAACTTGGTAAAGGCTATGAAATGAATGAGAAAGATCATGACATTGATTTTTGCGTGTGTGTGAATTTGGCCTCATTGTGCACAGAATCCTAAGCAGCTTCCAAGCAACTGAATGCTGCTGGGTCAAGGATTCATGAAATTAATGAGCACTTACCTATTATTTTTACTGGAAATGATCTGACCTATAGGGGGAAACAAGGCTTTTCCAGCAATTTTAAGTAGAACGTGGATCAAAAGGGGACATAGCTACTGCATTTGCTGCACTTGCAGTGTTGTATAGGCAAGCCTTTTTTTGAACATCCATACACTGAACTACTTGATCACTTTGAAAGAGGCATGGTTTTCTGAAACTTCTAGCCAGTATTAGAGATTATTACTGTATTGGCAGATGGCAACAGCCTAAAACGCCCTGCTTGATAGTGGGACCACAAATTCAGGTTTCATCAAGATTAATATTATTATTTATTAAATTTGTATGTCACTCTTCATCCATAGATCTCAGGGCGTTTCACAGCATATGATGATCAGTCATTATGGGGAATCCAGAAGAATTTATTAGACATAAATAAACTTTCACTGAAACTTTAAGGACTAACCTTTCTTTTTCTTTGCTTGGTATTGACATGTTTTCATACCTTTCAGTACAGCATTTCAGTAGGCTTTGCAATATTTATTTACAGCCTTTTCCTTGAATTCATAGCAGACGTCTAGCCAAAAAGTAAAAATAAGTTTTTCATAATAAATTCCAGCCGTGCAAACTCCATAGCATGTGAAACTCATTATGAGATCCCCACTCCACCCCCTCATGTGTTTTCAGTGCCATCTCACAATTCTGTTTAAAATGTAGGAAACAAAATAGAAACCATATTTCCGCCTTTTAGCCTCTCCTGTGATATTTATGTGCATTTTTGAGTGACTCTAATTCAGTTTCGAATGCACAGAAACCCAGGTTTTAAACCGACTGAGGTTGATGAAAAGGAAACTGTTAGGCATGGCAGTTAAGTAAGCTCCCTATACAGAGAAACAAGATACCGCTAGGTCAGAGGTAGGCAACCTAAGGCCCAGGGGCCGGATGCAGCCCAATCGCCTTCTCAATCCGGCCTGCGGACGGTCCGGGAATCAGCATGTTTTTACATGAGTAGAATGTGTGCTTTTATTTAAAATGCATCTCTGGGTTATTTGTGGGGTATAGGAATTCATTCCCCCCCCCCCAAATATAGTCCGGTACCCCACAAGGTCTGAGGGACAGTGGACCAGCCCACGGCTGAAAAAGGTTGCTGACCCCTGCTCTAGGTGTAAGTTGCTAGAAACAAATAGGAACAACATCACCTCAGCCCCCTGCATACGAGCACCAAAAGTTATGCAGCTGACCACTGTTGGAAACAGTGGAGTAGGGACTGGGCTTTTGTTTGATCCAGCGAAGGAATTTCTGCGCATGTAAATGCATATTTATATTTACATGTCAGCCTTTACGTGTTTTATATTGATGAATGAACCAATGTGCTCGGCCTAATGAATGGTTAGTTATCCATTCAGCACAATTACATATTTGTATGCTTCCCAGATTACGCAACTGGAAGAGTGTTCTCTCCTACATAAGCTAATGTTGGGTGGGGTGACTGTTACAGTGGGAGAAACCTCTCATGCGAAGGGAAGTCAAGCTGCAGCAGTAGTGATGTCAAACATTCAAGAGTACTAATCAAAGCAGTTTTGAAGACACGAGACATATCTTGGCCTGCCCTTCAAAACAGTTGGAGGGAGGAATTCCCTTACATATGAACATATGGAACAAAACCTCAAAGTCTTCTGATATTAGGGCAACACTGTTTCTGAAGGGGGCAGTTTGGAGGAGAGGGGCAGTGGAAAGAAAGGGGACTCCCTTGCTACCTTATTTGCTGTTTTTCTCCACATGGTTGCAGGTGTATGTGTGTTACTCTGATGTCAGGACCATGGAGAGTCAAGACAGGCAGACCCGCACACGGTTCGTTGGAAGGGCCAAAGGAGAGTATTGTTATTAATTTGGGTGGGGGTAGGCTGTATGCCGAGACCCTTCTAACCTCTGAATCCAGCAAGTGTTAAAATATAAGCCTGGATAGGTTCCTAATGAGGTGATCACTTGGGTGATGGGCCTTTAAGGAGAAGGGGCTCTGTGTGAGACAGCACATGGGTGGGGGGTGCAAGATGGCAAATTGGTGGGACCACTTCCTCAACTTGCAGATAGTTAGAAAGAAAAAGTCAAGGTTGAGAGCAGAGAGTTTGGGGCAGTGATGCAGGCTAGAAGAAAAAGCTGCAAGCTGGAGAGACGGAGAGAGAACAATGCTTGGTTTCTGTTTGAATCCAAGGCTGCAACTATGGGAGATGAAAGCCCTCCATCCTAGGCTCAGGTTGTATATATGTGTAAATAAGCCATACACACACACACACACACACACACACACACATGCCACAGTCTCTGCTGTGTCTCGTTCCAAAGGAAACATGAGCCCTGGGTAAGTGCCTGGAATATTGCACCGCTCGGAAATTGGGGTGGTGTGCAACAGTATGTAGTTCAGGTCAACCTGAAGTCAAGGTCCAAAGTAGCAAACCAAGATCAGAGAACCCACAGACAGATCTGCAGGTGGGGAGCGTGCTCTTGCACTCAGCTTCCACTTGTGAGCTTCCCCTGGGCATCTGGTTGACCACTGTGAGAACAGAGTGCTAGATAGGCCTTTCGCCTGAACTTTTTATGTTCTGGAATTCAAGTCAAGTTCCAAAAAGGGCAAGGTAAGGTGTAGGAATCTCAAGAGCAACTGTTACAGTTGACAAATTCCACAGAATGAGGAACCAGGCCTGAGGCAACAGTTGTTGCTAAAAAATGGAAAAAGGAGGTCAAAAAGGGGCACATATCTGCATAAAAACTGCCTTTGCTAATTTACATGAATAGATGCAAAAATGTAGCAACTATTTTTTCAGGGTGGGGGAAACCTGTACAGTACAATAAAAACATGTACAGTGGTACCTTGGTTTGAGAACAGCTTAGTTTATGAACAATGTGGATTAAGAACGCTGCAAACCCGGAAGTAGGTGTTTTGGTTTGTGAACTTTGTCTTGGAATAAGAACATGTTTCGCTTCCTGTTGAGTGTGTTCCATTTGTAAATTGAGTCCCCCGCTGCTATGGGAAAGCACACATTGGTTTAAGAACAATTTGGTTTAAGAACGGACTTCAGGAATGGATTAGGTTCGTAAATCAAGGTACCACTGCAATGCACTTTCTGTAATAAGAGGGGCTTGTCCTGATGTCCTTGGCCAAAAATATCTCCTTCCCTTATTTGTGTGAACTACCAGGATATGCCAGCTGGATGCTGAGTTCCATTCCAGAGATGGTTACACTTTCGTGTTTATATATAAAGTTCATAGAATGATTAACAGCACAGTCCTATAAATGTCTAAGAAATAAGTGCAACTGAGTTGAATGGGTCTTATTCCCAGGTAAGTGGGTGTAAGTCTGCAGCCTTAGGACCCAGCAGGATAAAAATGTGCTCTTTAAATGGTTCTCTTTAACTGGTATTGTTTGTGGTAGGGAGAAGGCACAGTCTTGAATGAAGGCTGGTTCACGCTTCATCCTGCTTCCAGAGATCACAAGAGTTTTCTCAAGACATTTCTAAATATATCCTAGCGCTAATTAGAGTTATGGCTGAACTGTATAATTGCAATATTTTAAACATACCAAGTAGGTTTCTAGATCTTTTAGATTTTAAGCCTTGGGTTCATCCCCCACCCAATCTCTCTTTCTTTCAAATGTCCCCCCCCCCCAGGTTTATTTAATGTTGGGTCAAAATTTATAGGTAATTTTTTAAAAGGAATGTCCTGTAATTATGATATTGACTTCTTCATTCCCAGACTTAAACCAAATACTTCTAGCAAATGAAAGACTGCAATATGCCTGCCACTTCCAGAAGTATATGTGGCACCATTGAATTCCATGGTGTGATGTACCGGTGTGTGTTTGTTGGGGTGAATTTGTTATCAACTGGTCTGTTTTGAATTGGAAAACATGTCAGGCTACAGGTGCTTAAATTGGGTTGTCATGTGCTCTACTTTACCAAAGACAGTCCTCTGTTTGAAGGCACCCTTTCTTTCAAAGAGTGCCCAGTCAAAGTTCATCTTAAGAATAAAAATTAATAAGGACCAGGTGCCTGGCAGGTGCCCACCAACTGAGTTAGCACAGGTCACCCGCTCTGGCTTCCCCACTTTGGTGAGATGTATTTCTATTTAAATTATAGTATTTACTTCTAAATTTGCACATTTGCTCACATGATTAGCCACTAGGCTATACCAGGACCAGTTTCCTTAGCTACTGAGCAAAATGGGTCACAATAATACCCACCCAGCTCAAGCCATATCCTGCAATAATAAACTTGTTTGTTTATTTACCAGTTTTTTATCCCATCTTTTCATCAAAAAGCTCAAATGGGCAGGCATAGTTTCCTCTTCCTAGTTTTATTCTCACAACAACCCTATGAGGCAGGTTAGGCTGAGTCGCTCAAGGTCACTGTTATGTACTGAGTTGAATAGGATCCAAAATGCAGCAGTCTGATTGGTCCTAGAACAATAGAATTCAGAATGCAGCAGTCTGACTGGTCCTAGAACAATAGGATCCAGAATGCAGCAGTCTGATTGGTCCGCAGGAGCCACCCAATCTAACTCTGGGTGGAAGTGAATCCGCAACCTGATTGGCCTACAGGAGAATCCCAGAATTAGCCAATCACGTGGGGCCCATTGTGTAAATAATGTATATAAAGCAGACATTTCGGGGGAACTTCCATTCCTCACTACTCTGAGCTGAATAAAGAGCATGAAATCCACACTCGACTCCGAGTATATTTCAGTCACCAAGATAATTTTGTGGCTGAGTGAGGATTTGAAATCTGGTCCCCCAGGCTGTAGTCCAATACTAACCACTACACCACACTGACTTTCTGAAATGCAAAATATGAAGGCTGGGGCACTGGAATATGCCATTCATTATAACAAAGACGGTTATATGCTGATCTGGTAATTGCCCAGTGTTGGAAGCATGATCCAGAAGTGCAGTGCACAAGTGCTGATGGTTGCACTAGCGAAAGGTTGCCCTTATGCTCCAAAAGTTCTACCAGCAGGATGAACCCTGACATTTAATAAAAATCGGAAGAATACAGTAAACTGCCCCTGGGACATGGACTTAATCCCAACATTACTAATGAGAAGAATGGGACACCTTTGCAGCTCATTAACGCAGAATCACAGTTTCATTCCTGGAATCAAGTCCAACTGCAGCATAGTTGGCCATAAAACTATATGACACAGAAGCTCCTGAGGGTTTTGTGCTCAATGAACTCAGGATGCACAGTTCAGAAGCCACTTGTTCAGGCCTGCTCTCTTATTTGTTTAACAAGCCAGAGAATGTGACTATTTCAGATCTTTTAACATTAATTCTACCCTTGGCTGGTCCTGTGAAAACTGTTTTATGACTGTGCAGTGCAGCCTAAGCTAGATGTGAGGTGGGAGATCTGTGATGCCCGAAGCATTTTTCTCTATTAATTGAAGATCAAGGAAGCGGCACTCTTGAGAGAAAGTGCTTAACCCTTTCCTCCTGAACCCCTCGCTCTCCCCTCTCCCTTGAAGCTATTGTTAGATTCACAGAGATGGGGTGGGTGGGAGACAAACAGAAGCAGAGATCTGGTGTGGTGTAGTGGTTAAAGTGTCATGCTAGGACCTGGGAGACCAGGGTTCAAATCTCCACTCAGCTCACTGGGTGACCTTGGGCCAGTCACTGCCTCTCAGAACGACCTGCTTTACAAAGTTGCTGTGAGTATTAAATGAGATGGGGAAGAACCTTGAGCTTATTGGCAGGAAAGGATATGAATGCCAATAATAAATAAGTAGATAAATAAATAAATAAATAAATAAATAGCAGCAGCATGCTGCTAAGAGGAAGGCGGGCTTCATTTTAGTAGTGCATTGCTGCCTGCAAGGTTCTTTGAAGTCCTGACTTTGGGATTTCAAAGTGTGATGTCATTTGTGATGTCACTTGATTGACAGGTGGGATGTCGCACCCACATGTCAAATTTGGCCTGCAGAGCCAAAATGGTTCTTCACCCCACCAAAGGCAGGGCTGATGTGTGGTGTGAGCAACGGTTAAGTTTAGATCAGCATAGCTGCCTGCATTTTTGAGTAGTTTGGGGCCCAAACCAGTAGTTCGGAGTCCAGACTGAATGACAAGCCAAGAGACAAGATCAAGAACCAAGCCGGAAGCTGGGCCCTAAGAATACAGGAACACAAAGGTTTACCTGGAACAAGGGTGGTCTGTGATAGTCCCTCCTGTCTAGGTGAATCCAGCCTGGATGGGCAGGATTAGTGCAGGGCCTAGGCAGACATTGCATCATACAGTCCAGTGGTTCACTGATCAGGGCTGCTGCACACAGATGCAGAGTTCCTAGTTCGAGCCCTGACGCCACTGTGCCACCATAGATTCTCAACAGTATGGGCACATAAGAACATAAGAATCGCCTTGCTTGATCAGACCAAGGCCCTCTCTAGTCCATCATCCGGTTTCTACTACCAGTCAGTTAGATCCTCCTGATGGTGTCACACCAGGACCAGAGCTAGCTAAACTCCAAACTAGGGAGAGATGCAGTTTTAATTGCGTCGATGAGAGAGCCTCACCTACTGAGACAGGATTGGGCATTACAATAATTACACTGCTTTAATAAAACGGAGTGAAGTGTCAGCTTCACTGACACACTGAAAGGCGTTAATGGAATCCTATCATAACAAATAAGGGTCTTTATTGCATTATGCAATGGCACATCGCAAAATGGTAGCACTTCTTCATGGGGAGCATGACATTCTAAGTGAAAAGTGGGAACAGCGCCAGATGTAGATGTTTTTCATGTAGCTGGCATGAGGATGACAGATTTCCTTTTAAATTCACCTTGCTCTTCCTTCCAAAGGACTCATTTCAGTTAGGCACCCTCCCTCACTCCAGTGCTATTGTGAAAAGAGTGGCGTTCTAATTCTTAGAAACTTAGGCCCTAAACATCCTGGAATGGCTTGTTACCATGGTATCTTTGGTCTTGATAACTCTTACAAGGTCAGGCAAAACAAACAAACATAACAGTTATGTCTAATTTTTCTCTTCTGTGTTAGCTGGACGTGTACCAAACTGCCTGTGTGTTGTCGTTGGTTACAGAAGAAGTTCTGAAACATCCCCCTCCCCTACGACAACTTGAAATTTGCTGGGAGAATAGAGGGACCCTTTACACAGAGCCTAGGACTTGCCGATCAGAAGGTTGGTGGTTCGAATCCCCGTGAGGGGGTGAGCTCCCGTTGCTCGGTCCCTGCTCCTGCCAACCCAGCAGTTCGAAAGCACACCAAAAAGTGGAAATAGATAAATAGGTACCGCTCCGGTGGGAAGGTAAACGGTGTTTCCGTGCACTGTTCTGGTTCGCCAGAAGCGGCTTAGTCCTGCTGGCCACATGACCCGGAAGCTGTATGCCAGCTCCCTCGGCCAGTAAAGTGAGATGAGCGCCGCAACCCCAGAGTCGGTCATGACTGGACCTAATGGTCAGGGGTCCCTTTACCCTTTACCTTTATGTAGCATAGAATGTTATAGCATACATTGTGATGCACTGTGCTATACGCTGTGTAACTTTGAATTGCATTTAATTGCTTCATATATGTGTTTGTATATATACACGCACACATTTTTGTATTCCATAAAGTACAAATGTTAATACAATAAAATACAAGCCAGTGCGGTTCAGCAGTTGGAGCGTTGGACCCTGGGAGGCCAGGGTTCAAATTCCCACTCAGCAATGAAGCTCACTCGGTGACCTTGGGCCAGTCACTGCCTCTTGTCCTAACCAACCTCATAAGGTTCTTCTGAGGATAAAACAGGAAGTGGGGAACTATGTACACCACCTTGAGTATCTTGAAGGAAAATTGGTATATAAATGAGGTCAATAAGTAAATAAATTCAATCTAAGGTATTAGGGAGTGGATACACATTATTGTTTCACCATAGGCTGTGAACCAGGACACATGGCATTTTTTAAAATGTGACAACAGTCCTCCTGGATGGCTGCAGGGGTGTTGCTAGATATTTAAAAGACTTGGCAGACAGGTCAGAGATTTGCCTCTGAGCAAATTAAGTTGGCAGGTAGCTGTGGTCTCAGTGGTGCTACCCAGTCACCCTGTAAGCACAGCTTTTTCAAAAATTTAAGGGAGAATTTTCAGACATTATCAGGTCTGGGCTTCCCATAGACATTTGGTTAGCTACTATGAGAACAAGATGCTAGACCAGGGGTCAGCAAACTTTTTCAGCAGGGGGCTGGTCCACTGTCCCTCAGACCTTGTGGGGGGCTGGACTATATTTTGAAGGGGGGGAATGAACGAATTCCTATGCCCCACAAATAACCCAGAGATGCATTTTAAATAAAAGCACACATTCTTCTCATGTAAAAACACCAGGCAGGCCCCACAAATAACCCAGAGATGCATTTTAAATAAAAGCACACATTCTACTCATGTAAAAACAAGCTGATTCCCAGACCGTCCATGGGCCGGATAGAGAAGGCGATTGGGCTGCATCTGGCTCCTGGGCCTTAGTTTGCCTACTACTACTACTACTACTACTACTACTACTACTACTACTACTAATTTTTATTTATACCCCGTCCTCCCCAGCCAAGGCCGGGCTCAGGGCAGCTAACAAGCAATAATAAAAACAAGTTGAATGAATACAACCATATGCTAGACTACCATATTTACTCAAATCTAACACTCACTTTTTTGGCCAAATTACGTTGCGAAAATTAAGGTGTGCATTAGATTAAATGGCACATTTACATTCGCCAGTGAATACTTTTTTTGGTTTCAAGGTTCTGAAAATTGAGGTGCACATTAGATTTGATGGCACGTTATTCAAGTAAATATGGTAGATGTTACTATGCTTCTTTGGGGGTGGGGATTAAGAGAGTACTTCTCTTATACCTGTTTTATACAGAATGGGGTTGCTTGTTTCTTTTTAAAACCCCAGGCCCAAAGCTTTCTGCTACTGACTTAAACAGATTCTTATTTTTCAAAAAAGAAAAGAAACTGAAAAAGTGACCTTTATCAAAACAGATAAGTACTGCAAATGGAAGCAATATATTACAGTATCAAGAGTGCTGTCACCATTCAGGAATATGAGATAAATCAGAGCTCTTATATAACACAAAATGGAACAATAAACACTTCAACAGATTTATTGTGTGTAGATGCTCCAATAAAAGGATTGTTGAAAGTTGTAAAAGGACTAAACATTAATGGGGAAGATATCTTAAATAATGTTATTGCACAGAGGCAAAGAATACTAACTATGAGAGAGGGCATTCCTTATTATTTGCCATCCTTTTACAACACCAGGAGGATCATGGGGTTGATTTTCTAGGTAACACACAATATATGTTCAGTCATCACCAAAACTGCTTCATATGTCAGGTTTGGTGCTCATGGAATTGCTTTTTGCAAGGTACAGTGCTGATTAGTGGTGTGATGACCTGCTAGTGTATGACTGTCTTCTAGGCACATTAACCCAAGTCTGGGGTTCTATTTTGAACCCCAAACCATCTTGGAATGCAAACAAAGTGATGTTCAGCTTGTAAGAAGAAAAGCAATAAAAAATAAATCAGAAACAACAACAAAAAGGAATGCACAAGAAATTGGCTCCTCGAGGATGCAGCTATGACACATCCTTCTCTGCTGCTGTTAACAAGCGGAACCTGCACTCTTGTTCAGGGTTCTGGCCAGCCATTTTTTAAGATATTCCTTTTAAGATATCTGTTAAGATATTCCATTCAGCCATCCCAGCCCCCATTTTTCTTTCCCCTTTCCTTCCCCACCAGTCAATAAGCATTCCATGGCTGCTGAACATGCTCAGTCCTCCCTGGAACGTTTTGGGGGCTCTCCTCCTGAAGTTTCTTCCTAAGGATTTTGGTACTTCTGCAAACTGTAAGGTTCCCCTGAGCATAAGGATACTTCCCTCTCATGTGTGGCTGGTGCCATTTTGGCTGCTTAAACTTGCAGAACAAGCTCAAGCAGGTGCCTAAGGGCACACTCTGCCCTGGCATGTCTCTTTTCCGGATAAAGGCATCACAGCCCTCTCCACCCATGGAGCCATTCATGGAAGTTCCTCCATAAGGAGGAACTACAACTTACGTCAAGCACTTTTTTCATTCAATAAGAATAACTTTAAAAACGCCTTCAACCCTGGCCACTTCCTTTTTCAAGAAAAAGCAGGCATGTGTCTTCTACACAATCCAAACGGGGAGCAAAGCATGTGGATAGGAGGGGGTTAACTATTTACTACTCCCTGTACTGGTTTCACAACAACTTGGCTGCTGTTTGCCCCCCAAACCCCAGCCTGAAATCACCTGAATCACTTGAGGGGCATGGCTGCTTTTTCTTGCAAAGGTAAAGAGGCCAGTGGTAAGCACACTTTTTAAAAAAGTGTTCAACACAAACATTTAGTTAGACCTTAGACATAGGCATTTACTCTTCTGAGATTCAAAGTATGCCCAAACTCTCCATCATGCCCATGCTTACATGGTTCTATGTGGGATTGTCCTTTGTTAAGAATGTAACAAAGAACCGGGCTTTATCAAAATTCCTTTGTGTTGTAGATGTATTTAACAGGTGCCTTAGGTAAAGGTAAAGGGACCCCTGACCATTAGGTCCAGTCGTGGCTGACTCTGGGGTTGCAGCGCTCATCTCGCTTTATTGGCCGAGGGAGCCGTCGTACAGCTTCTGGGTCATGTGGCCAGTATGACTAAGCCGCTTCTGGTGAACCAGAGCAGTGCACGGAAACGCTGTTTACCTTCCCGCTGGAGTGGTACCTATTTATCTATTTGCACTTTGACGTGCTTTCGAACTGCTAGGTTGGCAGGAGCAGGGACCGAGCAACGGGAGCTCACCCCATCATGGGAATTCAAACCGCCAAGCTTCTGATCGGCAAGCCCTAGACTCTGTGGTTTAACCCACAGCGCCACCTGTGTCCCTAAGAGGTGCCTTAGGTCATCTTATATAGCTCTTGAATATAGGGCCACAGCCACAGCTCAGTGGGAAAGCATCTACTTTGCATGCAAGAATCAGAGTGTCCCAGGTTTAATTCCCAGCATCTCCAGGTATGGCTGGGAGTGTCTTTGTCTGAGAACCTTGGAGAACCACTGCCAGTCAGTAGACTATGCTGAGCTTGATTGGCTCAATAGTCTGACTCAGTATAAAGCAGTTCCCTAGGTTCTTATGGTTCCTATCGCTTGCAAATTTGCCTCAATGGCTTATGCAAATGGGTTTCTTTATTCCTGGAGAATATTTGCTGCTGTGCCTCTGGTGACAAAATATCTTGAGCTGGCCCTGTGTTTCGAGGACAAACCTGGATGCAGGAATCAAGAATCTTACTCATTGTTGCATCACCCTTGAGAACATTACATGAACAACTTACGCCTATTTTCCTTTCTCAGATGGGTACTTTAATTGACAGTGGCTAACTGTTTCATAATTTTAGGCTTTTTCTTCACTCATGGGGGTTTCCCACCCCATCTATACATTCAAACTTACTTCCTTAATTTTCCTTTCAAATCCAGGAATGAGATGGCCCAGATTTTTTACCCAGTAAAAGCCTTCATAAGGTATTTCAAATAGCATTTGGATGTTGGGCATCAGTGCCTCCTGAAAATCATCTGTTTTGTAAATGTACTGCCTGTAAAACTAGCACTGCCTTTCACAGATTAGCAATTCTGCAGAAAAAAGTGAGTAATTTTATTACTTCAGTCATTTGGTTTTCAATACACTACAAAGACTCTGGAGAACAAAGGTCAAGGAGGAATCAATGCTTTATTGTGCAACAATACTACTAAAAGTGAAACAGATAAATGAAAGCAGATTACCTGAATTGTTGTGTACTGAATGTACCATAACTGTTGTACGCTGAGATTCCCCACAGGAATCTGGTTGGCCACAGTGAAAACAGGACGCTGGACTAGATGGACCATTGACCTGATCCAGCGGGCTCTTCTTATATACCGTATTTTTGGCTCTATAACACGCACCAGACCATAACACGCACGTAGTTTTTAGAGGAGGAAAACAAGAAAAAAAATATTCTAAATGAAACAGTGGATGTATGATTTTTGTGGTTCATGCTGTGGCCACAGACATGTGATCTGACAGTGAGTTTGGAGTAGCCCAATGCAAAAATCCTGAGGATCCATGTAGATCCATGCTTTGTAACCACGTTTTTGCACCACTGCGACCCTAGGCAACAGTGGGTGCGTGATTTTTTTGGTGCAAGATGTAGCCAATGACATGCTATTTGATCTGATGGTGAATTTGGGGTGACCCAGTGCAAAGATCCTGTGGATCCATGCTTTGTAACCACGTTTTTGCACCATTGCAGCCCCAGGCAACAGTGGGTGCGTGATTTTTTTGGTACAGACTGTAGCCATGGACATGTAATGTGATCTGATGGTGAATTTGGGGTGACCCAATGCAAAAATCCTGAGGATCCATGTGGATCCGTGCTTTGTCACCACATTTTAAATGGGGAGGGAAGGAAAAACACAGAAGGGACAAGGAGCACAAGAGGGGTGTGTGGAGAAGCAGCTGGCTAAGAATGCAGGGGAGGGGTTTAACGGGGGGGGAGGAAAGGAAGCCAAAAGTTTTCCCCCCCCACCCAAGCCAGCCCTCTCTCTCTCTCTCCCACCTGCATGTTTTTCGGCTGCCTGCGAGTCCCTAGAGCACGGAGAGGAGGAGGTGGTGGGCTGGAGCCTGTGCGCAGTGTGACTAGGAAAGAATTAGAAGGAAGGACTCGATCCTTTCCTTAACCCTCTGCTTGCCAGGAGGGCAGGGGATTCTCTGCTCTTTGTTGAGTTTGAGCAAACGCAGCAACAGAAGCGGGTGGGCAGTAAGACCCTGAGGCAGAATGCAGGAAAGCAGCAGCTTCCGCCTTCCCTCCGACCGACCGACCGATCTTATTTTTGCCTGATTTTTGCCTATTTTTACCCCTGCGCTCCGGCGAGTCAGCTCCAGGGACCACACATTCGCTCAATAACACGCACAGACATTTCCCCTTACTTTTTAGGAGAAAAAATCTGTGTGTTATAGAGCGAAAATTACGGTAAACCTGGGTAGCAGATGGCTACTTTAAGAAGGGTGGGCAGAGTCTTGGTGATGACTGTTAGAGGTATTAGTTGGTTGCTCGAGAGCAATCAGGCAATATGCTTCAATAGTCTGTTTTAAAGCTTTCTTATTGGTGATAAAAACCTTTAGAATGCAGAGCGCCTCTATTCCGTGGCTCGCTCATTCACTGGCAGAATCTGAGAGTGGGCGGTCCTTAAACCTTCCCCAGCAGAGTAGCTTCTTGACGCCCAGTCTGCGCCTCTCCTTTCTGCGCGGAAGCCTACTGCGCAAGGAAGGTGTGGATAACGGGGGACCTCTTTCCTCCCCGCTTTGCTCAGGCAAGGTGTCCTGGCACCGGTTTGCCTCTTCCGAGCCCTGCCTCTCCTCTCCACTAGAGGCGTGGCTTCCTTCCTCCGCTGAGGAAGTGCTGCTTCCCACGATCTTTGGGTGCTCTCTGTAATCCATCCGGCTTTTCCCCTCTCACCCCTGAGCCGATGGCAGTTCCCTGACACTGGCTGATCCTGGTGGCAAGGCACCTACTGTTACTGTTACTTTCTAATGTGGGCTGCCAGCAAGTCCCACATAATAGCCATCAACATTCCTTCAATAGACCCTAGGTGGGCAGGGTGCCTGCGGGGGCGCTGCCACTTGGGATTCCACTGCCTGAGGCAACCTTCTCAGTCCACCTCATGGGTGAGCTGGCCCTGAGGAAGGGCAATTTGTGCTTTGATTTCAGCTGCTTTGGAAGGGGCAGAAGGGATGCTGGATCCTCGTGTCGACCTCCCAGCAGAGTGGACAATATCAATGGAGGCTGCGGCCAGACAAGAGAGGAGGCAACTCAGGAGGCAACTGCAGCTGATCAGGAGCCTGAACAAAAGGGTGCACTATGGGAGCAGGCCACCTACCCCAGAGGTGCACACATTTACAATCTCAACATTCTCACAAAAGCTAGAGAGTCTCCTCATTAAAAGCTTGGTGGGCAGGCTGTGGTAACTGTTAGGACATCTTCTTTGATTCCATCCAGTTCTGAACATCTTGCCTGATCCTTGAACTCCTGAATTGTGACTCGTGAACTCTGCTTCCAAGCCTGTACAGTTACTTGCCTGAATAAATATTTCCTCCTTACTTACATGTAAGAGCGTGTGTGTGTGTGTGTGTTGGGTGTGGGAGGGTGTATGTTGGGAGGGATCGTGATTCCCTCCAAAACTGCATTTTTTTTTGTGAGGGTGGGAAGGGACAGATATAAAGGCAATGCTATTTGGAAATGAAGGGACAATAGTTCAGTGGCAAGTCACACACCTACCTTGCAGAAGGGCCTGGGTTATAAAAGAGGATCAAGCAGTAAGTAATAGGAAAGGCCTCTGCCCCTGGGTGTGGCAGACAGTTATCGTACACAATACTTGGTTGGATAGACAGCAGGTATAGCAATTAAGATTTTTATATTCAACGTTACACAAATTCAAGTAACTAAATTAAAAACCACACATTCTCATTTTAAAAATCAGTTTTGAGGCCATGTGTTGCCTTCAATATATTTGCAATCCATACAGTCAAGCAAAGGTTTGATAATATTGTGTGCTATTAATCAGTAACCAGAATTACTATCGTGCTTGTCCTCAGTGTGATGCTTTCAATCCATACTACGGTAATTATGGATCCTGCCATCCAGGAGGGTGCATATGAAAACTTGATATCCATTTCAAAACTCTTCCTTTGATTAGGTTATCCATGGCTTTCCCTCCCTGTACATGCCCCAGGCAAATGAAGGAAGAAATGCTGATTGCGATCTAGAGATATGCTTAATCACAATGACATGGGTAGGTGTGGATACTCCACCCCACCCCACCCCCCTAACTACAGCTGTTTTCAAACACACTGTGGGGTAATGCAGAATCAGTCGACAATGAGCTTTTATTTTCAGCATAAAACCAATTTATCAAAAAGCACTTTGCAGGGGCAAAAATATGTGCAGTAGATCTTGATTGTGTATGGACTATGTAGGGGGGGGGAGTACTTGATCTCCATTGATTCTAGAATAAAATGATGTGTGAATGCAAACTATCAGCATACGGGAGTAAATGAATGACCACTTTCAAAATTGGCACCAATTCCTTAGAGGCTCCTTGGTGGAAATTCTCAAAAAGTACCTTCCCCTGACTCTCACTTGCCAGACTGCAACTTTCCATGTCTGAGCAATTTAATGAAAAAGAAAGTGATTGGCAGAACGGGTCAAAAAATTCCATTCACTCTTTCTGTGATCTTTAGGGCAGGAGCAACCTGTTCAAAGTATGAATGTGAAGTTATATAAACCTGGGAGGGCTGAGAACATGTCTAAACCTATTATCTGATGCTGTACAGAAGCACAGCAACTAAATCCTATCACAAAGCCTTGATCTCAAGGTCCTCCTGTCCTAGTAACAGTGTAAATACTTGGCATTCCCATAATGAACGCGGCACGTTAGTGATGTTCACAGAGATGAAATAATATGCATGAGATCTACTCATGGTACATTCGTTTATTTTATTACAATGGGTTTCCAAAGATACCACAAGAATGACTGTCCTTCAACGCCCTCTTAATTATCTGTGTGTAAGTCATTCAAAAACCAGTGGCAAAATTAACAAGCCTACTTGTAATCCTCCTTGGGGAAAATAATAAGCTCAAACATGAAGGAATTTTCCATTGTCACTTTTTCAGACAATACCAAATCTGGGCTGTTTCATGCATTACAAAAAAGGCAGAAAATACAAAGTGTGTTTCCATACAGTAAGAATCATGGGTGTAGCCAGAGGGAGCAGGGGGAGCAGTTGCCCCCCCATCAAGTGAATAAATAAAAATACTTAGCTAAAAGTAGAAATAATCAGAATATTTGAAATTTAAATGTTTGCTGAGGTCTTTTACCCTACCACAAAAGGGCTCTGCTCATCTCTCTTGCTCAGCCATGCACCACTTGTACCACAGAGTGGTCATTCAGTACCTTGCGGAGAGAAAAGACCTGGTTAAGGTCAATGTGATGACAGGAGAGCGTCTCAACGGGCTGTGCTTACTGTGTGTGCACAGAAAAACTGCATTGGAAAAAGGAGGAATTTGAGAAGGAAGTGGTGAAAAGATTTTCAGCAAATCCACGCAAACTTGTTTTAGTTTAGATTTTTTAAAAATAAGATGAAAAAAGGCATGTTCTTTGTAATTTTGCAAAATATACTCGATAACCGCATGAAAGGTACTCCCTGTTGTTAATTGTTTATTTAACTTCCTCGTTTTCAGATGACTGAAGGTATTGACAGATTTTTCTGAGCACTTGGGGTCTAAAGAAAGTAATTTAAACAACTGTTGTTGAGACATTTCATTCTGAATCTGCTAAACAGAGGCAGACAGAGGATGATGACAAGTGGTTGTCCAGCCCCTGCTAACATAACTCCTGGCTACACCCATGCTTAAAATGCTTTGTGCCTTTTCCTTGATCTATAAGGCAAATGTTAAAGCTATGTTGGGTAGTATCCCACAAATGCGTCCCATCAGCACAAGGATTTGCACTTGTTCAGTGGAATGTGTCTCTTTCTCCTCCACCTGTATGTACTTCGTGCCCTCCCCAGATCTGTTCCAAAAGGAGTTGGAGGAACTCCTCAAAATTTGAGGGGCAAGGGGGAGAGGGGGAATGTTCCATTGTGCAAGCATAAATCCTTGCGCTGATGGGATGCATTAGTTGGATGCTACCTGTTATCTCTGTTCATTTATGCATAGATGGCTCAGTTTTGCTTGTTGTTCAGGAGGTGAAGGCTTGGTCCACACCAATCAGGTATATGGTCGCTGACTGTCTACATCCAGTGCTGACATCAGTGGTCCACATGAGGACCTGCTAGCCAGACAGCAACTGCATGTTTGCATGGTGCAGAATTAGCCACCTTCTTCTGCCCCTGGTGTGTTTCTTGTCCCTTGATCACTATGCAGAAGGAGCAGGTGGATTCCACCAATGAACCATTCCCTCTGCCATCACTAGCTTTCACTTCTCACATTGCTGCTCAAAGCTCTCAGATCCCAACAGAATCTCTTTGCGTGGTGATGATGAGCCAGACCAGAGGATTAGGCTGAGTGCTTCCAGCCCACCGTTATGAAAAAGGTGTCAGTTTGTGAATGGATGATTGATAAAAAAAAGAAACACATTGCATCATGAGTTTGATATTGAACAATCATTTGTTGGCACCTAGCAGTTTTAATAGTAATACTTAGCATTTAAAAGCAGGTTGTATATCCACAGCAGTGACCAGAGGAATGACCACTAGGAGGAGTGCAGAGAGAAGAAATGTCATGGCGCATCTGTATCAGCAAAACCAGACACCTTCATCTGCCCCACCTGCAATAAAACATGTTTCTCCCGTGTCGGTCTCTACAGCCACAGCAGAAACTATAACTGTCCAATGGTTTGACTTTACTCCTTAAGACTCACTCTTCCATTATCTCCCGAGACAGACAGATGCCAACAACATAGTGTTTGTATGTTCTTCATAATGGCTTTTAATTTATTTATTTTTGGACTTCTTATTGATAGTAGTGCATCATTTTCAGATTAGGCTGTACACCACTCTGGGTGCTTTTAGCAGGCAAGTTGATATTATTGATAACACCACAATATGAGAAGAGGATGTTATCCCCATATTGTGGATGCTTGCCAAAGGAAACCTAGAACTATATAATTAGAAGGGATTTTGGAGGTCATCAGGTCCAAATGACTACAGCAGAATCCTCTGCATGTTTACTCAGAAGTGAGTGTCATTCTATTCAGTAGGACTTCCTTCTGCATAAGTGTGCATAGGCTTGCACTCCTACTGAGTTCATAGTAAAGGTGAGATTTAAAACAGAAGTGCCCTAATTTGTAGTGCAGATTCTTAGTCATTAGACTTCAGAAGCCTTCCTGACTCTTGTTCAACTGTCAGGTTCTGTGTCATACATCCAGTTGCTCTCCTCTGTTAATTATTACGGGAATTGCTGTCAAAGCTGAGAACAATTGTAGGTAGCAACAATCCATTTATGGCGCGAGAAGCAGGAAGCAAAATATTGTGAATCATCTCTCTGGCAAGTTTACACGCGATAGGCAAAGAATGCACCTACAGCCGGAAATTTCCCAGGAGAAAGCTTTTATGCAACAGGGCGGCTCTGCATCATTGCAACCCAGTTCTCATAATATTTACAAAGGGCAAACATCTGTACCTGTCATTTCACCTACTTTCTTGCTCTCCCAATTCTTTCCTAATATCACTTAACTTGAGGATCCTGTAAGGCTAACAAAAACAACAACAACATCAAATGTAAGCTGATCTCAGGTGCCATGTTGTCCGTGATTCAGAAAGTGTGGAAATAATATGCATTTCCTGCCTAGTGCTCCCAAAGCCACACCTTGATTTATTGACCCACTTTTGCTTCTCAGAAATTACACAAGATTTCCTAAGCTGCCTGAAAACTGGGTGTCTACATCCTGTAGGATTATTTCAAAACAGCAGCTGACTCATGGCCCTTTCTAATGTTATAGGTGCCCCCAAAGTATGTGGGGACAGGACTGAGTGCCCACCAATCTTGATGGGCTGGGCCTCACCAGCGGCGGGCCTCTCCACAGTGACGAAGGGCATCACCGGGCCTCCATGCAGTGGCAGAGGGCCCTTCCAGGCTTTGCAGCCTCCTCCTGATGCATGTGACATCACGTGTGTGTCGCAGTGTGACGTCATGCTCATGCAACGAGCCCCCCATGTTGGGCAGAACTCGGCACGTATGCTTGCAGTGGTTTCCCACGCAAATGGGCTGACAAGATCCATACCAAGTTGGTGTCATCAATGCTGAGACATTAGGTGCTCCCATGCATTTACATTTTTTAAAGGATCAGTGAGTGGCTGGCTATACATAAAATGTTATGTGGGAATTTGCAATCCACCTACTTAAAATGTTTGTATCTGACCGTTTTAAGTCTGACTTTTATCCATCACATATTGCCTATTTCTTTTAAATTTGCTTTCTTCGATGTGGTGGGGCCTACACCACATCCTGTGGAACTTTAGCTTTCAATGCTTTTCTTAGACTGACATTCTCTCACACCTCATACTTGGAATGAATGGGTCGGCAAGCACACAAACATGCCACTCTCTTGATGACTATATTAAAAACTGTTGAGTGAATCTGGCCTAAATTTCTCTCTGACACATAAGCTCCTCTTTCCCCCTTCCCCAAAAATATCAGGGCTTGGTCACATGGTGTGCTTTGAACCAGAACATTCAGGTTTATTTATTTAAAGCATTTTGGCCCGCTCCACAGAGGCTCCAGAGAGGCTTAGAAGTAAGTAGTAAGAGTTATGCCCTCGGACTTACAACCTAAGGAAACATGACACATAAGGAAAAAAGATGAGGAGGGAGAACAAAAGAAGCAAGATCATGCACCACTTCTCTTCTAATGTGTCACACCTTATAAAGACCAACTGGGACTGAACCCGTTCAGGTTGCCTAATGGGAAAGGCTGCCACCAAGTGACAGTTAAGGGGTAGCTAGTCTCTCAGCAGAGGCAATAGAATAGCCCTGCTTTGCCTCTCTGCAGAGTGCTGGAAGTCAGGGAATTACCGTATTTTTCACTCTATTACACGCACCCGACCATAACACGCACGTAGTTTTTAGAGGAGGAAAATCCGTAGGCATGCCACCCGTAGGCATTCCCTCCATAACACGCACAGACATTTCCCCTTACTTTCTAGGAGGAAAAAGGTGAGTGTCATGGTGCAAAAAATACGGTAGGTTGTCCAGCTTTTGTCAAAGTAGGGAACTTGAACATCAGAATCTGCCTTATGCCGACTCCATCCAGTTCAGCACTGTCTACACTGACAGGCAGTGACTCCCCAGAGCTTTCTCCAGGAATTGAACCTGGGACCTTCTGCACGCAAGGCATGTGTTCTACCACAGAGCTGCAGTGCTTTCCCATCCAGAGAAGAGCTGCCAGCAAACACCAACAGACTTCCTAACACCAATTCACCTATCTGCACCAGGTGGATTTTTTTTTATTCTGATAAAGTAGGGTGTGCAGTATCTCCTGATAGACCTTGGGAGAGTTGCAGTAGATGCCAAGATTGTCTAACCACCAAAATACTTCATTAGGTTGCCATAATAGAAAAAGCAGGAGTTCGGGTGGGTGGAACCATGAGGGGATTGTGCAAAAAGTGTCCTGTTCCTTGACCCTAAATGTAGATCCACCTGGCTGCCCCAATCCACTTTTTCGCATCTCGTTTAGGTTGGTGGTAGTAAAAAACCAAAGTAGGCTGAGATCTGCCTCCCTATGCTGTAAAGGCTTCAGGATGAGCCTGCTGTTCTGAACAATCAGGAGGTTTTGCTCTGCAGTATATGGGTTACCATGTTCCCTCATTTTAATAGGAGCTGGGGGTGGTTGACAACAAGCAACAAAGGAGCAGCTTCTGTCCTTTTCCTCTTGACATTTAAAAGCCGCATGGTCAGCTAGGAAGAGCCTTTTCTCCTCTGTCGACTCCACCCTTAATAGATGAAGTCCCTGCCTTCTGCATAGGATTGTTTTTGGAGGATGAGGGGTGGGGAGGAGTCACATATCAGTACCAAGAGATGCTCTGGAAGCTGACAGGCATTGATGACTACAGGGTCAGGCCAGCAGCTCCCTGCTCTTGCTTGAGCAGCTATCCAGATCTGCTCCAAATCCACCATGATGTTGTTGTCACAGAACCTCCTTGAATCCTTGAACAAAGCTTAGTCCTTTCCCAATTGAACTACTTTCTGAGCTGGCTCAGGGAGCCCCCCCCCCAGTTGATGGGTATTGCTATCAAAAAGAACATTGGAGGGCCCAAAGTTGCCTTGGCCCCTAGGAGCCGGTGCCTATGTACACCGGCCAACCCACATTTGCCTCTGGCTGCACCCATGAGTGGCCTGTCCCATTTTGCCGCCTGAGGCAAAATGGGAATTGTTGCCTCATGCCCCCACCCCCTGTGCTCCCCAACTTCTGCATCTGGAATGTCCTGGCTGTCACCAAACTTGGCGAGAGCCAGCGTCTTCCACAAAGCATTGCCACTCGGCTTCTCCGTCCGGGGATGGGGGAAATGAGTGGCTACATTGCACACCGGAACGTGTTCTTCTGGTGGTGGAAGCACTGGGGCCTCTTGCACTACCATTACCTGAGGCAGGTGCTTCACTCTGCCTCATGAGTGGGCCGGCTCTAGCCCTGCCCACCACTGGCGTGCAGCTCCGGGAATCTCGCCCGCAAGGAAACACAGCCCATCCCTGCTTCTGTTAATAAAGAGGGAGAGAGACGGAGATAGAGAGACAGAGCTGCTTATCTATGTGTGCTAGTAGGAATCAGTTGAGTGCCATGGATACTTGAATGGTAACCTGTCTCCTGCTTTCCCCCATTCTGCTTTCTACTGTGATATTTTGAATACAAAGGTGGGAAGGGAAGAGCAGCAACCATGCCCTCTAGAGGCACAAGGGTTTCTTGCAGCCTTTGGCATTTTGGAGGGTCTCTATGAACTCATCAACAAAAGCCACATCATTTTTTGTCATGATGACAGCAAATGTATATTTTATTATATCATGCATGTACTTATGCATAAATATGTATGCGTGCTTGAATATTCTTGGCCAACTTTACTGGATATAGCCATACGCATAGTGTTTTGCGGAAATAATTAAACGAGGGTGCGGGAAAATGGTCCGTAGGTTACCAGGCATAATACAGAAACAAGTTTTAAATAAACAGCCAAGGTCCAAATGAATCAAAACAACATTCTCAAGTTTGGACAATGTAGTTCGTTTAAGTATGTAGATATTTGAAACATAGGAAGCTGCTTTCTACTGAGTCAGACTATTGGTCTATTTAGCTCAATATTGTCACACTGACTGGCAGCAGCTTTCCAGGCTTTCAGGCAGGAGTCCTTTCCAGCCCCACCTGGTGATGCTGCGAATTGGACCTGGAACCTTCCACATGCAAAGCGGTTGCTCTTCCCATTTATTCCAAGGCAAAACTGCACCAGCTTCACTTGGTTTTACCCCCTGGTAAGTGTGAATGGGATTGTAGCCTGAATCATGTGGAAGCACTTAGAGCCCTGTGCCTCCCAAAATGTTACTTTCTCTCATTTAAATAGGAGACTAAACAAAGTTATACATGAACTGAAATGCCATAAACAGTTACTGCAGCAACATCTTCCTGAGGATAATTTATTTCAGATTTAAGAAGGGGAGGGCCAAGATTCTCAGAAAGGTTTAAATGCCCTTCCTTGGATATACCCAAGATCACAAGGCAGCAAAGAAGTGTGTTTTCTCTGTTATGTGTTTGCATTGGTATGCCCCATATAAATGATAGCAGTGTTACCAACGCAGGACAAACAGGAACTCTTCCCCAACATCATCACTATGGGATTTGTGCTTTGGGCATATGTGGGGTTTTGGACTGGGCGGGGAGGGTGAGAAAATGGTTCCTAAGCCCTGCTCAGCCATGAAGTTTAAGAAGAATCCTGGTGGATCACTAACAAAAGACCCATCTCAGTCCAGCATCTAGATGCTTATGGGAAGCCCAAAAGCAGAATCATAAAATCAGAGTTGGAAGGGACCGTTGAGGATAATCTAGTCTCACCCCCTGCAATGCAGGAATATGCAGCTGTCCTGTATGGGGATCAAGCCTGTGACCTTGGCATTATCAGCAGCACCATGCTCTAACCAGGTGAGTTACTCAAGAGCAACAATACTCTCCTGATCCTGTTACCTGATCATCTTTCGTCAATCATTCTTTCAGAGCATCAGAGAATTGTAGAGTTGGAAGGTACCTTGAGGGTCCTGTGCAATACAGGAATCACAGCCAAAGCATCCCTGACAGATGGTCACCCAACCTCCAATGAATAAGAGTCCACCACTTTCCAAGGGAGTTGGTTCCACTGTCAAACAGTTCTTACTGTCAGAAAGTTCTCCTTACTCTGTTTAGTCTGAATCCCCTTTCTTGTAATTTGGATCCATTGGTTCGGGTCCTGCCCTCTGGAGCAGGAGAAAACAAGTTTGCTCCATCTTCCATGTGACAGCCTTTCAGGTATCTGATAGCCTACCTCACAGAGTTGTTGTCAGCCTGGATAAAATTGGAGGCAGGAGGAAGGGCCTTGCATGCTATTCTGAACTGCTTAGAGAGAATATGGGATAACAAGTTAAAAAAATAAATAAAGGGAAAGCCCTTTGTTCATCAGCAATAAATAGTTGGCCTCATAGATACAGAAGCAATGGGTTAGCTACAATAATTACATGGGGTGGTTCCCCTGATAAGAACTAATTAAGAAATCTGCTTCAATGGAAAGGCATTGTAATAAGAATTATAAACACTACATTTACAAATGCTTATATTGTGCATTCTGAAGCATGCAGAGTCAGCTTTCTGAGGGTGGGTCTTGGCTCAGTGTTAGAGCATTGGCTTTGCGTGCAGAACATCTCAATTCAACCCCCAGCATCTCCAGGTAGGTCTGGGAGAGGACCCTACCTAAAACTCTTGGGAGTCACTGTTAATACTGAGCTAGAGCAGGGTTTCCCAAACTTGGGTCTCCAACTATTTTTGGACTACTGTTCCCAGCATCCCTGACCACTGGTTGTAGTCCAAGACGAGCTGGAAACCCAGGTTTGGGAAACCGTGAGCTAGAGGGACTAATGGTCTGACTCAGTGTAAGTTGTGTGGCTGCATACACGCCATACATTGAAAGCACACTGAAAGCAGATCCCCCACCCAAAAAATCCTGGGAACTATCTTGTTAAGAGTGTTGGGGACTGTAGCTCTGTGTGGGGTAAGATACTGTTCCCATGATTCTTTGGAGGGTGGGGGAATGTGCTTTAAATTTGTCTGAAAGAAAAATAAAGTGACAAGGAGTCCTGAAGATTAAGACACTGATAATGGCAGAAGCGTTTGTGGGCCAGAGTCCACTTTTTCAGATATGCAGCAGACAAACAGAGCAAGGGGGAAAGGTCTGTACAGAGCCAAACAGAAGCAAGATTGGGTGAAAAAAACGGGTAAAGGAATCCATCAGTGGGGGTGACCCGCTCCAGACTGGCAAAGCAAGATACAAAGCACAAATGAAGACCTAACTAGCAGCAGTTGCTTTGTGGTGAGCTAGCACTCCCCTTCTCTATTCCAAGTCAGATAGTGCCAAATCTGCATATGAATTCTGATTCGATGGCTTCAAGCTAGGGTCTCCCTTTGAAACATTTTGCTGCTGAAGTATGGCAACTTTCAAGCCTGCCACTGAATGCCCAAAGAGACTGAAATGATTCACCATTGTTTTCTGAGCAGTACTCTACTGAGTGAGACTGCTGAGCAATGGAATTCATATGCAAATCTGACACTATCAAAGATGCTTCGAATAGAGACTGGGAGTGACTAGCTCACAATAGAAGGTTATTGTCCCTTGTTAGGCATTCATGTACACTAATGATCGCTCTTTGCCAATTCATTCATTACCTGTTGGGAGAGTGGGTCGCACACCAACTTCAATAGAATCTTTTAGCCCCTTTCCTGGTTCTTGTCTGCTAAGTAATAGCTCCTTTGCACTGCTAAGCCTTCTGGCCTCCCTTTTTAATAATTTCCCCCTCCTCATGCATCTTACAAAGTGGGCTTTTATGCCATGGTACATTTGTTAGTTTTTAAGGTGCCAAAGCACTCCTTTTTGCTTTTGCTTCAGTTGCTGCAGTGCCAAAGATTAACATACTGTAGTTGGCCTTTAAATGGAGGGTATGTGATCTGTATACATTAGCTTTGAGAGGTAAATTGTATGCAATTATTTACTATAACAGTTCTGTGCTGCTTTTCACATCAAATCTGCAGGCAGTGTACAATAACTTTAAAAGCATAAACACCAGCATTAACACAGCAAAATATGTGGGAATCTCAACACATAGTTCCCCACCCAAATTGAAACCATACCAGACCCTGCTTAGCTTTACAAATGTGTTAGCAATTGTATTGCTGTGGTTAATGGGAGCTGCTACAAACTCAATGTTGTTAGAAAAGTGGAATACATAGATTAAATTATGAGAGAAACTTCTATGAACTTTCTCCAAACCATGCATAGTATCTTATACACTGCCACTTCCCCCCTAAACTGAAAAGCATCAATTGTTGCAACTTTTCCTCAGAGGAGAGTTGCACGAGCCTCTTGATCATTTTGGTTGCTGTCTTTTGAACCTAGTCCTAGACAGACAACTTCTCTTTTTAGACTAACTAGGCAGTTCACAAAGAGTGTCATATACTGTACAGTGGTACCTCAGGTTAAGTACTTAATTCGTTCTGGAGGTCCGTACTTAACCTCAAACTGTTCTTAACCTGAAGCACTACTTTAGCTAATGGGGCCTCCTGCTGCTGCCACGCCGCTGGAACACGATTTCTGTTCTCAACCTGAAGCAAAGTTCTTAACATGAAGCACTATTTCTGGGTTAGCGGAGTCTGTAACCTGAAGCGTATGTAACCTGAGGTACCACTGTATAGTCAAAGAGCCCTGTGAGTTGGAACTACAATACCAGAGTTTGAATCCCTGCTCACTACTGAAGCTCATTGAGTGATCCTGAGCCAATCAACAACTTCTATAGCCTATTCTTGTTGTAAAATGGGGCTTGTTGTAAAATGGGGCTTGTTGTAAAATGGGGTGACTTGGATGAACTGTCTTAGTTGGAGGTTAGGAATGTGAAATACTAAATGCAAATGTGTTTCTTAAAAAAAATGATGTGAGCATAGGTTTAGTCCTGAGACTTAAATTGTAGTAACAGGAGACAGGAACAAATCTCATCCTACACAGTGGAGAATTCGCTTCCTAGCCTGCAATTGTGCATGCGGATGAACCTGCATTATCATCATAAGCAATACAGAGCAAAAGAGAGGCTAGGAAGCCTTTGTTCCGCGCTTTGCACCCGAGGCTGGCACCAGGGCGGAAGTCGTGCGCGGGAGACGCGTCTCTGCCTCGGTACGCGCCCGAAATACGCGCCTCCTGCTCCCTCGATCCCCGAGCAGGACGTTCCGCTTCCGCCTTGAAGGAGGAAAAGAGAGAGATGCTGGCTGGGCGAGAGGGACGCTGACGGGAAGCGAGAGGCCGCCTCTTGTGCAGCCCGAGCGGGGCGTGTGGGGCTCGAGTGCGGCCGGGCGCGGGGGAAAGAAGGAACGGAAGACCCCGGCCGGCTCCTGAGCTCCGGAGAGGCCGGCTCCACACCTCCGGGGGCTCGTTCGCGGCGGCGGCTGGAGATGGAGAAGGAAGGTGGGCGCTTGGGACGTGCCGCGCGCTTCCCTTTCTCCTTCCCAGGCCCCCCACCCACCCCTCTCGACCTGGGGCTGCGGGGCTCCGCGGCCGGGCTGGAGGAAGGCGCTGCGGGTTGAGATTAGGAGGGGCGTGGATGTGGGGCTTGTGTGTCGGGCTCACTGAAATGCAAGAAGGAATGTGGACACTGGGAAGCCAAAGGGCTCGTGGGGAGGGAGTTAGGAAGGCGAGGACGACCAGGTGGGCATTTAACTCCCCTTCGTCCCTGTACAAGTGAGTGTGTATGTGGATTTCCCCCCCTCCCTCTCTCTTTTGGCTTCTCAGTTTCTGCAAACAATTGTGACACAGGTGAAACCAGGCTTTTCGAAACGCAGGTGACAAAAGTAAGCGGTTGGTTTTTTCAAGGAATGTGCTATGCCTGTTAAGGAGTTCTCTGCACAGGAAGCACTTGGGGGGGAAACGAAATCTGCAGGCGCCCAACAGGGGTGTGTGATGGTTTTGATTCTCTGCGTTATATGGGGTTTTTGTGCGTCTTCCTACACGGAAGAGCTTTCTGTGTGAGGAGGTACAACCCATGTTTGTTTTAATGGGCTTTCATACTCGTTTGCTTCCATCCTCAGTGCCTTTTTAAAGTTTTGAAAAGTCTAAACCGCTGGTATGACTTGATGGGACCCTCAGGGTGGCTTCCGATGAAACAAGGTTTAAGCAAGATTGTATTAAATGCACAAATAAACAACATATCTTGTACCAAAGTTGGCAGGTATAGACATTTGAAGGAATGGAACAAAAATATATTAACAGCCCTCTATCTGGTTCTTGTTTGAAAGAAAGAAAGAAAGACATATGTCAGCTCAGCAAGATCTTGCCTTTCCAACTCCAGTGGCTGTTGCAACAAAAATATTGTTGCACCAAACTTGTGAAACAGAAGCAAGATGGCCTGCCAGATCTATTGATGAAAGAGAAGTCCTGCTCTTTAGCTTCTGGCAAAGATAGGACTCTGAGTTCTCCCAGCACCCCCTTGGGCCAAGGCTGTTTTGAGTTAGGTTTAAAGCTGGGTTAGAAAATCTCTGGCCTGGGACCGAAATGGCCAGGGACCCTTCATGCCTGGCCCTCAGGACTCCCTGCAGGCTGCACACCCACCCTGGCCACACTGTTAACCAGCCCCGCTTTGCACCTTCCTTAAAGAGTTTTTGCCAGGTTGGGATGTGTCCTTGAACTCTGATAATGCTTCTTGCTTGCCTGTGTGGAGGAGAGAGAGGGGTTGTGAGCATATGTGGAAACTACCCTACCTTACAAAGGTCAAATTTACACCCAGAGGGGAATGTGGGCCTCGGACTCAAATTGGTTCCCCTGGTTTAAAGGTTGAATTTGGTGCTTTGCATTGTGTCAGGAAGCCAATTGGGAGCCAGTGCCAGATCTGCTAGCATGGTTGTACCGTGCTCTCAGTGGCTAATAATGAATGGGACACCACATTTTGAATTAACCGAAGTTTCTGAATAGTTTTCAATGACAGATCAATGTAGAGTGCATTGTAGTACCCCAGCCTGGGAGTTACTAAAGTGCTTGTGTATGTCTTAAGTATCATGTGACATCCCTACCTCAAAATATGTGCCCCAAATAATCTCACAATATTTAACCACACTCATATCTATAAGGACAATTCTATAAACTAATGTAAAAACAGAAACTTTCATTTAACACACCACCAGATTTTTATACAATGGTACCCGTTGCTTGGTCTCTGCTCCTGCCAACCTAGCAGTTCGAAAGCACGTCAAAGTGCAAGTAGATAAGTGGGGGGAAGGTAAACAGCGTTTCTGTGCGCTGCTCTGGTTTGCCAGAAGCAGCTTAGTCATGCTGGCCACATGCTCCGGAAGCTGTACACCGGCTCCCTCGGCCAGTAAAGCGAGATGAGCGCTACAACCCCAGAGTCGTCCGCGACTGGACCTAACAGTCAGGGGTCCCTTTACCGTTACCTTTACCTTTACCTTGGTTTACGAACTTAATCCGTTCCGGAAGTCCATTCTTAAACCAAAGCGTTCTTAAACCGAGGTGTGCTTTCCCTACTGAGGCCTCCTGCTGCCAGTGCCCTTCCACCGTTCGGCTTCTGAGGCAAAGCTCTCTAACCGGAACACCTTCTTCCGGTTTTGCAGAGTTTGTTTTCCGCATACAGTGGTACCTCAGGTTACATATGCTTCAGGTTACATACGCTTCAGGCTACAGACTCCGCTAACCCAGAAATAGTACCTCGGGTTAAGAACTTTGCTTCAGGATGAGAACAGAAATCGTGCTCCAGGGGCGCAGCGGCAGCAGGAGGCCCCACTAGCTAAAGTGGTGCTTCAGGTTAAGAACAGTTTCAGGTTAAGAACAGACCTCCAGAACGAATTAAATACTTAACCCGAGGTACCACTGTAGTTCGTGAACAGGGCTGTTCATAGACCAAGGTACCACTGTATTTGTCTTACTGTTCTCTTTCTTTCCCCTTTCCTTCAATTAGATAAACAGAATTTGGTCTAAGCTACATGACCGAAACATAATATTAAGTTGTTTTTTTCATTCTTTGAAGCATGCTGTCTTCAAGTTATAATAATTTTGTGGAACATACTTCTGGGTGACAGGTTCAGCATACGTATAGATGATGAGAGTTTTCCATGTCTCTCAAATGCAACAGTGATCTTTGCAATATAAAAAACTCAGATGCAGTACATCTGCTCAGTCAAATGTTAACTTTTGGCTAATAAGCTAAACCTACCTGAGCAGTTAAAGTCTATGCATGCACTTTGCAAGCATCCTTCAAATGAGCGTGAATTAAAGAAGAAAGACTAGTGGTGGCCTGTTACCCTAACACTGTTATCCTTGAAGCACTGGCTTGGTTACATCATGCTTGTTTTAAGGTAGTTGAGCAATTGGCAGAAAGAGAAACTTTTATGTATTATTGCCGTCGTTGCAAACTGGTGTATTTTTCATTGACATATTGCTTGTATCTCATTTTGCAATATGTTTAATGTGCCCTGTTCCCCAGTCTGCATCCACCATCATACACACCTGCAGTCATAAGCCACCTGCCCTCTTCCACCTCCCATTTCTGTTACTCACCCACTCTGCTCGCTCCCCAACCTGGAAAAAGATTAAGAGAAGTGGGGCCGGACAGTGACCTTAAGCAACTGCTGTTTTTGCACCCTTGGACAATCTCCTCATCTCCTTTACAGATACTTATTTTTGAAAGGAAACTTAACATTTTGCTTTAGATATGACCTTACCACATCATAACATTCTTGGCTTTGTTGCACAACATAGTGCTGCTCATATCAGGTTTGTTTGGTATTGTGAATGTGTTTACCTTCAAAGATCAGTATATAGTATTTTAGATATCCTAAACATCTGGACAGACCAGCTCAGAATTCAGAATGTCATTTGCATCTCTGAAAATCTCTAAAATTCCAGATAAGGGACTACAATGCTGACTGAGATTATCTAGATTCTTCCTAGTGACTGCAGATGAGTGAGATTTTTATCTTCTCTGTGGAAAGAGGTTTGTAACATTCATTGGGCTTCGTGAGCCTGACAAACTTGTTTCATAAGAACGCATGAAGAGTCCTGCTGAATTTGGCCAAGACCCACAGAGTCTTGTGGCCCCATCCATACATGTAAAGCAGTATCATACTGCTTTAAACAGTCAAGGCTTCCCCCAAAGAATCCTGGGAACTGTAGTGGTTTTTTTTAAAGGGTGCTGAGAAACTATAGAAACTATTGTTCCCCTTAGAGAGCTAACTATTCCCAGAGTTCCCTGGGGTTGATTGTTAAACCGCTTTGGGAATCTTAGCTCTGTGGTGGGAATAGGGATCTCCTAAGAACTCTCAGCACCCTTAACAAATTACATTTCCCAGGATTCTTTGGGGGAAGCCATGATTGTTTAAATTAGTATGATACTGCTTTAAATGTATAGTGCAGATGGGGCCTTGTATCCTGGTTCTTGGAAGACCTTGTTTTTTCCAAGGATCTGGTATTCAGAAGTGTTTCACCCCTGGAGATGTGGAGATTCCATTTAGGTATTGTAGCTTGTGGTTAATAGCTTCTAGTCCCCTCCCCTGCCCCCATAATGGGGGTCCTTTGAAATGCTAAACATCCTAATTATGTGTCAGAATGGAAAATCTGTAGACCTATTTTTAGCACTTAACCTTGCTCAACTTTCCCTTTCACCTTGGTAAAAGGTATTCAGGAGTGAAAACAATATTTTCCTTGTTTTTAAAGCAGCAGGAAACTAAACAGAAGCAGTTTGCTTGTGTGTTTTGGTCACAGTTCAGCAGTCTGTAAAATCAACATGTACGTCATTTAGCAGACTTCCTCTGTGTTACAGTGTGGGTGTTTTAATGCTTTTTATTTAGACCTTCCTGTTATAAAAAAGGTTTTGAAGCTCAACTATGTGAAAAAACGTTAATTTGCATAGTCTTGCCTGTGTGCGGTAAAATAACCAGTGGTATAGAACTGTAGTGTTCAAAGCTGTACCATTTTTAAAAAATAGATTACTTACCTGCCCTTTACCACAAGGTCCCAAGGCAGTTTACAACAATAAAAGGCACAATGATAAAACAAAGAAAATAGATACAATGGTGAAACCAGAAAAGTGTAAAAATAATTGAAAAACAGCTTCACATATAAAAATAGTTTCAAAGTGTTCCAGTACAGATGCAGTCTGGAATAAGGATCTCTACTTAGCTAAGAGTCTCCCTCTGACACACAGGTATTTGCCGGAGGCCTTCTCATAGGAGATCACAAGTAGAACCTGTCAGAAAATGCTGTAGTGGGGAGCTGTTCAGGGTTCTGGTCATTTCATCCCCCCCCCCGTCTTGATTTTCACTCCCCCTCCCCAACAACAGTCAGTTCCTACTGAGCATGTTCAGTCCTCGTTGGGCCCTTTTTGGGAATTCTCCCCAATTTAGGGGTCCCTCCCCCCAAAACCCCAGTTCTTTTAAAATACTTTTTCTTGTGAATGTGTTGGTGGGAGTTTGTAGGGGTGTCAGCGGGCAGAAGTCTTGTGTCTGAAGACTCTCCTGCCAATTCCCCCCCCCCTTTCCCTCCCCGTGTACTTAATTTCTGGCCTTGGAATCTGGATGAATTAAAAACAGGTTAAAATCAGCCAAGATAGCGATAGTAATTGGCAGGGGAGAATTGGCATAGCGGGAGAAGGATTAAAACATCTGCCTGCAAGTGCCCTCACACTGCACTTGCCTTCTGATACCTATTATTTGTTAATTTGCAATTTGTTTATTAACGGGATTGTTCCTCAGTGCTCTTCAGTGCCGTGGAAAGGGGTCCACTTGGGCCTCCCAGGTTAGGGAGTTCCACAACATGGGCACTAAAACTGAAAATGTGGCCTAGGACCCACGTACCTACGGGACCGCCCCTCCTGGTATGCCCCGCGGAGGACCTTAAGATACACAAATAACATCACTTTGGAGGTCCTGAGCCTCAAGGAGGTTATATTGGTTTCAACTAGGGCCAGGGCCTTTTCAGCACTGGCCCCGACGTGGTGGAATGGTCTGTCACAAGAGACTAGGGCCCTGCAGGACTTGACATCTTTCTGCAGGGCCTGCAAGACAGAGCTGTTCCGCCTGGCCTTTGGTTTGGACTCGGTCTGACCCATGTTTCCCTCCCCTTATGATTTATCAGCTACTTTAAAATGAGGCTGCATTTTAAATTGCATTTTAACCTGTATTTTAAATTGTGTTCCCCCCCCCTTTTTCTTTCCCCCCTCTCTTTTTCCCCTATTAGGTTTTTACTGTGATTTTATTGGTGTTAGCCGCCCTAAGCCCAGCTCTGGCTGGGGAGGGTGGGGTATAAATAAAATTTATTATTACTATTAAAATGCCAGCCAGCCTTCTGTTCATGTCAGTGAGATGCAAAGCAGGGCCTCTGACTATGATGGTGGGTGGGCTGGCTGCTTATGTAGGAAGGCTGCCCTTTGAATACCCTGAGCACAGACAGTTCACTGGGGCTAATGCTTGCCATTGTTCAGCATTTTGCTAATATATGGGCACCACACCTAATTAGAAAACTTAATGAAACACAATCCTGTTTGGAAGAAGTCCCACTGAGTTTCATGGGACTTGTTCCCAGATAAGAGAGAGAATGTGTATTTGTAGGGTTGCAGCCCAATAATAACTTCTGGCTCTGTTGTCAGGAGCTGCAGATCTGAAGCAGAGAAAGAAGCCGAACAGTACAGAAGCTGAAGGAAAAGCTCCTGAAGAAAACGATGAGGAAACGAAAAAGTCAAAAAAATCTCCAAGATGTAAGTTGTGTCCTTTTTTTTTTAACGTGGCACTCTACTTCTTTCATTGTAAAATCGTGTATATGGGTTAAGATTTTCTCTGTGTTGCAAATTCACTTTGCAATTCTTCTGTTGCACCACATGAAAATCTTTACATTGAGGGGGAAAAACTTGTGGCTGCAGCACACTATCTAATAGTGCAGCCTTGTAAATCAACATGCAAAAGATTCTCTAGCCTGTAAAAGAATAAAATACTAGCCGACTACAAAACTAGGAGTCTGCATTTCTGTGCTGGCTGTGGAAGAGAGAAGCTCTCTTCTTTGAGACAGCAGGGAAAACACATATGATCTAACCTCTTAAACTAGCAAATGATATTTGATTTCCAGTAATTGACTGCTAAATTTGGGCTAGCAGTCAATTACTGGAAGGGTGGACCATTTTGTCTCTTCTCTGCCAGGCTGCTGAATTTCTGTGCTGGCTGTGGTAGGTGAGAGTTCCCTCCCTCTTTGGCTAGTATGGAAAGCTAGTGGGATGTTGGATGAGGAATAGAGTGATCTACCCTTCCTCTTCCAGGCTGCCCACTTGCCTCCGTGGAACAGCTGCCAAGCAAAAGGCTAGGCTGTCTTAGCAGTTGACTCTGCGCTTCATGCTGGTTTCACAGTTACTCTTCTGAAAAACAGTCACGTTCGTGCATCGCTTCCTTTGCCTACAGCTGTACTGCTGATGGGCTATCTACATGAGAAATGTACAGTAGCTAGAAACGGATTCAGTTTATGCTTTTCCCTAAAGAACTCTGAGAACTGCAGTTTCCCCTTAAATAATGCCCCAGTTCAGTCTGGGTGGCAAGCTCTGTCTTCAGTGAGAGAAGCTTTCCTGGTTAAAGTTCTTCTGCCCATTTCAGCAGCTTACAGAGTGGTGGAAATTGTGGTTCTGCAGGAGCATCTAAACTGGAGTCTGCAGAGTTGGAGGGTGATGACACGACTTCCTCAGACCACAGAGGTGTTGGCAGAATGGACTACTTCTGTCCTGGAGGTTCTGGGGAACAGGAAACCAGTGTGTCTCGTCCCTGTGAACAGTTCCCTGTTCTTCCTTCAATTCTTCCTCCAAGTCCTCATCCCCCAAAGAGGGGAAGGTCATGGCATTGGAAGGCTTAGACTAGGACACACTCCTCAGGAAGCTAGATAGGAAAAACAGCAACAGGAAATTCCAGATTGAACTATATAATGACTAAAGTATATAATGGCACTATCCACACAGCGTCCTGTAGCTTCTGTGTCTTGTTGGAAACTCTTGATCAGGTCACTGGAACTGGCTGATATGAGAATACGGGGTTAGGCGAACCATTGGTTTGGCCTTGAAAGCTTTGTTCTTTGTGCTCAAGACCTAGAGCTTCCTGGTGGCTTCATGTGACGTTCCTAACATTCCTTTACAGATGTCTTCATTCCACGTTTCGCAAAGCTTTTCTTTGGCTGTCTTGCAGCAGTCATAAGTGGAATGATGTATGCCATGTACCTTTCGACATACCATGAGCGCAAATTCTGGTTCTCTGGCAGGCCGGTAAGGAAATAGAATCATAATTACAAACAATACAGAAAACGCTCTATCTTTACCTTATTCAGAAGAGAGGAGCCTCTAGCCCTTGGGTTGAATGTGGCCCTCTCTGCCCTTCTTTCTGGCCCTCAGATCTTCCTCCAGGCCATGTCCCCTTTCCCCCCTTCTCTGCACCCTTTATTGGGCTGATCTGAACCTGAAGTGTGATAAACCATCTTGCTTACTAGGACGGGTGGGTACAGACACCTTTCTCTGCTGGAAAAGGGCTGCTACCAGATGGAGTACCAGTATCAAGCTAGTTAGGCTGTCATTCTGAAAGAACATAAAGGCAGCTCTTTATAGCTCATAGATACTCCAGATTAATTCCCATTATTGTGGTGAACAAGTGTGCTGTTGCAATTGCCAGAAGCTGCAACTGGAGTTTTGTGCTGACCCAGGTCTTTTCCATTGAAATATTTTTCACAGCCTCTGTGCAAGGAGGAGGTGCTTTTTGTTCTTTTGCTGTGTTTTACTGTTGGCTTTTAAATCTTGTTAACATTTTGTAGTGAGCCACTCGTGGAAGTTCATTGACAAATAGCTCAATAAATCTTATAACTATTATTGGGTGATATCCAACATTCGTCAATAAAGCAGACCCACTGAAATCGTTGGACTTGTCTGCACTTAGTTTGCTGTGAGTATGACTTAGTTGAATATCACCCATTATTGCTGTTAGGTTTATTAATGAATGGAAATGACACTCCAGTCAAACTTCCCCCATGATTTATTAAAGATGTATCCTTTCTCATTGGATGGTTGTGTCATGAATATCAAATGAGAATATGATTTTGGTTTTTTGATTTTGGTTTTCTAGGAGCTTGAACGAGAAATCACATTTCAGGGTGATGGTGCCATTTACTACTCATTTTACAAAGACTTATTAAGAGCTCCCTCCTTTAAAAGAGGTAAGACACATACATTTACTAAATAGCAAATGAGACAAAATCAGAAAAGATAGTATGAGTAGCTTCTTAGGATGGAGGAGAGAAAGCGTTTAAGCTATCAGACTCCACAAAGCTATTGCACAGGCATATGTAACTCCGTTTGCACATCTTCTTATCAATGCAAAGTTGGTTCATCAAAGCTTCCACTTGTGTATTATATCCCTTGTTCTCTGGGATAATCTATTTCTAATCCTGTTAGGCCTTGTGGTCTGGAAACCCTAACCCAGTGGTCAGGCAAAGGAGAACCATGGACCTGATCCGTTCCCCTACAGGAGACAGCTGAGAATCCCCTGTGAGGCACAGAACTTCACTCCACCATCAAAAGCTCTTTTCCCTGGATTGTGCTGCTAGCTGTAGAGTAGAGCAGGGCCTGCGCTGCTAATGAATTGTAAATAAAGAGCTAGATTTCAGGACTGGCGCAATGAAGCTTGCACACTGTGTCGTCCAAGGAGCTGCTGTGTTCACTGCATAGTGGCAAAGCCAGAGACTGCCTGTCAAATTCTTCAACAGGAGGCAAATGCAGGCTTTGTAACAGGACTAGTTCTGGAAGGGAGTTACTAGCCTCCCAAGCAAATGGATATACATCTGTCTAACCTTGCTTCTTATGTTATGAGATGGCATCTAGCAGCTTTTCACAAAGCACAATATCCCTGAAATCCTAAAGGCTATTCCAATATTTCACCCCATGGAGATGCCCTATGCCTTTGCAGGTAGCCTCCGCAGAAGTCCTGTTCAACCATTTAGAGAATGGCAACACAAGTAGTGGATTTGTCAGGCACACATCAGTCCTGCCTATGGTGTTCCATCTATTCCATCCACCTCCAATCTTCTCTTGTTCAGCAGGAAGGTCTGCATTCAGCTGAACGTGCTTAGAAGCCTCCCAATAACTGGGAATACTGTGCCATCTGTGGTCCCAATTGCAAGGAGCCTTCAGAGCCTGCTCAGCCAAATACCCTTTGGACCTTCCTACTCAATGCAGGAAGGATGGGGCCAGCACATGCAAGGGCATTGGGGGGCGAGACTAGTTGGCCTGGCCTCAACTCATGTAGATGTTCCATTCTTAGGCATGACTCCTGAACAGGGCTCAAGTTGCAGAAATCAAACATGGCAGAACCCTTCCTTTTGTTGATCTTGAGAAATTGCATAAATAATGCTGGCATCCCTTCCTCCCACCCAAATCTCATTCTCAGGCGTTAATCAATTAACCCACGACAACAGGACTCTCTCGCTGAAGACCATGAATGTCGTGCGGCAAATGACGTTGTATCCAGAATTGATCGCCAGCCTCTTATACCAAGCATCTGGCAGTGAAGTATGCTTTGCCCCTCTCTTGTTTCTTTACGGTCCTAGGGGATAAGTAGTTGAGAAGTGTGTTGCCCTAAAAGCAAGCAGCTTGTTTTCCTCCAGAGCATTATATGTGGTGAGCTGTCGGAGGACTGCTACACTGTGCACTGAGGGTTCTCTGTGTGCCTAGAGAAAGTGCAACCGCCTCTGCGTGTAATCAGCCCCTTAGTTGAGACCTGGGTGTGGGGTCTCAGTTAATGGAAGCACCCCTAAGAGTAGCTTGAGGAGTGTAAGGAAGTCCATATCTTATATTTTGAAAAGCTGAAAGCTGCATGGCTGCAGTTGATTGCTATGAGGGTTCTCAGTGATCCATGCAAATAGCCTTTGCCTTTGCTCTATAAAGGGGTTAGTGTTTTGCGGCAACAGTAAGGTGCTGCTGCTACTCCCCACTCCCAGTTATTATCTTCCAGCCCATCAGCTTCATGGTCTTCTCTTTCCATTTGTGAATTTCAAACGGTGCTTTATTGTTGTAACTCAGCTGCTAGTATTGCGTGTTTGAAAATATTTATGTCTTTAATTTTCAGGAGGTTATTGAGCCAGTATATTTTTACATTGGCATAGTATTTGGACTGCAGGGGATCTATGTGACTGCGTTGTTCGTAACCAGCTGGCTAATGAGTGGGACTTGGCTGGCAGGGATGCTGACTGTTGTCTGGTTCATTATTAACAGGTAAAGCAAATCTTTACTACCCACCCCACCCCATAATTTGCTATTCTTTCCCTGCCTTGAACTGAACAAGCAACTGTATTCCTAATTCTTTCTTTTCCTTTTCCCTTCTACGCTATTTCCAAAGGGAACTTTTATGAAAGTTTCTAGTTGCTAATGTAGAACACTACCAGGAAAGGTTCATTCTGTAACTGGAAATATTATAAGAGCGGGAAATGGATCATATGAATAAGAATTGGTTATGGCCTTTCTGTTTCACACATACACACACCATACTTTTTGTCCTGCGATTTTTGTTGGTTACATTTGCATGTTGGGCATTAAATGTCTGGAAAGTGTCTTGAAGCCCATCGTACGAAATTCTCTGTGGAGAGGTTATAGGCTTATGGATTCCTGATGGAGCGTGTCACTTTCCTCATGCCATTTCATGACAGGGCAAGGTATTTAATTCTTGTATATGTAGTTTATACTCCAATTTGTGGCTATAAATGTGCTGTTAATAAAATCAAATATATACATCTGAGAGGGAAAGAACCCATTGCATAGACCATTGCTTTTGCAGTATTGCTGTTTAAAATTTAGAAATCGAAATGTTATTGTAAAAGCTCATTGTCCTTGCTTTCATTAGAGTATGCTTCTATTTGTAGAAGGCAGTCTTTCCCAACCAGGTCTTTTGGCCTGCAGCTCCATTCAGGCCTATTGCCCATGCTGCCTGGACCCAATATGTGTTGTAATCTAAAGGGCACCAGGTTGGGTTAGGGTGAAAAATGACATCTAGGATTAAATAGCAACGCTATTAATGATCAGTCCCCCAAAAGTTCTAATCGCTAAAAACTCCAAGGCTCTTTATTATGGTCAGTGACTAATATTCAGAAAAAAAGTCATACAAATGAATATACAAAAGAATACCAAACAAAACAAAATAGAGAACCATAAGTGTCGTACTATAAAATGCCCGGCACAGAGAACAAAATTATCAATTTGCTAAAATTAGTCTCTGGAGAGTTGTACACACAGCAGCACAATATTGAGCCATCCTGGAAGAGATGGATGTGTTCTTATCAGAAAGGAGTAAAATAGCATTAAATGCATCCCGTCGTTCTGGGAATTTCCGTTTGAAATGGGTCAATAAAAATCATGCATATCACAATAGAAGGAGCAATACGTAAGAACCCCAGTTATCGATTCTACCTCTCCAGATTTGCAGGGACATTTACATTGACCACAGAGGATTTTTTAGAACTTCCCTTCCAAAACTGCCGATCGCTTAAGGCTTTATTGCTGTTATGTTGTTTCTGTCAAGAGCAATAGTCAAGCCTATATTTATGTTCTAAAGTAACCTGTATATTTTAATGGGTCGTCCCTGTATGTTTTCCAGGGCAGATACCACAAAAATAGACTATTCTATCCCGTCAAGAGAAAATTGGGCATTGCCATATTTTGCTTGTCAAGTAGCAGCTCTTACTGGCTATTTAAAGAACAACATAAATCCTTCTGCTGAGGTAAGATGAAGATGTTTTCAGTCAAAATATAATAGTATAAATAGGCTGATCAAATTTGAGAATCTTGATCCAGTAAACCATTTAGGGCCAGGGGCTGAATGTGGCCCTGCAGGCTTCTGTGTTTGGCCCTCTGAACTCTCCCCAGGCCACACCCCCCTCCATAAACACACTTTCTACTGGCATTCCTTCGCATCTTGAGTACTTTTGCCTGGCTGGCATGTGTCCTTAAACCCAGATAATGCATTATTGTTTCCGTGGATGGAGGATAAGAGAGGAGCGTTCATACCATACGAAGGTTTAAATTTACATGAATTGCTCCGCCCACTCCCCTGGCCCAATCCAGCGCTGCCATGTGGCCCACGGGAAATTGCCCAGAGGCAAATGCAGCCTTTTGGCTGGAAAGGGTGCCCCAACTCTGCTTTAAAAAATGAGATGGTTTTGCCTAAGGAAAAATGTAACGGACCAAAAAAACATTCATTTTCGAGAACTGTTAAGGCCTCTTCTTCTTGCTACTATCATATTAAGAATAAAAATCCATTCAAGAGTTATGCAGGATTAAGATGGAATGCCAGTTACTGATACTATATATTTTTCCCAATCTTGCTTTGTATGAAAATAAGTACATGGTGATTAAGATGTCTTCCCTTTCAATTCCCCCAGAGGTTTTGCTACCTGTTGGTGAGTGCTTCAACCTACACTTTCATGATGATGTGGGAGTACAGTCACTATCTGCTGTTTGTCCAGGCTGTGTCACTCTTCTTGTTGGACACTGTGGGTTTCACACAGACAGAGAAGGTATTTCGGCACTTGAAACTTACCAATTTTAATACCAGTTTAATTGCTAGCTTGCTGCTCTTCCCCTCTCTTTTTGCCAGCCTTCTAAACCCGTGAACTGTTCATTCTGCTAACAGGCACAGATAAAAGGCTGGCAGAAAAAGTTTAAATATAGAGGACGGTTGTTTCTTGCAGCCGTGATCGCCTGTTGCTTTGAGGGTCAATACCTTTTTGCTTTTCCCTTCCGCAGGTACATGAAGTGTATAAGGTCTACCTGTTTTCTCTCTTTCTGGGATACATGTTACAGTTTGAGAATCCAGCTCTGTTAGTGTCTCCACTCCTCAGCCTTGTCGCAGCGGTGCTGCTGGCAAAATACCTCCAGGTAATAATTGGGAAATCATTTGGTGGTTTGACCTCTGCCTGTACTGCTGTTTTTCTCTCTCTCTCTCTAGCAGAGGTAGTGAATCTTTTTAAAACCTGAGGTCTGTGTTCCACCATGGACAATCTTCCATGGTCTCTTTGTCATGGACGGGCTGGATACAGTGGAATGGTGGGAGGAACCAGCTGGGGAACCCCCAAGGGAAAAAAGCCCAGAGCCCAGGGATTGGTGGTGGGACGATGATGAGTGGTCAGAGGGAGAAGAGGGAGCAGACTGGGAGAAGGAGGTGTCAGAAGCTGAAGAGGTAACAGGGTTTAGTGAGCAGGAAGAGCTTGTGGCAGAGAGAAGTCCAGAATCAGAAGCAAGAGAGGATAAAGGCCAAGAGGTGGAGGTGTTTCAGGCTGGTGAAGAAGCCAGGATGTTTCCACCTCCGGCTGCGACAAGCTCCCCTCCCCCTTGGTCTCCCAGAACCAGGAGAGGGATGAAGTGAAAGGAGCAAAGGCAGGCATGCCGGCGTAATCTCAGATGGCTTGGGAAAGACCCGGGAAAGGAGGAGACTTAGGCAGCTGTGGGAAGGCGGGGACATTCAGAAGAGTTGCTGTGGTCATTAGGCCTGGCACTACTGAACAACCCTTGTTTCTTCTAACTCCTGACATCTCTGTATGTGGGGCATGAAAGGCCCAAAGTGAGGGGGTCTGAGGCAAAAGTTGGCAGAGCAACCTAAGTAGGATGCATCCCAGCCATGAAAAGGGCAGAGTGTTCTGTAACACAACACATCTCTCCGTGCAGGCAAGCGAGATCAGGGACACATTCCAGTCAGGGAGAAGCGCTTGAGAGAGTGGAGAAGGGCAGGCGGGGGCCATGGTTTAGGAAGTAGGGGGTGGACGTAGCCTGAGTGGGTTCTGAGAGGCCTGGAGGGCTCCATTTGACCCACAGGCCTGATGTTCCCTGTCTCCCTCCTCTATAAGAGCTAGTGTGGTGTGGTGGTTAAGAGCAGTAGACTCGTAATCTGGTGAACCGGGTTCGCTTCCCCGCTCCTCCACACGCAGCTGCTGGGTGACCTTGGGCCAGTCACACTTCTCTGAAGTCTCTCAGCCTCACTCACCTCACAGGGTGTTTGTTGTGGGAGAAGAAGGGAAAGGAGATTGTTAGCTGCTTTGAGACTCCTTAGGGTAGTGATAAAGTGGGATATCAAATCCAACCCCCTCCCTCCTCCTATAAAGTTAATACTTTCTTGTCTGTTTTTTAGATGAATACAAAAAAGGGGACGCTTCTTTCAAGGATGCTGAAAGTCATTTACTTTTATTTGGTATTCACAATAACAGTGACTTTGAATTTTGTAGTGAAGGTAAGATTTTATTTTTATTTTTTAAAATTAATCGTACAGGATAATGAAAGCATTTGTTTGTTTTTGGATGTTAGTTGCCTAGGGAAATAATAGTAATCTCAAAATTCCTCTTCCTGCTGTGCTTTTTCTTTTTCTAGTGGAAAAAGGTAATGGATAGAACTGGTAAAGAATTAACCCATCTTTTGAAACTCTCAACATTGCTAAGTTTTTTTGTTTTTTTAAAAAATATTCCAGTAGAAAATGTGATGCTGCTAACTGAAAGATTGTTTATCTCTTGCGCTGGCAAATGTTTGTCAGATGCAGCAACGGTCTGTCTCAAAAGTGTGGTGCTAACACACAATTTCCTTTCTGTTTGTTTTGCAGACTTTTATTCCCCATAAAGAAAATGAACATTTAATGAAAGTGCTTGAAGTAAAATTGGGTTTAAACATTACTAAGTAAGTCTGAAGTGATATTTTGTAAAATGCAAGGAGTTGTACATTACGATCACTGGAGGAGAGCTTGGCGTCTGTTTGAGAATCTTATCAGCTCTAACCCAGTGGCAGCTGTCCAGGTTCACTAGCAGAGCTTTACACACTGAGATGGGGGCAGTACTTGTTATTACTTGATTTTCAGTATCTTAGGGCAGGTTGATGAAAATGTCAGCCAATGTGCAGCTGTTGTGAAAGACAAATTCAGTGTTGGGAATCATTTGAAAATAAAGCTGCTGATACTGTAATGCGACCGCATTTGGAAAACTGTATACTTTTCTGGTTGCTGCATTTCTAAAGGGACATTGTCGAGCTTTAAAAAGTGCAGAAAAAAGGCAGTCAAAATGGGCTGGAGCAACTGGAAAGGTTATAGCATTTGGAGTTCTGTAGCTTTAAAAAAAAGCAAGGGAAGGGAACGGGGACATGATAGAGGTGCGTAAATTCTGCATGACACTTGGAGAAATTAGACAGAGTTTTTTCTTCCTCTCACGATACTAGAAGCTGGGGTAATCCAATGGAGCTGAATGATAGCTGTTCCAAACAGAAGGAAGTGCTTTTTCACACAACACACTAAGCAATGGAGTTCACTACCACAGGATTTGGTGAACGCCAGCAATTTGGTGAACAGCTTTAACGGGTTTAGAAGATCATATGGAGGATAAGGCCAACATAGCTGCTGTCTGCCACCTCTAGAATCAGAGGCAGTATGGCTCTACATACCTGTTGCTGAGGGTCATGGGCAGAAAAGTGCAATTGAGTTCATGTCCTGCTTGTGGGGAGAAGCAAGTCACCCAGTAGGGTGGAGCTGCAGTCCTAGCTTCCCAGCAACAGGGTTGCTGCCACTTAACTGGGAGGGAAAAGGGGAGGCAGGCACAGAGGCAAGAGCACCAGATAAGATTGGCGTGGTGCAAAACCACCAGCGGAGCCATTCTGCCTTTGCCTTCCGTTAAGAGTTTGGGTGTAATCCTTGACGCCTCCCTTTCCATGGAGGCGCAAGTTACAGCAACAGCCAAGGCGACATTTTTCCACCTTTGCCGCATCAAGCAGTTGGTCCCTTACCTTTCCCGCCCCGACCTGGCCACAGTGATCCATGCAACGGTCATCTCCAGGCTTGACTACTGTAATTCGCTCTACGCGGGGCTGCCCTTGAAGCTGTCCCAGAAATTCCAGCGGGTACAGAATGCTGCAGCGAGGCTCCTCACGGGGTCTTTGCCATGGGAGCATATTCACCCAGTGCTTTTCAAGCTGCACTGGCTCCCGGTGGAGTACAGGGTCAGATTTAAGGTGCTCCTTTTGACCTTTAAAGCCCTTCACGGCCTAGGACCCTCGTACCTACGGGACCGCCTCTCTTGGTATGCCCCACGGAGAGCCTCAAGGTCCATAAATAACAACACCCAAGTGGTCCCAGGCCCTAAGGAAGTTAGATTGGCTTCAACCAGAGCCAGGGCCTTTTCAACTCTGGCTCCGGCCTGGTGGAACGCTCTGCCTCATGAGACCAGGGCCCTGCAGGATCTGATTTCTTTCTGCAGGGCTTGTAAGACAGAGTTGTTCCGCCTGGCCTTTGGCTTGGAGCCAATTTGATTCCCTCCCTCCCTCTCTTTCTTTTTTCTTTTCCTTCTCCTCCTGCAATGAGGCTACATTTTAATATTTTAATGTTCCATTATTTTAATGTTGTATTTTATTTTTGTTTTTAAGTTGTAATCATTCTTCTTGTTTTTATTATTGCTTGTAAGCCGCTCTGAGCCCGGCCTTGGCTGGGGAGGGCGGGGTATAAATAAAAAAAATATTATTATTATTATTATTATTATTATTATTATTATTAGAAAGCAGCACTGCCCTTGCTTCTGGTCTTCCCAAAGACATCCAATTGGCCACTGTGGGAGCAAAGTGCTGGAGCAGACAAGTCTTTGGTCTGATCCAGCAACTTGGTGATATTAGAAAATGCAATTGATAGGGTTTATACTGACTGGCTAAGCTCATGACTGCCCTCCCCCCCCTTTTTTGCAATTTTTAGGAACTTCACAATCAACTGGCTGCTTTGTCAAGAGTCCCTTCAGACACCATCCCAAGACTTCTTTCTGCGACTCACTCAGTCCTCACTATTGCCTTTCTACATTTTAGTGCTAATCATTTGCCTCGTGTCTGTTGGCCAGGCCACCTTCAGGAGAATTAGGTAAGGTAACTTCTCTCTGTTCTCAACCGCATGGTCCGTAGCTTGTTTATGACCTTATGTGTTAGTTGCTGCATGTAATGGATGTACCTTCAACAGCAAACACCAGCTGCAGAACAAGAACTTCCAAGCTGGAAAACACTGTTTTTGAGGTAGTACATATAACTTCCCCTTCCTTTGCATGTAACATAATATATGATGCATGCATATCTGTTTGCATTTGAATTCTGCATACAGAAATGCATTCTGTATTTACATGTGAAAAAATTATGCAGAATAGTAGTATAAATCCTGAGCTGTTGCATGGAGAGGTGTGATTGTAGGCAAGTATGTGCTGCACAGGGACGTGGGTGGCGCTGTGGGTAAAACCTCAGCGCCTAGGACTTGCCAATCGCATGGTCGGCGGTTCGAATCCCCGCGGCGGGGTGCGCTCCCATCGTTTGGTCCCAGCGCCTGCCAACCTAGCAGTTCGAAAGCACCCCTGGGTGCAAGTAGATAAATAGGGACCGCTTACCAGCGGGAAGGTAAACGGCGTTTCCGTGTGCGGCTCTGGCTTGCCAGAGTAGCTTCGTCACGCTGGCCACGTGACCCGGAAGTGTCTGAGGACAGCGCTGGCTCCCGGCCTATAGAGTGAGATGAGCGCACAACCCTAGAGTCTGTCAAGACTGGCCCGTACGGGCAGGGGTACCTTTACCTTTACTATGTGCTGCACACAACATAGAATATATACCACTCTTAGGTAACCCTGGTGCCCTCTGAGGTTTTTGACTACAACTCCCACCAGCCCCAGCCGGCATGTGCTGGAGGACATCAGGTTGGCTAAGGATGGTGACATTACGGTGGTGACATTAGTTCACTGTCACACCATCATGCCTAGAGTGCTTCAGAATTGGAGGCTGTGTGAATCTGCTCAAAGACTGAGCTGAAAAAGATTGAAATTGTCAGATTGGATATGTTTAATGTTTTAATCGTAGCTGGTTTTGGACAAGCAGTGGCTGTGCTGAATAAAGATACTGCTGCAAAAAGGGTTGGTGGTGGGGCTGGGGGGAATATTCCAAGAGGAGGGGGAACTTAAGAGGTCTGTTCTTGGGTTATTGTAAGGCTCTAAGTTGATATCATGGACTGGTTGGAAGAATGGTGGGAGGAACCACCTGGGGAAACCCCAAGGGAAAGAAGGCTCAGAGCCCAGAGAGGGGTGGTGGGGCAACAATGAGCGGTCAGAGAAGAAAGAGGAGACTGGGAAGAGAAGGTGTCAGAAGCTGAAGAGGTAACAGGGCTTAGTGAGCAGGGAGAGTCTGTGGTAGAGAGAAGTCCAGAATGAGAGGCAGAAGCTTTGCCAAGGGGCAAAGATGAGTCAGGCTGGGGCAGGGATTGGCTGGACGAGGAAGAGTGGTATAAGCCAGTAGACCAGGAGGCCCCTGAGGTGGAAGGGGACTTTGAACCAGGTTTCAGACTTGTGGGACAGGGAGAAATCAGCAGCAGAGAATGAGAGTGAAGGGGAGAGGCTTGAGGTAGCCACAGACATGGATAGAGAAGGAGCAGGGACTGTGTCTTCTCTGCAATACAGTCCTGGTTCAGCTCCTACCCTTCCCCAACTCTCAGTGCAGGAATTAAGGGTTGAGAAAAGGCTACAACAATTAAGAAAAGTTGAGTCGCAGCGAAAAAATGTAAGGAGGAGGGAGGTATAAATAAGGGGGAGAGAGGACAGAACTTTAGCTTCTGCAGCTGACGTGCTTATCTGATGAGTGTGCTGTATGCTGACTCCTTGGTTACTGAGCAGAAAAGTTAATTACTGCAAGCACTGTGCCTGGTTCCGCTTACAACGTTGGACGAAAGATGGAGGGGCTTTTCTGGCAGCCTGACTGGCTGGTGAAGAGTCACAGGTGTCTCCCCCTCCTGCTGTGATAAGCTCCCCCCCCCCCCAGTCTCCCAGAACCAGAAGAAGTATGAAAAGGGCAGAGGAGAAGTTGGCTTCATGCAGGCACAGTGTCTGATTGCTTGCTTGGGGAAAACCCTGGAGAGGAGGGACTTTCAGTCTCGGCATCTGATCCATGGGGCAAGACTTAACAGTTGTGGGCTGCTGTGCTCATTAGGTCTGATGCTCTGTCAAATTTTTGCAGATCGTGTTCTTGCTAAAAAAAAAAGTTAACTTCAACTTGCATGGTGTGATTTAATGCAAGCTTACTTCTGACAGATGAGCATAAGGAAGAGCCCCATCTTGGGGCTTGATGTGGACTGCTTAGTTGTCAATGGACTCTATAGTTTTTCTTTGTCTTCCACAAGCTGCAGTGGTGAACCAGTCAATGACACAGCGAAGCTTGAGGGCGGGAGGATTGGAGAAAGGCCAGAGGTGGTGTACCATGTACTTCACACACTTTCGCTGGGATTGCTTGCAATGATGATGGAAGGGTGAGTTTGTCTAGGTTTGTTTTTCCCTGGAAGTGGCAAGGAATTTCTCTTAACTTGCTTTTGTTTCTTTCTGGATGTGGATGGAGAAACTCTTTCAGACAAATATATGTGCTTGGATCAAAATGGGCTTCAGTTGCAGAATCAGATTTTAACTGCAGAATAGGGCTATCTGCACCTTAGGAAATAGAGGCAAGAAGACCCCTCGGACAGCTTCGCATTGCATGATTGAATAGGATTCTTATGGGTCTGCGAGGACCATTATGTACTCCTGCACCCTCTGGAAGTGCTGTTCTATGAAAGCAGCTTCAAATGCCTATTTTGGATGCCTCAAACAGGCTTAGAAATGGGTTTGAGTCTAAAGAAAGCCCACACAGAAGTAGTTTGTTGGAGGACGTAGAGAAATTGCTGTAGGTTTCTTTGCAGTCTTCGATGGTGTCTTCTTGATGTTTACAAAGCTTTTCGCGAAGGCACTCGGAGATGGTAGTGGGACTGGATGCTGTTGCAATCTCCCTTGAACAATATATGTAGGAACTCATCTCTTTATGGATTTGTTGGTGGTTTTCTAGAATGAAGTACGTGTGGACTCCCTATGTTTGCATGATTGCTGCATTTGGCGTATGCTCTCCGGAGCTCTGGATGACTCTATTCAAGTGGCTCCGACTGAAGGCTGTGCACCCTATTTTGCTGGTGAGTTCCTAGTTCTAGGTAATTGTATCCATGGAGGAGCTGTGTGCATGCCAGCTCCACCCGCAACTTTTCCCCACTGCATGGGGGAGAAAACCTGAAGGGGAATGATAAGCATGTGCAGCTGAATCTGCTTTCAGTCATCCCCAACGATCAGGAACCCTGCGCACTGGATACAGTGCCTGTTCCATCACAATTATTTCTGGTCCTGTCATAATGTTAGTATAGGATTGCTTTGTTAAGCTAATTAACCGACAGTACAGTGGTACCTCGGTTTACGAACTTCATTCTGGAAGTCCGTTCTTACACCAAAGCATTCTTATACCGAGGCGCGCTCACCGAATAGTTCGTTAACAGGGCTGTTCATAGACCGAGGTACCACTGTAGTATTTAGAACTCTTCGGTGCAATCCTGTACACGCTACTCAAGGTAAGTCCCATTGAATCCAAGGGGCTTCCCTCCATTCAAATGTGTGTATATTACTGCAGTCCCAACGAGTGAACTGTAGTGATAAGAAGGTATCTGCGCTTGCATGGTTGAGGACTTAAAAGAGCAAATCATAATCTTTTATGGTGTGTCTGATTGATATTTCAGGCTCTTATCCTGAGTATGGCAGTCCCAGCTATCATTGGCTTCAGCTTGTGGAAAGAGGTAAGATAATATGACGCTCCCATTATTACTAACAGCAGTCAGCATTATCCAGTTGGAGTATTGGTTGAAGGGGACTCGACAAGGGTGAGCAGGTAGTTCATTTTCATGCTCGTGCAGTTCTCCAAATTCTCCATATATTGCTGTATTTTGAGAGAGGCTTTTCCGACATATCTCCTTGGCCAGAAATCCACAGCTAAAATGGCAGCAGCAAAAGTGTATGGCCACTAGGTAGCACTGTGAGTCTCAAATGCAGGCCTGGTTGGTTTGCTAAAGTAAATAAATAGAAATAAAAATGAATCTTTATTGAGGAAAACGAACACTTTATATTAACAAAAAATTTTATTAATAAATTGTGGATAATTTTGTTGGGAGTATTTGAGTCAAAGGGATTCCTTTTTTCTTTTACTAATGCATTATGAAGAATAAAATGGATTCTGTCCACTCTGATGGAAGCTAGCCTAATAGTGTAGCAAAGGGCTCTTGAGCATTGATGCTGCTGCGATTTGATAGTAAAGCTAGAAAGATGGTTTTTAGTCTGATCCCCTGCATTATTTAAAGTTCTGTAATTTGTTTTCCCACAGTTCATAGCCTTGGTGCTTCCTTTTAGTTTTTTCCTAGGATAATGGCAGAACTTTCAGAACTGCAGGAGTTTTATGACCCTGACACAGTTGGACTCATGACCTGGATCAAGTAAGCCATCCCATTTTGCGTACTTTTTGGTGTTCCTTCTTAGCGCAGGATATTTTTTGTAACCTAAGCTGCAGTCAGTGCAGCTGTTGTTTCCCTCACACATACCTCTAGCCAAGCTCCATGTGGCCTTGCCACTCACCTTTTTGGGTTTGCACTCGGGACTGTTGCCCGGTTGAAGAAACCTTGGTGAATTGAATGTGTGTGTTTTAACCCATCTAGATTGCATGTTTTGCTATTGGCAGCGTTACAGCTGTGCAGGAGCCCGTTCCTGTCGATTCCTCTATTGCGCAGCCTGGAGTGGTGTGATGTGTTGAAGCACCGTCTATCTTTTGCCTCAGACAGCTAGATGTCTTAGACTGGCCTTGCCTTCACTGCTGCATTTTGCACCAGCTGAAGTTTCCAAATACTTTTCAGAGGCAGCCACACACAGAGTGCCTTATCATACTCCAATCCTCATGGAACTAAAGGGTGGTGACTGTGGCCCAATACACCCTCTCTAGGAACAGGCGCCGTGAGCACTGCAGTCTTAAGCTGTGCAAGATCACCCCTGGCCTGGCCGCTATGTGGAAGCACAGCCAGGTCCCAAGAGCATTTTCAGGCTGTACTATATAATTTTATAGAATTACTTAAGTGAGGACATGGTTTCTCCCCCCACCGCAGAAGACAGGCTCCTATCGCTGCTGTGTTTGCCGGCAGTCCGCAGCTGATGGGCACGATCAAGTTGTGCACTGGCTGGATGGTGACCAATCTGCCCCTGTATAATGAGGAGGACCTGCAAAAGAGGAATGAGAATGTGAGTCATCTTTGCTTTGTATGATTTTTAAAGGGCTTCTCACGTTTTGTAGTGTACTTCGAAATCTTTAGCCGGGGATAATGTTGCTGTTGTTCCCATTCCACGGGCAGGAAATGGAAGCTGAAACTTGCTCATGTATTTTGAATGCAAGCTTAGAAAGTTAAGTTCACTGAAATCAACAGAAATTTAAACTCCACACTGTATTGTTATTGTTGCTGATGATTCTTCCAAGTGGAAATAAAAACCATTTAACGCAATGGGGTCTGGCGTAAGTCTGTGTAGGATTCAGGAGTAAAACTCACTGATTTTTACCATGTGCCTAATTTACACTCGATTGCACCCTTTGTTTACTGGCCTTAGTGGCTCTGACCCAAATATCTCTGTGGAGTTCAGTCTATGTTTTTTTGCCTCTAGTTCCAATGTGGAAGTTGATCAGCCGTTTCACCCCTATAGAGAAGGATTCTTGAGGGTGACTGCTTTTGTTTGACACGATGAAAAGTCTTGTTTAAAATTCTTGCATTAGAATTGTATCCCCCCCCAATAATTAATGAATAAGGTTATTAAATTTCGATTGCACATTTGAATCCTACAGATTTTTCAGATCTATTCCAAAAGATCAGCTGAAGATATTTATAAGATACTCACGTCATACAAAGCCACCTATTTGGTTATAGAGGATTCCATTTGCAATGAGGTGGGGCCTGTGAGGGGATGCCGGGTCAAAGACTTACTGGATATTGCCAACGGCCATGTAAGTAGCACCTTGAGCTTCTGTCAAAATTCTTTTGCAAGTTTCCTTTTAGAAGGTATAAAGTTTCCTGGAGGGCTTTATACTACATTCAGTTTAAGCCATGGGTAGGCAAACTAAGGCCTGGGGGCTGGATCTGTCCCAATTGCTTTCTAAATTTGGCCCATGGACGGTCCGGAAATCAGCGTGTTTTTACATAAGTAGAATATGTCCTTTTACAGTGGTACGCCGGGTTAAGTACTTAATTCGTTCCGGAGGTCCGTTCTTAACCTGAAACTGTTCTTAACCTGAAGCACCACTTTAGCTAATAGGGCCTCCCGCTGCGGCTGCGCCGCCAGAGCACCATTTCTGTTCTCATCCTGAAGCAAAGTTCTTAACCCAAGGTAATATTTCAGGGTTAGCGGAGTCTGTAACCTGAAGCGTATGTAACCCAAGGTACCACTGTATTTAAAATGCATCTCTGGGTTATTTGTGGGGCATAGGAATTTGTTCATCACCTCCTCCCAAATATAGTCCAGCCCCCCACAAGGTCTGAGGGACAGTGGACCGGCCCGCTGCTGAAAAAGTTTGCTGACGACTTTTGCTTGCTTGTTAGAAGGAAGTCCCACTGTATTCAGTACTACTCACTTACCAATGTGTCTATAGGATTTCAGCCTGTTTCTTCACTTACACAGGTGCCCAATTTCCATAGGGGTAACTCTGTTAGTCTCTTGCAGCAAAAACACGAGCTAAAGACTAACCAGTTCATAACGGAAAAGATTTCATGAACTGCTGTACACTTCATCAGACGCGTTAAGTGTTAGGAAAATGAAACGTCAGAGGGAGACTGCAATGTGAAATTGCAGAGTTAAAATTCATTCAGTGCTATTACTTGGGGACTAAATTGGCACAATGGATTTATGTCACACTTTGTGAGTTAATTGGATTACCCATGCCAGAGTGTCTGTTATCTTCAACACAACTACTTTTCTTTTAATGGCCACTGTTAAGAATGTAATTATAACAACCTGTACTTTATGTATTTCATTTCTTTCTGACTTCACTCATTACACCCTCAAACCATGTTTATACACCTAGAGTTTCCTGCCACAAAATGTGTTGCTGGCCACTGGTGTAGGTTGCTTTAGAAGGGAATTAGACAAATTCAGGGAAGATGGGTTTATCAACATCTAATAGCCACAGGGATTGGCTAGCTCAACAAAGCAGAGCTATTGGCTTCATGTCCTACTTATAGGCTTTCCAGAAGTCTGATGGATCTTTGGTCTGATCTGTCATGACTCTTTTTCTGTAGGTATGGAGTAGCTATTTGACCATCACAACAGCATTCACTGAGTACAAGGGCCTCAAAGGCAGTGGTCAAGCACCACCTTGACTGGGTCATTGTGGTTCAGTGTCACTCAATAATTTGTGAGGAATTGGTGTGCACAAACTTCTATTTCTGTTTTGGACATCTTTTTTTCTGTCTTTCATGCTTTATCAATTAGATACCGATTATCTCTCTAAAGCCACACAAATGGATCCAATCTCATGCCAATGAACTCAAATCTTTTTTTTATATGTTAGACTGAGTCTGAGGTTTTTTTTAATGTTCATTTCTTCCTTATCCAGATTAATGATAAAATATATTTCACTCGCTACTGCAGGACTGGGTAACTTCATTCAGTGCTAATAATCACTTCAGGCAGAATATGATTATTTGAATATTATTCATCATAGAATAATTGAGTTGGAAGGGTCATCTAGTCCAGTCTCCCTACAATGCAGGAACTAGGTCATACATGACACAGGTAGCTTGCATTGAATTTTCTCATATGGGATAATAGATTCCGTGCTGTTAACGAGTGGCTCCTACATTCTACAATATACTTTTAGAAAGGATTGTTGCTCTACAAATGAAATGTTCCCCTCTCTCTTTCTCCAGCACAGCTAGACTAGGTTCGTTCACAGTTTCTCAGATCGTGAAATTAAAAATCAGTTAATGTCAGTCCTTTGTGTGCATTGAGTTAAAATACACATTTTCCTTGTTTCTCCCCAGGTGTATTATGAAGAAAACGACAGCTATGGCTACTCTAAATATGGACGGTTTTGCCAGGAGATCAAAATGAACTATTCTCCGTACGTGAACTACTTCACTCGAGTATACTGGAACAGGTCCTATTACGTATACAAAATCAACACTGTGATATCCTTCCAGTCCTGAGATACCATTTTGAAGACTGACTTGAGTTGGCAGAATTCCTAAATGGGAAGAGGTCATTTACGAACATACTTTTTTATATCCCATATACAGTATAAACACACACACACACATCCTTGAGAACATGCAAAACGGTACCTGACTGGAATACTGCGGACAGACTACAGAACAGCGAAAGAGAGAGATGCTGCAAGGCCATGCGAGTAGAATATGGACTGTCTTCCATATTTTAAAATACCTCTTCCCAGCTTTTCCAGTTTTAACCTTATTTTAATGTGCATTGATTTTATTTTTTATTGTTTATAGCAACTGCTGCCTTTAAGTAGTTTTATTTACTTGGTTAAATATAAAAAAAGGAATGTGTAAACCTTCTGGGCATGATCCTGAAGCTATGCATATTTATCTGGGATTGTGGGAGGATATTCAGTCCTTTTTGGAGCTGCAGGTTCCCACCATATTTTTTTTAATGAATGGAAGTGGAGCAGGAGGGTTTGGAGATTGCTGGAAATTATTCGGGTTGGGTGGGGTATGAGTTGTATACAGGGTATTGCTTGGCTGAGATTGATTCTTGTTAATCATGGTTGCTAGCTATGATCTGCTTTCTGGCAGATCTGTCATTGATCTTCAATGGGGCACAATTTTACCCTATGTTTGGTGAAAGACTACATCCTAAGAAGGTAGCACACAGTGGACTACATGTCTTTAAAAAAGAAATCAGTGTCCCAAATAAGAGTTTACTCTTAATATGTACAATTTTCTTTGAAATGCGTAGATGTGTTTTAGGAATATACATCTAATATTATGATGGAGACCTTCTAATTGTTTCAAATATACAATTTAGTCCCTAAACAGGAAAGGGCTTGGAGAGGTTTGACTTAACCATTTTGCAGATTTCAGCCACTTTGCAGAACTGTGCATCCGCTTAAACATGATGGGTGGGGTTAATCACTTTGATCTGGTTTTATAGTCTTGCTAAAAGTTATTTCTCGAATTGGATTTTAAAAACCACACACTGAAGACCAAGCTGGTAACAGCAGATTGTATTTTGGGTCGAGTTGTTTTTAAAAATTTAAATATTGTTATGGGACCTTAGCAATTTCTCTCCACGTATTTATGCTGTTGTTCTTGGTAATTTTCTTTACTTTTCTGTGTGTGTGTGTGTGTCCCCCCCATCCCTCTGAGTTTGATATTTATGGTCTTTCAAAAACAACAATCCTGAGGAGTTTTGTTTTTTTAAAGTGTAAGCTGTGAGAGCATTCCTTCTGTGCTTCACGGAAAGCCTTCTATCCACTGACTAGAACTGAAATTCCAGATGCTGGCATTTTCATTCAAGGTATACAAACATGAGAACAACCAGGCAAAGCAGATTTAGTATGTGTATATTTTATTACACACGTTATGTGTGGTACTCATTGCTGCCTATTTTATGCAGGTCAAACAACTTGGTAGTAATATTTTGAAGAGGAATTCATTATGAAGAACTCCAGCTCATAGAACTTAAAATCATATTGGTGTTATGATTTCTGAGAGGGTATATATTGTACTGCTGAGTGATTGGATGTAAAATGCCTTATGACATTAGCCTTGAGATGCATTCACTTCGACAATGTCTGTATCCGTGAGGTTTTGTTTGCCGCAGTCATTCTCTGTGTTCCTTTACAAATGCAATTATGCCTCTGCATTGAAAAAAAATTCTGATGCTGCAATAAATTGCATCAGATGCACTTACCTTGAATTTACTGCAAGGGAATTTACGTACGTTTCAATACTTTTTTGTACTGATTGAAGGGCTGCCCATTTTGACATGTTTCCGGCATCAAATACTCCACCTCCCTTCACCAGGCACTGTCGTGGTGTAATCACCTTTGATTTCTATGAGGCTTCCATGGAAATAGATGCAGGTCATGCAGTAACATCAATATGTCTGGCTAGCTCTAATATAATATCATTAATGGAGGTAAACCAGCAATCTCTATGGTAGTCTCTAATGTTCATGAATTCCACTCCTAACTATTGCACTTCTGCGCTGGCTGAATTACTTCAGCCCTAACAGTCTTGCTCAAAATGCAGTTATATCTCCACTTCTGAAATGGGCTCCTTTTGAATATTTACTCCAGTGCTGAGTAACTTTAAGCTTGTCCACACAGTTGAAGATGAGCTTGTTTTCCAGCCTGAAATTTTGTTTTATATGTTCTGAGCACACAGCGCATAAGCCCTTACCCCTGATTTTTAAGTAGTGATGTTGCTTACCCATATCCCACTCCTCATGCTTGAAGAGAAATGAAATCCGATAGCTCTTAAGTTCCAGAAACTTATTACAGCAACAAGGGGTGGAAAGTGCCGCTCTGCTAATAGAGATGGAGGTATTCCACCTGGAAGTCCCCTGCATGCCTGTAGAGAAGAGGGAAACAGGACATGGTGGGAACAAGCACGTATTCCTCCCCACAGTAGCCAATGGGAAGGTAGAAGAAAAAAGCTACCCCTTGCCCTGTCCATGGCAAAATCTTGGGACAATGGATGAGGACAGCTGCTATTCTCCCTATTGCAAATGTGCAGTAGGATTGCTCTGTTTTGTAAGCTTTCTCTGTGAGTTGTGGGACCTTTTGAAATCAGATTTGCAGCTGTGGAAGGAGGAGGTGGTGGCTCTCATGGCCTCTGGTTAGATAAAAACTTCACAAACCGTGATAGTGTTTTTTCCCCCATAGAGAAAAAAGTAGCAAAAAAATTAAAACTGCAAATCTAATGTTGGTTATTGGACTAGCTGTTGAATAGCCAGAAGTGGGAGGTAGATGAGGTCTTTTTATTTTTATTAGTTGTGCAAAACGCAGCATTTTCCTAACATTCCCTGAGGACTTTGAAGGCGGTATTTGGAAAGCTTGTAAGCATCACTCTAATCAAGTGTTTTTCGGGCATAACCTGTTATGGTTCTAATGAATGGAGAAATAACTAGTCCTTAAAAAAAAAGCATTCAAACCTCTTGCTGTCGATGTTGCAGTCCAGTTGGAACATGTGCCTTGTAAACCTTTTTTTTATTAAAGAAACAAACTCTAACCTCTGCACATTTTGTTGATTCTTTTTATGTCTAAAATCCACAGTTGAATTTCAGTAGGGACAAATGTCAGGTTCTACACTTAGGCAAGAAGAACTAGCTGCACAAATATAAGATGGGGGACACCTGGATTGCCAGTAGTATACGGGAAAAGGACCTAGGGGTCTTAGTAGACCACAAGCTTAACGTAACAGTGTGATGCAGCAGCAAAAAAAGCTGCTGCTATTCTAGACTGCATCAACTGAAGTACAGTGTCCTAATCAAGGGAAGTAATAGTACCACTCTATTCTGCCTTGGTCAGACCACACCTGGAGTACTGTGTCCAGTTCTGGGCACCACAATTTAAGTAGGATATTGACTAGCTAGAATGTGTGCAGAGGAGGGCAACCAAGATGATCAAGGGTCTGGAAATCAAGCCTTAGAAGGAATAGTTGAGGGAACTGGGTATGCTTAGCCTGGAAAAGAGGATACTGAGAGAAGATATGACAGTCTTCTTCAAGTATCTAAAGGGCTGTCACATGGAGGAAGCATGTTTTCTCTGCTCCAGAGGGTAGGACTGGAAACAACAAGAAAGGAGATTCCGACTAAACATCAGGAAGAACTTTCTGAAAATACGAGCTGTTTGACAGTGGAATGGACTCCCATGAAAGGTGATTGACTCTCCTTTCCAGGAAGCTACATGGTCTGGGCCCTATGGAGCAGTTGCTGCAACCTGAGCCGTAACCTGAGACTTCTGCATTGAAGGTGCTGCTGTGCTTTTCGCTTCAAGCCCATAGCTGTCGACTTTCAGATTTGAAAATAAGGGATCAGCAGCCTCGAAAATAACGGATCAGCAGCCTCATCTGTCCCGGGGACAGTCTACGGGATATCTAACAATCCGGGATAGCAGCGGGAAACAGCGCTGGAATAAGGGAATTTCCCGCAAAAAAAGGGAAGGTTGACGTTCAAGCCCCTCTTGGTTCTAGCAGACAGCGAGGCGGGGGAAGGTGGCCTACGGACCCGTCTCGTGGCTGAACTTTCTCCTGCGACATCTGGCGCGCCTTCCCCTGTCTCAAGTCTGCCCTGACTCTTCCTCCTGCCTTGCGGGCGGCATCACACCCCCAAAACCACTGGTCATCGCTTCTGCGAGAGTGATCTTACGCACAGAATCTGCAAACACGTACCGGTTTCGAGAAAGAGCGGGCCGTTTTTTTCACACCATCGACCCGCACGGTACAAGTTTCTAGGCAAACGCACTCCGCCTCCTCTCATCCGATTGGCCGCTCTTGCGCGGAGGGCGGAGCGCCCGTCCCGTCCGTCCCTCCACGTGGAGTCGGCGGTGCTGGGCGCGCAGTCTCGGGCTGCTGGAGAAATTGCCCCGTCTCTGGGAATCGCTCGGCGCCGCACCGAGGGGGAGAATGAGGGACTCGCCGGCCGGGGCCCGCCGATGGCTCCTCTTCCTCTGGCTGGCGGCCGGCTCGGGCGGCTCCCCGTGCCGCTGGCCCGCCTCGCCGCGCGCGCTCTGCTTCTATGGGCAGGTGCCCGAGAACAGCCCTCCGGGGACGCGGGTGCAAGGGCTGCGGGTGCCGCTGCGGAGGCTGCTGCTGCGGGCGCCGTCTCCGACGCCGGGAGCCGCCTGGGCCCTGGAGGGCGACGGCGCCTCGCACTTCGCCCTGCAGCTGCTCCCGCCCGGGGCTCCCCGTCGGCGGCCGGCGCTGCTGCTGCTTTTGCGCACGGCCGAGCGCTTGGACCGGGAGGCGCGTCCGCGCTACAGCCTGTGGCTGACGGGCCCCTCGAGGGCGGCGCTGCTGCTCCGGCTGCGGGTGCTGGACCGCAACGACCACCGGCCTCGCTTCCCGCCGGGCCCCACGCCGCCCCTCGAGGTGGACGAGCTGGCGCCGCTGGGCTCCGAGGTGGCGCGCCTGCGCGCCCTGGACGCCGACGAAGGCGCCAACGCGCGCCTCACCTACCGCTCGTGGCCCGGCGCCTCCGAGCCGGGCCGCCACCTCTTCGTGGTGCCGCGCAGCGGGCAGGTGCTCACCGTGGGCTCCCTGCTCGGCCTGCGCCGCCTCAGCCTCTGGGTCTCGGCCCAGGACCACGGGCTGCCCCGGCCCTTGCGCAGCCCCGCCAGGCGCCTGGAGCTGGCCGTCAGGAAGAGGACGACGACGGCCGCCGTCCAAGGCGCTGCTCCGTTGCGGCGCAAGGCTCGCGCCCTGGCCGCCTCCTCCAGCCCCAGCTACAAAGTCCGCGTCCCCGTCGGGGCGCCTGCGGGGGAGCTCATCTTCACCGTCCCGGACACCCGCTACCAGGAGGCGGGCGGCAGCTGGTTCGAGATGGTCTCTCCGGCCGCGGCGGGGGCTTTCCCGGTGGAGCTGGACAGGGGCTCCGGCCGACTGTCCCTCGTCCGGCAGCTGGAGAGGGGAGGCCGGACGGAGGTGGTGGTCAAGGTGCATCGGATAGACGGGCAAGGTGAGGCTGCCTCACAGCTGGGAAGCCTGCTAAGTCGTGGGGGTCTCTGAGCAGGTGCGAAGCAGATGCAGTGACATCTTAGGGGTTTTAATAAAAACAACAGGTATAAGCCAGTCCTTTACTCAAAGTATATCTTTTGGGGTTGTCGACACAGAAATTTAAGGTAAACGTCCCAGGAACGCAATAAGATTGAGAATAATGAAACCATCTAACTATCTAAATGCAGCATATTCTAAAATGCTTGAGCTTGATGCTGAACGGAACACAGTGTTAGGTGCCAGGTGTGGGTTGTGTGGTAAATTGTGACATGTGGTCAGAGAACTGCTTTGCCACTAAGGCTGTTCTAGTTGCATAAGCAGCCCAAATGATTTCTTGGGATAGCAATGTTTTTGTGGTGCTGTGGGAGCAACACTGAAGCAGCAGGTAGACTGAAAGATTGGTGCCTGCATTCATGTGATTATTTCAAAAGAGGTGCTGGAGCTCACAGACTCATTCCCCTTTTAATTATTTTGATTTAAAGCATATATTGACTTGTGTGGGAGATTGCATACCTTAGAAATGCATCAAGCATGTAAAGAAACCTACTGAGCAGAAATTCTGCCTCCTAATGCTTCAGACTTGTGATACAGCTACTCTCCATAGATGAGGCTTGTCTCATGCTTCAAACTACACATCGTGCTCAAGTGTTCGTAATTTTGCTCAGCCTTTTTCTCAAATGAAAATGGTCACAGGTCTGGTGGATGGGAAGGAGGTGATTCACTCTTTCTCCTTGGGCCATTTCTCCTGATGGGAAAAGTACACAATCCTTTCATGTTTTCCCTTTGGAGAGAAGAAAGACATGGGAGAGCAATATTTGATTAGAAAAATGGTTTGAGAGGCTCTTCCACCTCCTCCCTCATTTCTTCGTTTGAGATTGCAGCCTCCAGAGGCTGCTTCTTATTTTAAAAGAAAAAAGTCAGGACAGGTAAACACGATGTCACGCTGTTTGATCCCAGGTGGCAGATGTTTTGATTTTTCTTCAACTTTGTATTTTATAGTTCAGCTGTGTGAGTTCATCATTTGTAAAGATTTCAACCGTTTGGAGCAGAATATTGAGTTATGGTGCAAACATTCACAAGCAAACAAGACATGCTGAAACACATTTCAAGCTGTACATCCCATTATCCTTGGCAAACAGTGTGTGGACTGAGGGATCCTTCCTAACCAGTGTGAAAATGGTTGCTTGTTTGCACAAAACTAGTTATTTCAATTATGCAGTTTGCATTTGAATAAATGCAGCTTCCTTTCTAAAGAGAGAGGTCATTAAACAGGTGCAGCCGTAATATCTGAAAGTGCAATATTGATATTCATTGCTTACATTACTTGATTGTAAACATCCCCCCTCCCCAGTGAAAGCACAGTGATTCAACCTCTTGAAAATCTTGTTTCTTTCTTTCTGGGGGGGGGGGAATAAGTTTCTAGTCTTCAAGATTTATAAGATGGAACTGATTGTGGTCGAGCAAGTCTCTTTATTATGACTAACCAAAATGTCACAAAAAGCGCACAAGCTCTTTGAGTCTAGCAAAACTCTTTATAATGCTGGATGTTAAGCAAAGTGGGAAGGACGGGGAGCGGTGATAAGAGAACTGGTTTGATTTTGAAGCCATGGTGTCTGGATTTTCAGTAGTACACCTTCCTTCTCTAAGTAGAGGCAAGTGCCTACATCAGGGATAGCACGTTTTCTGCCCTCCAGATGTTACTGAACTACAACTTGCCTGTTGACTGTGCTGGCTGGGGTGCCTGTGAGTTACTCTTGCTATCTACATGCAGGTGGTACTGTTAAAGGGTGTGTTATTGGTCATAGAGTTTGAACATATTTAGATACACTTTGTATATGTGTTCTAAAGCTTCCTCCTTGTTTCCCATCCCTGGACTTCAGTATAAGTTGAGGTTTCACACTCAAGGGCTAACAACACATTTATTTATTTTTGGTCATATGAAGAAGCCAGTTGTGTTCTCAAGGTGCTAACACTGTGCCTGTTGCAGCAGAAATGGGTTGCCTGTAGCCCTCCAGATATGGCAGCTCCCAGCTGGCATGGTCAGTAGCTAGGGATAATGGGAGTTGTATCTGGAGGGCCACACTGAGCTGTGGAGCGTCTCCAAGTGGCTCAGTTTCCATCTCTCATGACTCTTTCCATTGTCGTAATCTAGGCAAAGTGCAGGTTTGATGCAACAACATCTGGAGGTCTTTCCCATGCTTACTGTGTACATTTCTGTTTGCAAATGTCATGGATGAGGACATGGTAACAGAGGTCGGCTATTTCTCCATCTGGTCCAGTATTGTTCTCTCTGGCATCAGAGTCACAGGCAGATGCTCTTTCCCACCAGCTGCTACTTGATCTCAGGGGCTGAACCTGGGACCTTCTCCATTCAAAACAGCGACAGAGAACCTCTGGCCCTCCAGGTGTTCCTAGGTTCCAGTTCTTACTAGACCCAACCACCATGGCCAATGATCATAGATTATGGCAGTTGTGATCCAAGAGGGCAACAGGATCTTCACTTCCTGGTGTAAACCACATGCTCTACTACATCCCTTGAATGTTTTAAATAGCTATTTTAAACTGTCCTTATGGATGATTTTACTGTTTGGTTCTTTTTGCAAACAGCTTTGAGTTCTTCTTCTTCCTACAACCAAGTGGAGTCTAAATTTTATGAAATGTATAAATAATAAAATATTGAGCTGTGGTTCGCCCCCACGCCAGCCCCTCAGACGGTTTAGTCCCATCCACCTCCACTGCATTAAAAGTCCAGACAAGGCTTTTTGTGCAGGCTTGATCTAGCTTATTAAGTTAAAAGCAGGCAAACCGATGAAGGGTATTGCTGTGTTAACTTGTGAAGCCGACTGCACAATCGGCTTGCTGCTCTTATGCATTGTTGTTCTTTAAAAAGAGCTTATTATGATCTCTGCCATGATCCTCTTTGCAAAGCTGTGTTCTGCTTCATCCTGTGCCCAATAACAATATCGACAAGACAAAACGCCTCGGGGTGGAAATAATTCCAGTGATCATGTAGGACAAGGTCATAGCCACATTTCCTCTAGAGCAACTGTTCAAAATTAAATTACATTTGGAAATCTTCAAAATAAAACATGCTGGAAAAATGTCTGTGTGGTTGCTTATAACTGTTAAGCAGTTCCGGGAACTATTAAGTTTTACAAATGCACTCGGAAGAATTGGCAAAAACCAACCCATTGGTGGCTCTTGCGATGGTGCAATACTGTGGAATGCCAAGCTTGACCCAGATGCATTTCATGAGTGCATGGAGCAAACAGCCCTCTACCAACATCCATTATGTGGACTATAAAGATGAGGAAGGAAATGTAAAGAGAATTCTGTAATTTTTTTAGTGCCGTTCATTTGAGTAGGATTACACTTAAGCAGACAGTACAAAGTTGCCCTGTGTGGTTGTTACTTATTTATTAGACTTGTTGATCCCTTGCTACCCAGAGGTCTCCGAACGATTCACAGCACATTTAAAAACAAAATATAAATAAGCTATATAATGAAAATGGAATAAAGCAACTCCCATAATAACCACATGTTAAGGAAGTTATCTCTCAACTTCAATTTCCTACATATTAAAATGGGAATACACCCAGTGCGTAGAATTGTTTAAGGATAAAGTTCAGGCAATATTATTGCCCACCATGGATATTACGAAAATGTAGGTTTGATGCTTTGCTGTCTCTGGTTTCATTATTTTGTGTGCTATTCTCATAATCATTTAAGGTTTGTGTACATTTCTCTGTCATCTCAGAACACCCCCAGTCATGATGAATGGCTATAAGCTTTCTGTGCATCCTTGTCCCTGGGAGTCTAATTTAGTCTGTGGGGGTCCCAATTAGCAAAGGAAACAGATAATTACAAAAGCCAATTTAATTTCCAAATTAGTCTAAATTTTTAAAGATAGGAAAATACAAAATCCATTAAATTCCCAGGACTGCTTCTTTGTACTGGTCGTTATTGCTTTCCTTTTCTTCCAGTATAAATCCATCCTTTGTGTACTTTCCCTTGATCTTGCTGAGGCTCTTGGTGTCTGCCCTACTTGAGAGACAAAGTGACCATAAGCTGCATATTGAACCCTGCTGCAGCTTTATGAAAGCGAAAAAAGCACCTTTTGTGAGTGTTTGAGAGGAGTTCCAAGTGCTCCATCACCTTATTTCTTAGCAAAATGGAAAGCCTAAAAGAGCAGGGTGTAAAAAAGGGGAAAAAGTTATATGTTCTGTATTTCTGAAGGGTGGCTGCTCATTGTCCTTTAACACTCTGTATAACAAATCAACTCATTTTATGTGTAACATTTATCATAGAGCCCATAACAGATGTTCTCTGAGTGTTAAAAGTGTGTATTCTAAAAAATGCACTTTTCAGATAGATCAAACACAGAGTTAAGTGCAATGAAAACCGATTTGAATTAAAATGGAACTAAATTAAAAATGGTCCACATTCTGCCAGAGGAATTTACTGTATTTTTTGCACCATAACACTCACTTTTTTCCTCCTAAAAAGTAAGGGGAAATGTCTGTGCTTGTTATGGAGGGAATGCCTATGGGTGGCATGCCTACGGATTTTCCTCTTCTAAAAACTACGTGCGTGTTATGGTCGGGTGCGTGTTATAGAGTGAAAAATACGGTAATTTTCATCAATTCACCCAGAACTTATAGGAACGACTTCAGAGATATTTTTGAACTATTTCAGTGAATTTGTTCCAAGTACTGGCAGTACCTCACATGATGAAGGAAATATATGTCTCTTCTTTAAGCAGCTTACGTTTATTATTGATTTGTATAGTCTTGGAATAAGTTGGTGGGACGAAAGTGTAGCAGCAGTGGTTTGCATTCAGTTTTCAACACTTATTTTGGTCTAAGTAAACTTTCCCAGATCGGGCACATGTGGTTTAAGTAGGTAGTAATATCCCCCCCCCCCGCACTCTTCTGTATCAGTTTGGCTTAAACATCCTGCTGATTTTGTGTCTTGCCAGATCACTTTCTTCTGGTGACAGATCAGTATTGACAAATAGCTTGGCTGTAACATCAAGCTGTTTATGTCAACGGAACAAAATGTTGTGTGGTCGTATTGATTCAGCACTAGCTGAACGCTTTTGTATGTCTGATTTTTTTTTTTTTATTTTTTTGTCAGGCGGGGGGCTTGGCTGAAAATCGGGAGCCAGGGAGGCACATTTCGTAGTCTGTAAAATGCTTGTCTGATGTAGCACTGATGTTAAGTATTTGGGTACTTCTGGATTTTTGGCTAATAGCATGTAACATTCTAAACACAAGACGGTAATTTGGTTGGCTTTTGTACCATTTGAAAAGTGTGTCTTGAGCACTAAACCACAGGAATTGTTTCTTCACCAAAAGCCCCGTCAACACAATCATCAGAGTTGGCAGCATTGTGTAGGTAGCCAGCCAGTGGGCGCCAAATTTTGTCCTCACTCAGGGCACCATATTACCAAAGTCCTTCCCTGCAGAATGGTTCCAGTTCAAACATAAGCCAGTTTGAATCGATTGCTATAGCTTGTTATCCTCTGGCTATTAAGTGACCTATGTGCAAATTAGTGGGTGAGCTCCGTGAGTGGTTTCTGAGAGCTTGTTTGTAAGCTGTAATGATGGGCTTAATGCCTTGTGGGGTTTTTTGCATTGCAGTGGGATTATAAATCTGTCACTTACTAACTTTGGAAGGTGGTGGACTCTCCTTCATTGGAGGTTTTTAAGCAAAGTTTGGGTGGCCATCAGTAATGGGTGCTTTAGTTGAGAGTCCTGCATTGGACTAGATGACCATCTGGTTCCCTTCCAGCTCTACAATTCTGTGAGCAACAGGGAGGTTGTTGTCAGGAGCTCAGCCTGCACTTGAGTAGGACCCTGGCAGAGACACATGCCCGACTGGCATGTTCTATCCCTCCTGGTCGATCATTCGGGAGCTTCATAAGCTTTCTTCTGCCCGAACATCACAGCGACTGATGCCAACAGACACTGGCACACTTAGGGATCCACAGAGTCTTTGCAACTTACGTGACAGACCTCAGCAACTCAGCATTTTGGCTAATCTACTTTATTTCCATATAAACACACACGGAGCACTGCAAAATGGCTCCCTCTCTCTCTCTAGCATCAGACAGCAAAGAGAAAAAGAACAAAGGACAATAGTCCCACTTCACGAAACACAGTAACACAAACATCCTGTCTCCGTCACTTCCCACTCTGTGGAGTCAAAACATAAACCGTCACGCGAAAGACAAAAATCCCATGGCTGCAGTCATGGAGCAGGAATTCTAACAGTTCTCCCCCCCCCCCCAAAAAAAATCCCACCGTTGGTTTTGATATTCCTTGAAACAGTCCCTCTTCTGATCAAAATAAAAACGGGAGTGGGGCTTTCAGGAAGGAGTATAGGTGGGAAATAATTCAGCACTCACTCCCTGCCTACCCCATTTCCTTATGAAATTCCTTTTCTTACACATGCAATTTATAGTTATTCAGTAGCTACCTATCTTCTGTACATTCTAAGATGCCCACTGAAATACATGGGGTCCTTCCTAGCAGCCAAAGGAGTACATTAAACCAAGACAAAGGATTCTTATCACACCATTTGTGTTAATTAGGTGTCCAATTAATTAGCCAGGATATTGGTGCTATATATGACAGTTCCTGACAAATGATTTTTTGTGCTGTTACAGGTGTTAATACAACCATCTTGGCAGTTAACCACCAATCTTCTGCTGTAAAAGGCTGAAGATGTGCCTGCTGAACTTAAGCTCTAATTATTATTGGCAGCTCCCACCTTATCATGTTCTCCTGCCAGCTAAGAGTAGGGCTGGGTGATACCTGGCTCTCAACATCACAATATATACCAGATAAATATATTGATATCACAATATATATCTGTGGTGGCGGAGGTCCTCCCTGGGCCTCCCTGTGTAAGCTCCCAAATTCTTATTCTCTCCTGGTATGCCCCACAGAGAAACTTATGGTCTTCAAATAAAAACATCTTGAAGGTCCCAGGCCACAGAGAAGTTAGGCTGGCCTCAACTAGAGCCAGGGCTTTTTCGGTTTGGCTCCGATCTGGTGGAACACTCTGTCACAAGAGACCAGGGCCCTGCGGGACTTGACATCTTTCCGCAGGGCCTGCAAGACAGAGCTGTTCCGCCAGGCCTTTGGCCAGGGCACAGCCTGACTCCCTCCCTCAGCAATCTTCGCGGAGCTCTGGCCCAATGGTGGCCAGTGGCTTGAATTAATTAATTTTATAATGAATGATTTTAGAGTGTTGTTCATGCTGTACTTTTGTACTGTTTTATTGTTGTTAGCCACCCTAAGCCCGGCTTCGGCTGGGGAGGGCGGGATATAAATAAAATTTATTATTATTATTATTATTATTATTATTATTATTATTATTATTATTTACTTATTTTTTCTGTATCCCTTGCAGACCATGACTGGTATTTGTGCCGTGTGGTGATTATAGCCGTTGAAGAGGAGCTCATCTCTTGGGAAATGTATCCGTACCCCTATTTGGCACGTGTTGATCCTGACGCTCGAGCCGGCACATCAGTCTATCAACTTGTTGCCCATTACAGTGGTAATGAAAATTCTAGTGTTGGGATATCCTATGCTCTGATTGCAGGTAAATAGGTGCTGCTTTCTGTCTGAAATGAATTTTGCCTCTTTTTATTTTGAAACCCATTGATGCACTGCCAGGATTCAAGCCCTGACCCACTAGGGTGCTTTGAATTTTTCAACTTTCCAATTCCAAAAATGAGTGTTGCTAAAAAGGTGTAACATGACTGGGGAAATTCAAAAGATAGTTGAGTTAACTTAATATAATTTAGGTTGGCTTGGCAAGTAAAATGTGTGCAAAATTGCATAGAAATCATTAAAATGATTGCAAAGTACTTGCAGTTCTATTAAATATTTATTTATTTATACTTATATTTTTCTTATTATTTTATTTAGCATTACCTGACATTTTCAGTAGGTAAAATTAAAACTCATAGGTTTTCCAAAAGCAGTTTATGTGCTTCTTCATCAAATGCAGATTTATCAAGCTACTGTATTTTTCGCTCCATAACACGCACCCGACCATAACACGCACATAGTTTTTAGAGGAGGAAAATCCGTAGGCATGCCACCCGTAGGCATTCCCTCCATAACACGCACAGACATTTCCCCTTACTTTTTAGGAGGAAAAAAGTGAGTGTTATGGTGCAAAAAATACGGTAAATGTTGTCCAGTCACAAAGATAATAGCAGATTTGAATTCATCACACCCAAAACCATATTTTCAAAACCCTTCATTGAAGAAATTTGCAAAAATTAAGTATCACCCCTTAAAATGACACACCCTACTGACCCACCTCTGGAGATTAAACTGCCCCAGCTAGTCTCTTTTTGGCAGACTTAAAAAGCCTTTGTTACGTTGCGTTGATTATGCATATTTTAATTGAAAAGTGACTAAGGGATTGCATCTTTACTGCCCCATTTAATGTCCCCACCTCAACAAACCCCACTGCAGCCACAGCCAAACTACGTTTTGTGCTGAGTCCTAGATTAGTTTGAAGCGTCAGTGCTCTGCAAATGGTCTTTTCTCCCCCTACTGCTGTTGCTTTCCCCTATAATTCACTTTCCCTTCCTATACCCTTCATTCTTCTGTGCCATATGCTTGATAGAAGCAGCAGATGAGATAGCGTAATGTAGTCAAGTGAGGTAAATTGGTTAGGGACTTGCTTGATTTAATCACTAGTCCCAAACCGCTTTGCATAAATGGGATTTTTAATTGGCTCAGAGTGTACACAGGAATGTGTGCAAGCCCTGCTCTTTCCTGTGCCACTGGTGTGTGCAGGAGACAATGGCAGCTCATGTGTGCTACTAACTTTGGCCCAGGAATGGGAACAGAATTCCTGTTCAGAATACTGATGGTGGCAGCTCAAAGTCTTCCTTCCCAGGCATAATAAGTGGAGCACCAAGTTTGGTGGATGTGCTAAGCCACCCTGCTTGCTGATTTAGCTGCCACTCAGCCATCAAAAGCATCTTATTCTGTCCACTGCAATGTGTAAAAGTCAGTGTTGGTGGGAAATAGTACTGGGAAAGAAATTTGTGTAAGTGGGGAGCTTGGTGCTAAAAGGTAACAACACCTCTTTTCATAATTTTTTGTACTCCTTTCACTCAACAGGTGGTGAGGAACGATTTGACATAGATATGGACACAGGGGTCATATTGACAACTGGCTTGCCTTTAACTCTGAACCAGGAGTATGTGGTCACCGTGCTGGCCATTGATGAATATGGCAGCAAAAGCCCATACGCTTACATCTCTATCCTGGCAGGCTCCAGGCCTCCTCAGTTCACAAATATGTCATACAGTGTGTTTGTTCCAGAAAATACTCCAGCAAGTGAAAAGTAAGTGGTGAATTAATGTCCTGCTGTACTAAAAGACTGCGTCGTAGATACTTACGCACATTACTTAAACATAAAAAGCTTGCATTGTAAAACCAAAATTTATTTTCAGTGTGTAGTTGGGTCCAGCTTGCTCTACTGGGGCGACCCTTGATGGCTGCTTTGAAGTTTTATCAGGTGAAAAATGTGGAAATCTGCTTCTCTATGTGAATGGGTCAACAGGAGCATGCTACAGCTCTAGTAGCTTCCTGTTGTTTTCTGAGCCCAGTTTGTGTCTGCAGAAACCTAATGGCCACATCAGACAGAACACCAGGCCATTAGCTATGGTTGAGCAAATCGTCCTTTGCACAATCTGTATGGTGGTGTGCACAGCCCTGTAACTCCTGCTTTGCTTGAAACAAACCACGCAGTAGCTGGCTTAGTATTGATGTCCCAGTCACCTCCCCAGTTGTGGTTTGTTTGGGAGAAACAGATCGCCATTTGTTTGGTAAGGAACAAACCATAGGTGCTGGTAATTGCTAAGCCAGCTGCCTCCATGGTTTGTTTTCCCACCCAACTAGGGGAGGAGCAAAGTGGGAGGACCTGGACTGACTGCAGCAGCCTAATTTGAAGTCTAATTTCAGGAGTTATTTTTAAATCCATGTACTGAAAGTGTAAAAATGAAATTTGCAAGGAGAAACTGGTAACTTGGCAAGGGATCCTGGTTCACCTCTTTCATCTCTTCTGCCTACCCAGGATTAACAAACTTGGTTAATCTTTCCTTTTCAGAGTGGCTGTTATTGAAGCAGTCTCCTTCCAAAGCCAGCCTCTCTCTTACGCTCTGCTGATGAATCCCAGTGGCCTCTTCAGCATGGACCCAGAGACCGGCATGCTAAGCTTGACTCATACGGTGGACTACGAGAGCGAGCATCACCTCTACCATTTTTTAGTTAAAGCAATGGAAGCCGAGAGTTTGCTCAGCAGTGTCACTGAGGTAGAGCCAGGGTTTTCCTTTCCGTACTTGGTGCTCTGTTCATTTCAGTATAGGGGGGTTGCATGTTAAGATCATTACACAGAGCATATCGAAATACTAGTCCTCCAATGCCAGCCTAAAAAGTTTGGGTATTGAATTAGAATGGCAACCCCAAATGGATTTTTTAAAAAAGGCACTAGCGCTTGTGTATGGAGATTTCCCTTTCTCCACCCATGCATGCCCTATGGGTTACCCAGGGACGCGGGTGGTGCTGTGGTCTAAACCACTGAGCCTCTTGGGCTTGCCAATCAGAAGGTCGGTGGTTCTAATCCCCATGATGGAGTGAGCTCCTATTGCTCTGTCCCAGCTCCTGCCAACCTAGCAGTTCGAAAGCACTCCAGTGCAAGTAGGTAAATAGGTACCGCTCCAGCGGGAAGGGAAACGGTGTTTCCATGCACTCTGGTTTCCGTCACTGTGTCCCGTTGCACCAGAAGCAGTTTAGTCATGCTAGCCACATGACCTGGAAAGCTGCCTGTGGACAAACGCCGGCTCCCTCAGCCTGAAAGCAAAATGAGTGCTGCAACCCCATAGTCGCCTTTGACTGGACGTAACCATCCAGGGGTCCTTTACCTTTACCTTTACACCCCATGCCATTCCCAAATCTGCTCTGAAGGGTTGAGAGAACCCCCCGGAACAGATTTAGGGAACTTGGAGAGAGGAGTGGGGGGCAATCCATCCAGTGCATGGATTTCTCCTCGTGCAGTGGAGCAGTCTGCTTAATGCTATGTTGAATAGCATGAACAGCAGCAATAATAAACAGAAACAAAAGGTGCCCATTTTTCAATACATGGTTCCCAAAATCTGGATGCCTGAGGTGATGTGTTCATCAGTTCCTTGTTATTTGGTTTATCTACTGCCTCATAATCTGTGTTGTTGTTATTGTTTGAAGTTCAGTTCTTTATATTTTTAGATCTAAAATATAATTTTTTTAATTACCTTGTCATGTAAGATCATTGAAATGGCCATAGCCCAATGGTAGAGCATCTGCTTTGCATGGGGAAGGTCCCAGGCTCAACCGCCAGTGTCTCTAGATAGGACTGGGAGAGACCACTGTGTGAAACCCTGGAGAGAGCCGCTGCCAGTCAGGGTAGACAGTACTGGGCTAGATGGACCAATGGTCAGACTCAATATAGAGCAGATACCTAGAATTGTTTAGTTATCTAAGTTATGTAAGCCGCCTTGAGTGGTTGCTTTAGAACCAGAACTCCAGGGTGTACATTTTCCAGGGACTATGGAAAATGGAACGAATTTCTCTTGGCAAAGAAATATGCGCTTGATCGGATCCAATGTAACTAAGCATTTCTCTTCTGTCCCCTTGTAGGTCATAGTTCATATCACGGATGAAAACGACTGCTCTCCAGAATTTCAGCAATCTATTTATAGCCGGGAAAGCATTCTTGAATCAATCCCTATAGGCACGTCTTTATTGCAAGGTAAACCAGAGCCATCATTCCCTTGCCTGTCTTTGCAAAGCACCACATGATGAGCCGAGGACTGCAGGCAAGCTACTTCAAGCAGAGATAGGTGCAGCCCTTACTCACAAGAGTCTGTCCCTGCTTGGGTAACTAGTATGAAAGTGGGCACATGCGCCTCTACCCTGGTCCTGAGATGGAGCACTGGGGACCCTCCTCCCCACCCCCAGAGCCCTTCCCAGATTCCAACAACACTCTGTCCAGCTCCGGACTTCCATCTTCCTTCCCGCTACAGGGAGGCAGGGTGCAAGGTGTGTGTGGGGGGGGGCTCAGCGGACATCTGTTCCAGCCTCCTATCCCTCCTCATCTTCCTCCAGAGCCTCCCATCCTGGGGCTGAGCCTGATGGTATAGTCATGACACTTGGAAAGAGTAAAGGTAAAGGGACCCTTGACCGTTAGGTCCAGTCGTGACTGACTCTGGGGTTGCGTGTTCATCTCTATAGGCCGAGGGAGCCTGCATTTGTCGGCAGACAGCTTCCGGGTCATGTGGCCAGCATGACTAAGCCGCTTCTGGCGAACCAGAGCAGCGCACGGAAATGCCGTTAACCTTCCCGCCGGAGCGGTACCTATTTATCTACTTGCACTTTGATGTGCTTTTGAACTGCTAGGTTGGCAGGAACAGGGACCGAACAACGGGAGCTCACCCCGTCACAGGGATTCGAACCACCGACCTTCTGATCAGCAAGTCCTAGGCGCTGTTTAGACCACAGCGCCACCTGCGTCCCTTGGAAAGAATACATCCATGTATAATAAGATTTCATTCTGGCATTCTGCTTATTCCCCCCCTCCCCCCTTTATTATCACACTTCAAACAAATAAGCAGTCACTATTATATTTTGCTTTTTTAAAAAAACAAAAAACCCTGTTGCTGAATATTTGGACAGCTCTTGGTCTCGTGCCCGCAATATCTTGAATGAATACCCAAAGGTCAGTGAGTTTCCATCCTCTTAATTGCACTGGGGATTCTGAAAAAAGTGTTTGCTCCCATAGGGCTTTACAACGTGTTTTCTCCCTGTGGGCAAGTTGTGAAAACATCTTTCTTGGGTGTTAGAAACAGCACAGAACAGCTCTTCTACTTCCTGTCATGTTTGACTCCACAGTGCAAACACCAGCTTTTTGCTAGGTTGCGTTTGGCAGACTGTGATGGTCTCCTCCCAGCCACCGTGGGCCCCCTGCCTTCTGATGGAAGGGTGTTTCCTGCTAACACAGAGTGTAGCCCTCTGTTCACTCTCCCGCTTTAAAGACCAGCTGCCACCAGACAAGGTTTTAATTATTTCCACGAGGCTACCCCTTACCAATCAGCCTCCAAATTTACCTGGTGTCCTGTCTGAATCATTATTACTATTGGTACTAATTCCTTTATTTTCTGCTCTTCACTCTAAGGTCCCAGAAAGTGTTTGTGTGTCTGAGCAGTTCTTTGTTAATTACTGAAACTTCTGTTGACTAGTCTTCTGTATTGGGGCCCCGCTCAAATGTCCTCATTGTTTTTACCCTTTTAAACATCCCTGGCTGCAGTTCTTGCAGCGGACTGTGACTCTGGATCCAACGCTGAGATCCTCTACTTCATTCAGAGTGCGGATTTTTCCATCACGCCCGAGGGTGTCGTCAATTCCAATCAGCGGCTGGACTATGAGCGAGCCAACCACATGTATGAGTTTGTGGTCATTGCCGTGGACAAAGGGCACCCTCCTCGGACAGGGACGGCGTCCGTGCGCATTCGCTTGACAAATGTGAATGATGAGACCCCGGTGTTCTCCCAGTCAGTGTAAGCAGAGCTTCCTTTGCAGTGGTACCACTCCTGCATTGCAGATTTGCTGTGTAATCTTGTTGTGCCAGTCAGAATGGTTGTTAGGTCCTAACCCTTAGCTGTCTTAAACTGACCTGCAGAAACTACTGCAATGTTATGAAGGCGCATTGCACAAAATAGCTGCAATATCTGATTTTTTGGACCATCAGGATATGTAAAAATATGGCGCTGCTTTTAAAAAAATAAAAAATAAAGACAACTTGAGGTAGATGTTTTGACTACAGCTGCTGGCTGGGGCTGATGGCAGTTGCAATCTAAAACATCTGGAGTGGACCAGGTTTGTAAAGGCCTGTTTAGTCAGACATATTATGGGATACATAGAATCAGCAATGGCGTGACTATGTGGTAGATGGAGGCTGATGAACTTACCTTTAGTTCCTGACCATTTCCTGCTAGTTCCTACAGCAGGTTTTAAATTACAATTCTCTCAAAATTCCAGAATGTATTCTCTTCCCTTCCTCAGAGCTAAACAATGTATTACATTTATTCAGTGTCAAATGACATAAGCATTTCCCTTGCTTCTGGCACACAAATGATGTACAAATAATTCTAGCATCACACAAAGTCCACACGCTATAAGCCAAAATTCTCCTTTCCTAAAGAGCTGTTTAGTCACAAAGTGAAATCAGGCCAAATTATTATCATTATTATTATTATGAATTATTATTATTATTTATTTATACCCCCCCCCCATCTGGCTGGGTTTCCCCAGCCACTCTGGGCGGCTTCCAACAGAACACTAAAATACAATAACCTATTAAACATTAAAAGCTTCCCTAAACAGGGCTGCCTTCAGATGTCTTCTAAAAGTTTGGTAGTTATTTTTCTCTTTGACATCTGGTGGGAGGGCATTCCACAGGGCGGGTGCCACTACTGAGAAGGCCCTCTGCCTAGTTCCCTGCAACTTGGCTTCTCATAGCAAGGGAACCGCCAGAGGGCCCTCGGCGCTGGACCTCAGTGTCCAGGCAGAACGATGGATAGCAGGGCTGTGCAAACACCGTGCCTATAAAGTACATTTCTTCCTGCAAAGAATCCTGGGAACTGTAGTTTGCTAAGGGTGCTAGGAATTGTAGCTCTCTGAGGGGTAAATTGACAGCTCTGTGGGTTTTGTGGGGGAAACCAAGTGTTTTCATTTTCTGGTGTGTCAACCTGCTTGCCCACCTAGCCCCAGAGGCATTGCTAGGTGCTTAGTCCCATAACACACATTTACATATTATTTACATATGTGGGGTGTTTTTTTGGGGGTGTAAATATGCCTCTGGGAAATTAAGGTGGTGGCTGGGAGTTTCACCAGCACTGTGCTTTGCTATATGCCCAGCCCACTCTGTACGAAGTTTAAAGAACTGTACAATGCTGTTTAATGGGAAATTGTTGGGTGAGTTAGGAATTAGAATGCATTTTTTCTTTCCTTACATCAGTTACAGAACTTTCCTCTCAGAAGATGCAGGCCCTGGTACATTAGTGGCTACCATCCACGCAAAAGATCCTGATGGAGATGGAGTGCTGTACTTAATTACGGGTGGGAACGAAGAAGGCAATTTTGAATTGGATAGCCATAAAGGTAAGGAAAGAGATGCTGAATGTTAGTCTATTGCATCTTCTTCCACACTGTAGGCATTGCCTGTACAGTATTGATAAACCTAAGTAGGAAAATCCTTGCAAATATGTGCAGGCTACTCATTGTTTCAGCATAGCTTTCCTGGCAATGCCAAAATAAATTGGATTTATTCATTTATTATAAGTTGTCATGTTTATTTATTTGTGTAGCCAAAGCCATTCAAAAGGAAAAGTACAAGATAAAATATATTACACAGCTAAAATAGTTATAAAAACCAAGCATTCTGTCAAATAGAAAATTGCTCCACCGATGAATTTGCCTGATCACCCCCACAAACATTTCCCTTTAGAAGTGTCACTCTAAAGATAAAACAAGCCACCTTTTCCAGAAATCTATGGGGACATATTGTTCTCACATTTAAGACCCTTATGTCCTGTAAAGAGAGGTACCTTTTCCTTTTCCTTGTTGGTAACTCCACCTTCCTTCCGACTCCTGAATCCAGGTATCCATAATTTTCTTTTGCTTTCTTGATCTTCAATCTTCTGAATCCAGGTATCCTCCGACTTCGCAGAAACCCCCTGCCTAAACTGAAAAGCCCACAGTATGTTCTAAATATCTCTGCCATAGATGACAATTCCTCGGGGGGACCACGATCTCTCAGCAGCTTTGCAGAAGTCGTGGTGGAAATAAATGACATTAACAACAACAAGCCTGTTTTCAGGGAGGTGAGTTGACTTGCTGCCCCATTCGTGTGTCTTTAATTTTTTATGTAGCAGCAGAATTGTTAGTAGTTTTGACTTCTGCTTGTCAAACGTGCAAGATGTGGTATTCTCTATGCTTGGCTGCTGCTGATTTTGAAAAGTTCAAACCTGTAAAGTTTCGTCCAGTTTTAAGTCGGTCTTTGAAGTCTCCCTAAATAACTTGTGCTTAAAACTTTCTCTCTTCCTTTCAGATGAATGCCTCTGACTCCATCTGCTTTATCTTGCACTTAATTTGGTTGCCAGAGTACTGTGCCTTACATGATAATGGATTTCTGAAGTTGCTCAAGTTAACTTGCTGTTTTCTTGTATTGCAGTGTGCTTACTACAGTGACAGTACCTGGGTTCTAGAGAACCAGCCTCCAGGAACCTATGTTCTGCAGGTGGAAGCCTACGATGCAGACTTTGGAGTGAATGGAGAAGTGAAGTATGGCCTCATGCACAGAGATGGAGCTTCACCGGGCTTCAGTATTGATCCTGATTCAGGTAAGAATTGCCTTTCATAGTCTGGCTAGCGCTGCATTCTTTTTCTTTTCTTTTTACAATAATTTTTATTGGTTTTCAATTACAACAATCCAATGATAGCCTCATTATAACAATGCCAAATTATAATGCAATTACTAATCCCAATCATTCAGATGCCAAATTATATAATTCAGGTGGCCTCCCATGTGCTAGAATGGATGGTTTAATGATTTACTTCGTTTCTGCGTTCCAAAATCTTATTCATCTCAGTTACACTCCAGTCAAAATAACAATCCCTTATACAACAACTGCAATATTAACGACATCCATTCGTCTTGACACATTAAATGTTTTATACATCTATAGGTGAAGCATTCAAACTACATCCTTATTCCTCCTGTGTGTGACAATTATTCTGTCCGTGGTGTTCCTTCCTGTCCTTGTAAAATATTATGTCTTATCTTTTCCCAGCCATCGCTGCTCTCCATCATGTCTTGGGCGGAGCTAATATCCCATTGTTCTTTCAGAAGGTCTCCACTCTCAAATGCCGGGCGAGCCAGATCCTGCATAATCAGAAAGTGTTAACTCCATAGCCTGTTCCCGTCTTACTATAGGAACATGGGGAACTGCTTTATACAGAGTCAGACCACTGGTCCATGTAGCTCAGCAATGTCTGCCCTGACTGCCAGGGCCTGTCCAGGATTTCACATGGCTGGGATCTCTCCCAGCCCTTACCTGGAGACACCTGGGACCTTCTAGATGCAAAGCAGGTGCTCCACCCACTGAGCTCTACAGCTCTCCCTGTATGGGAGGCACTTGCACTAGAGTGCTTCTGAAGACTGTTTGTTTGCTCATGCTTTCTCTGGCTAAGTAATTGGCCCATTGACCCTGACACTGCTCCTGACATTATATTCATATTTGTGAAAGGGGTGGTGGTGGTGGTTAGTGTTTTGTTTTTGCTTTAACTAGTTATCTTGTGCTTTTATAATGTATTTTTATCTTGTGAACTGCCCTGAGATTTTATGTATATTTTAATACAGTGGTACCTCTGGTTACGTACTTAATTCGTTCTGGAGGTCCGTTCTTAACCTGAAACTGTTCTTAACCTGAAGCACCACTTTAGCTAATGGGGCCTCCCGCTGCTGCTGCGCCGCCGTCGTGTGATTTCTGTTCTCATCCTGAAGCAAAGTTCTTAACCCGAGGTATTATTTCTGGGTTAGCAGAGTCTGTAACCTGAAGTGTATGTAACCCGAAGTACCACTGTATTCATTTTATTTTGCATAGATTTTTTTTTAACATTTTAGTGCTTGCTATAAATGCTGCAGGACCCTTGGATGGGAAATTGTCTATAAACTATTGTTATGAAATAAAGCAATAAATTATATCCTCAAATTTAAATGGAGATGAACCATTTGAAGGGGTGATGGGGGGTTAAATACCCCTCTCCTCCCTGCCAATCCCATTGGAAATAGTTTTTCTTCATCTAAACTGGTTGTTGGTCTACTGTCACTTGCTTTAAGTGTATATCCTTGTACTTATTTCAAGCCTCATGGTATTGTGCTTCTAAATAATGATGAAAAATTATTTGGGTGCACAAGTATTTACTGAATTTTTGTTTTCAGACTCTCGATGCATTTCAAGCTGACTACTCATCTTCTGCTTATTTCAGCAGAAGCTCATGATGCATTCTGTAGTTACATTATTTCTTTCAAATAGCCCTTTACCCTGAAGAAGAGAGAAATTGGGTCAAAACACATTGGGAGTTGGGCAATTTCTTCAGTAAATGTTTGTATACCATCCAGTGGCGTAGCGTGGGGGGTGCAGGGGGGGCCGGCCACACCGGGCACAACATCTGGGGATTAGGGTTAGGGGGCGCAAATCCACGGGTTAGGGGGCGCAAATCCACGGGTTAGGGGGCACAAATTACTTGCCTTGCCCTGGGTGCTGACAACCCATGCTACGCCACTGATACCATCTAAGCTATTTTGTGAGACACAACAAAAATAAATTGCAGAGTGGAAGAAAAAGGGAGCTCCTCTGTGCAGGCAAACATTACAAGGGATAAGCTTTTATTAAGCCTGAATGGTGGGAGTGAGTTGCTGCAGACTTGTGAAAACGTCTGATTAAAGCCAGCGGTGATCCTGCTGACTCTTTGATAGTAATGTGTCTGTTTAGGTGTTATCGTTTCGACTCGGCGTTTTGACCGAGAGAAACAGAAGGAGTATACGCTCTCTGTGACGGCTACAGATCAAGCTCAGGAGCCACTGATTGGAGTGTGTCAAATCACCATCTTCATTGCTGATATGAATGACAACGATCCAAAGTTCGAGAACAGCCGCTATCAATGTGAGTAGGCACAAACTGTTGTTGCACTGTGAGAGTTGATTTAAGTTTGCGAAGTGTGTGTTGAGCCCAGAAGCCTTCAGTTAGATTCCTTCTCTGTAGGGCTTTAAGATGGCATAAATTTCCTTTCAAACCCATGTTCATCACATGCAGCAATGTTTCCGTTCCACTGCATTTCAGTTTCTGGCAAAAAGTTATCATTACATTATTCCACACCATTTGTTCCAGTTCAAAGGCCATTCATTTCATTGTATAAGAAATGCAAGGCAAATGGGAAGGGGGATAACATCATGAAATACATATTGTTTGTGTTACGTATCATTTGCAAATGGGGGCGGGGGGGGGTGCAGAAGCAAATTCCAATTGTATTCAATGGATTGATTTCCATTCTTGGCACGGGACGATTGAGTGAATGTTGGCAATTTCCGCTTCTGTTTTTATTGGAATTCTGCAACATCTCTGACTGTGGCTTATAATCGCCTCACCTGTGTGAGCAGCAGTGCAGAAGCCAGCTATACTAAAGCTATGTGAAGACTGCTTTGTATGAGAAAATGTACATTTCTGGTCACTGGCCTAGGTGGGTTACTTGTTAGGAAGAAAATGTATGCTGCCTTAGGTTCCAAGATGAAAGAAAGGTGGGAAGTAAATAAACACCATCTTAATTTTATTATTTATGTGCTGCCCATCTGACTGGGTTGCCCCAGCCACTCTGGATGGCTTCCAGCAAAATATAAAAACAATATAACATCAAACATTAAAAAACGTCTCTATACAGGACTGCCTTCAGATGTCTTCTAAAGGTTAAATAGTTACTCATCTCCTTGACATCTGATGGGAGAGCATTCTACAGGGTGGGTGCCACTACCCAGAAGGCCCTCTGCCTGGTTCCCTGTAACTTCACTTCTCACAGTAAGGGAACCACCAGAAGGCCCTCAGAGCTGGATCTCAGTGTCTGGGGGTGGAGACACTCCTTCAGGTATATTTAGGGCTTTAAAGGTCAGCGCCAGCACTTTGAATTGTGCTTGGAAACATACTGGGAGCCAATGTAGATCCTTTAGGACGGGTTTCTATGGTCCTGGCGGTTGCTCCCACTCACCAATCTAGCTGCCACGTTCTGGATTAGTTGTAGCTTCCGAATCACCTTCAAAGGTAGCTCCACGTAGAGCGCATTGCAGAAGTCCAAGTGGGAGATAATCAGAGCATGTACCACTTTGGCAAGGCAGTGCACAAGCAGGCAGGGTCTCCTCCGGCGTACCAAATGGAGCTGGTAGGCGGCCGCCCTGGACACAGAATTGGCCTACATCTCCATGGGCAGCTGTGAGTCCAAAATGACCCCCAGGCTGCATACAGTGGCTGTCCGCAGTTGGACTCCGCCCCACCAACCTCATTCTGTCCTTAGCCAGCCCCTACCTGCCTGCCTTCTTACATACAGTCAGTCAAAGGGTAGCTTTACCTGTTGTTGCCTCTGGCTCCACCTACTGTTGGTCCCTTTCCTCCTGCCTTACCAGCCACATCAGGCACAAGTTGTCACTGGGCTAAATATTGCTTCCAGGATCAGAGGCAACAATGCCTCTGAGTAGTCCATTGGGGAGAAACAGCAGGAAGAGGTTATTGCCATCATGTCCTGCTTCTGTGCTTCTTAAAGAGGCATCTGGTTGGCCACTAAGATAGAGAATGCTGGACTAGATCTGGCAGGGCCTTCCTTGCATTTTTATGCGCCGTGATTGCCATCACTGAAATGCCACTTTAACTAGGCCAGGGCATGTTTAGAATGAACTCTGTGCTTCCATCTTTCCAAAGACTTTCTTCGTGAAGACACCCCAGTGGGGACAAGTTTCCTCCATGCTGCAGCTCATGACGATGACCAGGGGGTAAACGCTGCCATCACGTACTCCATGTTGCCGCAGGAGCCAGAATACTTCCAAGTCAGCCCCAGCACAGGCTGGGTGTACGTGAATCTCGTCATCTCCCAGGTATGCTTCTGCATACAGCAGAGCTTTCCAAACTGTGTGCCGCGACACATTAGTGTGTTGGCTCAGTGTGTAGGTGTGTCACATGAACGCTCTCCATGCTCCTCCCAGAGCTGGAAAGGGGTCAGTTTAACCTGGTATGCTACTAAAATTGAACTGCTGTGTTGCGAAATGATGCATGTCTAAAAAAGTATGTCACCGGCATGAAAAATTTGGAAAGCTCTGGCTTACAGAATATAATCTGGCAGGTGGAATACTTGCCGCACCTGCTTTTTTTTTCAGCCTTTGTTCTAGCAAATGAGCATTCATGTTTTGGTGAACGGCTGCTAAAAATTCTTTTGCAGATATTTCAGATCACAAGATACATCGTGGCTACAGATGGAGGGAACCGGAGCAGCACGGTGGAACTGACCGTCACTGTAACGAACACACTTAATCAGTCGCCGCAGTGGGAGAAAAGTGCCTATTCGGTCACGATCCCGGAGAGCACGATTCGAGACACCAAGATAGTGGTACACTTTAAAAATAAAATTGGAAACGTATTTGTTTCAGGATGAAAGGAAGCTGGTTTACACTGAGTGGTGCTCAGAACTGGGCACAAAATAGAGCGGGACTATTAGTTTCTTACCTTTCTTCCAAGGAGCTCAAGATGGTGTACATGGTTCTTCTCTATGAGTCATGGTCCCTCCCCTAATTGTTCTGAAATTCTGCAGACAAGTCTTGCTCCAGTCTTGCTCCACAAATGAATCCATATGTCTGCATCCCTGATTTTTATTTTTTTTAAAGGTGCCACCAAAGAATTGGCTCCTTTTGCTCCACAGCTCATTTCTGTTCTTCCTTAGATGTGGATTCCTGTGTGAAATGTGCGTGGCAGTAATTTGAACATCCTTCCCCAGGCTTTCCAGACATTTTGAAGTACAATTCCCATCATCCCTGACCACCAGTTTTGCTGGTTGGGGCTAATGTGAGGTGTGGTCCAAAACATCTGCAGAATTAGAGAGTTGGTTATTATTACTAGGAAAGCAGAGCTTTGATGCCATGGGCCGCTGGCCACAATAGTATCATCTGCATTTCGACTCTTAAGGTGGCCCATGTAAATGCATCTCCCCACTGAATGGTGTTCCTGGTTGTTCCTGTTCCTAGACTATCAAAGCAACGTCCCCACTTGGTGACCCAAGGGTTACCTATACCCTGGAGGAGGGCCAGGTTCCGGAGACAAACATGCCTGTCCGCTTCTACCTCAAACCGAACAGAGCAGATGGGTCTGCTTCACTTCTGGTTGCTGAACCTCTTGACTTTGAGACCACCAAGTTCTTTGCACTGAGCATCAAGGCTCAGAATGTAGCCACAATTCCATTGGCATCTTTCACCACGGTTTGTGTTAATGTCACAGGTTGGTTATCCGTTCATTAATATCGGCATATCAAACTGAAATTCCAAGTACTTGATGTCAGCGAACCATGTATTGCTAAATCTGCCTTTTTGTTCCGCAGACGTCAATGATAACGTCCCATTCTTCACATCTTCTACTTACGAGGTTTCTGTACCTGAGGGTGCAGTGGTTGGTACCTCTGTTGTGCAGGTTCTTGCTACGGATTCAGACTCGGGACTCCACGGAGAGGTTCGTTGTTACCTTTCCCTTTACTGATAACGAGTGAGAAAATGCAACATGCGATTCTGTATCCCCAAACTTTCTGGGTGGTGGTCAGCGAAGTCTTGCTCAGAGACTCAAGAACCTAACTTTTTGTACTGCAGTGGAACCTTGGTTTTCTAATGTAATCCGTTCCGGAAGTCCGTTCGACTTCTGAAACGTTCAAAAACCGAGGATCAGTGGGTTGGCTGGAAAGTCAGTGGGGGGAAAAATAATGAAAAATGCACCTTGGAAGCCGTTCGACTTCCGAGGCGCGTTCGAAAATAGAAGCATTCACTTCCGGGTTTTCAGCGTTCGGCTTCTGAAATGTTCGGCAGCCAAGACGTTCAAAAACCGAGGTTTGACTGTAATAGCCTCCTGAAGTAGGAAGTTACAGTATACATATTCTTTTCAACTGGCGCCACATGCCATCTCTTGCATGTGTTAAAACATGTGGATGCCAATATGCATTAATGCACTTGTGTAGACTATACATCATTTAAGACAAAAATGGAAGAATTCTTATTTAATGCCAAAGGTTGCATTCTTCTCAGGGGTAATTTGTTAAGGGCTGCATGCTGGCAGTGGGTGAGACCATCTCTTTCCCTGTCTCTGTCCTTCCCTTCTGTCTCTCTCTGTCCTTCCTTTCCCCTTTCTCACCCTCTTCTTTCCATGGGAGAAATAGATTAACTCTGGCTAGAGCCTGAACTGATCGCTTACTCTTGACCTCATGTTAGTGTATTGTAGGGGACCCTTGGACGACTGTGCTGACACTCCCCCCCCCCCACTTTGTGCTGAGTGGATGGGCCTGTGAGCCTCCATTTTAACTTCCCACGATGCCTCTGAGGTCGCATTACTCAGGGACATTGTGGCAAATTAAAACGGGGGCTTTATGCTACTCAGATTTGATAGCAGAAGTGTTGTTGCCGCCTGCAGGGCTTATTGGCACGAGAGGACTCCAGAAGACACTTTGCTGAGGGCAGCCTCAGACCTTGAAGCCGTTCTCACATTACTCAATAAACAACGGCAACCAACAGCAGATTCACAAACATAGGAATGTCTGATTCTCCAATGCAAAGATTTAAAGACCAGTGTGTGAATCTAAATTGCAGCAATCGGTGAGAGTCCTGAATTGTTCAGTCGTTGACTTGCTTCAAAGGTTATGCCCTCTGTGGCAAGTCCTCACAGCTGTTCAAACTGTAGAGCAGCGGTTCTCAACCTGTGGGTCCCCAGATGTTGTTGGACTACAACTCCCATCATCCCTGAGCTCTGGCCTTGCTAGCTAGGGATGATGGGAGTTGTAGTCCAACAGCATCTGGGGACCCACAGGTTGAGAAAGGCTGCTCCTAGAGGGTAGAAAACCACAGTCCACATATTTGTGGCTATACTGTGGCTACACAGACCTTTCCCTTCCACACAAGCGGTGCTGTTACCTAACTTTCTGTAAGTGCTACAAATGGCATAGGTCTGTGACTGTTGAATATTTATGGCCTTGGAGCTGAACTAAGTTGGATGTCTTGAGAGTGGTTGTGTTCCTGTTTCTGAGTTGTTACGAAGATGGGATAGAGTATAAAGCCCACTCCTATGTTCTTCAATTGCAGATCCACTATTCAATACTGAAGGACGCTAGTGAAGATTACCAATACTTCAACATTGATTCCAAGTTGGGAGTCATTTCTACCCAGGCATCTTTTGACAGAGAGAAGAGAGGATCTTACTTGATTGAAGTTCATTCCCAGGATTCTTCTGAATCAGCCAGGCCTGGTTTATATGGGCAGCCTAACACAGGTAAACCTCAGTGGGTTTAAAAAAGAACATATAGAGGTTCCTGTGGGTCAAAAGAGGGTTCAGAATGATGTGCTGCTGTTGTGGTCGCCTGAGCCTCCAAAGCCAAATAGCTGATTATTTGCTTTTCAGATACAGCGTATGTGAGGATTTTAATTAGCGACATAAATGACAATGCCCCTGCTTTCCTGCATTCAGTGTATGAAATTAATATAGATGAAGACGAGGATGTTGGGTATGCATTTTTGACGGCAACAGCTGATGACAAAGATGAAGGTACACAAACACAGGTTTATTTTATGTGTTGTACAGTCTTGACTGAAACCTCTCTAATTTGTACGCAGTAGTGAGACTATGGCAGGCTGTTCCAGAAGATGAGGTGACAACTGTCCTGTCTTCAAAGGAGCTTTTTCTACATATGGTACAGGAACAGGTTTATAGAATGTGGAATAAAACAGTAATGGCAAAAATTGCATGTCATGTACTTTTCAAAATACGACTATTTGGAAACTAGCTTTATTCAGACCTTTGTTAATGTTCTGTAAAGAGAACCGGGATAATTTTTTTAAGCATTTCTCATAAGCTCATTATATCCACCCATTTATTTTTTTTTAATGGAAAGTAGATTCGGACCTTTTGAGTTAGAATATAGCCAAGCTAAAAGTTTTTGGCTAGTATCTCACATGTGTTAGTATCTTTGTCTGGCACTCTTACATTCCCAAGGTTTTTTATTTAAATAGGATGGATCATAATTTTGGACTGACGCCATCAAGAGTTAGTTAAAATAACAAAGGGACTTGTTATTTTCGTGCCGGAATTGTTATTTATAGGGCAAAATGCTGCTATTAAATTGGAGGACTTACTGCATTTTTTGCTAATTGCTGTTAACGAACTGTAGTCCAAAGGTGGAAAGCTTTGGAAAGTCTAAATATTGCTGCTTAGTATAAAAATGTCTGGACAGTTGCAGTCTCAGAAAAGATTACCGTACATGCAATGCACAAGTTCTGCAAGGCGGAAAAACCCCGCAAACCTTCTGTGCCACTGGGGATGAAACTGTATTTTGTATATTTCTGACCATAATACACAAAGACACTTAACAGCACTTGCTGTAGATAATTGGAAGCCATGTACTCTTTATGGAGCTATTTTCTTTTCACAGAACATATCGCACTGTCGTGTCAGTAGCAGTTCCTATTTGTACATGACTCCTAAATTGGGACAGTTTTCTGTTGTTTGGTCTTTATACCTACTGCATTAGAATAAAATGCAAAGTAATAATAATGACATAAAAGCCTCTGGATTCGCTTCAGAGTCTTGCTATACATGCAGTTTACTTTGGAAGTAGGCATGCATGACGCTTCTACATTTTGGGTTGGATCCAAGCATACGATGCAATCCTAACCTTGTCTACTCAGAACTAAGCCCTATTAAATTCAGCAGGGCTTACTTCTAAGTTATTGGGGTTAGAACTGAAGCCTTAGTCCAGGCATAGGCAAACTCAACCCTCCAGATGTTTTGGGACTACAATTCCCATCATCCCTGACCACAGGTCATTAGCTAGGGATCATGGGAGTTGTAGTCCCAAAACATCTGGAGGGCCGAGTTTGCCTATGCCTGCCTTAGTCATACTGAGAGTAGACCCATTGAACCACATGGCTCTTAAGTCAGTTGATTTCAATGGGTCTACTCTTAAGCAACACTAAGCCTGGATCCAAAATTTTCTTGTTTTTTTAAAAATTCTTCTGAAAGTAATGTTGGGATAGACCCTAGTGCTCAGAGATCTCCTGGGCTGTGATAAGGATAATATGGTAGCAACCTCGTGTTTTTAGGATCTAACGCCAAGCTCAGATATCAGATCACTTCAGGAAATGAGCGAGGAGATTTTTACGTGGAACCTGAGATGGGAACTCTGTTGATTGCCCAGTGTCTTGACTATGAACAAGAACAGCATTATGAGCTTCAGTTGGTAGCTTCTGATGGAAAATGGGAGAACCACACCCTTGTTATCATCAATGTAGTCAATAAGAATGATGAAGCCCCTGTCTTCTCCCAGGACGAATACCACAGCAGTGTCTTGGAGGAACTTACTGATCTGCCGGTAACTGTTTTACGGGTAAGCAGGGTAAATCTGGGTTCAAAAATTATACAAATGACGCTAGTGGAAAATTCCAGCAACTTAAAAGAATTGCAATTCTTGAAATCAAAGCATATTCACTCAGTTTTGAGGAGCTTTGTTGGGTTTATTCTCCATAGTAAGTGTGGGTTTGCACTTAGGATTGCAGCCTAATTCAAGTAATGTGAATTTCTGGATACTAACTGTACATTTACACCATGTCATCGTTGTTTGGTTTCTGTCAGACTTCATAGTGATCTCAGCTGGTTGCAATACAGCTGTCATGTTTGGGCTTTTATTATTATTATTATTTCAATGTATGCATCGCCTGTCCAGAAAATAGTGTGCAAAGTGATTAAGAACAAACAAACATTGTCAAATGTAAACCAATGTACAAGACAAGGTTTTAAAAAACCCCAGATCAATGAAACATCCAGTTAAAAGCAGCAGGAAAAACCCCCAGGTGAGCTTGATGGCTAAAAACCTTTCTAAATAACGTATCTATTGTCAGAAGACCACCCGTGGGGGGCACTCAACAGGCCTCCGTAGGAAGGGCATTCCAAAATTTAGGTGTTTGGTGCTTAACCTTTGTGCTTGCTTTCAGGTTTCTGCAACTGACCCCGATCAGGAAGCTGACCAGAGTGCCCTTCGCTACTCCTTGCACGGTCAGGGTGCCCAAGCGGAGTTCACTATCAGTGAGTACACAGGCGAGATCACTGCAAATGAGAAGCTGGACCGGGAAAAGCGGTCCGTGTGGCGCTTCCTTGTTCTTGCTACGGATGAGGATGGGGAGGGTCTAACAGGCTTCGCCGACGTCATCATTGACATGACGGACGTGAATGACAACCCACCTCTTTTCCTTTGCGCCTCGGACGGTTGCTTTATGGGGCAGATTCCAGAAGACGCCCCCGCTGACTCCACCGTCATGGAGATGTCAGCGGTAGACCTTGATGACCCCAGAGCTGGGAAGAATGCCGTGTTGACCTACAGTATTATTCAGAACGTCCAAAACGAGATTAACCTCAACCTGTTCTCAGTTAACCCAGCTACTGGCACCATCTACACTGTGTTGGGATCCTTAGACAGGGAGAAAGAAGACCGGTACCTGGTGGTGGTTGAGGCGAAAGATGGAGGAGGCCTGACTGGAACAGGGACTGCCACTATTTTGGTCACTGACGTAAATGACCACACGCCAACTTTCACGCAAAAGATCTACACGGCCTTTGTCTCCGAGGGCGCAAGCCTCAGTGCTGAGGTTGCTGTGGTGTCAGCTACTGATGGGGATGAAGGAGAAAACGCTGTGGTGGCTTTCAGCATCGTAGGTGGAGATGAGGACCACAAATTCTTTATTGAGACGGACAAAGCAGACAAACGCGGTATAATTCGGCTGAGGAAGCGGATAGATTTCGAGAAACCCCACGAGAGGGTGTTTAACTTGACCGTAAAAGCAGAGGACCTGGATTTTTCCAGCATAGCTCACTGTGTCATCTATGTGGAGGACTCCAATGACCACGCCCCTCTGTTTTACCCACAATTCTATGAGGTAGCAGGTCTGGCTGAAGACGTCCCCCTTGGAACTAAAGTTGTCCAGGTTATTGCTGTCGATTTAGATTCCGGGCTGAATGGACGGTTCTCTTACCGCCTGCTAAATAAGTCGGACCCAAATGGGAAGTTCTCTGTGGCTACTGATGGCTGGGTCCTTGTGGCAGGTCTTCTGGATTATGAAACTGTGGCACAGTACCAACTCGTGGTCATCGCTACAGATATGGGACAGCCTCCCTTGAGTGGCAGTGCCACAGTCCTCGTGGCTCTTCAAGACGTAAACGACAACGGACCCGAGTTTGAGGCGCAGTACAACCCAGTAGTTTGGGAAAATACTCCTTCTCCTCAGATTGTCCAGATGAACGATACCTCGACACTTTTGTACGCTAAGGACAGGGACAGCCCAGCAAACGGGGCGCCTTTCTCCTTTCACTTACTGAGCGACTTTGGCAGTGTGACTTATTTTAATTTGCAGGACTTCAGCAACGGGAGTGCAATGCTAACTGCATTGCACACGTTCGACAGGGAGGTGCACAAGGTATTTGAACTGCGGATTCTCATTGCTGACAGTGGGATCCCTCCCATGAGCTCAACCAACACATTAACTGTGAATATTGGAGACCGAAATGACCACCCTCATGCTGCTGGCTTCATGGAGTGCCTCATCTACAGCTACAACGGTAAGCTGATGGTGATGAAGCTGGCTTGCATGCTTAAAGGAGACCGCCTTATTCCAGGTCATGTTTTGTACATCTACCTTGGTATTGTCTACTCAAACTGGCAGCAGCTCTGCAGGGTCTCAGACTCATTTTTCCCACCAGCTGACCCTTAAACCCCCCCCCCCCCAGAAACTCTGATGCCAGGGGTTGAACATGAGACCTTCTGCATTCAGAGCATGTGACTTGCCACGAAGCTATCTATGGTCATGCCTGTATTCTGCATTCCCTGTTCACAATCAGTTTCAGAACATTAGGTTGCATACAGAGGTGTTCTTGGTGAATCCCCTCCCAACTTTACATCTCCAATTGGTTTTACCTTGATGCGTGCTTCCCAAAGATTTACGGGTTGTAAATTTGGGTGCATTTGGAGGAAGGAGTAAAAATAGTACTAAAGAAAGTCGGGTGAGTTGAATTGTTCCTTCGTGCAATGTCTTCCATAGTCTGTTCTGGTGAATGCCCAACAGCTTGCCTGCTACCATCAATCTTCCCCTTAAATCACATGGCAGTAGTGATTGTCACGTCCATCAGGCTGTTTGGCATTCTGTTTGCTGTGCTGTTTGGCATTCTGGCTATCTATCCTTACTAAAAAGCATATGTTTACCCTTCTTTTTAAGAGAAGTGTGAATGAGTGCAAACCAGGCTTGGGGAACCTTCTGCTCATGCGTCTAATTAGGTCTCAATTTGGCCCATGAGGCTGTTTTCCCTTAACCCACACCCACCTCCCTTTACACCTGACATCATGTGTGATAATCGGCTGATGGGTGATGTTTCAATGCACCATGCTCTTTGCAAGATTGCCCCATCACCTGGCATAACTGTCATGTCAAGTGACTGGCAGGTCAAATTTGATTGACTGTCAAATTTGATTGAGAGAAGGATCTGGGCTGCTTCGCAGATCTAATTCTAGTGCCTGCTGAAATCCTGGTCTGGGACCAATGATCTATGTGTGGGCAAGTGGAAAGCACTTCTGAAGGTGCAGGGTATTTTGTTGATTTCCCCCACCAGCTGCAGAGCATGCTACAACTTCTGAAAAGCCACTCTAGATGGTGAGAGGACTTTACAGGGGGGGGGGCTGAAACTGGCACATCCCTCCCCCCAGTGCATGGATCATTCCTCATTGGTGGGGCTCATGCATTGAATGCAGAAGGTCATAGGTACAATCCCTGGCATCTTCAGGTAGGGCTGAGAAAGGCTTCCGTTGTCTGAAATTGTGGAGAGCAATGGTGAGTCAGTGTAGATAATAGTGAGAGCAGTGGTCCGACTAGGCATAAAGCAGGTCCCTCTGCTCTTCCCTAGGAATTGTTAGGTCCAAGCCTCAGGTGGCATAGGGGCCTGAACAGGAATTTTGGTGGTTGGTGAGCTCAGCATAGTTCCCATGGTCCTAACCTGGCTGGTTTCTGAGTCTCTGTATTTCCTTTGCTGAGACATTCCCTTCACTTAAAAAACCTGGGTTTCTAAAACAGGTGCCCGCTATAAGCAAGCATATGCAATTTTTTCTTGATTGTCTCAATTCACTAAATTTGATTTTCCTTATTTCACCTTGGAACAAGAGTTTTCTTGCCCCAGATTTTGTTTTCGTAGGCATACAGCCTGCACAGCCTGGATGACAGGTGTGTGTCAGCTTGCAGGTGTTGATATCTTGCACTGATATCTCAACAGCACAGCATGTTTCCAGAATAGTTGAAAAGTAAACATGATAGGAGAATAAAATGAATAGTAATTTTTTACACGTGCAGAATGCCTTCTCACATTTACGTAAGTAGTAGATTTTCTTCTTTTCCCCCATTTTTCTTCTCTTTTTTTTAAGGTATCCTACCCACAACTGTATTGGGTCAGATTCATGCCCCAGACAATGATGACTGGGACCACAAGACGTATCACTTTGAAGGGAAACCACCCAGGTAAATGTCAAGTTCTTATGTTTTTGAAAATAGCTCTCTCTTAATGAAAGAGTCGAGTATCAGAAACAGGTAGCTATTCTGAAAACTAATGCAGTATAGCTTCACAGAACACATGGGCTGCATTCACACATCATACTAAATCAGGGTTGCCAACATGGCAGCTGATACCTCTGAGCACCCACCCACACACACACATTGCCCCCTTTGTCTTAAGGTGCTAAGAGTGGTTTCCTTTTTCTACCTTAAGAGCAACATAGAGCTGAAGAAGGAAGTTGGAGGAGGGGACTCTCTTTCCCACTTCCTCTTTCAGCTCTATGTGTTTTCAAGGCTCACATGGATTCTGCTGAATCTGACTTTTACCCAGCTCTTAGAAATGTGAGATGTATGCACACTTTATTTCTGGGTTTTGTTTTGTTTTAAAGGTAGGCTGCTAATGTAAGGGGTAACCAGAGGCATAGTGCCCACTTGCCCAAAAATCTAATTGTGCCTGTGGACCTAAAAATGTTGGCAACCCTTGCACTGTGCTATAGTTTAGTGTGACGTGCATAAAGTGAAAGGGTGGACATAGGAAAACATTTTCGGCTATCGTTACTAAGACGATTGAGGAGATTTCTAGATATAAATTGCTGGGCCCTATGCTTCACTTATGGGGCAATTTGCACAAGACAATGTAATCTACCTATTAAAAAATAATATTATGTGCACTCCAGACTTCAAACTATGAGAGATTTCAGGGGTGCGAGTGTGTGCCACAGGTTTGGTTTCTTTAGAAGGAAAGTCCTTAAGAGATGATGTGTGTTTTTGCAGTGCATTAATATACAAATTTCATACTTCAAGGTGATTTGGGAAGGGCAGGAGTCCCCAAAAGGTGGTGTGCCACTGCCCAGAAGCAATGGCACTGCCACTCACCGAGAAGTGTGGGGGGGAGCAGTGAGGTGGTTGACACTGTGCAGACACATCAGCAGGAATGCTGGATTGGCTTTTCTACTGGGCCCACAGAGCATGGGTTGCTTAGTTCCTTTCCCCCCAGGAGGGCAGTAACTTCGCTGGCCAGGAGGCAGGTGCGTGAGTAACACCCTTTCTCACTTACTGCTCCTGGACAAATTTATTTTAAGGATCAACAGGCGAGCAGATAAATTTACCAGAGGGTAAATTCACATGAAATGCAACGAGCCAACACAGCAATGAAAATTAAGCAGATGATGTGAATGCATGCATTTGTTGTTATTTCATTTAACAAAATTTATACACCACTTAAGTCAACAGAGAGCTCTAGCCACAGTATGATTGGGTGATACCATGAATGGTTTTTTCCTCTCAGGTATTTTATCCTGAATGACAATTCTGGCTTACTAAGTATCAAAGAAGGAACTCCTTCAGGAACGTATGACATAAGAGTGAAAGTTACAGATGGCATCTGGCCTGATGTGGTCTCCACTGTAAGGGTGGTTGTGAAAGAAATCAAGGAAGAAGCTGCCCACAATGCAGGATCTATCCGTATAAGAGGTAAATGATGAGTTGTAAGCATCTTCTGGAGATCAGTTAACATTATTGAGACTCCTGAATGCCGACCAAGGCCTGCGACTGAGTCACTAAGGACTCATGACCAGGGGTATCAGAGGTTGCAATGTAACAGGTTCATGAGGGTATCATTGTTCTCTTGGTGGAAGGTTGTTGACCCAGGGCCCAGAAGAATGATATTCTAGGACAGGGGTGGGGAACCTTTTCTGGCTGGAGCGCCCGATCTTTATCAACCCGACCTCTGGCAGGCCAATGTTGACAAGGCGGGCTGGACCTCTGACATGTCAATCACCTGACATTATAGCGGCATCCAGTGATGCTTTCCCTTTGCAAAAGCCTCTTTGAAGTGGCTAATGCAGGCACGTTGCTTCAAAGGATGCTTTTGCACAGGGCTGGAGGTCCCCCACCCCTGGTATAGAAGACAGAAAGTGATTTCGCACTGTCAGCAACCTTCCCTGGTTGGATTCCAGCACAAGCTAACTCAACTGGCCCCCAGTATCAGTAGGAGAAGAGCGGTCTGCACCCTCAAATGCTGCCATGACTAGTGATGGGGAACACTGTCAAGTATGATTTCTGTCAAGTTCCCATTTTTTCCATTCTCATTTTCAAATCGGTCTGCCACTCCTTTTTAACAAAACTTTCTTACAAAAATTCACCAGCATTTTAGGGTACATTTTTCTATACTTGTGTTTGTATGCAATTTTGTCTAAACTGCAAAGCAGTTTACCTAATAAGAGTGCATTTTAATGCAAACATTACCCTGGTTTATGCATTTTTGTATACATCACTTGACTAGAAAGCTGCATTGCAAAATTCAGAGAAGTGTGAATTTCAAACGATGGCTGTGTTTCAGGTCGTGGATTTTTTTTCTGTGCGAGCAAAATTTGGCATGTCCACCTTTACATATGAACTGAATCAAATATCTCCCCCATACCTAGTCATGGCATCCCCCAAAACCAGGATTTCAGGTCAGTTTAATAGCCCAAAGGTTCCTGCAACATGTCTGGCCCTTGGTAGAGGCCACCGGTAACCATGGAATACCAAGATGTTGGTAAAGTAGTATGTGTTTATAAAAAAATTAAGGTTTAGGTGTGAGATTGGATAAATTTTCAAGGGATGAATTCCTATGAACTTTCTGGAAGTGGTCTTGCCTTTTAGAGAGGAGATGCCTGAAGGTTTTTATTTCACCGTTGCTTCAGTGTCAGGCTTGGAAATTTGCATGCATATATATATATATATATATATATATATATATATATATATATTTACAGATATCACTGCAGAGGATTTTATATATCAGTCATCCGAGAGTGAAAGTAAGTACAACCAAATGAAGAAGCTTTTTTCAGAAATCATACCAGCCCAACTTGAAAATGTCCACATCTTCAGTGTCTTGAACAGCCCAGGCAAAACACAAGGAGTAGATGTATGGTTTGCAATTCATGGGTCACCCTATTACAAAGCAGAAAAACTTAACGGAAATGTCGCTGTGTCCAAAGCACGGGTAAGTGGTGTTTGTTTGTCATTCCCTCTCTCTCCCCACCCCCAACTTGCAATTCTAGGCAACATTTTTAATGAAGTCTCTACAGAACCTATCTGATGGAATCTTTGTGGATTTCCTTCTAAATTTTATTCCAGATTTTGAGAGTGCAATTTTGCATGGGAAACACACGGCAGCTACTTCAAGATCAAATAGGTTTGAAGATAGTCTTTTCCCCAAAGAACTCCACTCTGCAGGGGGAGTGGACCTGTTGAGATGGCCCACCTGTGGGGACTGGTGGAATCTGATGGTTTCCTAAACACCTGGTGGTGTGCAGGCAAAAAATAAAAATAAAAAACGGTGTGGGGGAGGGGGCAGTTGGAGCACAGGTAGTGTAAATCCCAGTCTGAACCTGAGGGTATACAGTTGTACCTCGGAAGTCGAATGGAATCTGTTCCGGAAGTCCGTTTGGCTTCCAAAACGTTCGGAAACCAAGGTGCGGCTTCTGATTGGCTGCAGGAAGCTCCTGCAGCCAATCGGAAGCTGCGGAACCCACATTGGACGTTCGGGTTCCAAAGAACGTTCACAAACCGGAACACTCATTTCTGGGTTTGCAGTGTTTGGGAGTCAAAAGGTTCGAGTTGCAAGGCATTCGACTTCCAAGGTATGACTGTATTGCCCTTCTTACCGTAGGGTGATGATGGCAGGAAAAGCCATCCAGCAAAACTTTTCCAAGTGGTGAGTGGACTCTTGCCATGTGGCCAAGAGAGTGTTGCTCTTATGTCCTCAGAAGCCTGCTGTAATGATTTTACAGATTTCTAAATGCAATAAGAAATAAAAAATTCCTGAGGGACAAAATGGCTCAGAGTCACACAGAGCTGGACATCACAGTTATAGCTTGCCCAGTGAACGGACAGTTTCAGTTACTGGAGCCTGAGGGTGTGGGGAAGCTGCTTGGAGAAGTGAGGCCATTCACCTGCCCCCTTGACCCTTTCCCGCCTTGGCTTCTTAGAGCTAGCTGAAGGAGACTTGACATGGTGGGTCCAGTGGGTTATTGGAGGAGAGTTGATGGTAGTTGTTGTCCAAAACATCTGGAGGGTACCAGGGTTGCTGAAAGCTGCACTAGTTTAAGACTAAACTGAACATTGGGTTTAATCTAATTCAGTCCAGTCTTTTTAAGAATAAATACTTTGCTGGGCACTGCTTGCTATGAGACAACTGCAGCAGAGCCCAAAAGGTATCATATGTGAAGGCACCTGTAGAGTCTTCAAAGAGGTGTTTTTAGTCTAGTTCTCTTGTGCATTTGGGGTTCCTTTAAAAAAAATAAAATGCTGAAAACTAGATCTAACCCACAACAGCTGGAAACCATCCTGAATATCAGCATCACACAAGTTGGCATAGATGAGTGCGCAATTGAAAACTGCTCTCATAGCGCCGGATGCACCAGCAAAAATGAATTCAGTGCTCTTCCCACGATTACTTCTTCCGGAAATGTTTTGCTGGCCTCCATTACAGTACTGAGCAGTGCCCAGTGTACTTGCGAAGCTCGGGAGAGAAAGCACCATTCTTGTTCCTCCTACCGGATCAATCCATGCTTTAATGGTGGCACCTGTACAGACACAGACCTGGGCTACAGGTTAGTGGATTGGCTTATGATTGAGCTGTGTTGTTGTTGTTGTTTTGAAAAAGTGCCAACCTTTATAACAGGGGTTGGGAACTGGATCAGGGTAGAGCTCCAGATTCAAAAGTAGCCAACCCTCTGCAGGCCTCTTTTGACAGGTGGGTGGGGCCACTCAACTGCCAATCGTTTGACGTCATATAAAGCCATGCGATTTGAATGGCTGCAAAGGAAGAATGGGCTCCCCCTCCTTCCCTTGCAGCCACAGCTTGAAGGTTTGCCTCACGAACTTCCCGCTCCTGACATCAAGTGTGGAAAATGTGGGTGCGGTTGACACAAAATGACCTGGTGACCCGCCCTTAGAGGCCGGACACGTCTCAAGAGGCTTTATAGTGAAGAAATGTTCAAGGCGGATTACAAAATTCCAACTAAAAGCACAATAAAGGAAATACCATTCGCAGATTATATACTTGGGTCACTTTATAAGCTAATAACCAATTCTAATGTAGCTGAAAGAACACCATCTGCACACAAGAGGGAAGTATCTTGAAGCTTGGGAGAATCCCAGGTTTTGCAGAATTATACATCTTTGACCCCAGACATGTTTCTGAAATGGCTTCATGGCTGTCATATTTTTCCAAAACACAAGATGGCAATGTTGGGCTTTGAAGTTAAATCTCTATGGTTTCAAGCTTAAGGATAGCTCCTCTTGCCTCCCCTGATCAACTCTTTCCTACAACCAATGAATAGAAGTGGACCCATTATATTTGAAAGGAAATTATTCCCCCGCAACAAATGTTTTGGGTTTTTGTCTCCTTTCTCCTCCTGAAACATTGTCTGCCATCTCTTGAGTACTTCTCACTGTACAGTGAACTTTCCCATTTCTTTATTTGTGGATGTCCATTAGGCCCTTTAGATACAACCAAGTATCTACCCTTATACTAAAGAATTTAGAAGGATTTTGTTTTGTTAGATTTAGTGTGTGTATGTAGGAGATATATACCACCTTCCCTCTGAGGAACTCAAGGCAGTGTACATAGTCCCCCCCATCCCCCCCTTTTTAATCCTCACAGCAACACTGTGAGGTAGATAATCCTGAGAAATAACGGCTATTTCAGGGTCATCCATTGAGCTGAACGGCTGAGGAGAATTCTTCCCTGCCCTCATCTGACACCATAAACCAAGGTGGGGAACCTGTGGCCTTCTAAATGTTGCTGGACTACAACTCCCATCACCCCTGGTCATTAGCCAAGCCACCCATCTTAGTGGCCCCCTTACCTCCTGCTGGAGTGAGCTACATAGTTTAACTATGCGCTGTGTGAAGAAACTCCGTCTATACGTTACTACTACTAACAATAATCTTGAAAAAAAGGGGGGGTTGTTGCCTGCCCTTCACCAGAAGATCTCAAAGCGGGTTAAATAATGTACTAATAAAATACTAAAATCAGTTTAAACAACTATCAGGAAGAATAAGGTGAGTCCTAGAAACCATTCTTCCGGTGGCAAAGGGTAGCTGCAGCGCTCTCTGACTTGCAATGTGTGCCTGCCTAGGGGTAGAGAGAGGGACAGGAAAAACACGTCGGTTTATTTCTGCAGCTGCAAGTGCCCCATGGCTTTCCATGGGCCTGAATGCCAGCAGACACAGCACACCTTCCGAGGACACGGATATGCCTGGTTCCCGACCCTCAAGCCTTGCTTTCAGAGCCGTATCTCGCTGGATTTCATTACCGAAGCAGCCAATGGACTTCTGCTTTACAACGGGCCCATGACACGCCTGAAGCCAGGGGAAGCAGAGGATTTCATTGCCCTAGGTGAAACATTTCTGTTTCTCTCCCCCCCCCACCCACTCCTTTGTGTGTATGAGAGAGAGACCCAACGCTTCTACTGGATCATAAAGCAGGGGTTGGGAACCACCCCCAGCATTCCCTCAGGCCCGCATGCTAGTGATGGGTAGGGCCAGAGGCAAAAAGGGTAAGAGCAGTGGAAGTGATTCCAAAGGCCTCTGAACTATGACAGTACAGACACTGAGGTCCAGCTCCAAGGGCCTTCTGGTGGTTCCCTCACTGTGAGAAGTGAAGTTTAAAAGGAGCAAGGCAGAGGCCCTTCTTGGTAGCGGCACCCGCCCTGTGGAACACCCTCCCACCAGATGTCAAGGAGATAAACAACTACACAACTTTCTGAAGACATCTGAAGGCAGCTCTGCATAGAGAAGTTTTTAAGGCTTGATATTTGTTTGCCGTGTTTTATTCTGTTGGAAGCTGCCTAGAATGGCTGGGACAACCCAGTCAGTTGGGCGGGGTATAAATAATAAACTTATTATTATTATTCCTCATTTTGCTCTCTACACCTAAGGTATATTCCTCTTCCAACTGTATTTATACTGGACTCATAGAATTGGAAGAGATCGCAAGGGTCATCTAGTTCAAGCCTCCGCAGTGCAGGAATCTTTTGCCCAACGTGGGGCTCAAACTCACGACATGTGAGATTAAGAGTCTCATTCTCTACTGACTGAGCTATCCCAGCTGAGGGTATGCAAAGCCAGCAGCGGCTTGACTGGTGGGGTGCAGCCACAGGAATAGCCTCCCTGCAGTAGCATTGCTGCTACTTACAGGGAGGGACGGGGCAGCAGCAAGGTCAGGGCTGCACAGATGCACTGGTGGAGCCAACTGCGCAGTCCTGCTGGTGCATCCTCTAAGTTGCATCCCCTGCCCCGCACTCCTGGTAAGCGACAGTGATGCTTCTCCTTGGGAGGCTGTTGCTGTGGCCAACTCTCTTCCACTGGGCAAGCTGCTCCTGCATAAAGGTAATGTGAGTTCTTGTAATCTTAGATCAGGCATCCCCAAACTCGGCCCTCCAGATGTTTTTTGGGACTACAATTCCCATCATCCCTGACCACTGGTCCTGTAAGCTAGGGATGATGGGAGTTGTAGTCCCAAAACATCTGGAGGGCCAAGTTTGGGGGTGCCTGTCTTAGATGGTACAAAAGAAGTGCATGTCAGCAAGGATCAATCAAAATTCTCAAGGAAGAAAACCACCCAATATGCTTTTCTCTTTCATTAAACAGAGCTCTCGGAGGGCGTTCCATTGCTAACTTTGAGCCATGGCTCGGGGGCACTGCTTCTGCAGCTGTCGGAAAAAGTCAACGTCGCTGATCGGCGCTGGCATAACATAAACATAATCAACGATGGAAAGGCAAGTGTAAAGTGTACCCCAAAAGGACTCTAGAAGTTTTTGAGCTTTCACACCCAATCTTTATTTGAGCATAGCATATGTTTTTTTATGTTAGTTTATCCTGAATGGAAGTCACATTTGTAGAGGAAGGGAGGAAATTAGATTTGTGATTAGATGCTACATGGGTAGATGCATATTTTTTTCTCAGGTGGAATAATTTGGTTGGGGAATTGGCACAGGGGGCAGGAGACAGGACTCTCCAGCGCTCTGGCTCCAATCTGAGTCAACATAAATATCTTTTCCACTTTAGAAAGTACAGCTGATCTTGGACCACTGCGTAAATGTCTCTGTTATGAACAGCGTCGGTGCCCTGCAGGGAGTGTCGAGGGCAGATAAATCTGCCTGTAAAGTTTCTTCCGAGACTCCAGGAAGTGAGAGGTAAAATATTGGAAATATAAGCTTTGACTGGTAGATCAATCAACTTGAGTTTAGGTTGTTTAATTGATGCAGGCCAATTTGAATCGGTAGGGCCGTGGGCTAAGTCAGCAAATTTCATTACGCCGCAAGACATGCAGGTTAGTGACTTGTTTAATGATAACCTTTGATTCTTTGGGCCACTTCAGACATCATACCATTCAGTTGTCAACAACCTGCCTTCTGTCTGGGGTTCTTAGTTTAGCTACCATTCCAAGGATCCTTTGGGGGGAGCCGTGTGTTTTAAATGCATGGTGTGTACACAGCCACAGTATGAATCCATGGAGAGCTGCTGCCTGTCAGTGTTGGCAGCTAGATGAACCAGTGGTCTGACTCAGTATAGGGCATCTTCCTGTGTTCCCTTCCTCAAAGGCCAGCAGTTATCCTTATCTAGGTAGGCTGTAGGTTTATTAGAACTGTGGGGTGTGTTTTGCTTTTTTGCTTTCTACCTTTCTAATTCTCTTGCTGTTGGTAGATTTCTCAATGTTCACCAGCCTCTCCAGCTGGGTGGAGTGAAGAAGGCCCAGCCCTACCATACGTCACAAAAGCATTTCAGAGGGTTTGTTGGCTGTATCCGAAATGTTGTCCTCGATAGCCAGGTAAGACTGTCAAGGCATTGCACATTCTTCCCCAGCTCCCTGCCATCCCAGTCTACCTGCAGCTGCTTACCGCCATTCTTCTTGCTTATCTATTTTTCTATAGGTATACAATTTAGAGCATCCTGCAGAGTCCTTGAACAGTGCACCAGGCTGCTCTCTGACTGACGGGCTGTGCCAGAAAGCTGGTGTGTCTTCCTGTGGCACCCATGGCAAATGCATTGGCGACTGGGGCTCTTTTAACTGTGATTGTTTCACCGGCTACACAGGAGCAAGATGTGACAAAGGTTTGGTTTGCATTGTGGGGGAAATCTCAGTAATCCCAAAGAAAAGACTCTGGCAACAAGGCAGTGGACTCATCACGGAGTAGAGTTGGTTTCGGTTTTGATTTTAATGAGACAGATTTGTTAGCTTTTCCGTTAGGAGTGCATTATGCACCATGCTCCCACCCCTAATTTTGTGTATTTTTTACTTAAGCGCTGCATAATCTATTCTGCTTCCATAACAAGGAATAGGGAAATGGAGCATGGAGGTGCTGAGGACTAGATATATTTTTGTCCCTAACCAAAATAAAATGCATGCTAATATTCTTAGTCAATAAATGTGTTGTGTTTACGCCTGCCAGCTTAATAGAACACCTTCCTGCAGCAATGTAGTTGCCTGTGGTCCACAAAACCTTGTGCCCTAATAAAGACTCTTTGATTTTAATAAAATATAAATTCATACTAGACACTTAGGAAGTAAAAGGGAGGTGGGAAAGTCCAAATTATTACACAGTATGACCTTCGTCTGTCCTTTCACATTTAGCTCTTCCAGAATGGACTTTTGGAAAGGATAGTTGGATTCACTATGAACTGAAAACGCTGTTTAATGCATACCACACCCGTGTCCAACTTGCAGTACGCACAAGGATGTCCTTCTGCACCCTTCTCAGTATGGCATCTTCAGATGGAAGCGGATACATTAGAGTGGAGGTAAACAATTAATCCACTGTTTTCCCACAAACACTTTTATTTTAATTTTTTTAAAAAAACAAACCAGCGATTACAGGAGCAGAAAATAAAATTAAGTAAAAGAAAGTGTCACATCATACATTGATGTTAAGGAAAAGACAAACCAGATTTCCCTCATCAGTGCAGGTAGAGAATAATTTGCATCAGTTCCAAAAGTGCAATAAATAAAGCATAAAAACAATCTGGGTCTTTCGACCCATTGGAGACCTTTAAATTGTGGGTCATCCTCTCCGAAATGGATATTTCTATAACAACGTGTTAACTATAAGGCCTTCAGTGTTTTCTACCTTTCATAGAATCATCATAGAATCATCGAGTTGGAAGGGATCCTGAGGGTCATCTATTCCAGCCCCCTGCAATGCAGGAATATGCAGCTGCCCCTTACGGGGATTGAACCTGCAACCTTGGCTTCAATCACCACCATGCTCTAACCAGCTGAGCTGTCCAGCTGCCTTTGTGCCATTGAGATTCTGGCTGCAGCCAGCATCCAGCTTTCAAGCACAAATTGCATACATGACCATCCCAGATACTTAAAGAAAGTTGTTTTTACATATTCCATAATTCTATAGCTGTTTTCTCCTGTGACTATGTTAGACACAACACAACAATTATTTTTCGTTTCATTTCCCAGTTAAATGGGTTTCCAGTTAAAAAGCTGCATTTTCTGAAAAGTTTCTTTAATCTTATAAAAACTTAATTGGAGCAGAGCACTTTTCCCACGCAAAGAACAACAGTTTGCTCCCATTAAACCCTCAGATCTTTAAGTATGCTGTATGCGTCTTCCATAAAATTATTTATCAAGACCATGCTTCTCATGTCTCCATGCAGGTAATTGGTGGACATTTTGGTGTGAGCTTCAATTTGGGAGACAAAGACCACACGCTTCAGTTAAGCACTGTGCACATAGACAACGGTCAGTGGGTTGAACTAGCCTTACAGCGGTATCACAATGAATTTTATTTGCGTGTCAATGATGGTGGAGGCGATCATGAGACTTCGGCCATTCTGGGATCAAGCGGACAGTTTGAAATGAATTTGGCAAGCATTGTGCTCGGAAACCGCCTTGCTAACGGTTCAGAAAGCGATTTCCAAGGTACGTGGTGTATCTGATGGACTCGGAAAATTTGAAAACCAGTAAAAATTGCTCATGTCCTTTGTAGAACCACTAAGGATGTGCAGCTCAGAACTTCCTCCAGAGGGTAGCCGCACTGGGCATTTCCCAGGGCCCCAAGACCAGAAATGGGCCCACTCATCTAACAGTACTACCAGTTCTGCTTTGTACAGTGTATCTAAGAAGATCAGAGGCAGATTATGAGAATTTGCACCACCCACTTCTTCCATGTTTGGGGCCCCCACTGAAAATGCCATGCCATCCTAGAATAACTCCTAGGAAGCCATTCATTTAAAAAATATTTATCATTATCATCATTTCTCCCCATAACTGTGGCTTTTTCTATGTTGTATCAATGGAATGCAATTGTAACAGGTAATACATGTTGCTTGTTCAATAGCAATGGAATAACCTTTCTAGATGGTGCATTGGGAAGTGGTTCTCATTGTCTCCGCCCATTTCTCTGTTAATGGGACAGCTTTGCACTGTGCTGTACTTGGCAAGACTAGCAGTTTCCCGCATCGCTGCGCCAGCATGATGCTCCTGACTCGAGTGACATCCAGGGTTCACTGAACATCGGTGCAATGCACTTTCACCACTTCTGATGTCACACTACACTCTGGTTAAAGGAGGACCATTTACAACGAAACTCACTTAAGCCTCTCTTCCTTCTGGTGCCCCCTGCAGGCTGTATGAGGGATGTCCGCCTGAATGGCCAGCCTCTTCTTGTGGATGGCAAAAGCACTGAATACAGCTTCATTGTGGAGCAGCAGGGCATCACCATAGGTTGCCATTCCAGCTCTTGCAGCAGCCAGCCCTGTTACAGCCCTTTCCACTGCGTAGACCTTTGGAGGAAGTATGAGTGCAGGTATATATGCCCTGGTCTTACTTTGTTCTCTTTTCCTTTTGAAATCTTTTTTCTTTTGTAAAATCAACTGGTTGGCCACGGTGAGAACAGAATGCCAGCCTAGGTGGCCCATTGGGCTGATCCACCAAGGCTCTTCTCTCATTTCTGTGGAAGGAAACAAGCCAGCAGTAACCCTACCATATGTAGCAGCAGAATGTAAATGTCCCTTGTTAAGTCTTTTTGCCGCAAC